>NC_092780.1:7527302-8198971 GCF_047496795.1 Chiloscyllium punctatum | reverse complement strand
GGGGTGTAAGGGGAGTGTGTGTGTGGGGGGAGAGGGGAGTGTGTGTGTGTGGGGGGGGGAGGGGAGTGTTGTGGGGGGGAGGGGATTGTGTGTGTGTGTGGGGGAGGGGATGTGTGTGTGTGTGGGGGGGAGGGGATGGTTGTGTGTGTGGGGAGGGAGGGGATTGTGTGTGTGGGGGGGGAGGGGATTGTGTGTGTGTGTCTGGGGGGGGATTTTGTGTGTGTGGGGGGGGAGAGGGGGATTGTGTGTGTGGGGGGAGGGGATATTGTGTGTGTGTGGGGGGGGGGAGGGGAGTGTGTGTGTGCGTGGGGAGGGGAGAGTGTGGTGTGGGGGGGGAGGGGAGTGTGTGTGTGTGGGGGGGAGGGGATTGTGTGTGTGTGTGTGGGGGGGCGGGAGGAGGGGATTGTGTGTGTGTGTCTGGGGGGATTTTGTGTATGTGTGTGGGGGGAGAGGGGATGTGTGTGGGGGGGAGAGGTGATTGTGTGTGTGGGGGGAGGGGATATTGTGGTGTGGTGTGGGGGGGGAGAGGGGATTGTGTGGGGGGGGGGAGAGGGGATTGTGTGTGGGGGGGGAGAGGGGATTGTGTGTGGGGGGGGAGAGGGGATTGGGTGGTGGGGGGGGGGAGAGGGGATTGTGTGTGGGGGGGAGAGGGGATTGTTGTGTGTGTGGGGGGGGAAGGGATTGGGTCTGGTGTGTGGTGGGGGGGTGGGGGATTGTGTGTGGGGGGAAGGGGGATTGTGTGGTGTGTGTGGGGGGGAAAGGGACTGTGTGTGTGGGGGGGAGGAGGGGGATTGTGCGTGGTGTGTGTGGGGGGGAGGGGTTTGTGTGTGTATGGGGGGGAGGGGATTGTGTGTGTGGGGGGGAGGGGATTGTGTGTGTGTATGAGGGGGGAGGGGATTGTGTGTGTGTGGTGGGGGGGGGGGGGGTGGGGGGAGGTGTGTGTGTGGGGGGGGGGGAGAGGGGATTGGGGGGGTGGGGGGGGAGAGGGGATTGTGTCTGGGGGGGGAGAGTGGATTGTGGGGGTGTGTGCGGGGGGGAGGGGATTGTGTCTATGTCTGTGGGGGGGGGGGGGGGGAGGGGGGATTGTGCTGTGTGGGGTGGGGGGGGGAGGGGGATTGTGTGTGGGGGAGGGAGGGGGATTGTGTGTGTGTGGGGGGGGAAAGAGGGACTGGTGGTGTGAGGGGGGGAGGAGGGGATTGTGCGTGTGGGGGTGGGGGGGAGGGGTTGTGTGTGTGTTGGGGGGGAGGGGATTGTGTGGGTGGGTGGAGGGAGGGGAGGGTGTGTGGGGGTATGAGGGGGGAGGGGAGTGGGGGGGGGTGGGGGGGGGGGGGAGGGGATTGGGTGGGGGTGTGGGGGGGGGGGGAGAGGGGGAGGGGGGGGGTGGGGGGGGGAGAGGGGGAGGGGTTGGGGGGGGGGGGGAGAGGGGGAGGGTGTGTGGGGGGGGAGGGATTTGGGTGTGGGGTGTGGGGGGGGAGGGAGGGGGGTGGGTGTGAGGGGGGGAGGGGAGGGGTGGTGTGGGGGGGGGGTGAGAGGGGGAGGGGGGTGTGGGGGGGTGGGGGGGGTGGAGGGGATTGGTGGGGGGGGGGGGGGGAGGGGGGGGGTGTGGGTGGGGGGAGGGGAGGGGGGGGGGTGGGGGGAGGGTTGGGGGGGGGGGGGGGGGGGGGGAGGGGGTGGGGGGGGGTGGGGGGGGGGTGGGGTGGGTGGGGGGGGGGGGGAGGGGATTGTGTGTGGGCGGGGGGGGGTGAGGGGATTGTGTGTGTGGGGTGGAGGGAATTGTGTGTGTGGGGGAGGGGATTGTGTCTGTGTGTGTGTAGGGGAGGGGATTGTGTGTGTGTTGGGGGGGGGGGCGGGGGGATTGTGTGTGGGTGGGGGTGGGGTATTTTGTCCGTGTGTGTGGGGGGGGGGAGGGGATTGTGTGTGTGTGGGGGGGGGGAGGGGGATTGTGTGTGGGGGGGGGAAGGGATTGTGTGGTGGGGAGGGGATTGTGTGTGTGTGGTGGGGAGGGGATTGTGTGTGTGTGGTGGGGAGGGGGATTGTGTGTGTGTGTGTGTGGGGGAGGGGATTGTGTGTGTGTGGGGGGAGGGGATTGTGTGTGTGTGGGCGGAGGGGATTGTGTGTGTATGCGCGGGAGAGGGGATTGTGTGTGTGTGTGTGTGCGCGGGGGAGGGGGATTGTGTGTGTGTACGGGGGAGGGGATTGTGTGTGTGTGTTGGGGGGAGGGGATTGTGTGTGTGTGGGGGGGGAGGGGATTGTGTGTGTGTGGGGGGGGAGGGGATTGTGTGTGTGTGGGGGGGGAGGAGATTGTGTGTGTGTGTGTGGGGGCGGGCATTGTGTGTGGGGGGGGAGGGGATTGTGTGTGTGTGTGGGGGGAGGGGATTGTGTCTTTGTGTGGGGGGGGCAGGGGATTATGTCTGTGTGTGGGGGGAGGGAGGGGATTGTGTCTGTGTGTGGGGGGGGTAGAGGATTGTGTGTGGGGGGGGGTAGAGGATTGTGTGTGGGGGGGGAGGGGGATTGTGTGTGTGTGGGGGGGAGGGGGATTGTGTGTGTGTGGGTGGGGAGGGGGATTGTGTGTGGGTGTGGGGGGGAGGGGGATTGTGTGTGTGTGTGGGGGGAGAGGGATTGTGTGTGTGTTTTGGGGGCAGAAGGGATTGTGTCTGTGTGTGTGGGGGGGAGGGGGATTTTGTGTGCGTATGGAGGGAGGGGATTGTGTGTGGGGGTGGAGGGGATTGTGTGGGTGTGTGGGGGGGAGTGGGGATTGTGGGTGTGTGTGTGGGGGGGTGGGGATTGTGTGTGTGTGTGTGTGGGGATTGTGTGTGTGTGTGTGGGGATTGTGTGTGTGTGTGGGGGGGGGGATTGTGTGTGTGTGTGGGGGGGGGAGGGGATTGTGTGTGTGTGGGGGGAGGGGATTGTGTGTGTGGTGGGGGGGGGAGTGTGTGTGTGTGGGGGGGAGGGGATTGTGTGTGTGGGGGGGAGGGGATTGTGTGTGTGGGGGGGGGAGGGGATTGTGTGTGTGGGGGGGGGAGGGGATTGTGTGTGTGGGGGGGGAGGGGATTGTGTGTGTGGGGGGGGGGAGGGGATTGTGTGTGTGTGTGGGGGAGGGGATTGTGTGTGTGTGGGGGTGGGGATTGTGTGTGTGTGGGGGGTGGGGATTGTGTGTGGGGGGGGCGGGGATTGTGTGTGGAGGGGTGAGGGGAGTGTGTGTTTGTGGGGGGCGGAGGGGATTGTGTGTGTGTGTTTTGTGGGGGGGAGGGGGAGTGTGTGTGTGTTTGTGGGGGGAGGGGAATGTGTGTGTGTGGGGGGGTAAGGGGAGTGTGTGTGTGGGGGAGGGGATTGTGTGTCTGTTGGGGGGGAGGGGAGTGTGTGTGTGTGTGTGGGGGGGGAGGGGAGTGTGTGTGTTTGTGGGGAGGGGAGTGTGTGTGCAGGGGGGAGGGGAGTGTGTGTGCAGGGGGGGAGGGGGAGTGTGTGTGTTTGTGGAGGGGGAGGGGATTGTGTGTGTGTGGGGGGGGGGAGGGGATTGTGTGTATGTGTGTGGGGGGTGTGTGAGGGGATTGTGTGTGTGGGGGGGAGGGGATTGTGTGTGTGGGGGGGGAGGGGATTGGGTCTGTGTGTGTGGAGGGGAGGGGATTGTGTGTATGTGGGGGGGGAAGGGATTGTGTGTGCGGGGGGAGGGGATTGTGTGTGTGTGGGGGAGGGGATTGTGTGTGTGTAGGGTGGATTGTGTGTGTGTGTGGGAGAGGGGATTATGTGTGGGGGGGAGGGGAGTGTGTGTGTGTGGGGGGGAGGGGATTGTGTGTGTGGGGGGGAGGGGATTGTGTGTGGGGGGGAGGGGATTGTGTGTGTGTGTGGGGGGAGGGATTGTTTGTGTGTGGGGGGTGGGGATTGTGTGTGTGTGGGGGGTGGGGATTGTGTGGGGGGGGGAGAGGATTGTGTGTGTGTGTGGGGGGGAGAGGATTGTGTGTGTGTGGGGGGAGGGGATTGTGTGTGGGGGGGGAGGGGGATTGTGTGTGGGGGGGGGAGGGGGATTGTGTGTGTGGGGGGGGAGGGGGATTGTGTGTGTGGGGGGGAGGGGGACTCTGTGTGTGTGGGGGGGGAGGGGGTTTGTGTGTGTGTGTTTGGGGGGGAGGGGTTTGTGTGTGTGGGGGGGAGGGTTTGTGTGTGTGTGGGGAGGGGATTGTGTGTGTGTGGGGGGGGTGAGGGGATTGTGTGTGTGGGGCGGGGGAGGGAATTGTGTGTGTGGGGGAGGGGATTGTGTCTGTGTGTGTGTAGGGGAGGGGATTGTGTGTGTGTTGGGGGGGGGCGGGGGATTTTGTCCGTGTGTGTGGAGGGGGGAGGGGGATTGTGTGTATGTGGGGGGGGGAAGGATTGTGTGGTGGAGAGGGGATTGTGTGTGTGTGGTGGGGAGGGGATTGTGTGTGTGTGGTGGGGAGGGGATTGTGTGTGTGTGGTGGGGAGGGGATTGTGTGTGTGTGCGCGGGAGAGGGGATTGTGTGTGTGTGTGTGCGCGGGGGAGGGGATTGTGTATGTGTGTGTACGGGGGAGGGGATTGTGTGTGTGTGTGTACGGGGGAGGGGATTGTGTGTGTGTGTGTACGGGGGAGGGGATTGTGTGTGTGTGTGTACGGGGGAGGGGATTGTGTGTGTGTGTGTACGGGGGAGGGGATTGTGTGTGTGTGTTGGGGGGAGGGCATTGTGTGTGTGTGTGGGGGGGAGGGGATTGTGTGTGTGTGGGGGGGGAGGGGATTGTGTGTGTGTGTGGGTGGGGAGGAGATTGTGTGTGTGTGTGGGGGGGGGGCATTGTGTGTGGGGGGGGAGGGGATTGTGTCTTTGTGTGGGGGGGGCAGGGGATTATGTCTGTGTGTGGGGGGAGGGAGGGGATTGTGTCTGTGTGTGGGGGGGGTAGAGGATTGTGTGTGGGGGGGAGGGGGATTGTGTGTGTGTGGGGGGGAGGGGGATTGTGTGTGTGTGGGGGGGAGGGGGATTGTGTGTGTGTGGGTGGGGAGGGGGATTGTGTGTGGGTGTGGGGGGGAGGGGGATTGTGTGTGTGTTTTGGGGGCAGAAGGGATTGTGTCTGTGTGTGTGGGGGGGAGGGGGATTTTGTGTGCGTATGGGGGGAGGGGGATTTTGTGTGCGTATGGAGGGAGGGGGATTGTGTGTGGGGGTGGAGGGGATTGTGTGGGTGTGTGGGGGGGAGTGGGGATTGTGGGTGTGTGTGTGGGGGGGTGGGGATTGTGTGTGTGTGTGGGGGGAGGGGATTGTGTGTGGGGGGAGGGGATTGTGTGTGTGTGTGGGTTGTGTGTGTGTGTGTGGGGGGGATTGTGTGTGTGTGGGGATTGTGTGTGTGTGTGTGTGTGGGGGGGAGGGGATTGTGTGTGTGTGTGAGGGGAGGGGATTGTGTGGGGGGGGGATTGTGTGTGTGTGGGGGGGAGGGGATTGTGTGTGGTGCGGAGGGGTATGTGTGTGTGTGGGGGGCGGGGATTGTGTGTGGAGGGGTGAGGGGAGTGTGTGTTTGTGGGGGGCGGAGGGGATTGTGTGTGTGGGGGGAAGGGGAGTGTGTGTGTGTTTGTGGGGGGGAGGGGAATGTGTGTGTGTGTGGGGGGGGGGTAGGGGAGTGTGTGTGGGGGGGAGGGGATTGTGTGTGTGTTGGGGGGGAGGGGAGTGTGTGGGGGGGAGGGGAGTGTGTGTGTGTGTGGGGGGGAGGGGAGTGTGTGTGTGTGTGGGGGGGAGGGGAGTGTGTGTGTGTGTGGGGGGGAGGGGAGTGTGTGTGTTTGTGGGGAGGGGAGTGTGTGTGTTTGTGGGGAGGGGAGTGTGTGCAGGGGGGGAGGGGAGTGTGTGTGTTTGTGGGGGGGGAGGGGATTGTGTGTGTGTGTGTGTGTGGGGGGGAGGGGATTGTGTGTGTGGGGGGGAGGGGATTGTGTCTGTGTGTGTGGGGGGGAGGGGATTGTGTGTGTGTTGGGGGGGGGCGGGGGATTTTGTCCGTGTGTGTGGAGGGGGGAGGGGGATTGTGTGTATGTGGGGGGGGGAAGGGATTGTGTGGTGGAGAGGGGATTGTGTGTGTGTGGTGGGGAGGGGATTGTGTGTGTGTGGTGGGGAGGGGATTGTGTGTGTGTGGTGGGGAGGGGATTGTGTGTGTGTGCGCGGGAGAGGGGATTGTGTGTGTGTGTGTGCGCGGGGGAGGGGATTGTGTATGTGTGTGTACGGGGGAGGGGATTGTGTGTGTGTGTGTACGGGGGAGGGGATTGTGTGTGTGTGTGTACGGGGGAGGGGATTGTGTGTGTGTGTGTACGGGGGAGGGGATTGTGTGTGTGTGTGTACGGGGGAGGGGATTGTGTGTGTGTGTTGGGGGGAGGGCATTGTGTGTGTGTGTGGGGGGGAGGGGATTGTGTGTGTGTGGGGGGGGAGGGGATTGTGTGTGTGTGTGGGTGGGGAGGAGATTGTGTGTGTGTGTGGGGGGGGGCATTGTGTGTGGGGGGGGAGGGGATTGTGTCTTTGTGTGGGGGGGGCAGGGGATTATGTCTGTGTGTGGGGGGAGGGAGGGGATTGTGTCTGTGTGTGGGGGGGGGTAGAGGATTGTGTGTGGGGGGGAGGGGGATTGTGTGTGTGTGGGGGGGAGGGGGATTGTGTGTGTGTGGGGGGGAGGGGGATTGTGTGGGTGTGGGTGGGGAGGGGGATTGTGTGTGGGTGTGGGGGGGAGGGGGATTGTGTGTGTGTTTTGGGGGCAGAAGGGATTGTGTCTGTGTGTGTGGGGGGGAGGGGGATTTTGTGTGCGTATGGGGGGAGGGGGATTTTGTGTGCGTATGGAGGGAGGGGGATTGTGTGTGGGGGTGGAGGGGATTGTGTGGGTGTGTGGGGGGGAGTGGGGATTGTGGGTGTGTGTGTGGGGGGGTGGGGATTGTGTGTGTGTGTGGGGGGAGGGGATTGTGTGTGGGGGGAGGGGATTGTGTGTGTGTGTGGGTTGTGTGTGTGTGTGGGGGGGGGATTGTGTGTGTGTGGGGATTGTGTGTGTGTGTGTGTGTGGGGGGGAGGGGATTGTGTGTGTGTGTGAGGGGAGGGGATTGTGTGGGGGGGGGATTGTGTGTGTGTGGGGGGGAGGGGATTGTGTGTGGTGCGGAGGGGTATGTGTGTGTGTGGGGGGCGGGGATTGTGTGTGGAGGGGTGAGGGGAGTGTGTGTTTGTGGGGGGCGGAGGGGATTGTGTGTGTGGGGGGAAGGGGAGTGTGTGTGTGTTTGTGGGGGGGAGGGGAATGTGTGTGTGTGTGGGGGGGGGGTAGGGGAGTGTGTGTGGGGGGGAGGGGATTGTGTGTGTGTTGGGGGGGAGGGGAGTGTGTGGGGGGAGGGGAGTGTGTGTGTGTGTGGGGGGGAGGGGAGTGTGTGTGTGTGTGGGGGGGAGGGGAGTGTGTGTGTGTGTGGGGGGGAGGGGAGTGTGTGTGTTTGTGGGGAGGGGAGTGTGTGTGTTTGTGGGGAGGGGAGTGTGTGCAGGGGGGGAGGGGAGTGTGTGTGTTTGTGGGGGGGGAGGGGATTGTGTGTGTGTGTGTGTGTGGGGGGGAGGGGATTGTGTGTGTGGGGGGGAGGGGATTGTGTCTGTGTGTGTGGGGGGGAGGGGATTGTGTCTGTGTGTGGGGGGGGAGGGGATTGTGTGTGGAGGGGAGGGCGATTGTGTGTGTGGGGGGAGGGGGATTGTGTGTGTGTGGGGGGGAGGGGGACTGTGTGTGGGGGGGTGAGGGGATTGTGCGTGTGTGTGTGGGGGGGAGGGGATTGTGTGTATGTGGTGGGGGGGAAGGGATTGTGTGTGCGGGGGGACGGGATTGTGTGTGTGTGTGGGGGGGGGATTGTGTGTGTGTGTGGGAGAGGGGATTGTGTGTGTGGGAGAGGGGATTGTGTGTGTGGGAGAGGGGATTGTGTGTGTGGGAGAGGGGATTGTGTGTGTGGGAGAGAGGATTGTGTGTGTGGGGGGGGGATTGTGTGTGTGTGTGGGAGAGGGGATTATGTGTGGGGGGGAGGGGAGTGTGTGTGTGTGGGGGGGAGGGGATTGTGTGTGGGGGGGGGAGGGGATTGTGTGTGTGTGGGGGGAGGGGATTGTGTGTGTGTGGGGGGGAGGGGATTGTGTGTGTGTGGGGGGGAGGGGATTGTTTGTGGGGGGGGAGGGGATTGTTTGTGTGTGGGGGGTGGGGATTGTGTGTGTGGGGGGGGCGGGGATTGTGTGTGGAGGGGTGAGGGGAGTGTGTGTTTGTGGGGGGCGGAGGGGATTGTGTGTGTGGGGGGAAGGGGAGTGTGTGTGTGTTTGTGGGGGGGAGGGGAATGTGTGTGTGTGGGGGGGGTAGGGGAGTGTGTGTGTGGGGGGGGGGTAGGGGAGTGTGTGTGTGGGGGAGGGGATTGTGTGTGTGTTGGGGGGGGAGGGGAGTGTGTGGGGGGAGGGGAGTGTGTGTGTGTGTGTGTGGGGGGGAGGGGAGTGTGTGTGCAGGGGGGGAGGGGAGTGTGTGTGTTTGTGGGGGGGGAGGGGATTGTGTGTGTGGGGGGGGAGGGGATTGTGTGTATGTGTGTGGGGGGTGTGTCAGGGGATTGTGTGTGTGGGGGGGAGGGGATTGTGTCTGTGTGTGTGGGGGGGAGGGGATTGTGTCTGTGTGTGTGGAGAGGAGGGGATTGTGTGTGGAGGGGAGGGCGATTGTGTGTGTGGGGGGAGGGGGATTGTGTGTGTGTGGGGGGGAGGGGGACTGTGTGTGGGGGGAGGGGGACTGTGTGTGTGTGGGGGGGTGAGGGGATTGTGCGTGTGTGTGTGGGGGGGAGGGGATTGTGTGTGCGGGGGGAGGGGATTGTGTGTGTGTGTGTGGGGGAGGGGATTGTGTGTGTGTGGGGGGGAGGGGATTGTGTGTGCGTGGGGGGGATTGTGTGTGTGTGGGGGGGATTGTGTGTGTGTGTGGGAGAGGGGATTATGTGTGGGGGGGAGGGGAGTGTGTGTGTGTGGAGGGGAGTGTGTGTGTGTGGGGGGGAGGGGATTGTGTGTGTGGGGGGGAGGGGATTGTGTGTGTGTGGGGGGGAGGGGATTGTGTGTGTGTGGGGGGGAGGGGATTGTGTGTGTGTGGGGGGGAGGGGATTGTGTGTGTGTGTGGGGTGGGGATTGTGTGTGTGTGGGGGGGAGGGGATTGTGTGTGTGTGTGGGGGGGAGGGGATTGTGTGTGTGTGTGGGGGGGAGGGGATTGTGTGTGTGTGTGGGGGGGAGGGGATTGTGTGTGTGTGTGGGGGGAGGGGATTGTGTGTGTGTGGGGGGGAGGGGGATTGTGTGTGTGTGGGGGGGGAGGGGGATTGTGTGTGGGGGGGGAGGGGGATTGTGTGTTTGGGGGGGAGGGGGATTCTGTGTGTGTGTTGGGGGGGAGGGGGACTGTGCGTGTGTGTGGGGGGGGGAGGGGGACTGTGCGTGTGTGTGGGGGGGAGGGGATTGTGCGTGTGTGTGTGGGGGGGGAGGGGATTGTGCGTGTGTGTGTGGGGGGGAGGGGATTGTGCGTGTGTGTGGGGGGGGGAGGGGATTGTGCGTGTGTGGGGGGGGGAGGGGATTGTGCGTGTGTGTGGGGGGGAGGACATTGTGCGTGTGTGTGTGGGGGGGAGGGGATTGTGCGTGTATGTAGGGGGGGAGGGGATTGTGCGTGTATGTAGGGGGGGAGGGGATTGTGCGTGTGTGGGGGGAAGGGAGGGGATTGTGTGTGGGGGGGAGGGGATTGTGTGAGTGTGGGAGGGGATTGTTTGTGTGTGGGGCGGAGGGGGACTGTGTGTGTGGGGGGGAGAGGGGATTGTGTGGGGGGGGGAGGGGATTGTGTGCGAGTGGGGGGGAGGGTATTGTGTGTGTGTTGGGTGGGGGGGGGAGGGGATTGTGTGTGTGTGTGGGGGAGGGGATTGTGTCTGTGTGTGGGGGGGAGGGGATTGTGTCTGTGTGGGGGGGGCAGGGGATTGTGTGTGTGAGGGGGAGGGGATTGTGTGTGTGTGTGGGGGGGGTGGGGATTGTGTCTGTGTGTGTGGGGAGGGAGGGGATTGGGTCTGTGTGTGGGGGGTGGAGGGGATTGTGTGTGTGGGGGGGGAGAGAGGGATTGTGTGTGTGTTTTGGGGGCAGAAGGGATTGTGTCTGTGTGTGTTGGGGGGAGGGGGATTGTGTGTGCGTATGGGGGGAGGGGGTTTGTGTGTGTGGGGGGGGAGGGGAGTGTGTGTGTGGGGGGGAGTGGGGATTGTGGGTGTGGGGGGGGGAGGGGAGTGTGTGTGTGTGGGGGGAGGGGAGTGTGTGTGTGGGGGGGAGGGGAGAGTGTGTGGGGGGGAGGGGATTGTATGTGTGTGTGTGGGGGGAGAGTGTGTGTGTGTGGGGAGAGTGTGTGTGTGGGGGGGGAGGGGGGGGTGTGTGTGTGGGGGGGGAGGGGGGGGGGGTGTGTGTGTGGGGGGGGAGGGGAGGGTGTGTGTGTGTGGGGGGGGAGGGGAGGGTGTGTGTGTGTGGGGGGGGAGGGGAGGGTGTGTGTGTGTGGGGGGGGGAGGGGAGGGTGTGTGTGTGTGGGGGGGAGGGGAGGGGAGGGTGTGTGTGTGGGGGGGAGGGGAGGGGAGGGTGTGTGTGTGGGGGGGGAGGGGAGGGTGTGTGTGTGTGGGGGGGGGAGGGGAGGGTGTGTGTGTGTGTGGGGGGAGGGGAGGCTGTGTGTGTGTGGGGGGGGGAGGGTGTGTGTGTGGGGGGGGGGAGGGGAGGGTGTGTGTGTGGGGGGGGGAGGGGAGGGTGTGTGTGTGGGGGAGGGGAGGGTGTGTGTGTGGGGGAGGGGAGGGGGTGTGTGTGTGTGTGGGGGGGGAGGGGAGGGTGTGTGTGTGGGGGAGGGGAGGGTGTGTGTGTGTGGGGGGGGGAGGGGAGGGTGTGTGTGTGGGGGGGGAGGGGAGGGTGTGTGTGTGTGTTGGGGGGGAGGGGAGGGTGTATGTGTGTGTGGGGGGGAGGGAAGGGTGCGTGTGTGGGGGAGGGGAGGGTGTGTGTGTGTGGGGGGGGGGAGGGGAGGGTGTGTGTGTGTGTGGGGGGAGGGGAGGGTGTGTGTGTGTGTGGGGGGAGGGGAGGGTGTGTGTGTGGGGGGGAGGGGAGGGTGTGTGTGTGGGGAGGGGAGGGTGTGTGTGTGGGGGAGGGGAGGGTGTGTGTGTGTGGGGGGGGGGGAGGGGAGGGTGTGTGTGTGGGGGAGGGGAGGGTGTGTGTGTGTGTGGGGGGGGAGGGGAGGGTGTGTGTGTGGGGGGGGAGGGGAGGGTGTGTGTGTGGGGGGGGAGGGGAGGGTGTGTGTGTGTGTTGGGGGGGAGGGGAGGGTGTATGTGTGTGTGGGGGGGAGGGGAGGGTGTATGTGTGTGTGGGGGGGAGGGAAGGGTGCGTGTGGGGGGGAGGGGAGGGTGTGTGTGGGGGAGAGGGGAGGGGACGGTGTGTGGGGGGGAGGGGAGGGGACGGTGTGTGGGGGGGAAGGGGGGAGGGGAGTGTGTGTGTTGGGGGGGAGTGTGTGTTGGGGGAGGGGAGGGTTTGGGGGGGAGTGTGTGTTGGGGGGAGGGGAGGGTGTGGGGGGGAGTGTGTTTGTTGGGAGGGGAGGGTGTGTGTGTGGGGGTGTGTGAGGGGAGTGTGTGGGGGTTGGGGGGGGAGGGGAGCGTGTGGGGGTTGGGGGGGAGGGGAGCGTGTGGGGGTTGGGGGGGGAGGGGAGCGTGTGGGGGTTGGGGGGGGAGGGGAGCGTGTGGGGGTTGGGGGGGGAGGGGAGCGTGTGGGGGTTGGGGGGGGAGGGGAGCGTGTGGGGGTTGGGGGGGAGGGGAGCGTGTGGGGGTTGGGGGGGGAGGGGAGCGTGTGGGGGTTGGGGGGGTGGGGAGCGTGTGGGGGTTGGGGGGGGAGGGGAGCGTGTGGGGGTTGGGGGGGGAGGGGAGCGTGTGGGGGGAGGGGAGTGGGTGGGGGTTGGGGAGTGGAGCATGTGGGGTTAGGGGAGCGTGTGGGGGTAGGGGGGGAGGGGAGCGTGTGGGGGTAGGGGGGAGGGGAGCGTGTGGGGGTAGGGGGGAGGGGAGCGTGTGGGGGTTGGGGGGGAGGGGAGCGTGTGAGGATTGCGGGGGAGGGAGCGTGTGTGGTGGGGGAGGCGAGTGTGTGGAGTAGGGGGAGCGGGAGCGATTGTGGGGGTGAGGGGCGTGAATGGGGGTTGGGGGGGAGGGAGCGAGTGTGGGGTTTGGGGGATAGTGAGTGGGGTTGTGTGGAGGGAGCGAGTGTGGGGGTTGGGAGTGAGTGTTGGGGAGGGGAGTGTGTGGGGTTGTGTGGGGGGAGGGGTGTGTGTAGGGGTTGGGGTCAGGGAGCGAGTGTGGAGGGGGGAGGGGAGTGAGTCGGGGTTGGGAGGGAGCGTGTGTGAGGGGTCAGAGGGGAGTGGGTTGGGGGGAGGGAGTGAATGTAGGGGGGAGGGGAGTGTGTGTTGGGTAGGGGTGTGAGTGGGGGTTAGGGGGTAGTGTGGGTGAGAGTGGGGGAAGGGATTTGAGCGTTGGCGAATGGGTGAGGCAATGGGGAGGAGAGAGGGTGAAAGGGAGAGTGAGAGAGGGGTGGGGGAGTGAGCAGCTGGGGAAGAGAGAGCGGAAGTGGGGTGGGTGAGGGTGAGGGGTTTGGGGGGTCAGACGGGGTGGGGGAATGAGGATATTGGGGACAGCACTGGGGGTGGTGAAGGTGGGGAGTGCGGTGGTGGAGGGAGAGAGATGGTGTTGGGGTAAGGGGAGAGAGGGGGAGGGGGTGGATGAGGGTGAGAGGCAGTACAGATGTGGGGGCGTGGGTGAGAAGGTGAAGAACAGTGAGTTTGGGGAAAGAAAGCGTAGGCTTTGGGAATGAGAGGGGTTTAATTTGATTTTTATTACTGTCACATGTACTGAAGTACAGTGAAATGTATAGTTTTGCACGTCAACCAGGCAAATCATACTTTATATAACTAAGAGAATAGAAAGCAGATTATAGTGTTACAGGTGCAGAGAAAGACCAACTCTAACGTATGAGTTGTCTGTTCATAAGTCTGATAATAGCAGGGGAGAGCTGGTCTTCTATCTACTGGTACATGTTTTCAAACTTTTATGTCTTCACCCTGACAGAAGAGAGTATAACTGGGGTGGGAGGTGACCTTGATTATATTGGCTGCTTTGCCGAGGCAGCAGGAAGGATACATGGAGTCAGTGTGGGAAAGAGGGTGAGGGGGTGGGGAAGAGAGTCGGGGAATGAAGCGGGTGGGGTGGAAAGAGAGAGCAAGTGAGGAAAGTTTGAGATAGGTAGGAAGGAGTGAGAGTGGAGAGGGAGAAAATGAAAGAGTAAACAAGGGGATGTAGCTAATGGGAAGAGGGTAATGATGATGGAAAGTGAGGAGGGGAGAGATATTGTTATGGGTAATCATCTAAGCACATAATCTGCATTTCAGAGCTATACTCAGGGGGTTTTCCATTGCCCACAGAACTGTTTTCCGTCTGAGGTCCCTCAAGCTTGTCTGGATGGACATTAATAGGGTCTACAGAACACAGTAACTGGCGTATGGGATTCAACCCTTCGTGTCTTTTTCATCTTTGGATTACTGGTGGTCACTGATGTTGTTTACTGCTGTGGCACTTTGGCATTTTACTGATAAAGCAAGTTTATTCAATCTCAGAGCAGTTTGGAAGAATAAAATATTCTTGGTATTGATCCCTTTCTTTGGGGAATAATCATTCAATATGAATGAAGAAAGTAATATTGGAGCAATACCTGGGAAGTGTTCAAGTGAGAACAAACCTCATATCTCTGAAAGAATATTTAAAGTTCTGTGAAACAAATTGAGCTCTCTCAGTTTAAACATTGGTCTTTTGCTTTTTGTTTGTATTGCATCTTTGTTGCATGAAAGGAAACAAAGTTAAATTTCTTCTGCTTGCCACTTTCAGAATCTAAAGAAAAGTTGGCACCCGCAGACTTTGAAAAATGTTGAACGTGTGTGGAAAGCAGAACAGAAACATGAAGCAGAAAAGAAAAAGATCGAGGAGCTCCAGAGGGAGCTTCGCGAGGAGCGAGCTCGAGAGGAGATGCAGCGCTATGCGGAGGATAGCGGTGCTCTTAAGTAAGTTGATGACGTGTTTATGAAGTTTGAGAGGTCTGCAAAATAGGAAACAGGAGGAGTTCAAAACAAAAGAGCAATATTGGGCAAGATGTTAAACTCAAGCCCCATCTGCCTCTCTGGATGGATGCAGAGGATCCCTTGGGATTCCTTTGGATTGCAAAGAAGATCAATGAAATGCACTTTATAAATGCAAGTCTGTCTTTCAAATTTGCATAAAACATAGTATCTTAAAATAATTACCTACCTTGCAACTATAACATCTGTTGAATCATAAACTCTTACAGCACAAGATGTCATTCTGCCTGTTGTACATGCACTGGAATTTTGACAGTAACAATGCTTGGTCTCACCTTTTTGTCTGTACTCTATATATTTGTTAGCCTCATCTCTCATACAATTCCTTTTTAAAACTATTTACGGAATTATCTTCCATGACCTATTCATGCAGAGGGTTCCAGATCCTAAGTGAAAGATATTCACCTTGGCTCCCCTCTAGTGCTTGTTGTTAATACCTTTTAAATCCATGACTTCTGATTGTCAATCTAATGGTCAGATAGAATTGTATTTCTCTGTTAAAAACATGTTGACATTTTGAAACCAATTGAGACCAATTCTGGTCTCCTCATTATTGGAAAGATGTTGTAAAATTGAAAAGGTTCAGAAAAGATTTACAAGGACGTTGCCATGGTTGGAGGGTTTGAGCTATAGAGAGAGGCTGAACAGGCTGTGCTGTTTTCCCTGGAGCGCCGGAGACTAAGGGGTGACCTGATAGAGGTTCACAAAGTCATGAGGGGCAAGGATAGGATAAATAGACAAAGTTTCTTCTCTGGTGTGGTGGAGTCCAGAACTAGAGGGCATAGATTTAGGGTGAGAGGGGAAAGATATAAAAGAGACCTAAGGGGCAACCTTTTCACGCAGAGGATGGTACATGTATGGAATGAGCTGCCAGAGGAACTGATGGAGGCTAGTACGATTGCAACATTTAAAAGACATTTGGATGGGTATAAGAATAGGACAGGTTTGGAGGGATATGGGCCGGGTGCTGCCAGGTGGCACTAGGTTAGGTTTGGATATCTAGTCAGCATGGACGAATTGGACCAAAGAGTCTGTTTCCATGCCATACATCTCTATGACCCTGTGATCTGCAGTTAAGTCCAAAAGAGATATGCCAAAGCTTTATAAATCACTACTTAAACATCTGAAGGGTCCCATTAATCTGGAGTATTGTTTGCGATGCTCGACAGTCTTGAGGAGAATATTAGGAGGTGAGGTTGCAGATTAGATTCGTTTTAATTGGACCAAATGCCATTGAAAAGGTAGGGATTCTCCTTTGAGCAGAGAATGTTAAGAGGAGATTTGATCTAGATATCAAATATCACGAAATGTTTTGATAGATTAAGTAAGGCTAAGCTCTTTCCGCTATCATAATGATTGATATCCAGAGTACAGATTTTTAAATTACATTCCAAGAGGAATCGTAGGATGAGGCGAAAGAACTGAGGAGGGGATGATTAATTGGACACCTCTTTCTTACGGGTATGATGGGCGGAATGGGGGGAAAAGTGAAGATGGTGATCTCATGTTCATGTCATTGGACTAATATTTCAGAGGCCCAGGATAATGGTCTAAGGAAGCCAAGAGAACTGCAAATGCTATAATTCAGAAAAGAAAACAAAAATTGCCAGAAAAACTCAATAGATCTGGCAGCATCTATGGAGAAAAATCAGACAGCATTTTGGGTTGAGTGATCCTTCCTCGGAATTGCTGGACCTGAAATGTTAACTCTGATTTCTCTCCAAAGATGCTGCCAGAACTGCTAAGCTTTTCCAGTAATTTATGTTTTTGTTGTTAATGGTCTAGGGAAATGGATTCACATTCCACCATAGCAGCTGGTGTATTTTAAATTCAAATTAATAAATTTGTAGTATAAAGCTAGTCTCAGAAATGACCATGAAACTATCATCAGTTATTGTAAAACCCATCTGGTTCACTGATGTCCTTTAAGGAAGGAAATTTAACATCCTGATGTGGTTTCTGATCAACATCAATATGGTTGGCTCTTAATTACCCCCTGAAATGGCCCAGCAAAACACTCAGTTTAAGGGCATTTAGGGATGGGCTACAGATGCCGGGCTTGTAAGTGATGTCTCTGTCCCATGAAAGCATAATAACCTCCTTTACAAATTCTGTGATCTTACCATTTTCGAACATTTCAAGGTTGAATTTATTTATGTTTTCTGCATGGTACTGTGGAACAGTCCCTTGACATAAAGAAAGCTTCAAAAGCTCCCAGGAAACATACGGCTGTCTTTTCAATTTTCTTTGTGTTGCAAAATTGACATGATGTTGACTTTTGTTATCTGCAGGAAAAAGTCAGACAGGCTTGATTGGATGTATCAAGGGCCTGGCAGTATGGTGAACAAGGAGGAATACTTACTGGGTAGACCCATTGACAAATATGCTACAGACAAGATGGTCGATGAAGAGTCTGGACCTTCTTCTGACACTGGGCTGCTGCCTGGCTCCATCTTTTCAGCAACGGGAGCTAACTCTGCATTGGATATGGCATCTAAAATACGGGAAGATCCACTCTTTATGATCAGGTAGGAGAAGTTGTTCAATACTCAACACGTCAACTCAGAGATAAAAGCTAAGATGTCAAGTGGTGGAATTGAAATATACAGATTGAGATGGTCTTGTCCCAAACTTACTGGGCATGTTCATTCTGTGCTGTATTATCTAATCTCAGCTGACCGTTGCAGAACTGCAGTGGATAATATCAACTTCTGTTTTTGTGGGGTGAGGTTAGAAAATTAAATCCTGAAGTTCACTGTGATGCTAGGAGATTTTTCTCTCTTGACAAGTCCCTATGTATGGTACTGGGAATCAGTTGGAATGGACTTCATAACAACAACTTGCATTTAAAACGTGCTTTAACCTACAAAATATCCAAATGAACTGAGCAGGAGCCTTGCAAACAAAATTTGACATCAAACTACATTGAGATGCAGAGGCAGGTGACCAAAAGTGTAACCAAACAGAAAGAGTTTAAGAAGCATCTTTGAAGAGGAGAGAGTTAGAGAAGTGGAGAGAATTGGGGATGGAATTCTAGAGCTTTGGGTGGCAAGAACAGGAAGTTAGATTACTACCTAAATGGAATCAATTTAGGTAAAGGGGCAGTACAAAGAGATCTGGGTGTTCTTGTACACCAGTCAATGAAGGCAAGCATGCAGGTACAGCAGGTAGTGAAGAAAGCTAATAGCATGCTGGCCTTCATAATAAGAGGGATTGAGTATAGAAGCAAAGAGGGTCTTCTGCGGCTGTACAGGGCCCTGGTGAGACCGCACCTGGAATATTGTGTGCAGTTCTGGTCTCCAAATTTGAGGAAAGACATTCTGGCTATTGAGGGAGTGCAGCGTAGGTTCACAAGGTAAATTCCTGGAATGGCAGGACTATCTTATGTTGAAAGATTGGAGGGACTGGGCTTGTATACCCTTGAGTTTAGAAGACTGAGAGGGGATCTGATTGAGACGTATAAGATTATTAAAGGATTGGATACTCTGGAGGCAGGAAACATGTTTCCGCTGATTGGTGAGTCCCGAACCAGAGGACACAGCTTAAAAATAAGTGGTAGGCCATTTAGGACAGAGATAAGGAGAAACTTCTTCACCTCGAGAGTGGTGGCTGTGTGGAATGCTCTGCCCCAGAAGACAGTGGAGGCCCAGTCTCTGGATTCGTTTTAGAAAGAGTTGGATAGAGCTCTCAAGAATAGTGGAATCAAGGATTATGGAGTTAAGGCAGGAACAGGATACTGATTGAGGATGATCAGCCATGATCATATTGAATGGTGGTGCAGGCTCGAAGGGCAGAATGGCCTACTCCTGCACCTATTGTCTATTGTCTGGGCAGTAGAAAGGCGCAGTCACGAACAATGGATCAGTTCTTATTACGGATACACAGGAATCCAGAATTTGAGAATGTCAGAGATGTTGCTCGGCATTTAGACTGGAGAAGATTCCAAAGGTAGGTGTGTAGTTGAAAACAAAAATGAAATGCTTGAAATTGACAATGAAGTAAACTCCTTATATCTACTGTTCCTGGCTGGTTATTTCAGTCGGTAAGCTGCACATGAATTGAAGTTTCTCTTTTAGAGAGTATTGAGAGAAATGGTGGTAGAAAAGCTATTAGCTTTTAGCATGCTGCAAGATATGAGCAGGACGCATTTTCATGCCTGTTTTGGATTCTCGGTCTCACCTAATGAAGACTTCCTTCATAGAAGGGAAGGGAACATCTGCAGATGTCATGTCATCTACAGCATACATTTGTAGACTCTTGCGCGCGGAAGAGGATATCCTGTTCTTTCATAAGAATGTGTGGAGTTAGAGAGGGACTGGGGAATAGAGGTAAAAACTGGGGAATCCTGTAACTTCCAGATTAATCGCTTTAGTCAGTTTATTTTGACTTAATTAATAGAAACTACTTGTATTGATTTCTTTATAAACTGACTCTTTCAGAAAACGTGAAGAAGAGAAAAAGAGAGAAGTTTTAACTAATCCCATGAAAATGAAAATGATCAGAGAGATAGTAAGTGTAACATATTCAGTCTAAACTTTTTTTCATCCTGTGTCCCTTCAGACTTACAACTGACCATTGCATGTATTTGATTTGATCACTTATGTGATTCTTTACACAGGTAAATCATGAGCAATTATGTAGGATTTATTCATTTTGCCTCAAGCTGATTGTAACAGCAACACAAACATAAATAAATACATACACCCTTAAATGATTAATGTGACTGAGCTGTGACAGTGAATTATATTTTGATCAAAAGGTGGAACTTTATTTACCAATGCATCTTTTCTTCAGGATCCCGGATCCTGGGTTGACTGTCTTCTCCCCTTTTCTGTTACATCCCTGTTCTTCTTGTCACTGTAACTTTAGCTTTCACAACTTTATGGGAATTGCTTTTTTCCAACCTGCAGAAGACTGTTTGACTAAAGCACAGGATCTGCAGCTGCCTCCCATTGAGACCCCATTTATACAATGCTTTAGTTTAGAGTTATCGTATTTCATTCTGTTTTGTCATTCTCAACAATGTATTTTATGTACCGCTGAGGAGAGGCCAACAGGTCTACTGAACAAATCCAAATTTATTGTTCTGCTGGTCTCAACTTCAATTCTTGGTTCCTTCATCTATTCAATTCAAAACAGGTACTGTACAGGAGAACACGGAGTCTCCTCAAGTAAACTGAACTGCTTTTCCATTTTTGAGAGGCAGGAAAAGGAAGGAACAACCAAAAATATTGTAAGTCAGAATTTCTCAAAAAATGTGTTGTTTCTGAATACCTAAAAAGAAGAAAAACTAATCTCTTCAAATCATGTTTTGTCTTTCTGGTGCTAGTGAACCACCTGCATACTTTGAGTTTTAATTTTAATATTGCAGCTGAGTCTTTAGATTGAATGCAAACCTGCAGAAATTGGGCAAACTATTTCCCAAAAAAAAACCAAATTTACATTTGCATTTTATGCCACAAAGAGTGAAAAATTAGTTTTTGTTTGGTGTTGAGAACAGGTCTATAATTTGTTGAAAGTTATGACATTCTTCTGCATCTTTCTTTCACATTTACTAGTTCCTATGCTGATATTTTTACCCTTTGTGCCTTGAAAGTGTTGTAGTGCGATGGGTTTCCACTGCTGCTGCTTCCTTGCATTTTCCACAATGCCATTCTTTGGATGTGGATTTAGATATTGAAAGTGGGCATTCAGAGAGTGTATCTCAGATGGAGCTGAATCTTTGTTTATCTGATTCTCATCCTGTCAACTCAGCCATGTGGTGATCTTGAGGGGGATCGATGCATAGAACTGAGGTTGATTCTGGGATATTTCTGGTCACTGTGCTTGAATCTATGCAAGGTTGTGTTGAATGGCCGAGCAATTGGGAGTTATTGTGTTAAATAAAATCTAGTGCTTTTTATTCTTTTATTTAGTAAATCTGTAGCATGGGAGAAGCCGTTACAGTCTGTATCTACAATCCGGCAAAGACTTGTTTTTAGGCAAACCCTAACCAGGATTTGTTACAAACATCTAATGCTCAAACAAATTCACAAGCCTGAACATGAACTGTTGAGATTATGGAGCACAAAAGATAGCTCTTTGTAAAAGATCTCCAGTTAATCCACCTCCTTTGACACATTTCCGTCAGTCTTACAAATTTTTTTTAAAAAAAGCTTCGTTTCTCATCAACCCGTTCAGAGATGTCATTGCACACTGCTGGAGCAGGTGGGACTTCAACCTGGGTCCCCTGCCACAAAATCTCCGACAAATATTCTGTCTTTTTTAAAAAAGAATTTTAACCATTATCAAAGAAGTTAAAATGTTTATTATAATAAAAATGTTTATGACTGATCTTCTTTAAAGCTGCAAAAGAACTTGGATAAAACAGATAAAAAGAAAAAGGACAAGAAGAAGAAGCACAAAAAGCATCGGCGATCCAGCTCAAGTGACAATGAACATCACAAAAAGTAAGGGATCAATGAATAAGGACTGTCCCAGCCATGCAATAATGGTCTTATTCTAAGCACCATACTTTAGGTAGGCCATGCAAGCTTTGTAGAGGTTATGAAAGTTGCTATAGTTGTTCCAGGGATGATGAATGATAGTTACATGGAGAAGTTTAAGTATATTCTTCTATGAGCAGAGATTATTGAATCGTAAACTACTCCGTTCGAGTGTACATGACAGAAGTAGTTTCTATTGGCTAAAGGGTTGATTAACTAGACTTGAGGTGAATGGCAGAAGAACCAGAGGCAGCAAGAGAGAATCTTTCCCAGAATGAGCAGTGAGGGTTTGAAATGCAGAACTTAACCAGAGTGGTGAATACTGGTCCAAGGTTGTTAATTAGCTGAATTAATGAAGGTGAAAAAATTTGCAGAGTTATAGTTAAGTGCACAATAATCTGAGGTTGAGGCCACATGAAATTAAAGAAGTGCAAGGACCCTGTTTTATTAGAAAATGTGTTCCGAGCAACTTTGCACTGAAGTACAGGTATTGAAAAAAAGCTTTTCCTTCCTATAAGAAAAGTGAATGCTTGCTTTGCTTTGTTAAATGTTTTGCAGAAAGCATGAAAAGCGTATCAATTCTTCATCCACGTCTGTTCCAAAGAAACTGCCTGGATATGGCTTAAAGGTTTGTCTTCGTGGCGATTTCCGACTCTCTAATTTTTTTTGAGTGGATTGAGAGCACAAGTATTTAATGATGGAACGGTTCTCTTAATGTAGCACTTGATTGTATTTTGTATTATAGCTTCTAGCAGAGGTTACTGATCACAACCACTTCAAATTTTAAGAATTTTGATCATCATTCTTTCATGATTGCAGCAAATTAAATTTACTGATTTTTTTTTCCCTCTGAGTCATGGCCAACATTTGTTGCTTGTCTTTAATTTCACTTGAAGTGAAGACCTGCTAGACACTCTGGCACTTAAGTCATTGCAGAGGATCTGAAGTCACACACAGGCTAGTTGAGATAAGAATGGCAGATTTCCTCCCCCAAAGAGCATTCATGAACCAGATAAATTTTACAACAATTGACAATAGTATCATGGTCCCTGTTACTGAGACATGCTGTATAATCCAAATTTATCAATTGAAATTAAATTCCACTAGCTGTCATAGAATGATTTGAATTCGTGTCCTCAGAGTGTCAGACTGGACCTCTTGATGACTAATCTAGTGATGTTGGAACTGTGCAACAATCTTTGCAAACCTCCTATTGAAAACAAGTGTCACAATCATTTCATTCCCTGACTTTTCTAATGAGGTTCCATCCACCACACTTTACTTTCTGCCTGGCTGACGCAACTCTGATTTAGGCTGACTAGGTCCCTAGTGATTCTGAAATTGTAGCTCTGTTTTATCTCTTAGTCATAGAGTCATAGAGATGTACAGCATGGAAACAGACCCTTTGGTCCAACCTGTCCATGCCAATCAGATATCCCAACCCAATCTAGTCCCACCTGCCAGCAGCCGACCCATATCCCTCCAAACCCTTCCGATCCATATACCCATTCAAATGCCTTTTAAATGTTGCAATTGTACTAGCCTCCACCATTTCCTCTGGCAGCTCATTCCATACACGTACCACCCTCTGCGTGAAAAAGTTGCCCCTTAGGTCTGTTTTATATCTTTCCCCTCTCACCCTAAACCTATGCCCTCTAGTTCTGGACTCCCCAACCCCAGGGAAAAGACTTTGCCTATTTCTCCTATCCATGTCCCTCATAATTTTGTAAACCTCTATAAGGTCACCTTTCAGCCTCCGACGCTCCAGGAAAAACAGCCCCAGCCTGTTCAGCCGCTCCCTGTAGCTCAGATCCTCCAACCCTGGCAACATCCTTGTAAATCTTTTCTGAACCCTTTCAAGTTTCACTAACATCTTTCCGATAGGGAGGAGACCAGAATTGCATGCAATATTCCAACAGTGGCCTAACCAATGTCCTGTACAGCCGCAACATGACATCCCAACTCCTGTACTCAATACTCTGACCAATAAAGGAAAGCATAGCAAACGCTGCCTTCACTATCCTATCTACCTGCGACTCCACTTTCAAGGAGCTATGAACCTGTACTCCAAGGTCTCCTTGTTCAGCAACATTCCCTCGGACCTTACCATTAAGTGTATAAGTCCTGCTAAGATTTGCTTTCCCAAAATGCTGCACCTCACATTTATCTGAATTAAACTCCATCTGCCATTTCTCAGCCCATTGGCCCATCTGGTCAAGATCCTGTTGTAATCTGAGGTAACCCTCTTCGCTGTCCACTACACCTCCAATTTTGGTGTCATCTGCAAACTTACTAACTGTACCTCTTATGCTCGCATCCAAATCATTTATGTCAATGACAAAAAGTAGAGGGCCTCTTGCTGAACAATCCCAGATAACTAAACTGCTGTCGGGGTAACGATATATAAAAAAAAGGCTCTGCAAACTTCACTCTTGAATCAAGATCTGGTGCACCACTTGAGGACATGCGATTATTGATTTTATCAACCAATCAAAAGGAAGCCATTCAGCCCATCAAGTCAATGACAGCTCTCTTGAAGAGCTAATAAAAGCAGAAGTCGCTGGGAAAGCTCAGCAGGTCTGGCAGTATCTGTGAAGAGAAATCAAAGTTAACTTTACGGGTTTGGTGATCCAAGGAGCATGGGTGTGCTAAATAGACAAAGTCTTTTCTCTGACATGGGGGAGTCCAAAACTAGAGAACATAGGTTTAAGGTGAGAGAAGAAAGATTTAAAAGGGGCCTAAGGGACAACTGTTTCAAGCAGAGGGTGGTGTGTGTATGGAATTAGCTGCCAGAGGAAGCGATGGCTGGTACAATTATAACATTTTAAAGGGATTTGGATAGGAAATGGGAAGCACTAATCTTTCCCTTACTAGATAGCATCTTCAATCTTGTCGTAACTTAGTGAACACATTCAGGAGTCTGCTATATTTCATATTACTAATTTTTGGTGCTGAGATTATTTTTTCACCCCCTTCAGTCATCCTTTTTGCCATGCAGGTGAAAGATTCTCCCAGCATTATCCAGCAACAACATTCCTCATCTTCTGACCCAGCTAAAAGATCTCACAAGGCCAGACACAGGTCAAGGTCTGGGAGCCACCCCAGGACAGTCATACATCAGTCTCTTAAGGATGTCAGACGTGAAGATTCACGCCATAGAAGATCCAGATCGACATCTCAGTCACCACCTAAACGCTCGAAAATGCATCCACGGTGAGTAGGTTATTTTATCCAATTAATTTTGTTTTCAATTATGTTACTTTTGTCTCTTCCTGTCCAGGATTCATTCTGCAGTTTGTGGCTAGCTTGCCTTGAAGTCTCATTCTGCCAATTTAAAATCCGAGCAGTGAGTGCATGGTAGGCTATTAAATTGTAAAAGACAGAGTGCAGCCTGAAGCTGTCATCTTCTGTTAAGCATCTACGCGTACAGTTTCTAAAACCTCGCTGATAATCAAGATGCAGTTTCCTATCCAGCCAGGCTGTTGATGACTTGTAATACTCTTTGTAATTACCTATACCAAAACAACACAGATCAGAAATTCACACTGGTATTTTCTCCCATTACGAAAGAAAGCAAATATGGTTTCACTTTTACATAGCATCTTGCACAAGCTCAGGATGTCATGAGATACTTTGCAGCAAATCTAGTCATTATTTTAATGTAGGGAAAGCAGCAGCCATTTACATGCAGCGAGATTCCATGGATATAAATGTGAATAATGACCACATAATCATATTTGATGCATGTGATCTCTTGCATTCAGTTAGGTGTAGTGTATATAGGTGAATGTGTAAAAAGATGGCATGGGAAGTAATGCAACATCATATGACTACAAACAGCAACAAGCAGCATCACATGGTTAGTACTTGCCATGTTTAACTAAAATGTAAAATTGCTGACTGTCCTACAATCTTTATCAACCTTACTCTTTGATGCAACCAAATTAGAATTGCAGACCTGGGTTTGGGGGAATTTGATTTAAAATCTTGTCTGATAAAAGGCACCTTTAACTGCATTACTATCTCGGGCTTGCATTGGAGCATTTGTGTTTAAGTCTCTGGAATGTAACAAACCCAAAGTCTTCTGCTTGAGTGGTGAGAGTGCATTACCTGCTCAATCACTGCGAACACTGTACACCATACTCTGCAAGAGGGAGTTATTGGAGGACAAATAGAGGCCACTTCTAATAAGGTTTTGTTTTTTGAAGGTATGATGACAAAGTTGGAAATGTTGAAGCTCAAAAGTCATACCTACCAAGAGGACAATACCACAGAAGGCCTTATTCCAATCAGTCAAGGTATTGAAATGAGAGTTTCATAAAGTTGGGCAGGGAGGTTTAATTTAAAATAACTTCTCATGATTCATAAATTAGAGGATTGTTGATCACTAGTAAACTGAGCATTTGAAATGGTGACAAAGTAGTAAATAGTATAAATTAACATTTAATTGATCTCACAAATGTGTCTCAAAGTAATAGGAAAACTCTGAAGTTGGTTGAGCTAAGCTATTTACTAACAGCAGAAAATACAAGACTATAAGGCAGCAACAGTTATAGTGGATACAGATTAAGACAAGCCCTCAGCGGTGTAAAGGGTACATGGGAGCAGCATTCAGATTCGCCCTGAACTCTTCCCAGAATGTCCTAAAAAATGGATGAAAGAATCGACCAGTGATGCAATGTTATCCCTGGATTGCAAAGAATCTCTGAGGAGCTGCTACTCCAAACATAGGCTAATTTTCTTCTGTGCTTTCATTATGAACTTAGTTAGAGACAAATAAAACTGCAGATGCTGGAATTCAAAGTAGACAATCAGGAGGCTGAAAGAACACAGCAAGCCAGGCAGCATCAGGAGTTACAGAAGTCCACCTGAAGCTGTCTGGCTTGCTGTGTTCTTCCAGCGTCCTGCTTGTTTACCTTTGTATTGAACGTATCAGCATTAAACTCAGGGGAGAAACAACCTGTGATTGGAGAAGCAGCTACTGGGGTAAGAAAGAAAACTAAGTGAGCAAGTAGGTCACTGAGTTGCTGAGGCAGGGACATACTGACTGCTGAAAGCTGGGCTACCTTTGTATGTGAAATGTTTTGCTGGAGAAACCAAGGTGGGAAGCTATCTGTGGGGATCATTGTCTTCTCTGGTAGGGTTGGAGAGAGCAAGAGGCTACAAGGGGACTGAGGGAAAGAAAGAGGCTGTAATGGGGATTGAGAAAGCAAGACTGCAAAGGGCTAGGGAGGAAAGTTGAGGCTTCAATGGGATGAGGGGAGTAGGGGAGCTGCAAGGGTGAGATGGGAGAATGAAGGAAGCCACAAGAGTCGGAGAGATATAGGCTACAAAAGAGAGAGAACAGTTTTAAACCTATCAACAAAGCAATATTCAGCTAACTCGGAACCAGCAACATTTCATATTATTGAGATAATGAATTCCTAGCTTACAGCTGCCTCAGTCAGGAACTACTATATGAGAAAAAAATGTCGTAGGTTCTATTATAATTAATGCTGTATCAGTTGCTAAATTTAAATTTGTAATCGAAATTTTATAATTCAGATTTGAGATTTAGTAAATGGATATTAAAATCTGATTTAAAATCTTCCAGCTTCACATATATGTAATGAAGATGCATTAGTTGTTACTAGTCTGGAAGCTGTGTTTACAGTGATGGCTTTTTGTGTTTAGCAGTGAGAATCAGTTGTTTTGGGAAAAAAGTTTGTGTTGCTAATTATGCTTGGTTTATGCCAATTTGTGCCCTACAAAGTACAAATGAAAGCAAGTTAGTTTTCTATTTGTTTCTATTCTTAGTTCATTTTTCACAATTTTCAAATGTTTTGTACACAAGTGTGTATTTTTCTTCTTAATATCTCTCTTGGGCAGTAACCCTCTGAGAAACCTTTAAAGTAATTTGGAATTTTACTGAAAAATTCATGAGAGGAAAATGGCACACAAAATCTGCAAGCATTTGTTCCTTTGAGAAAGAGAGGTCAATATATTAACATAAGATTGTAACAAGGAATGTTTTAAATGATTAATAATAGGAAGAGATAAAATTATCCTACTTCAAGCTAGTTACTTTTACTAAAATGTTTTCAAGCAGTTGTTGTCAAAATACTTGTATAATAAATAGTGAGGGAGGAATTTGTTACTTTCATTGGACTCTAACTGGTAGCAAGTATCCTATTCTCACTCGTCTAGTTAAATCCCAATGTACCCAACCCCATTTACCTGAAACTGTAAGACTGAAACTCATTTGGTAAGTTAAAACCTGCATCTGCTCCTAAAGCAAGTGCTGCTTGACATCCATAAGCTGCTGTGATCTATTTCGTATCACACCTGAAAACTGGCACTTTTGTTAATGCAGCAGTGTTTCAAATCTGCATCGAGGTGTCAGGCAAGGTCACGTGCCCAACACAAAAACATCTTGAAAGCCTTGAGAAATTGTGCAGAACTGATGTAGGTCAAGTGGAAGAGAAAATACTGGGGATGTGTCAGGTTAACCCCATTTGAAGCCATGTGATCTTCCATTAAAACTTTCAGAAAGTCAATCCATTGTTTCCAACTAGCTGGTGTGCTGAGCATCTGCAGAAATTTAAGTTTTCATTTCAGATTCCCACCTTTGCTTTTTTTGTTTCCACCTACATCTCATCCACTTGTGATGTTAGCCTTGTAGTGGCTGAAAAATGTCATTCTGTAATCTGTTTGCCTTGGTCTGGATCAGTACTCTCTTTGCAATAGGACAGTAACTGAATTTAGTCTCATGGTTTGTTTCTGGCTCAGCACTTTTATTTGTCAAAACATATAAACAGGTGCCTTTCTCTTAAAGCTATCTTTTTCATGTTCACCTAATTATTGTTGCTAGCATTAGAAAAATTAACTCAATATCTGTTGACAAGTCACCATCAGCTGATGGAAATCTGTAGTTCAGTACTAAGACCTGGGATTCTGGCTGATTTGGGCTGGCTTGCTTTAGACCAGAGGGGTAAATACCACTCCTATCCTTTGTGTAGCAACTTGTATTTGTTTATAACACCCCACCCAGTCTGCAGTATGGTACCCCAGTGCTATGATTTGATCATACTTTGATTTTACAGGAAACTTTCAGCGGAGGAACTGGAACGCAGGCGTCAGGAAATGATGGAGGATGCAAAATGGAATGATAAAGCGCGCCAATGTAACATCAAACGGTACAAAGAGGACGATGAAATGGAGCAGGAACTGGAGAGAAAGGATACTAAGGACGGAAAGTTTCTCCAGTAAGTATTAAGAGGATTTGCAATTTGTTGGTTAAGTTGTACTAGTAAGTGACGTTAGCTTTCAAAATGCATGTCCCTTTAAGAGAAGAATTTCAGAGTTGAGTGAGAGTGGAAGACCCACTGCTCCAGACATGTGTAATGACATCATTGAACAAATTGATCAGGAAATAAAGAGCTGCATTCTTGGGGCTTTTGTGGTGCAGTGATAGTATCCAGGAACTCTGAGCCTGAAAGCCTAGTTTAGTCCCTGGAGTGGTTCTAGTCCAGATGTGTGTTATAACATGTCTGAACAGGCTGATACAAAATAAATAAAGAACAGGAGCTAAGTTGTTAAACAGGTGATTTGGTGGTGGATGTGGTTCATACTTCTGAAAAAACAACTGGGTTCTTGGTGTCTTGTGGCACAGTGGTAGTATCCCTGCCTGTAGACCAGAATATCTCTGTTCACTTCTCACCTGCTTCAGATGTGTCATAACATGTCTGAACAGGTTTATTTGACAAAAACAAATGCTGTATTGTACTCCAATGCGTATTTAGCTGTGAATACAATCCAGAAGGAAAAGGTGGATACTTGTACTTGGGAACAGGAGTTGGCCATTCAGCCCATCAAGCCTGCCCCATCATTCTGTGCAGTCATGGCTATTGAACGCATTGATATTTGTTCTAAGGTATACAATAATAAAAATCTTGCTGTCTGAAAATCTTTTGTTGCCTAATTCAACATGTGGATGTTGATTAATAAATGGTTAATGAGTGATTTTTGTCAAATTTTTTTAAATATTAGAATTGATTTGTACTTTTTATTTTCTTTATCCTTTCAAGGGATATAGGCATTGCTGGCAAGCCAGCACTTGTTGCAGTCCCTAACTAAATGATTTGTTATCCTATTTTAGAGGGCAGATAAAAGTCTTTTACACTGCTGTTGGTGTGGAGTCACATGTAGACTAGACTAGCGAAGGATGGCAGATTTCCTTAAAGAGCATTAGAGAACTGGATAGATCTTTTTGACAATCCATGATGCTTGCATGGTACCGCTACTGACACTAGATTTATATTCCAGATTTATTAAATAAATTTAAATTCCAGCAGCTACTGTGGTGGGATTTGAACCCGTGCCTACAGCACATTGGCCTGAGACTCTGAATTACTAGTGCAGTTAGATTACACCACCATCTCCCTTGAGGCTATGAGATGACATTTTTGTGTGTTTTGTTTGGCCACCTATTCTGATGTCATGTTTAGATATGGCTGTGAATGCCAGCTGGCCATCTTCCATGAGACACAGGGAATGTTGGCATCTTCCTTGATGTGAGCTTTATTTCAGCTTTGCCCAGTTCCTGTCTACACACACTCCAGCAGAGGTCAGTAATAAACAATCAGGAAGGCACAGCAGGGAAAAAGGAACATGCTCAAAGCACTCAGCAGATCAGGCAGCATCTGTGGAAAAAGAAACTGAGCTCATGTTTCAGCTTGAAGACATCACATCAAAAATACTAGTTGTAGCAAGATTTAAATTTTTTAAGCAAGTGCAGAGCCAGGGACTGAAGAGCGGTTGAAGGAGGAGTGGAAGGGAAGGTCTTACAGGGTGGGGGTTAAATGATATCAGAATGAGGGCGCTAATCAAAACATAATAAACAGTTGAGAGAAGATGTAAATGGGAACAGCAGAAACATTACCAGTGGTTTGACCTAAAATTAGTGAAGGTAACATCGCTCAGCCTCAAAATGCCTCAGGGAGAGAAGCTTCCTAGATTCTCCAAGTTATCGATTTCCTTTCCTGTCTCTTTCTTCCTTTTAATCTGCTCTTATGTGACTCATTGTCAAATTTAGCCCTAACACACCTGTGATGTTTTTGATTGTTTAAATGTTTTATTATTTTATATTACCAAATGTTATCTGAAAAGCAGTATATAAGTTTAATTGATGTTATCCGTGCCTCAGGCAATGAGGCTACTTGCAGTTCTGCATTCTGAACATAAACTAAAATAAAAATGAAACTCTTGCGTGGATCCATTCCATGTGGGTAGTCATTTATGAGCTGAGACATGAGAACATTTCTTGGGAACAGTGAAATTTCACAGTGATAGGAAATGGCTTGTGTTAAAAGGTAGCCAATGGTTCTCAGACTGAGGATTTCCATACATGCCCATCAGTGGTTTATAGAGATTCAAAGTTGTAAGTATAACTTTGTATAGGATGCATGCTTATCAATTTTTAAATGGGAATTTGACTTCTTTTTCTACGAATTCACAAGCAGTTTCTGTTTAATGTGGAATCTCTCCTTTACTCATTGGTCGAATCCTTTGAATGCAAAGAAACAGATTGTTTTGTGTTTTTTTGCTGTTTGTCTCCAATGCAGTTTCAGTTTTTACTTCTATAACATATTACTCTCTGATGTTTTTATCACTTTTATGTCAACTTTTTCTCATTCTAATTTCTTCTGTGCATATTCATAATAGAACCCATTTGATGTGAATTTGTCATACTGTCATTGCACACATCTGTCTACACTGTTGTCGAATCAGTTTTGCATTTCCCAGCTCCTTGCTGGTCACAGAGTTATATAGTACAGAAACAGGCCCTCGATGCAACTCATCCATGCCGACAGACATCCCAATATCTGACCTAGTCCCATTGCCACCATTTGGCGCATATCCCCCTCAACCCTTCCTATTCATATACCCATCCAGATGCCTTTTAAATGGACCTGCCTTCACCATTTCCTCTGGCAGCCTGTTTCATGCGTACATCACTGTCTGTGTGAAAATGTTATCCCTTGTATCCTTTTTAAATCTTTTCCCTCTCACCTTCAACCTATCCCCTCTAGATTTGGACACACGCACACCAAAAAAAAAGAAAAAGGCCTATCCTATCCAAGCCCCTCATAATTTTATAAACCTCTACACGGTCACCCCTACCGAACAGAATTTCCAATGCTCAAACTATTGCTGGTTTTCTTCCCAAATTTGTCTAAATTTTTCATTCATTAACTATGAAAATGCAACTGTATGAAAAGAAAACCAATCTACATTTTTAAAATGATGATTTACTATATCTACTTATTTAATCTAGCTGTTCGCTTTCCTCAAACCCTGCTTGCTTTACCCCAAAACTACACATGGTCTTTACTTCTAACATTCCACTTCTGGAGAATTGGACTATTGCTTACTACTAATATATTAATAGATAATATGGAGTACACTGCTGCAGAATAGCAATATATTCTACACTGAGGTCTGGGTTTTGTGGATCTGACGGATCAACGTTACAGGTATTTCCAGAGACCAATTAAAGAACCAGAATTACCCTGGGAAAAGGTTTGGTATGGTGTGATTAGAGTAAACTTTTCAACTTAGCAAAGACTGGGATTCTTTGGTCAAATCTTAAAGAATGTCTTCACATAATCTCAGTCCACAAACATGATTTTATTCCAATATGTGCACATTTGTACTATGGTTTATTCCTTTGTAATTATCCTTTCTCAAAATTGTAGTGACTTCATAGATTTGCTTGGACTTCTTTAAAACCATGTTTTAAACATTTCATTCTGCAAAGATAATTGTGGCTTTAGGCTTCCTTTTAAAAAATTTTTTCTCCCCTTCTGCAGCAAAATTAAACTACAAAGCACTGCAACGTCATCATTAGAAGATCGTGTGAAACGCAATATTCATTCCATTCAACGAACACCTGCTGCCCTGGAGAAGAACTTCATGAGGAAGTGAACTGGGCCTTAAAATACAAAAGGAGCTGAGATCCGTTAGAAGAGAACAGTGTTTGAACTATGACAGTGGCCAATTTTGCCTTCCCTTGTACAAATACTTAACAAAACAGAAAAACTTATAAATCATCAATACTCAGGGAAATCGATTTGAATGCACAGAAAACACCTAGTTAAGATTGGTTTGTCCTCTCCCAAATTCCCTATGTGCAGTCAGTCAGAACTAAAAACATTTGGTCCCACTGTTTTAAAAAGAACTGCACAAAGGGCTAAGGTTAGTGGAATCACCCTACTTGTGCCGAAGAAATTGTCAGAGCCAAACTTCCAAGACTGACTGTAAATCTCCTGTAGTTTGAGCAGGACCAGAGACAGTTGTTGATGTTTAGACATTAAGTTCCTTCCATTAAGGTCACCACTCTGTTAAACTGCTGGGAAATCCAAGGGAATTGTGACTGCTTGTAATTTTTTAGTCTGAAATTTACACCCATAAGAAGACGTGACACTTGAGGTATCACAGACACATGCTAAGATAAAAGGAAAATACTGCAGATATTGGAAATCTGCGATTAAAACAGAGCCGTGGCAGCATCTGTGGATAGAAAAAGAGTTAACTTGAACATGACTTTGTTTTTCTGTCTCCACAGAAGCTACCAGACCTGCTGAGTTTTTCCAGCACTTTGCTTTTATGACATTTTTGATCTGAAATGTTTACATAAAGATCAGCGAGTTCCTGTTACGTTACCCATTTTTATATGTATATTAAAAGATGATGGAATTTGGGGAGAGATTCCCAAAATACTCTGGTTCCAGTCAGCTTCTTTGGGTAGAGACATTGTGACAGTCAGCATTTAAAAAAAAAATTATTATATCTGACATCTTGGCAGCAAACTTGATTTAGTAAATGCTGATAAAGTCATGAAAACATGATAACAGGAAGTAATATTTAGGGCTAGGACTTGTGTTCTTTGCAGAATGAATAATAGGTAGGTTTAGATGTACATTATGATTTTTCTTTCAGATATTATTTTCCTTTATTCCTCAATTGTGCACCAATTTTCAGTAGATTAACTTTATGTTGATCTTTCTTTCTTTGTATTTGCTTCTTGGGATTCCTCACCCCCAGTAGGGACAGGTGAGCTTGAGGAGGTGCAAGTCAAACCGCCATCATCCCAATTCCTTTGAGAGTTTACCATCTTAACTTGCTGTGTGCATTCAGATTGGTGAAGATATGAATAGGAGCTGGGGCAGAACTTGCCTAGGATTATAAGTATTGAACTATCATAGAACACACCCAATGCTCTCTGCACATAGGTTCAAGTACATTGACCAGTGACCAGTGCACTGAGTGGTGTACCTATCCACTCAACCAATCGGCCAGTGAAAAAGACTGCATTTTACTTAATATAGACACAGGATTCTGCTGCATCCATGTGTATCTAGTGTAAATAGTTATAATCAGTATTTGATTATCTGGAGCATATATTGTCATTATGACACCTTTCATCTGCACAAAGTAAATCTGTAAATAACCCAACATGGCTGATGATTTTAGATATTTTTTATTAAGGTTTGTGTATAAGAGTAAAAACTGAAATTTTATTGGCAAAGAAGCTTCCAATTTCATGGTTATTTTGTACATTTCAAAATCTAGTAAAGCCATTTTCAAACTTGTTAATGTTTTTAGTATTATTTGATCATTTACAAAATGTAATGTTCATCATGTACAAAAATCCAGAATGACAGTTTGATTATATTATCGTTTAGGTGTCTTCTGTTGGTACTATTCGTCACTTTATGGATTGAAAATGGCTACGGGAGGTTACATTTGTAATTGCCAAGTAGTTGCATATCCCCTTTACCTGTTTTTTCCATCCTGTAAAATCTATCCAACCTACAAAAGGCTCCACAACACCATTTGCCTATGTCAGGGGATAGACTTCTGAGCTCGCTTTGTGACCTGAAGTGATTCAGAATTATACAGTTGAGAAGGACACCATTCAAGCATGGAAGAGTGAACCAGTCAGTCCCACTCCTTTGCTCTCTCCCCATAACCCTCCTAAATATTTTCCCTTCAACTAGCTATCCAACATCTTTTTGAAGTTACTATTAATCTACTTTCACTTTCATAGTCCATTCCAAATAAAATTTGCTGTGTTTTTAAAACGAAATTCTCATCTTGCCCACTTTGTTTTGCTGGATACTTTAAATTTATGATCTCTGGTTACTGCCTATCCTGCCAGTGCAGAGTTCTCATTTACTCTGGTCATCCGGAGGCTCACTGACGTTTCCTAGTATGTGGCGAAATGTCTGAAAAACAAACCTTCCAGCTCAGTGAGCAAACCTACATCTAGAACTCTGTTCAAAATCTCTTAATTTTGAACCTTCATTAAATGTCTCACAACATGCCTTTCCAGCTATTTTTGTGACTCCTGCAAATTTGACTATATTACGCTCACTTCCTTACTCCTAGTCATCAATATATAGTGTAAACAGTTGTGGTCCCAACACTGATCTCTCTGAAACTCCACTAGTCACAAATACTAACCTGAAAAATAACTCCTTATCCCCACTTGCTGTTTCCTGATCATATGCCAGTTCTCTACCAGAGCAATATACACCTCCAATACCATTGGTTCTTATGATTTAACCTTTTGTGAGGTACCTTATCGAACACCTAGAAGTCCAAATGCAATACTATCTTCTGGTTCCCCTTCATCTGTTCTGGTTGACACTTCCTTGAAAATTCTATTAAATTAGTCAAACAAGATTTCCCTTTCATGAAACCACGCTGATGTTTGATTAGGTTATAACTTGCCAAATGTTCTGCTCTTACTATCTTCATAATTGATTCAAATACTTCAATGATAGATATTAAGCTAATTGGCCCATAGTTGCCCACATTTGGCTCCCTCTCTTTGAACACATTATCACATTAGTGGATTTCCAATTCTGTGTCACTTGTCCAGAATCCAACAATTTTTGGAAATTTACAACTAATGTATCCACTTTCTCTGCAGCTATCTCTTTCAGATACCTAGCATGCATGCCATCAGGGCCAGGATAATTATCTGCCGTTAGCCCTATTAGTTTGTCTAATACTACTTAGTTTAATAATGATGATGGTACTTAATTCTTCCCCTTTTCTTTTGTATTAATGGGACATTTGAAGTATCTTCTACCTGTAGAATACAGGTGCAAAATATTTGTTTAATTCCTCTGCCACTTCCTTGCTCTCCAAAGCCACCATCTCAGATTCATTTCCTAAAGGGTGAATGTTCGCTTTAACCTCTTATTCCGTTTTATATATTTAAACGAGCTTTTTCTGTCAGTTTTTATATTCCTTGCTAGTTTGACCCCGTAAATTACTTTCTCTGACGTTCCTATCTTTTTTATTCTCCTTTGCTAGATCCTGAATTTATATTACTCTTTGGAGCTATTACTGACTTTGGCCTCCTTATGTGCTTTTACTTACAACGTAATATTCTCCTTAAGTTCCTTGGTTAGCCATGGTTGGTTTATCCCTCTCTTAGAATCTTTTGTCCTTACTGGGATTTTGCTGAATGTCATGAATGACCTCCTCAAATACCTGCCACTGTCATTTTTAAAATATCTTTCTGATCAACCTTTTTGGAGATTATTACATGACTCTGGAGGAGGTGAGACTTGAACCCAGGCGCCTCTGATCTAGGGACAGGGACACTCGCTGCACCAGAGGTGGGCTCCCTACAGCCACTGCTTGTTAACTGTCATTCCTGCTAATCAATCTGCCCAGTTCACATAAGCTATCTTTATCCTCATTGCATTGTAATTCCCTTTATTTAAATTAAACACAGTTGTTTCTGACCCAAGTTCCTCATTCTCAAATTGAATGTTACATTCTATCATGTTGTGACCACCACTTCCTTGGGTATCTGTTACTTATTAAACCTGCCTCATTACACATTATTAGATCCAAGATAGCCTGCTCCCTAATTGGCTCCTTGACCTATTACTCTTGGAAACTCCCTGATGCACTATATTAATTCATTGTTGTAGCTATCCTTTTCAACTTGATTAACCTTATCAATGTGAAGATATGATTATTGCTTTATTCTTTTTATATGCTCCCATTATTTGCTGATTTATAGTGTTTCCTACAGACTGGCTACTGTTTGGGGCTCCGTACACTCTTACCAATATCTTATTTCCCTGGCTGTAATTTCTTAATCTTTGCCCAAATGGACTCTACATCATCTGAGCTTAGATCATCTCTCACAACTGTCCTCATTTCAACTTATTAACAGTGCTACCCCACAACCTTTTACATCCCTCTTGTCACTCTGAAAGGTAAAATATCCCTGAATATTAAGTTTCCAGTATTTTTCCTTGTAACCATATTTTCTTGATGATTATGAAATCATATTCATTTACCTAGATTTACACCATCATTTCATTTTAACTTATTCTGAATTCTTCATGTATTAAGATAAAGTCTTAATTGTTCTATTATCCATTTTTCTTACACTTTTATGGTTTAGGGTGTAGGTTTGCTCGCTGAGCTGTAGGTTTGATATCCTGATGTTTCATTACCTGGTTAAATAACATCATCAGTGGCAACCTCCAAGTGAAGCGAAGCTGTTGTCTCCTGCTTTCTATTTATATCTTTCTCCTGGATGGGGTTCCTGGGTTTGTGGTGATGTTATTTCCTGTTCGTTTTTTGAGGGGGTTTTATGGTTCCTTGGTACACAATGTTCCTTCGACATTCACATTGTTATCTTCTATTAAATACCCTTCATTTTACTATCATCCATGTGCCTAACCAAGGCTCGCTTAAATGTCCCTAATGTATCTGACTCCATCACTGCTGACAGTGCATTCCAAGCACCGACCACTCTCTGTAAAGAACCTACTTCTGACGTCTCCCCTAACCTTCCTCCACAATCACCTTAAAATTATGGCCCCACATGATAGCCGGTTCCGCCCTGGGAAAAAAGTCTCTGGCTATCCACTCTATCTATGCCTCTATACACCTAGTCACCTCTCACCCTTCTTCGCTCCAATGAGAAAAGCCCTCGCTCCATCAAACTGCTAATGAAAGCCAACACACGATATGCTTGCTTCACAACTCTATCAACTTGGGTGGAAACTTTGAGGGGTCTATGGTCATGGACTCCAAGATCCTGCTGTTCCTCCACTCTGCATTCAAATTAGACTTTCCAAAGTGAATCATTTCACACTTTTCCAAATTGAACTCCATCTGCCACTCCTCAGCTCAGCTCTGCATCCTGTCATTGTCCCATTGTAAGCTACAACAGCATTCCATACTACTCATAACTCCACCAACTTTCATGCCATTGGCAAACTTACTAACCAACCCTTCTGATTCCTCATCCAAGTCATTTCTAAAAGTTGCAAAGAGCAAAGGTCCCAGAAGAGATCCACGCAGAGCATCGCTGATCACTAAACTCCAGGCTGAATACTTTCCATCTACTAACACCCTCTGTCTTCTATGGGCCAGCCAATTGCATATCCAGACAGTCAGATTTCCCTGTATCCCATGCCTCCTTATGTGGGTAACCTTATCAAATGCCTTGCTAGAATCCGTATACACCACATCCACTGCTCTACCTTTATCAATGTATTTTGTTACACCCTCAAAGAATTCAATAAGGTTTGTCAGGCATGACCTGCTTTTCACAAAGCCATGCTGACTATCTCTCATTCAAGCTATGCTTTTCCAAATAATCATCAATCCTGTCTCTCAGAATCCTCTCCAGTAATTTGCCCACCACAGATGTAAGACTGTTTGGTCTCCAATTCCCAGAATTATCCCTATTCCCATTCTTGAACAAAGGAATAACATTTTCCACCTTGGTACTACTCCAGTGGACAGTGAGGCACAGCAATCTTATCCCTCGCTTCCCATAGTAACCTTGGGTATATCCCCTCAGCCCCAGGGGACTTATCTATCATCATGTTTTTTAAAATTTCCAGCACATCCTTCTTCTTAACATCAACGACTTGCAATACCTTGGAAGACCTCGATCAGATTACCCTTTAATTGTCTTAAGTTTTAGAGAAAACTGGCTAATTTTTGTAATCTCTCCTCATACCCCTGAAATCTGGTATCATTCTGATAAATCCATGTTGAACTCCCTCCAAGGCCAATATATCCTTCTGAAGGTGTGTACCCAGATCTGCTGACAGTATTCCTTGTGGGGTTTAACCAGGATTTTGTACAATGGCAGTGTAACTTTGGCATCCTTGTCCTCCAGTTTTCCAAAAATAAAGGCCAGCACTCCATTAGCTTTCTTGTTTATTTTCTGCACTTGTGTGTGACATTTTAAAGATCCATGCATCTGACACTCCAAGTCTCTTTGGTTCATCCACTTTATTTAACTTCATACTATCTGGAAAGTACTCTGATCTATCACTTCTTTGGTCCAAAGTGAATAGCCTCAGACTCACTTACATTGAATTGCATCTGCTACAATTTTGCCCATTCACCTTGTCTATCTAATATCCCTTTGTAATTTTATGCCATCATCTACAATGTACACAATGCCACTCTACTTTGTGTCATTAGCAAATTTGAATTTATGACTTTCTATGCTGTTATCCAAGTCATTAATAAGTAATGTGAATAACTGAAGCCCTAACACACATCCTTGTGGGACACCATTGGTCATATGCTGCCAATTTGAGTACCTTCCTATTATCCTTACATTCTGTCACCTGCCATTCAACCAATTTCCCAGCCTATCAGTAAGTAGCCCTCAATTCTATGGGCTTCTACCTTAGTTAACAGCCTTTTACATGGAGCATTATTAAATGCCTTCCGTCAGTCCATACACACAACGTCCATAGACACGCTATTGTCCACTACTTTAGTCACCTTTTCAAGTGAGGTTTGTAAGGTATGACCTACTGGTTGGGAATTCATGCTGACTCTTTTCTATTATCAGGAAGTTTTCAGGGTGTTCAGTTACTCCATCCTTGATTATAGAATCCAACAATTTCCCCACCACTGATCTGACAGTATCTGTAAGGAGAGAAAAGAGCTGACGTTTCGAGTCGTAAGACTCAAAACGTCAGCTCTTTTCTATCCTTACAGATGCTGCCAGACTTGCTGAGATTTTCCAGCATTTTCTCTTTTGGTTTCAGATTCCAGCATCCGCAGTAATTTGCTTTTATCCCCACCACTGATGTTAAGTTATTGATCTGTAATTCACGAGTTTTTCTCTTTTGTCTTGTCAAAAAATAAAGTGATATGCAATTTTACACTGCTGTGTCTAGGGAACTCTGAAAGTTTATAGTTAGGATGTCTACAATGTGTTCTCTACTTCATTTAACACCGTTGGCTAGAAATCATCATGTTCTGGGGATTTGTCACACTTTCGTTCCATTAATTTCCTCATTGCCAATTACTTTCACTAATTTTATTCAGTTCCTACCCCCAATCCACCATTAATTTCCTCTGGACTTCTGGCAGGCTGTCCTCCTTTCCTACAGCAAATACTGAGGCAAAATAGTTATTCAACATAAATGCCATTTTCCCATACTCATTGGTAATATCCTCACTTTCAGTCTTTGGTAGACCAACTTGGCTCCTAACCACTGTTTTTCCTTTCTATAACTAAAACTACTTCTTATTGAGTCTTATGGCTATAGCAAGTTTCCTTCCATAGTGCCTTTTAATAACTCTCAAGGCTTCCATAATTTAATATATAACATGAGATCAAAACAAATTTCTTAGACCATAACTTAGAATAAACTTAGATTGCCGTTTCTGGTGATTTGACTCTACCTCAAGTACCTTGCACAGTGAATGATTTTTTTAAAATGTGGATAAATGGTTTTCTGACAGATGGAGATCCGGAGAAATGAAATATTTTTTTTTTTCCGAAGCTAAAACAACAAGTCTCCAATCAATTTCCACCATATTAAGAATTGATATAGTGAGAGATGATTTATTAAACACAACACATTTCACATGGCAAAATGCTTTTAAATGAACAAATCATTTATAATTGGGGTGAGGAGGATGAGTTTCAGGACCTTGCATAATTTTGACATTATCAGGTGTGCAAGAAGTAATTATTGACCCCCTCAATGCGTTTAATGAACTGAGATTGTCTCCTGTGTACTTAAGCTGGCCCTGATTATATTTGGCTCTGGAATTCTTGTCACTATTGATTACCTTCTCTTGATCTTTGCCCTCAGCGTCTCCACCTGCGTTTTCTCTGTCCTTGATCTCTGACCTTCAGTCTCTCCCTCTGGTATTTGTTTTCCCTATTTGCACTATCTTCCATTATCTGTCTCTGACCTCATTTGTTCTTTCTGAATACAGGGCCAACTCTCATCGATGTTGCAGCGCCAGACCAGCAACCTGCAGTATCTGCAGTACACAGAATTACCGGTTTAAACATCAAACAGTGTCACTCACCTGAAACTACAAGTCTCAAAAATTGTTTTCTTTAAAATGACCACAGGGTGGTGATGGCTAATTCCTCTTTCTCTGTTCATTCCAAACTTTACCTATGGCACAGAAATTGTAGACAATGGGTCGGTGACTCATCCAATAACATTTTGTACTTTTGTGTTTCGCATGTAAAATAGGTTCATGAACCAGAAGTGGACCATGCACCAATCAAGAAATCCATTGTAGGTTTACAAAAAATGGTAAAGTTATCATAGTCCCAGTATCTTATTAGAGAGAGAAACACACACACCTAGTGGTGGTTTAAATCAAGTAGGAGACAGTGAGGTCTGCAGATGCCAGAGATCATAGTTGAGAGTGTGTTGCTGGAAAAGCACAGCTGGTCAGGCAGCATCTGAGGAACAGGAGAATGAGTCTCATTCCTGATGAAGGGCTCTGGCCGGAAACATCAATTTTCCTGCTCCTCAGATGCTGCCTGACCTGCTGTGCTTTTCCAGCAACACACTCAACTAATGGTGGTTTAACCTGGGGGTCAACAGACCTCAGGCTAGGGATGAGGTTGAGAAGGAGAGTCCTTCATGATAACCTGAGCCATTGTGAGAACTGAATTCACACTGTTGGTATCACTCTGCATCACAAACCAGCCATCCAGCCAACTGAGCTAACTGATCTCAGTTAAGATGCAGTAGCAACAATTCAATTGTTTACTGTGTCCTGCTGTGCAAGCTCCTCCAATTCTGGGGTTTTGAATGTCCCTGGTTTTAGCATCTCCAATATTGGTTGTCATGCCCTCCATTGTCCCAGCTTGAAGCCTCAGAATTCGCTCCATTAGCCTCCTCATGCGTCTCCCTTAAGATACTCCTTATAATGTACCTCACTGTTTCCCAACCCTTTTCCTGGTGTGACCCCATTTTAATGCCTCAGACTTAGTGTTAACCCAGAATGAAAACTGTTGGGGTTGGATATAAGAACTGTTGAATGGGAGTGTCAAGACTTCCTTTGACTGGGGATGCATGGGTAAACTTCAGTTGTGAAGGCTAGGAGACTTCACTTGTTGCAATATGGGTGCAGAGACTTTAATTCTTGACTGGGAGCAGAGAAGCAAGAGATAAGAATGGGAAAAGCGCTGATGAAAATGCTGGGTTTCTCCAAAACAAATTCATACCTTTTCAGAATTTTGTTTTGCAGCAAGCAGTCTTCAGTGATCAGTCAATTAGGTTGTGCCCGCCAATAGATAGAGACCTGAGCATTTAAAGGGAAAACAATGGAAATCAGTCTGAGCAGCCATTACTACCTTGGAGATAATGCCCCCAAAATCTTGTTTTGCAAATCTGTTTGGCATTGCAACGCATACATTGGGCATCCCTGTTCTACCTCTTTGACCAGACTTTGGTTTGCCTGCCCACAATCTCCTAACAGGAACTGAAGCGGTTCAAGAAGGCAGCTCACTACCACCTTCTCGAGGAAAACTAGGCCTAGGCAATAAATGCCAACCCAGCCAGCAACACCCACATCCCACAAACAAATTTTAAAAACACCTGCAAATCAATAATGCAGCTTGCATGTATCATAAATCACAGTATATAAGTAACCTGGCATATAACAAGAGTCCATTTTTAGGCCCCAGATATCATTTTTTTTTATTGCTCGCTGTATAAATTGAACCCACCCCTGGTCAACAATTCAGATATTCTGTACTTGCTTTAGTAGACAGCCTCAGATTTTTACCTCACAAATACATGCTTAACTTAGTTTATATCTGGATTTATTTCTTAGCTGTAAAGGGACTGTGTAAGTTGTTGGACGCAATGGTGTAATGGCCTTATCATCAGACTATTAATCCCGAGGGTCAAGTAATGAGGACCCAGGTTCAAATCCCACTGTAACAGACATTAGAATTTGAATTCAATAGAAATTTTGGATTAAGAGTCTAAGGATGGCCATGAATCCATTATCAATTGATACCAAAACCCTTTGGTTCATTAATGTCCTTAAGGGAAGGAAGCTGCTGTACTTAACTGGTCTGGTCTATATGTGACTCCAGACCCACAACAACGTGGTTCACTCTTAACTTTCCTCTGAGCAATTATGGATGGGTAGTAAGTGTTGGCCTAGTCAGCATGCCTACATTCCTATGAATGAATAAAGAAAAGGGGGCGCGGGCTACGTTGTGAAGCTGCATGGGAGTTCAAGGTGCATTCATCCTTTGCATCACTTGCCAATGATATTTCAAAATGATAATTGCTGATGCCCACACTACGGTTCAGTTTTATACTCAAATGTAAGTTGACTCCGAGTTTTGGAAGAACGTTGCAAAGCTGCAGAGTTTGACTTATACATCAAAATGTATAGTGTACCACAGCTGTAATATTAGTTTTGAAGTCATTCAACTTGGCAGCGACATTAACAAATGTGTGCTTAGATCCTGAATTGACAAAATGGTGTGCAGTGAGATCCCTGGAGTTAATCATCAGGTTGTAGGACTCAGTACAGTTGCTCTTTGGTGACCTATAGCTGATCCCTGATCCTGAACACTATCTAAGAAATAGAAATTATGGATGTCAGACTGAACTTAATCATGTGATCAGACCTTAGCAATTTGCCAAGTGTGTCATGTTTAAGCCTGGGCTGTGTGATGACAAGCTCTTTGACCATGATGGCATCACAGTTTGACCTGATCTTCATTCCCTCCAATATTTAAAACAACTGCTTTTCCATCAGAGTGCAGGGCTAGTAAGGAAGACCAGGAACTTCACAGAACATAGAAACACAGAAGATAGGAACAGCTTTGACAAAGGATCAGTTAGACTTGAAACGTCAGCTCTTTTCTCACCATAAAGATGCTGCCAGACCTGCTGAGATTTTCCAGCATTTTCTCTTTTGGTTTCAGATTTCAGCATCTGCAGGAATTTGCTTTTATTTAGATAGGAACGGGAGTAGGCCATTCAGCTTTGTGAGTCTGCTTTACCATTCAATGGCTGATCATTCAACTCAGTCCCCTGTTCCTGCTTCCTCCCATAACCTTTGATCCCTTTAGCCATAAGAACTATCTCTAATTCCTTTTTGACACTTAGTGTCTTACCATCTACAACAGTGATTTCAAACTGTGGGTTGTGATGCTGATTGAAGTATCAGAAAGAATGGGGTTTAGATAAAAAAATCTCCTGATCCCTCACACCATCCTGGCAGTGAGTAGTAACCAATCAAAAGATTGACTCTCAGCTTTGGATGCTTTGAATGGCTGAGGCAGATTTGATCAGGAGTGCCCTGGCATAAGTATGTATCACAATAGTTACTGCAGCAATTTTCTGGGACAGCAGCAATAGAGGTCGATGTGTACTTAGGGACCAGTAGCAGCCCTGACACCAAGGGACCAGATTTTCATCAAGATCTTCGTATTTATATGTTTTTCCAAAATGGGAACACAGGAGCAAATGTAATCCCTTCAGCCTCTCAAGCTTGCTCTGTCATTCTAGATCACTGATTACTTCAATGTTATTTGCCCGCTCTATCACTGTAACTGTTGATTTCATTAGTGTCGACCAGACTCTATCCTGAACATACTGAATGTCTGAACCTCAACAGCCCCCTCAGCTAGAGAATTCCACAGAGTCACCATCCTTGGAGTAAAGAGATCACAGATATGAACATATCAGTTAGGAGCAGGACAAAGCCACTCAGCTCCTTGAGCTTGCTCTGCCTTCCAATGATATCACGACTGACTTAATTACTACCTACATTCCTGCCTACCCCAATACCTTTCAAGCCTACACTTATCAAGAATTTACCTGAATCGAGTAAATTATCAAGAAAAACCCGGCTTTGAAATCAGTCAAAGACTGCTTCCATCGTGATTTAAAGATGAGCATTCCAAAGGTATACAACTCTCTGAGAGAAGATAAAACCTTCTCATCTCTGATATAAATGGGCAATTCCTTATTTTTAAATAGTAACCCTCAACTCTAGGTTTTAACAAGAGGAAACAGCCTTTCAATATCAACTTGTTAAGATCTGTCAGAATCTTATGTTTTTAGATTTCTAAGCTCCGGCAGGTACAAGTCTAGTCTGTCCAACCTATCCTCATAAGACAATCATTCATTCCAGGTATTATTCAAGTAAATTTTCTCTGAACTGCTTCCAATTTACATCCATTCTTAAATAGGAGACCAACAGTGCATACAATCTCCAGATATGAGCTCAATAATGTTCTGTATTACTGAACCATAACATCCCTACTTATATATTCAGCTCCTTCACAAAAATCCATATAATTAGATTAGTTTTTCTCACTAGAGTCATAGAATCCCTACAATGCAGAAACAAGCCATTCAGCCCATCAGGTCTGCACAGACCTTCCAAACAGCATCCCAGCCCACTACCCTATTCATGTAACCATGCGTTTCCCATTGCTAACCTACATGGCCTACACATGTTGGAACGAACAATTTAGCATGGCCAATCCACTTAACTTACACACTACAGAATCATAAAGTACATTTGTATGGAAGCAAGCCATTTGGCCCATCAAGTCTCCACCAATCCTCTAAAGAGCATCCCACGCAGAACCAGATCCCTACAACCTTGTATTTCCTGTGGCTAATCCACCTAACCTACATAGCCCAGGACATTATGGGGCAACTAAGCATGGCAAATCCACCTAACCTGACATCTTTGGACTGTGAAGGAAAACTGGAGCACCTGGATGACACAAATGCAGACATGTGAAAAATGTGCAAACTCCATAATTATAGATTTTGTTATATAGAATCCCTATAGCATGGAAATATGCCCTTCAAGTCCACACCGACCCTCCAAAGAGTAACCCACCCTTACCCATTTCTCTATATTTACCCCTGATATTTACCTACACAATTTAGCATGTTCAAATCACTTAACCTGCACATCTTTGGATTATGGGAGGAAACCAGAGCACCCAGAAGAAACCCATGCAAACTCAGGGAGAATGTACAAACTCCACACAGACAGTCACCTGAGATTAGAATTGAACCCAGGTTCCTGGCGCTGTGAGGCAACAGTATTAACCACTGAGCCACCATGCTGCCCATGACTCATGTTGGAATTGAAGAAGTTCTAAGTTCTGTTTCTCTCTCTCCACAGATGCTGCCAGACCTGCTGTGATTTTTTCAGCACTTCCTGTTTTTATTTCTAGCATCAGCATCTGAAGTACTTTGCTTTTGTTTGAATGTTTAATAATCATATTGTGAGTGTTACTGTGCTGCTTTTGTTTGTGTTGGCATTTGGAATTACATCAACTTTTAAATCTTAAAATAAGATTGTGTTAGAAAATTGTTTGGGAAGCTCTCATCAAAAGTGTGCACAGAAATATGGCCCAATGTGGTCAGCAAATGCAGAAGCGATGAACAAAGTAATCAGTAATACTGCTAAAGCATGCAATTCTTTCAAATGGGTATTTAATCATCAAAAACCGGTGCAAGTCACACACCTGCTTCACTGTCAGATCATTCCACAGTAATCAACAATGAAAGACTGGAGAACAGTGAATGCACAAGAATTAAATTTAAATTTGAATAAATATTTTGGGCTTCCTTTGTATCTTTTCATCTTAATCTATGCAAAAAAAATGTGTTTGCAAATGTGAATTTTGACTATCTTTGTTTTATAAGTTTTTTGTTTTAAATGGAGGGTAGTTTATAAGATGTAACTATGGATAAAGGCAGTCAATTGTTCACTGGGAAAGCCTTTCTTACAACCAATAAGTAAATAAATCTCAATCTCTGTTTCTTAATCTCAATCAGAGCAACAGCAGGACCTGAGACAGTTGGCCTTAAGAGAACATAAGAACTAAGAACAGGTAGATTAGAGTGATGCTGGAAAAGCACAGCAGGTCAGGCAGCATCCGAGGAGCAGGAAAATTGACATTTCGGCAAAAAGCCCTTCATCAGGAATCAGATTCTGTGCTTTTTCAGCACCACTCTAACCTTGACTCTGATCTCCAGCATCTGCAGTCCTCACAGTCCTCCTAGGCTATTCCCTCAAGCCTGCTCCTCCTTTTAATACAATCATGGCTAATCACAGCTCAACCTCAACACTACTTTCCCACCTACTCTTCATAACTCTTTCAACCTGTTACTAGTTAAAAATCTGTTTATCCCCTCCTTAAATTTACTCAATGTGCCAGCATCCACCACACTCTGGGACAGTGAATTTCACAGAGTCACAACCCCTTGAAAGAATTAATTTCTCCTCAATTCAGTTTTTGGATTTGGATAAGCCAATTTAAAACAACGACCTCTCGTCTGTATTGCCCCGCGTAAGGAAATATCTATTTTGTCAATCCCCTTTAGCATCTTATATACCTAATAGATTTTTATTCTTCTAAACTGGTTGAGAGAGGAGAAGAAAGTGCTTTGAGGTTGCTGACCCTCTTAACTTTCGTGCACACTGATAGAACCTGAATAATTATAGGAGGAAATGTGGTCAGTTTTGATGGTCTTACAGCTTATCAACACACAACACTGGCTTCATCATTACAGTTGCAATTTGGTGACGTCTGATCATAAATCCACATGATTGAGCCCATTTAATCCATTTAACATACTGTTGGACTCATTGCTTTCATTTCAAAATTGTATGGCAGGGTCTCTCCTCATTGCTCCCAGCATGCAGAGTCAACCCACCATCCCCGTACCACACTTTCCCCATAACAATGAGACCATGTCCATGGTATTACTACTTGACATAATAACCCTGTTTCTTATAAAATCTCATAAGGAATAAACATTCTGTATGTTTTCCATTCACAATAATTTCATTTTGTACCAAAAGTTCATTCAATGCATGAGCTTGACTATTTTGACTATGGTGTCAGTAGTGGAAACACACTTCCTCAACCCATGGTGAGGGACCATGCCAAGTTAGCCTTTGACAGACAGCATGTAATTAGCTAGCTCAGACAGTATATAATCAGATGCTCACTATAGAGACCAGGTTTTGAAATAGCTACACAAGTAGAATGATGTGCAATCTATAACTTTAATGGATTTTTGCATTGTATTGTCCTGGTGAACACTTGTTCCTTAGCCAACATCACTAAAATATGTTATCTTGCCATTTATCTCATTGCTGATTGTAAGACCTTGTTGTACACAAATTGATGGTCACATTTCCAACATAGTCTACACTCAAAAAGAATCAATGGTTGCAAAACACTTTGGAAAATCCACATTAAACTCCATTTGTATATGGACATCCATTTGTATAAAAAAATCAATTATTCCAGAATGTCTCTAAATATTAATAAGTGTTGCAGACCAGCCCATGCTTCATGAGAGTTTCCCACTGAGGATTAAAATTCTTTCCTCTTTTTCTCTCTTCACTTCATTTCATACATAACAAATAGCAGACTGAGGAGGCCTAGGACGTGCATATCATCGACGGAGTGGGAGGGGGAGTTGAATTGTTCAACCACAGAGCAGTGAGGTTGGTGGGTGCCGGTATCCCAGAGATCCCCACCATCCCCACCAACCCCACCGCCCCATGGCTGAACACTTCAACTCCCCCTCCCACTCCCACTCCCACTCCATTAAAGACATGCAGGTCCTGAGCCTCATCCATCACCAAATCATTACCCCCTGATGCCGAGAGAAAGAATGCCTCATATTCCGCCTTGGGACCCTGCAACCACACGGGACAAATGTGGATTTCAACTGCTTCCTCATTTCCCCTCCCCCCCCCCACATTATCCCAGTCCCAAGCCTCTAACTCAGCACCGCCCTCCGGACCTGTCAATCACTGCCCCCTCTGACCTATCACCTTCTCCCTCACCTTCATCCACCTATCACTTTCTCAGCTACCATCCCCCTAACACCACCCACCTCCCATTTATCTCTCAACCCAGGCCCACAAGCCTCATTCCTGATGAAGGGCCCATGCCTGAAATGTCGATTCTCCTGCTCCTCAGACGCTGCCTGACCTGCTGTACTTTCCCAGCAACTCACTCTGATCTCTAGCATCTGCAGTCCTCACTTTCTCCTCACAGACAGAGGAGCCCAGTTGGCAATATTTCAAATTGTATTTGTATTCAAATTTGTATTTCAAATTCAAATATTTCAGGTTAGGATATCTGGTTGTCATGGGTGAGTTGGATCGAAGGGTCAATATTCAGGCAAAAGCCCTTCAACTCTTTCCTGATGCAGGACATTTGCCTGAAACATCAACTCTCCTGCTCCTCAGGTGCTGTCTGTGCTTTTCCAGCACCACACTCTCGACTGATCTCCAGCATCTGCAGTCCTCACTTTCAATGAGTTGGACCGAAAGGTCTGTTTCCATGCTGTACATCTCTATGACTCTATGGTCTATGACTCTAAATGTAAGTTGTTGTTGTGCTATACTGAGTGAAGCTGAGTGAGAATACCTTAAAAAATAGGAAAGTAGTAGGCCGTTTGGCCCACCAGTCCATTCCTCCATTCAATCGGATCATGGCTGATTTGATATTCCTTATGTCCACTTTCCTGTGCTTTCCCCTTTAACCTGTGATTCCCGTACTGATTAAGAATCTATCTATCTCAACCTTAAATTTACACAAGAACTCTGCCCCACAGCTTTCTGTGGCAAGGAGTTGGAAAGATTCACAACCCTCTAAGAGAAGGAATTCTTCCTCATCTATCTTAACATAGCACCCCTTTATTCTGAGACTATGTCCTCTGGCCCTAGACTCTCCCCTGAGGGGAAACATGTTCTCAGCCCTTATCCTGTCAATCCCCTTAAGAATCCTATGTTTCAATGTGATCATCTCTCATTCCTCTAAACCCCAGTGAATCGAGTCACAACCTGTTTAGCCTTTGCCTATAAAACAATCCCTCCATACCAAGGATCATCCTCGTGATCATTCTCTAAATTCCCTCCACTAAATAATATCTTTCCTTAAACAAAGGAGACTAAAACTGCTCACAGTACACGAGATGTGGTCTCACCAGCACCTTGTACTTTGCAATAAGGTTTCCTTACTCTTATACTCCTTGAAATAAGGGCCAATATTCCAGAAGGAAAAGGAGACTGCCCAAGATCACAAACCAAACAGAGATGTGGAGGCACCTCATCCATCCAAAAAGAACCTTTAATACCCCTGATAGTCCAATAGCATCCTGAGTGGTGCCCAAGTTTTGCATAAATATTGACAAAGCATTTTGTCTCCATTGCCCTGTCTGGAAACACGTGCAATGTGTTAATAATTCCTTACAGAAACATATCAACTGTGTTAGAATGCATTTCCATTATTATGTTTATTGAGGTTTCATGTTTAAACGATTGTGAAAATTACTTAAATGAAATATCAAGGAGCTACCTGGACATTTTTTTAAGTAACAGGAAAAGACAGAGTGGGACACTTTTTAAAAAGCACTTATTGAAACGCTCATGAATTACCTGTCACATGTCTGAGTTTTTGGCTGCCAGGAATTATGGCTGTTTCCTAGGGACAACTGCATGTGTCTGATGATGTCTGTCTATGTATATAAAGATGCCAGATTGAAAGCCCTCTAGAACATTTCATACTTCATTCCTTTATTCTCTAAGAGTAACCTTTTTTTCCCTAAAGTGTACCTCCTCAGAAAAAAAATCTGCATATTTTTCCTTTAACTAGTGTGCGTACGTTGGGTTATTTAGAAATGTTTACATTATACTGTCATATTGTAAACAGTGTGATAATATGTTTTGCATTATTATAAAATATATCATACAGTATCATGAATCAATTGTTTTGCTTTGATTAAAGAAATCTACTGGATGGATCTTTTATTCTGAACCAAACATAAAAGTATGCGCTTGGGCATATCAGTAATTGCAAGAATCATTTAAAAGATGTTGTGGCCAGTAGAACAGTGGAATTCGAGAGAGACAGTGCACTCCTAAAATGGTCAATAAATATTGTCATTGTACCAGCCCTCCACCACTTCCTCTGGCAGCTCATTCAATATACGCATCACCCTCTGTGTGAAAAAGTTGCAGCTTAGGTCCCTTTTAAATCTTCCCCCTCTCACCTTAAAACTATGCCCTCTCGTTTTAGAATCCCCTACCCTGGGGAAAAGACCCTGTCTATTCACCGCATCCATGCCCCTCATAATTTTATAAATCATGGGGCAACACAGTAGCTCAGTGGTTAGCACGGCTACCTCACAGCACCAGGGACCCAAGTTCAATTCCACCCTCAGGTGACTGTCTGTGAGGGGTTTACATGTTCTTCTTGTGTCTGTGTGGGTTTCCTCCGGATGCTCTGGTTTCCTCCCACAGTCCAAAGATGTGCAGGTTAGGTAGATTGGCCATGCTAAAATTTCCCATAGAGTTCAGGGATGTGTAAGCTTTGTGGATTAACCATGGGATTTTAGGATGGGGTGGCTCTGGTTGTATGGACTTCAGAGGGTTGGTGTGGATTTGATGGGCCAAATGGCTTGTTTCCACACTGTAGGCATGGACGAATTAGACTGAAGTATCTGGTCTGTGCTGTACATCTCCAAGACTCTAAGTGATCTACTTGATCTAAGACTGAGGTTGATTTTTTAAATGTTTTTAAATTTTGTTTATGATTTTCACTAAGAGAATAAAACAATAGAGCAGGAAAGTGGAGTTGACATAAAAGTTCAACCATGATCATATCAAATAGCACAGCTAGCTCAAGGGGCTGAATTGCCTACTGCTAATTTTGAATTCATTCACAGGATGTGGGTATCGCTGGCTAGGTCAGCATTTATTGCCCAGAAGCAGTTAAGAGTCAACCACATTGCTGTGGGTATGGAGTCACCAGATGAGATAAAAATAGAAGTTTCCCCAAAGGACATTAGTGAATCAGATGGGCTTTTCTGACAATTGATTCATGGTCATCATCGGACTCTCAATTCCAGATTTTCTTTTTTTTAATTAAATTCAAACTCTACCATCTGCTGTGGCAGGATTCAACCCCAGGGCCACAGAACATTACCTGGGACTCTGGAGTTTCAGTCCAGCAATAATACCATGAGACCATCACCTCCTGTAATTCTACTCCTAGTTCTGATGTTCTTACAACGTTATTGAATTGTCAAGCAAGCCTGAGGAACAGCTTGGCCTACTTCTGCTTTGGCTTTTCACACTCTTGCCTATCACTGTGGCTCAATTGGTTGCTCTCTTGTTTCTGAGTTACAGTGTAATAGGTTCAAGTTCCACTCTCAGATGTTGAGCAGAGATATCCAAGCTAACACTCCAGTGCAACATTGAAAGAATGCTTCACTGTTGGGGATATGTACATAGTAAATCATGTGGTTTAAAAGTGATTCATCATATATGAAGCCCTCTGTACTGTTTTTCAGAGGCATCACAATGAGCTCAAGAAATTTGAAGCTTTCTGATGAGTCATACATTTTTGCTTTATTCCACAGAATGTTTTGACTAATGATTTCAAACAATTCCAAATGCATATCTCATTGAGAGTTTTATTTTGGATATGGTTCACAAAGCAGACCAGAAGAATGTCATGCGGAAATCATATGGTGATCTGACTGGAATGCATTTTGAGTATACTGTCAAACTTTTGCCACTGAGTCACAGAGGAAAGGCTGTTTCCTCCTGACAGAGGACTGAATTATAAGAAAGAAAATGAGACTTGCATTGCTGTAGAGTAATGGCAAAGTGGTCTCCAACCAATTAAGTATTTTCGAAGTGTATACCTTGGGATAATGGCCACCTTGATTAGATCATTTCATATCAAAAAAGCAGAGCTGCAAATGCTGGAAATCTGAGACAAAAACAGAAATAGCTGGAGAAACTCATTAGGTCTGGCAACATCTGTGTTCAGTGACCCTTCTGTTGACTTGGTTTTTCTCTCCACTGATGTTGCCAGATCTGCTGAGTCTCTCCAGCAATTTTTGTTTTTGTTTTAGATCATTTTTTGCTGTGTATCACACCAACTTATGAAAGGCCCTAATGTAGTCACTCTTGAAAAGTGTCCAGTCTACCTCAGATTACTCCGTGCAAAGATAAAATGTTAAAATGTTTGAGCAATAGGTAAGGCTGGCTCTTTCGTTTGCTGTCATCAAACCAAAATGACATTCCGCCTATTATATAAACAGGAAATTTGGTATTTGATTTCAGTGCCATGATGATGCCAGTATGTAGATGATACACCCATGGCAGATCATATCATACAGGATATCCCTTCAGCTGTTCCCAACAAGTAAGATACTGACCGCACCTAACCAGCACATAATTACACAAGTCACAGCATAGTGTTTAATATTAGGTGAGATTCTACAAGTGGACATAGAGGAATAATCCTTAATATGTCACAAATAATGCTGACAAGCAATTTAGATTTGTCAGTCAGGCTCACTATATGGTGCACTTGCATTGTATTAGCAACTGCACATATGATTTGGACATATTAATCCACAGGCCCTGTTCTTTGCAGATAGGAAATAACATGTACATGTACTGTGCCTGATTCAACTCCACAAAGTAGCTGTTAGCCATTTGCTGCTTCATTTCTCAGGACAAGGCTCTGGCCAGTCAGAGGCAACCTGCTTTGTTTAAAATATAAACAAAGGCTGCTGTTAACTGTCAAACATCATCAGGGTGCATTCCACATGGCAACACTCTACCAGTCTGAGTTCACTTGCCTACCAATCAGCACTCTCCTCTCATGCAGTACAAATGATGGTTTTCACCTTGAATTAGTATTCTTGCAAAATGTCCTGATGAATACATGATGAAAAGCTTTGACAAGATGTGACCTTTTTCAGTTCCACTCAAGAAATATTGAAGAAGACAAGGTGGATATGCCTGCTTTTCTTAGAATAGCACTACAGCATCTTTTACGACCATCTAAGCATGTGGATAGGGACTGCACTTAATCTGAAGCAGACGACAGCACCTCCAGCAGTCCAGCACATTCTCGGGATTGCATTGAAGTACCCTGCAAGATTATGTGCCCAAGTCTGTGTAGCTGGCTGGATGATTGAAGTAGGGGGAGGGTGCCTTGAACACAAAACTTTCTGAATGATTGCAAATCTGTTTAGAAATGTTGAGAAGTCTAGGAAGACAAATGCATCTTGTCTTTGTCATCGACAAACAACATATGTAAAGTGGAAGACTGAGGGGTTACCTTACAGAGATTTATAAAATCATGAGAGGCGTAGATAAGGTAGATAGCCAACAGCTTTTCCCCATGGTAGGGGAGTCTGAAACCAGAGGGAATAGGTTTAAGGTGAGAGGGGAGTGTTACGGCAAAGATCCAGAGGGACAAGATTTTTTTTGCATAGAGTGAGTGTCTGGTATGGGCTGCCAGAGGTAGTGGTGGAGCTAAGCACAATTTTGACATTTAAGAAACATTTGGACAGGTACACGGATGGGATAGGTATGCAGGGATTTGGATCAAACACTAGCAAATGGGATGAGAGTAATTGTGAAAACTGGGCAGCATGGACAAATTGGGCCAAAGGGTCTGTTTGCATGTTGTGGATATATATGACTCTATAGTTATTGTATTGATATTAGTAGTAATTGTTGACAAGAATGATCCCAGGGATGAAATGCTTTTCATTTGAGGAGCAGTTGAGGACTGTACTTGTTGGTGTTTAGAAGGCTGAGGGGTGATTTGGTTGAAACATACATAGTACTGGATAGAGTTGACATGGAGAAGATGTTTCCAGTAGTAGGAGAGACAAGGACAGGGGGACACAGCCTCAGGGTAAAGGGACAACCCTTTAGAACTCAGATAAGGAGGAATTTCTTCAGCCAGAGGGCAGTAACTGAAATAACTCCCAGAGGCTGATATCCCATTACCAAGTCACCCTTTATTTATACATGAACAGTCTTTGACTATCGTATTGCCTTATCCAGAGTCAGGCACAAGTGTTTGTATCCCTGACACTCAACCTTTTTATATCAGCCAGGGCTCCCTGAGTAAGAGCCTCAATCACGCAACTCATATTCTATGAGGTTCAGCTAACCTAGCTCATTGTTATTACAACAGTGACTCTGTGGAACTCATTACCAGATAATGCTCTTATAATAGGTTAAAATCAACTACGAGAAAGTGAGGACTGCAGATGCTGGAGATCAGAGCTGAAAAATGTGTTGCTGGAAAAGCGCAGTAGGTCAGGCAGCATCCAAGGAGAATCAACATTTCGGGCATAAGCCCTTCTTCAGGAATGAAGAGGGCGTGCCAAGCAGGTTAAGATAAAAGGGAGGGAGGAAGGACTTGGGGGAGGGGCATTGGGAATGCGATAGGTGGAAGGAGGTTAAGGTGAGTGTGATAGGCCGGAGAGGGGGTGGGGGGGCGGAGAGGTCGGGAAGAAGATTGCAGGTCAAGAAGGCAGTGCTGAGTCCGAGGGTTGGGACTGAGATAAGATAGGGGGAGGGGAAATGAGGAAGCTGGAGAAATCTGCATTCATCCCTTGTGGTTGGAGGGTTCCTAGGCGGAAGATGAGACGCTCTTCCTCCAAGCGTTGTGTTGCCATGGTCTGGCGATGGAGGAGGCCAAGGACCTGCATGTCCTTGGCGGAGTGGGAGGGAGAGTTAAAGTGTTCAGCCATGGGGCGGTTGGGTTGGTTGTTGCGGAACACTTTCCAACCCAACCTCAAATTTACCTGGACCGTCTCAGACTCCTCCCTCCCCTCCCTAGACCTCTCCATTTCTATCTCGGGCGACCGACTCAACATGGACATTTACTATAAACTGACCAACTCCCACAGCTACCTAGATTACACCTCCTCCCACCCTTCCCCCAGTAAAAACACCATCCCATATTCCCAATTCCTTCACTTCCGCTGCATCTGCTCCCAGGTGGACCAATTCCAATACAGAACAACCCAGATGGCCTCCTTCTTCAAAGCCAACAATTTCCCCTCAGATGTGGTTGATGATGCTCTCTACCACAAGTCCTCCACTTCCTGCTCCTCTGCCCTTGAACCCCGCCCCTCCAATCGCCACCAGGACAGAACCCCACCGGTCCTCACCTGCCACCCCACCAACCTCCAGATACATCGTACCATCCTTCGTCATTTCCGCCAGCTCCAAACAGACCCCACCACCAAGGATATATTTCCCTCCCCTCCTCTATCAGAGTTCCGGAAAGACCACTCCTTCCGCGACTCCCTCGTCAGGTCCACACCCAACTTCCACTCCCGGCACCTTCCCCTGCAACCGCAAGAAATGCAAAATCTGCACCCACACCTCCCCCCTCACTTCCCTCCAAGATCCCAAAGGATCCTTCCATATCCATCACAAATTCACCTGCACCTCCACACACATCATTTACTGCATCCGCTGCATCCAATGTGGTCTCCTCTATATTGGGGAGACAGGCCGCCTACTCGCAGAACGTTTCAGAGAACACCTCTGGGACACCCGCACCAACCAACCCAACTGCACCGTGGCTGAACACTTTAACTCCCCCTCCCACTCCGCCAAGGACATGCAGGTCTTTAGCCTCCTCCATCGCCAGACCATGGCAACACGACGCCTGGAGGAAGAGCGTCTCATCTTCCGCCTAGGAACCCTCCAACCACAAGGGATGAATGCAGATTTCTCCAGCTTCCTCATTTCCCCTCCCCCCACCTTATCTCAGTGTCAATCCTCAGACTCAGCACTGCCTTCTTGACCTGCAAACTCCTTCCCGACCTCTCTGCCCCCACCCCCTCTCCGGCCTACACACTCACCTTAACCTCCTTCCACCTATCGCATTCCCAATGCCCCTCCCCCAAGTCCCTCCTCCCTACCTTTGAATCTTAGCCTGCTTGGCCCACCCTCCTCATTCCTGAAGAAGGGCTTATGCCCGAAACATCAATCCTCCTGCTCCTTGGATGCTGCGCTTTTCCAGCAACACATTTTTCAGCTGTGCTCTTGTAATGATTGGAATGAGGGTGAGGTGGATCTCACTGACCATAAGATCCTTGATTGGGCTTGTTAACCTGGGGCAATCAGGGAGTCCTGACTGACAGATATCAACAGAACATTGAGAAGGTCTCCTCAGTCTAGGTACTGGCTTTAGCTCGCTAGTCAGAGCCCATGTACTTAGTGATGGGATACCAGTCTCTGTGCAGTTATTTCTGCTATGGAGACCAAGTCATTGAATGTATTTAAGCCACAGATAGGTTCTTGACTACAAAGGAGATCAAGGTTTACAGGCAGAAGGCAGAAGAATGGGGTCGAGGAACATATCAGCCATGATTGAATGGCCTAATTCTCCTCCCATACCTTGCTGTCTTCTGGTACTGGTAGGTGGCAGTGTTTTCTACAGTGTGGAAGAGGGTTGTGTTCATTGGGTTGTGGACACATCTTAGCAGCAGGGGGAGCAGCCTTATAGCTTGGAGAAAGAAGGCGAGAGAGAGAGAGAGACACCGAGACAGACAAACAAGAGACATTCATAGGGGTTTTTTTTAGTTCTCATTCGTCCACTCATAAGGAGGTACCATGACATTTTGGTCTCACGTTTGCAATGTGCCGACAAGCCCAGAAATTTAAAGGCTAAGAATTAACAAATACCAGAAGCAAGGGGAGGTTGCAAAAGGAAAATACTAAGATCCTTCTTCATCTTACATTTGGTTTCTCTTTTTTGAGGGGGGGTAATTTTTGTTTTACAAAAATGGCAGCCAACTGTACTGCCAGTGCCAGCAAGACAAAAACCAAGAAGAAACATTTTGTGGCTCAAAAAGTGAAGCTCTTCAGGGCCAGTGAGCCCCTACTCAGTGTCCTGATGTGGGGAGTCAACCACACCGTGAGTAAGATCAGATCCGTCTTAATTATTGGAATTATTATAATTTATTTATTCATGCATCTTAAAGAGGATAATGTACTTTGATATGAGAAGCTGGAACTTGAGAGAGTGATGATTTAAGATGCTCAAAGGTTTTATATTTTTTCTGTTTTAGACCCTCATTTAAGATTGTGCATATTGCAAGAGAAAACATGTTTTTAAGAATGATTTTCAGTTTAATTTTTAAGGATGAACCTAACCTGTTTGGAGCTGGAGGCCTACTACATTTTATGGAGATCTTTTAGGAGGGAAACTCATCTAATAATGAATGACAAGTAAATATGTTGTTGCTGAACAATGTTTTAATGACTTGCATTGTTTTTATTAATAAAAATGGAAAGCAGAAATGCATTATTTTCGTCTTGTTAAAGATCCAGTTTAGGGCGGAGGGAGGAGTTGGGTTTCAATCAAAAAGCAAAATTAATAATTTAATTCCGATTAGTTTTTTAAAGCAGGGTTTATTAATTGGAATATTTAGCGCGACTTTATGTTTAATTATTTCGGGTTCGTGTATTTTTTTTTCTCGTGTCCAAAGAGGGAAGGTTTTATTTTATTTTGTTTTCATTTCAAATTATGAACATTTGAATTCCCTCATATTCTTAGTGGTGGGCTTTGTATTGCTTTCTCTCCGGATTTTTTGGCCCCTTTATGTTTTTCCTGTTAGTGACTTGATTTCTGTCAAAGTTTATTATAAACCAGTTCACGTTTTAGGGAAAGAGAAATCGTAGCCTATTATTAATAAAACTGACCTTATCAGAATCGTGTCATTTTAAAAAAAATTGTCCTCCCCTCTTTTGATGCGATTTCGGGATTCCAGTAACCGTGCCTTCAGGTCGAACTCTCTACTCAGGCAAGTCCGAGGCTTCTGCGGCCTAGCTCTACCCACCTTGAGGTTTTATCTTTCACAAATACTAGTTAAGAATACTCTCAGGCATCAAAATCCCCCTTCCAAACAAACCCACGAGATTAAGGAGGTAGAGCAATGATTTAAGTGAATGTTTAGTTATTTTGGGGCCAGCATGTGTTAGTTTTGCACAATTGTGGGTTATGGTTTATAATTTGTCTTGTGTTTTGGGTCCAGTAATTCCTGTAATTTCATGATTTCACTCTGGGATTACAGGATTTAGTATAATGTTACGTTTCCAAACAAGTTTGTGATTGACTGACTGTGTGTATAGTATCTCATTTTCAGTATCCTGCTGCCAAATTGCTTTACAAAGAGGCAATAAAAGTTCCTGAAGCAACAATGTACATCTTGATGCCTATGTGGTGAACCTTTTTTTTAAAGTAAAACATCAATGGATTTTTACTAGGTAAGGGTGTTGAGGTTATGGAGCCAATACAAGTAGATGGAGACAAGATCAACCATAATCTCAGTAAATAATGTTACTGTTTTGAGGGACAGAATGGCCTTCTCCAATTCCATTGGTGCTGATGCAATGCATCTGAGGATCCTTCATATTAGGGCTGAGGAGCATTGCAGTAATACATTTGGAGTTAGGAAGCAGAATTTATGGTGTCCTTTCAGGTAAGTCAGGAGCTGCATTATAAATACTAGCCATTTTTTAAGTGGATCCACACCAGTGATATGAGGTGGATTTGAGGAATTGACTTTTGTTTAAAACAAAAATCTGACTGGTGCAGTGTTTCAAGTAGTGATTTGACAACTTGGCCATTCCTTTATGAACGTTCCCGGTTCACCTGTTCCCCATGTTGGTTGGGAAATGCAGTGGAACATTACAGTTACATACTCTTGTAATCCTTCCTCCTCCCCAGCTAGGTGTTCTCACACCCAATGCAGTGACATGACTGAGACTGCAATCAACCCCAGCACAAGCAGAGAATTGAACCTTGGTTTTTCTTGATCTGTTTCATTTTGCCCATTGAACACCGGAGGAACCTGTGTTTATTTTGTGACTTTATTTTAATATTGTTTCCAAATCAGTTCTGCATCTGTATCCTTTCATTTTTCTAACCAGATGAAATTTGATAGGGTGGTAGTAATGAAAATGTTTCCACTTCTGAGGGGTTGCAAAACCAGGAGGCATGTTGCTACCAAGTTTCTTCTAAGTTACTAATTACAGTTTTTTAATGCAGAAAATTGTTAGACTGTGAATCTTGCTACCTCCCAGTGAAGATGAGACAAACAGCATTGATTTCATGTTAAGGATAAGTATGTGATGGCAAACAGAATAGAAGAATAGGGTTGGATAAAGTAGAAAGTGTGGATACACGTCATGTGGCAAAATGTCCTATCTCTGTGCTATAAATTCCATATATTTTATAAGAGAAGAAATATGAATGCTTTAATGCTACCTTTGTAAATTAAGTTCATATCCCAAAGTCTGCTTCTTTTAATACGAATTTCTGGGGCGTGAGTACGTTATAAATGCATAGTAATCAAGTTGAAGGATCATTGTCTTTGTGAAGTATCCTCAGCAATGAATTAGACAATACTTGAGCATTTCGGGCAAAGGAGAGAATGGAAATTGCCTGTTATGTTGCTTGCAGAATTTCACTTACTTTTTAAAAATTGTCATTGCTTCAAAACTCTGTGAAATAATTTAATAAGATTTCACCCTGTAGTTGTGGTTGCCTATGCCATGTGGACTGCAGTGGTTCAAGAATGTTGAGGAGATCAAGGGATGGACAATCAATTTTGACCATAGGCATGATGCTCACATCAATCAATGAATAGCAAGAAAACTGGCCTTTTTAAGTGAGTGAAAAAAATGCTTAGTCAACTCAGCTAAATGGGCAGTGCTTTCTGGCTCAGCTGATTCGTGCTGTGGAGTTTGATCTGTTGTTTTTAACTCATCCTGTTTCATAACTTTTTTACAAACAACTCAGCACAATAATTAAAAAATGTAGCTAACTTAGCTGGAGAATAAGCGCAAGACTCATGTTGAAGTTCTTCAGCTTTTTTACTATCATGGGCTATAACTCCAAAAATGTATTTTTGTCTGACACCCCAGCCAAGTGGCCATTTCATGTTTGTGTGTTTTAATTGTGGAGTACCATGATAGCTGAGTTTGATCGTGAACGCACTTTATAGCAGTATAATGATTCAGAATGGGAATGTTGGACATGTCATTCTGAGGCCAGTTGTATTAATGATCCTTCCTCTTTCTCATACTGACCAACTTGCCATATTCTGCAATTAAACATGTGCATGGCTCAGCCAAACATCAGATTGTTCTGTTGCCAAGTGAGTAATTAGGATGAGGGATGCATATTGAATTGGCCTCTTTGCCCTTTTGAATTTAGAAAATGTGCAAGAGTTTTGAAGTTTATCTGGGATCTCCATGTTGAAATAACATAACAACTCCATAGAGTTAATTGTCCTACTAGTGTTTAATCAGATTCTAGTTGGAATTGCTAGATTTTGTGCTATTGTTGTTGGAACAGTTTAAATATTGTCAAAGTTAAATGCCAAAATGTGGGTAGATTACTTTGGAGAATGAGAAGGTGGTGAGTTGTCTTCTTGAACTGCTGCAGTTCATGTGGTTTGGTACACCTGCGATGCTTTTAGGGAAAGTGTTCCAGAATTTTGACCCAGTGACTGTAGAAATATTTGATATAGTTCCAAGTCAGAATGGTGCATGCCTTGGATGGGACTTGCAGATGGCAATATTCCATGTGTCTACTGTCCTTTCTTGCCACGGAGCTTTCATGAGTTATTGTTGTCATCTTCCTCTGTGTTAAGCTCCATGGGCCTGAAGATTTGGGAAAGGTTGCGAGCACTTTTACCCAGGTGGTGGATTAGAACACACAGGTTTTCAATTTGAGAAATGTGATTTATGAGAATATTGCTTTAAACACCATGTGGCATGAGAAATCATATGGGATGCATCAAAGTAACCTAAAGATAAAAATCTTGCTACACTCCTTATCATAAATCTCAAGTGGGAATCATAACTTTTCTGAATCTTGGGGTACTACTTTGAAATTGGTCCTTTGTGGCTATTCTTCTGTTTTTATAAAATGTATTCCTGGAAATATAATTGGAAAGTTCTATCAAGTCTTTTCCCTCTTGTGAATGTGACAGTCCTTGCATTTGGTGCCTGATTACAAGATCAGTAGGCTCTGTAGCCGGAGAAGCTCTTAAGGCTACTTTGATCTCACTGTTACAGATTACTGACTGTAACAATTCCTACAGTATCTAGTTACCTTTTGTATGAACGCACATCCATTTTTTAACCCAGTTGATTGTTGCTATGATGTTTACACATTAGGTTTATTGATTATGACATAACATACAAACCTGACATACCCCAGCGTAACTGATTTGTTGAGTGATAATGTAAAGAGTCGTTTTTTTTACATACTTGTATGTTCAATGAATGTTGCCTCTCAAACTCTGCTTAGAACTCAGATCTTTTATAAAAAAACAAACCTTTTCAGGATTGTGTAGCATTATTTACACCATCCAAGGGACTGCCAAAAAAGAAATAAATGAAAATAAGTGAGCAAAGGAAGCTGAACATCTATTATCAAGCAAACTTAAATAACAGTTGTAATGCACCTGATGCATGAAAATTATGTGCATAATTATCAGGACTCCCAAATATTAATAAGCAGTGAAAATTCAGTAGCTAAAACAGCTATGGCTAGGATTAAAATCAAAGGAAATTGGTCATGAATTGACATGATAGCAGAAGATGCATGCAGCTGGAACAGTATATTGGGGGCTGATTTACTGCCTATAGTAAAATTAAAGAGAGAAAGAAAGATCTTGAATATGCCTCTGTTAATGATCATTCAAAATGCTGTGAAATCAAAGAACTTTTGAAATGGCGTCATTGTGGGCAAATGTGGCAGCCCCTTTATAAATAACAAAGTTGTACAAATATCAGTGATACAATCATTTTTATTTTAATTAATTTAATTTTGTTTTATTTAATGCTGACTGATTGATAAATATTGGAAGAACCTTCCTGCCGTTAAGGTATTGCTGGGATCTTTTGATGACAACAAGATCAAAAGCTTTGGAAACATGTCTATCTTTGCAGCAGTTTTCAGTTTTCATATCTCATGTATAAGACGGCACCGATGTTCTTTCCATCAGTATTACATTGAAGTGTCAGCCTGGATTATGTGCTCAAACTTTGTGTTGAGCCCACAGCCTTCTGACTCCACAGTGAGAGTATCATTGAATCAAAGCTGTGACCTAAAATACAATGCTCTCCAATAGCCATGTAGCAGAATGCAGTTTATCAGATGTGGCAAAGAAGGCAAGTGTGAAATATGAAACTCCTAGGTAGTGAATTTTCAATCACAGCCTTGCTGTAGAATGCTTTTGTGATACTTGTGTTAACTAAAGCTGATTTGGGAAGCAAACAGAATTTCTGTGAACTTCTCTTTTAAGCATTTCTCAAGGCCTAGACCTTAACCAAGGTTCTTCTGAGTGTCAGATTTTATGTACCAGCAGTATTTATTGAACAAATAAGTATGTAAAATATAACTAACTTTTTACATTACTGTTCAACAAACCAGTTATGCTAGGGTATGTCAGGTGGGTATGTTATGTCATAATCAATAAACCTAATGTGGAAGCATTATAGAAATAATCATATTCCTGTAAACAATCTTAAGACATTTTACTCTGTTAAATGCAAGTTGTTGTTGATGAGGTAAAAATAGAGACGATGGCCCCAGTTGTGTGGTAGATTAAAACCTGTGATCATACGTGTACAAATAGTCGCTAATAAATCCAATTGGGAATACAGGAGAAATGTTTTTACCTAGAGTTTGACTATAATGTTGAACTCATTAACACAAGAACTAATTGAGGCCGATAACAAAGAGACATTTAAAAAGGCAATAAATAAATAAATTTCAAACAAGAAAAAGGAATAGAACAATATCTTGTCATAATTATGAAGTAGGATGGAAGACATTTGTGTGTAGCAAAAATGCTGACATAGACCACTTAGGCTGAATTTGATGTAAATTCTATTTAATTCATGTTATACTGCTCTGGTCGCCACCTTACCAAAGGAATGTGGATGCTTTGGAGAAGGTGCAGAGGAGATTCACCAGGGTGTTGCCAGGTATGATGGGTGCTAGCTATGAGGAGGGATTGAGTAGATTAGAATTATTTTCATTAGAATGAAGCAAGTTGAGGGGAGATGTGATTGAGGTCTAAAAAATCATGAGATATATAGACAGGGTGGATAGCAAGAAACTTTTTCCCAGAGTGGGTGACTCAATTACTAGGGGGTCACAACTCAAGATGAGAGGGGAAAAGTTTAAGGGAAATATGCATGGAAAGCTCTTTACTAAGAGGGTGGTGGGTGCCTGGAACATGATGCCAGCGGTGGTGGTAGAGGTTGGCATGATAGCGTCATCTAAGATGTACCTAGACAGATAGATGAATGCTGGATTAGTGGTGTTGGAAGAGCACAGCAGTTCAGGCAGCATCCAACGAGCAGCGAAATCGACGTTTCGGGCAAAAAAACGTTGATTTCGCTGCTCGTTGGATGCTGCCTGAACTGCTGTGCTCTTCCAACACCACTAATCCAGTATTTGCTCTCCAGCATCTGCAGTCATTGTTTTTACCAGATAGATGAATGGGCAGGGAACAGAGGGATACACATTCTTAGAACATAGGTTTAGATAGAGGATCTGGATCGGCGCAGGCTTGGAGGGCTGAAGGGCCTGTTCCTGTGCTGTAATATTCTTGGTTGAATTGGGATTTCTCACTTTCTAAATTTGAATTCAGGTGTGTATCAACTGTGCAAAGTTTTGTTCAATTTTAATTAAAGGCTCAGTGAAAGTGAGAAATTGACTTTACAATGACAATGTATGCCCTGTGCTTCAGCCATGTGAACAGAATGATTCTGGTGTTGCAAGTGAGGACTGAAGTCAATCAAAATTGCCTTAAGAATAAGTGCTAACGTTGCCATATGAAATGACAATTGACTTGACATAACCTACCCTCTCTTGATCTACTTCCCTTGTCTGCAGTATACCTATCATTGTCAGTTTTGTCACAGTAACTGTTTCATTTGTTGCGTTGACTGAATCTGAACGCTGTTTAGAAATGTTGTATATTTGCAAAGTCTTAGATGTGAATAAATGTATACTGTGTCAGGATATCCTGTTTATATTTCCATTTGAGGCTTCAAAGAAGCAAATGTAAATGCTGATCTGCAGCATCCACTAGATGGTCCAAACAGATTTGATTGTTGAACTCCTTTACGATATGCAAATTAATGTAACTTCATTCATATAGCAACTTCAGTGTAATTTAATATCCATGAGAGCATTCTAATATAACATTTTGCATTGCGACACATAAGGAATTGTTAAGGCAGATGACAAAAAGCTTGGGAAAAGTCATAGGAATTTAAAAACGGAGGAAAAAAAAGACTTGGGGCAGATGAAGGCATGATGAAGTAATTGAAATTCGGGATGTTTAAAAGACCAGCATTAGAGTGGTACAGATATCTTGAGAGTTGTAGGTTTTGAACACCTTATAGAGATGAGAGATTGTGGGGCCATAGAATGATTTGAAATTAAGAATTCAAATTATAAATTTGAGGCATTTCCTAACCGGGAGCCAGCATAAGCCAACATTAATCAGGGTGATGGATAAATGGGTATGGCTTTAAGAACCATTCTGCCTATTAAATCTTGATGAGTGTTTCATAAGGATTCAGTCACAACACAGCAGTCCCAATCTGCTTCACTTCAAAATCAAGATATGATTCTGAATCACATTGTATTTATATTATGATTCTGGACAAGACTGCCATATTTATGTTACGAGCTCTCTAGGAAACAGTGATTTTGTTCAAAGTGAACAAAGTATGAAATCCCAGATATTTACAAAGAAGAAGAAAAAGTCATAAGATTCCAGGGTTTTAAATGAACAACTGGAACCCAATTGTGAAGACCTAGTATGGGTATATGATCTACTAAAGGAAACTTTTATATTTTGAAAGTTAAAGTAAAATGAGACAAAAATTCATACAAACTGAGACTGAACACCCCACAACGTATCAATTTGCAAATATGACCAAGTCAGATCTCAGATTTATCAGCAATCCTTCTTCACCCACTCCCAAGATAATAGTGACAAAGTGGGTAATTAAATTGTTAAAACTTCTCAAGGATTGACAATTCACATTTTTGATCTGGTCTCAACTCCCTCAAGACATGTCCCATGATTGAAACATGACTGTTTCATTGACTGCTTATGTTCTGGTTGATGACCCTTCTTTCCAGAGCCTATGCACCCTGGCTTCTCAAAACTACACTTTGACACTTAGATGCCAGCTTTTCACTGACAAGCTAGTACTTTTCTTTTCCCCACTAAGTTCTAATCTTGCTCAGTTGCATGAAGCAGTGCCTCAAACTCTTTACTGAGGTCTCACAGCACAGATCTATCCAACTATTCTCAGAACATCTTCCCGAGCCCTAATTCACAGAACCACTGTAGTTCCATTGCTTTCTGAGCAGTTCAGGCAGCTCTGCTTCCATTCACCTGTGTTTCATGCAATGCCATTCTGGAAACAATGATAGGTATACTTTTGAGTATTTATAAGACAGTGGTGAGTAGATTCTTGATAAGTAAGGGCTAATGCTTATTGGGAATAGGCAAGAATGTGGAATAATCCAGTCAGCTATGATCTTATTGAATAGTGGACCAGGCTCAATGGACTGAGTAGCCTACTCATAATCTGTATGTTCATTTTAATTAATACTTGCTCTGGTCAGACCACATTTTGGAGTACTATGCACAGTTTTGGGCCCCATATCTCAGGAAGGATGTACTGGCCCTGGAGCATGTTCAGAAGAAATTCATGAGACCGTCCCAGGAATGAAAAGCTTATAATATGAGAAACGTTTGAGGACTCTGAGTCTATACTTGATGGCGTTTAGAAGGTTGAGGGGGAATCTCATAGAAACTTACAGAATACTGAATGGCCTGGACAGAATGGTTGATGGGAAGATATTTCCATAAGCAGGAAAGACTAGGGCCTGAGAGTACAGCCTTAGAGTAAAGGGAAGACCTTCTTAGAATGGAGGTAAAGAGAAACTTCTTCAGCCAGAGAATGGTCAGTCTATGGAATTCACTGCCACAGAAGGCTGTAGAGGCCACTTGATCCAGTACATTTAAGATGGAGATAGACAGGTTCTTGATTGCCAAGGGAATCAAGAAACTGTGGAGAGAATGGGATTGTGAAACTTATCAACCACGATTAAAAGACGGAGTAGATTTGATGGGCTGAATGGCCTGATTTCTGCTCTTATGTCTTATGGTCTATACCTTTTGAGTGATGGTGTCAATCAAATCCACTTTATGACAGGATTACCATTGTAAATACATAATCTAAAATTGTCCTCAGACAGATCCATGAATAGATTATGAAAATTTCTTTTAAACTTGATCAGCCCTTGGGAATTAGAGTTCTGTTCATGTCTCAAGCATTTGGCCAGATTTAGATCTTTTTGACCAGGCAAGATTCTCCAGGTGTGTCAATTCTGTCAGTGGCGAGTCTTACATTGGTTTACTGGCAATACCTTGCTCTGAGCGAGAACTTGCATCCATATATTAATAAATAATGCAATCGCATGTTTTTAAAATATCACAATTCAGTCTGAAGATTAACATTTGTTAATGAATTAGGGGTGCCACCTACTGCGCACATGTGAGACTGGTGAGTTCGGTAAACTTGATGCAATTCTGAAATCATTTAACATCAACACCTTGTGTTGTCAATCCATTAATCAATACTATATTTGAGTTAAACAACAAAACAGTTTGGCTCCATATGAAGTTTTGCTTCTTCATGTATTCCGTTTCTGTTTTCCAACTCATTGCCAATTCCAAAAAACTGATTTTTTTTTTCTTTCCTACCCAAGTGTCAGTTCTTTGTCCACCCTTTCTCATGTTTTTGTAGGTAGTGATTCTTGCTAGTGTGCAACTCGATGGGCTCCTGCATCTTTCCAACATTATCTTTAATGTGTTATAAGGGGTGTCATGTTGGGTCTTTATGGCTGAGTGTGACAGGAAACTAGATCAAGTCCTTCAATTCCTGTTCATGCATTAGCAAAGTATCATATTAATAAAAGTGCAAATGATTTTATTAAAAATAACTGCTAATCGTTTACCAAAATCTATTGTTATAGTTTTATATATTAATTTAAATAACCACCACAATTATTGAATCTTCTGAAGTGAGAAAGCCCATTCAGTTTTGCCAGATTAAGTTGCAGCAATGTATATGTTATGTATAGATTTCACTTCAAGTAGTTTTTATTTCATTGAAAATACTAAAACAATTTGTGTTGTTTTCTTTTACCATGATATTACTTACTGGGTGCAGGCAACTAAACATGTAGAATCCTGCACCATGTAACAAAATCAGTGGAATACAAGGAAAAGATGGTGGTAGCATAATGGCTCAATGTTTAGCATTGTTGCTTCACAGCACCAGGGACCTGGGTGCAGTTCTATCCTTAGGCGACTGTCTATGTGGAGTTTGTGCATTCTCCCCATCTCTATGTGAGTTTCCCCCCCACAGTTCAAAGATGTGCAGCTTCGGTGAATTGGCCATGCTAAATTGCCCACTAAATCGTGTTCAGGAATGTGCAGGCTAGGTGGATTAACCATGGGAAATGTGAGGTTATAGGGCTAGAGTAGGGGGAAGTGGGTCTGGGTGGGATGCTCTTCGGAAGGTTGATGTGGACTCAGTGGGCTGAATGGCCAGCTTCCACACTGTGGGACTCTATATGATTGTAGGCATTAACATAGGCCACACTTTGTCAATGCTGTTACCAGTGCACAAAGGGCATATGATAAAATTCTAAGCAAAAAATGATTTGACGTGGAATTTGAGATAATCTTTTTGATGTAGGTTAGTATTTGGTTGGGAAAGGTGCCTGAGCAAAGACTTTGTTCCCTGCTGATATGTGACAACGGATGTTTCATTTATATTGTTTTAGTATGTTACAATGTATGGTATTATTGTACGTGTGTGTATAAAATATATGTTAAGGTATTTATGTAGATGTGTGAATATATAAATGCCATGGTGTGGTATGTATGTACATGGAGTGTCTGTATAAATGATATGGTATGATGTTTCTGTACATGGGTGACTGTATAAATCACTTGGTGTGTTTTTTTTTCTGTGGATGAGTGTCTGCATAAATGATATTTTTTTTTGCTGTATGTGGGTGTCTGTATAAATGATGCAGAATGATTTTTCCAGTACATGGGTGTCTGTGTGTATGTACGTGGTAAGATTTTTCTCTGTACATTGGTGTGTATAAAAATTATATGATATTTTTCTCTGTACATGGGTGTCTCTATAAATGGTATGATATGATTTTACTGAACATGGGTGTTTGTATAAATGAGTTGGTATGATTTTATTCTGTACATGCGTGTCTGTGTAAAGGATATGGTATACTTTTTATCTGTGCGTGAGTGTCTGTGTCAATGATATGATCTGTTTTTTTCTGTACATGTGTCTCTATATGTGGTATGGATTTTAGTGAACATGGGTGTCTGTATAAATGATATGCCAGGATTTTTTGCTACGTGGTGTATGTACATGGTATGATGTTTTCTCTACATGGATGTCTTATTAATGGTATGGTATGTTGTTTTTACTGTACGTGGATGTCTGAATAGATGATATGGTATGATTTTTCTTGAGATGGGTGTATGTACGTGGTCTGAGTTTTCTCTGTACATGGGTGTCAGTATATAATGGGTGTCAGTATATATGATATAGTATGATGTTTCTCTACATGGGTGTCTGCATAAATGATATGGTGTGATTTTGTTTTCCTCTTGTACATGGCTGTCTGTCCAAGTTTGTAGATGAAATTAAATCAACAAGAAAAGCAAATCAATGAATTAAGTTCAGTGTGGGGAAGTGTGAATACCTCAACTTTGAATCTAAAAGATATAAATTAAACTGTAAAGGAGCAAAGAAATTCAGAAGGCCATGTGTTCAGATCAGTAAAGCAAGTGTGACTTCAAGAAGAATCATTAAAGGCTCATGGAATTCAAAAGAAAAGTGATGCTTCAATTATCCAGAGCTTTGACCCAGTTCAGTCTGCAGTAATGTGTTCAGTTTTGGTCAACAAGCTCAGTTAAGATATATTACAGGGAGTATGGAAGAGAATAATCAGAATCATACCAAGGCTTAAAGGCATAAGAAACTCAGTATGTCTGACAGTGTCTATGGAGAGAAAGCAGAGGCAGTGTTTTGGGTTCAGTGGCTCTTCTTCAGAATAAGTAGTAGCTAGGAAATGGTGGTATATATGCTGAAGGAGGTGAGGGGTTGTGAGGAGGACGTTGCATGTGTGTGGGGTGAAAGTGGAGGAGTCAATGAGAATTGGCGACAGCATCTCATTTTTCACTTGGGGACCCTGCAGCCTTCAGACTCCATATTGAATCCAATGATTTTAGGGCCTGAATACCTTCCTCCACGTGCTTGATGCAACCTCACACCCCAGGCTTTGTGATCCCATTGGCTGCTTTCAGCACAGCCAACCCATTTTCACTTATGGTCTCCGTCATCAGCTTTTCTTTCTCCATGGTTTGAGCTTCAAGTTAGGAGGCTGAAATATTTAATCAGTTAAGAAACTGGGATGCTGTGAGTATGAAGAAGAAAGGGAAGGATATAGGCTTACTCTGTAGGGAAAAGCTCAGATGAGCTGAATGACCTTGCACCCTTTAACAAAGTGATCTTATGATCTTGCAAATTATATGTTAAAAGAACAATTTCATTTTTTTGCCATTTGATTGATACAACTGTTATCATGCTACCTTGAAATTTGGTCTGTGTTCCATCAAAGTCCCAATGTGTCATTTTGCGTATACTCCTCCTATTCTCTGCAGCTTCACAGTTTTGGGAAAGAGGATCATTGTACTGCCTCTGAATTTTCCCTCCCTTTTCCTATTATTAGAAAAACAAGTTTAATGTCATGTAATCATGGCTATTTGATTGATCTCTTATCCCACTTTACTGAACTTGGTAGCATTCTGCACTTTTGAACATTTAGTTCTTCAGTTAGGTTCCTCAATAACAATTACAATGGTCTGTGTTTTATGGCTGTTGAAATAGAAATTAAAGTCTGACTCATCTGTCCTTTTGAGATGAAGCATCAATTACTCAGTTTCCAAGACATGGAATCAGCCAAGTGGGAGTAATGTCTGAACAGGTAGGGGGCTGGAACTGAGCACATGCTGCAAGACCTGTTCAGTGCTGAGCCTGATTTTTATAGGTCTTTTTTTACTTCTTCCAATTTATGGCCCTTGCAAGACTGGAAATACTTGGCAATCCAACGTTCTGAGTGTGATACACACCAGTAACATGGGCTCACACCCTGTGCAATCAGAAAATACTGCAACGTTCTTTTAATGAAACACGTGTGGTTGCAGTACAGAATTGGGGCAGAGGCAACAATTTCAAGACCCCTTCTTCAGCTTTCGTTCCCTCCTCTGAGTTATTATTGTAGCCATGTGAACACATGCATAGTAAATTTTACATTACCAGCGTAAAGCTTTTGTTTTGTCATGCCTGTTTCTACATCCTCCATTATTGCCTAGATCTTGAGTGTGGCCAAACTGCATTACTCTCAGCATATATATTTAGGCATCGATCTTATGAGCTCAGTGGCAGCTCTCTCATCTTTAAGCTGGTATCATGGATTCAACCCTACTTTAAAGGGGTGGCATGGTGGCTCAGTGGTTAGCACGGCTGTCTTATAGCACCAGGGACCCGGGTTCGAGTCTTACCTCCGGCGACTGTCTGTGTGGAGTTTGCACATTCTCCCTGTGTCTGCATGGGTTTCCTCTGGGTGCTCCAGTTTCCTCCCACAATCCAAAGATGTGCAGGTCACGTGAATTGGCCATGCTAAATTGTCTATAGTGTTAGGTGCATTAGTCAAGGGTAAATGTAGGGGATTGGGACTGGGTGGGTTACTCTTAAGAGGGTCGGTGTGGACTTGTTGGGCCAAAGGGCCTGTTTCCATACTGTAGGGAATCTAATCTAATCTAAAGACTTGAGTGTATAAATAAAGCTGGCATTTCAGTTGAAATAATGATAAGGTAATGCAGGAAACGTGGCAATCAATTTGCACACAGGAATGTAATCGTGACCAGAGTATCTGTCGTCTTGCCCAGGCAAGAAATGCTCTGCTGTTATTTGAAATAGTGTAATGTGATCTGTTAGGTTCACTTCGAAGGATGGGTAAGACTTCAGGTTAATATTCAACTGAAGACTGTAGCTTTGAAAGTGCCATACTCTCTCAGAACAACCTGTAACCCAGATGTGAGAGTGCACTGAGCCATAGCTGATACTGGGACACTTCTCATTTTACACAGCATAGACTCACCATGGCCCAGTGTATATAAGCAAGGTATAAGTATGGATCCACACACAACAGTTGCTCCTATTTTGTTAAAATACCACTAACGCAGATATACCGACTGTTGCTAGAACAGTACATCGGTTCCAAACTGATGACAGTTGTAGTGATTGTAACGATGTTGGCTAGATGGACCTCATACAATACGACTTCTGATTGGGTCAGATTAACAGCCCCAATCAGGAAGCCCTACCTGACCTATAAAAAGGGTGAGAGTTGGAGATACAGGCACTTTGGTCCTTGACTCTGAATGAGGCAGTACTAAAGTCAATGACTGTTCATATGTGTAAATAAAGGGTGACTTGGTGATGGGATACCAGTCTCTGTTGAGTTATTTCATCAGTTTTGTCAACAGAGGAAAGAAAAAGCCATTCAACCATTTCAGGGAAAAATTGAGATGGAGAGCATTGTCAGCAGTGTACTTATTCTTTAAAGAAAAGAATGGCATATTAGTTCTGAGAACATCAAATGTTTCAACATCAAGCACTTTCATGTCATGACCATAACATATAAGAGCAGAATTAGGCCACTCACCCTTGCAGCTCCAGCTTTCAATCCAAGGTAGACAGACAGGAGGCTGGAAGAACACAGCAAGCCAGGCAGCATCAGGAGGTGGAGTAGACAGCATTTTGGGTTTGGTCTTTCTTCAGGGTTATACCCAAAATGTCGACTTCTCCACCTTCTGATGCTGCCTGGCTTGCTGTATTCTTCCAGCCTCCTGCTTGTCCACCATCCAGCATCTGCAGATTTTTGTCTCTAACCAGCATTCAATCATGGCTGATATGGCTCCCAACCCCATTCTCCTGCCTTCTCCCATAACTTTGATCCCCTTACTAATCAAGAACCTAACTATCTTTGTCTTAAATACACTCGATGTCTTGGCCTCCACTACCTTCTACGGCAGTGAGTTCCCTAGATTCGCCATCTACTGGCTGAAGAATTTTCTCAACTTGGTTCTAAAGAGTTGTCCCTTCACTCTGAGGCTCTGCCCTAAGGTCCTGGACTCTCCTACTAGTGGAAACCTTTTCTACACATCTATTCTAACCAGGCCACTCAGTGTTCTGTAAGTTTCAATAAGATACCCTCATCATCCTTCTAAACTCCATTAAGTTGAGACCCAGAGTCCTCAACTGCTCCTTATATGACAAGCCCTTCATCCCCAGGATTATTCTTATAATCTTCTTCTGGACCCCATCCAACACCAACACATCTGTCCCTAGATACAAGGTCCAAAACTGCTCACTATACTCCAAATGAGGTCTGACCAGAGTCTGATGCAGCCTCAGCAGTACATTTTTGCTCTTCTATTATAGCCCTCTCAAAATGAATGTAAACATTGCATTTGCCTTCCTAACTGCCAACTGAACCTGCATGTTAAGCTTAAGTAAATCCTGAACTCGGACTTCTAAATCCCTTTGTCCTTCAGATTTCTGAAGCCTTTCCCCATTTAGGAACACAGTCAAATCAGAGTCAGGTAAGTATACACTTCAGAAAGCAAGCAACTAGAGTTGAGCTAAAGATTGTCATGAGTTGATATTACGGTAGAACAGGCTCAGGGGTCTGGATGCCCATTTCCTGTTCCTATCAATTGTTGCCTGCAAATGAAAATCCTACTTTTTGCTTTTTATAGTTTTATTTTGTAATTCCCTGTCTACAGGGAGCTGTAGTGAGACCATTTTGTACATGACCTTTCCAAGCAGTGGTCAGTTGACATGTTTGCCTTCAAGGCTGGGCTGAATTTGACACTGTTTCAGAGGTGAAAGCCAGTGCCTAGATCATTGCCCCAACTGTCTGTGGAGAGTATGTTCCATAGATTTTCTTTTAATTGGTAGACAAAAACTAATATGAAAATCCCAAATTGAAAGTAATGGACAAAGTCTGAAAGTCTTCATGGTAGAAGTCTGATTAGCTCTCGATTATCTAACAGAATTTCCATGGGAGTTTGAGGTTGATTTTGTATAAACCAGGTCAAATCAAATTGAGTGTTTTTAATTGATTATTTTCCCCCGACTCAGCTCTTAATCCACTAGTTGTCTAAATATCCATTGCTCAGTTGGATGCATTATCTATACAGCTTCAGTGTTTAGTTTTGTTTCTGGCAGTCCACTGGCAGGCCGGTTTGCTGGCATTTTCACATGCAAAAGCAAATGACTCATCTTAACTGTTTGAAGCTTGATTAGAATAATTGAATTTTAGTTGTAACTCTAAAGCATCTTGCACTTGGAGGTTATTACATCATCCACCTGTCTAATTTCCTGCCTGGTCTTGCTTCTCTCTAATGCTGTAACTTTCTCCAGCCCTACTACACTCTGAGAATTCAATGTTTCTTCTAACTGTGGCATTCTGTGCATCTTCAGCTTGAGTCACTCCACTGCTTGTGACTGTACCTTAAACCCTAAGGTCTGGAAATGCCCCGTCCCAAATCTTCACCTCTGCCTTTCTTTTACGTGCTCTTACAGAACGTTGTGAACACAGCCCACACCATCATGCAAACCAATCACCCATCCATTGACTCCATCTATCTTCTCATTGCTACGGAAATGCAGCCAACATCATCAAACACTCCTTCCACCCTGGTTATAATCTCTTCCAACCTCTTCCCAACAGCTTCTTCCCTGCTCTTGTTAGACGACTGAATGGACATCTCCAATTTCAAACTAATGCTGGGCTTGCTTTTGTATATTTCCTGTGCAACCGTAACTTTGTAAGCATCGCTCTGTTCACACTATGGCCTGTATGTTATGTTATGTGTGTTATGATCTGCCGACTGCATGCAAAACAGAACTTTTCACCGTGCTGAGGTACATGTGACAGCAATAAATCAAATCAAATCCTTAAAACATACCTCTTTAACCAGTCACCTCTCCTAAAGTTGTCTCCTTCGACATTGTATTTTTAAAATCTCGTTACATTGCTGCAAAATCCCTCAGGGCAACAAGTTATTCAAAAGGTGCTGAATAGAACACAAGAACAAATTGTATTTTCATCAATGAGAAAGTGTGACAGTCAACTTTTAATAATTGAATTTCACCACTCCCTTCTCAAGGGTAACTATGGATGGGCAATAAATGTTGACCCAGTAAAAGACACCCATGTCCCACAAGTGAATTTAAAAAGAAATACGTAGTAATGGAAGTTTAAAAAGCTTTCTTTAAAAAGCTTACCAAGACCAATTTGTTACTCTGTTTATCTGTAAAGATATTTAGGTTAACAAAACACTTGTGTATTTATATATATATATATTAAGAGAATTAATATGCAGTATCGAAATAAATTTTAGTTAATTCCTGTTACTAATGTTGTACTGCTTGCTATATGCTAATGATTATTGGTTTCTGCAATTTATGATTTGCTACTGTGCTTGGGTAAGGCATGTGTTGTATTCAGCACTACTTCCATTATCAGATATATTTTTAAAAAATTGCTGGCAACTCTGTTTTTGATTTATTGGTTCAGTAATTTAGATTACTATCTGGGTTGCTAATTGAAGAATATCTTGAAGTGATGGGAGAATATAGGAGCTATTGGTTTGTTTTCTGCAGCATCATAATGTGTTGGGATTTAATAATTGTGTACTTGACATAAGTTGCAGGCTCAGGAGCTCCAACTGAATTTAGGTTTGCAAGTGAAAGTGTCTGTAGTGGATGTACTTGTGGCAAATTTAATGCTTTGCTAACTATAAAAGTTTTTAAGAAATCAAATTATATTGTATTCTGATTCAAGCAATGCTCTTAACTGATTTACTCAAATCATTACCATCCTACAGTGGCCTTTAGATGAATTGTTAAGCGAAGGCCCTATCAACCTTTTAACTAGACATAAAATATGCCAGAACGGGACGTACCCTCTGGTGTCTTGGCCAATACCTATCCCTCAGCCAACATCAATGGAACACGTACACCTTTTTATTATCACATTACAGTACGTAACTTGACCCCTGCATTGCCCATGTTCCAATAATGACCAAAATATTTTAAAATATTTCATAGACTATAAAGTGTTCACAATATCCTGAGGTTATGAAAGAGGCAACAAATTGCTGGAGAAACTCAGCACCTGTGGAGAGAAAGCCAAGTTAACCCTGTTAACTGAGTTTTTAAAGTACTGTGCTCCAAAGTCAGCGCATTTGAAACATGGACTCAGCAAGCAGCATCAGTGGAGAAAAAACAGAGTATCTCCAGCAATTCTTGTTTTTGTTTCAAATTTCCAGCATCCACAGTTCTTTGTTTTATATTGTTGCAGTATTTGCGTGCCTGGTCCAGTTGGGTTTACGGTCAATGGTAGTAACAATGATGTTGATGGCAGGGAATTCAGCCAAGTTAATGCCATTCTACACTGAGGGGATATGGTTAGATCTAAATACAATTGCCATAGTCCTGTTGGAGCATACAGCTAATCTCTCTTGAGAGAGAGAGTGAGAGAGAGACAACTGATGATGATTTAACCCGAGAGTCCCCACACCTTAGGAGATGGCAGAGGTTGAGAAGGAGAATACTCCATAGTAACCTCAGTCACTTGAACCTAAACTGTTGACATCACTCTGCATCACAATCCAGCCAGCTGACGGTTGCAAGAACGTACGCTGAATTCAAATCCAGTTCATGCCATTCACGAACAATACTGTTCACATGGAGCGATGCACTGCACTATTGCAGAATCATGCCCTCCATTTGACTGAACCTAACACAAAAATAACTTGGAATAAATGTTGCATCTGTTACATCAATACTGCAGCTACTAGAGGAGCTGGGAATTCTGTAGCAAGTAGATAATCTTAGATTTCCAAGTGCCTGACCACTATGAACGAGGCACAAATCATGAGGGAATACTGCTCGCTTACCTGGCTGAGGGGAGGTCCAACCACACTTGAGAAGCTGCATCCCACTTGATTTGCACACCATCCTGTAACTACAACATTCATTTCCTCCATCACTAATGCAATGGGAGCAGTGTCGATCATCTGCAAAATGCACTGTACATGAGCTATTCAAAAGCAGCTTCCAAACTTATGATTTCAACAACATGGAGAAGTAAAAGCAGCAAGCATATTGGAACACCACAACTTGAAATTTTCTCTCCAACTTTGTACATATCTTGACTTGGAGCAATATCACTCACTATTCCTTCATGCTGGTTGTATGACCAGAAAATCCCATCCATTCACTATATAGGCTTTACCCGTCAAGAATGTAATTCATGCCCACCTTCGTGCGGCTGTGCAGGACATTGGTTAGGCCACTTTGGAATATTGTGTGCAATTCTGGTCTCCTTCCTATCGGAAAGATGTTGTGAAACTTGAAAGGGTTCAGAAAAGATTTCCAAGGATGTTTTGCCAGGGCTGGAGGATGTGAGCTGTAGGGAGAGGTTGACTAGGCTAGGGCTGTTTCCCCGGAAGCATCAGAGGCTGAGGGGTGACCTTTTAGAGATTTGTAAAATCCTGAGGGGCATGGATAGGATAAATAGACCAAGTCTTTTCACTGAGGTCGGGGAGTCCAGAACTAGAGGGCATAGCTTTAGGGTGATAGGGGAAAGATTATTAAAGAGACCTAAGGGGCAACTTTCTCACGCAGAGGGTGTATGGAATGAGCATGTATGGAATGAGCTGCCAGAGGAAGTGGTGGTGGCTGGTACAATTGCAACATTTAAAAGGCATCTGGATGGGTATACGAATAGGAAGGGTTTGGAGGGATATGGGCCGGCTGCTGGCAGGTGGTACTAGATTGGGTTGGGATATCTGGTCGGCATGGACAGGTTGGACTGAAGGGTCTATTTCCGTACTGTACGTTTCTATGACTCTATGATTTTTGAGGATAATCTGGTCTTGTCAGAGGTGATCACCTTCCACGAATGAATTCTAACATATCGAAGCAAAATTGCATAATATTTATAGGATATTGGCAAACCTGCTGTGGCCTTACTGATGGAAACATAAATGGAGTAATTTCTCATTTTCTACCAAAAGACCTATGTCAGGGAGTAAAAATTGCTATGGCACATCTCTTCAAGGGCAAAGATGTGTAAGACAGTTGAGAAATAATTGAGCAAATTTAGTAGTTCATGAGATTGCAAGCCAGAATTCTGTTACTTTTCTCTCCTTTTGAGTGCAGTTTGAATGAATTTGTGATCTGGGATGTAGTGATTTTGTTTCATTCAAAAATAGAACTCTGATTATAATGGCTGATTTCAGAAATCTCGCTTAATGCTCACTATTTCTTCTCCGAATAGGAATGCAGAGTAAATTGACTAAAGTCGATTTATAATTAATGAAAATTAAAATTTTCACCATTCCAACCAGAAATCTGTTCTGATAATTGAGGCGGTCTTGTGAAATCTTTTTTTTTTTGTTTCGTGAAAACGCTTCTTTTATCCTTTCTGCCAATGTGGAGGCATTCAACATCAATTTATCTTGGTCAATTTACCGGGGATAGAAGGGTTAGATTATGAGAATGAATACGTAGATTCATTTCAGAATGAATTTGTTTGGAACCCACGCAGATACATGTGCTCAAGCAACACCTTTGGCAACATTTGACACCTCCTTTTTCCTCAGTTTTGTTTGCATTAGGAATAGAAGATTAATGGCTGATCTGGTTGTTTGAGATTATTTGCAGGGTTGACAGAGAACCTATTTTCTCTGGTAGTCAAGAGCAAGGGGTCTGAATTAGAAGTAGTCTTTCTTTATAAGAAAGATATTGAGAAGGACTTTTTCGTGCATCATGCTGGAAACTTGGAACTTGCTCCTCCAAGAACTGTTGACTGGGATTCAATAGAATTTAATCAGAGAAAAGTGTTGGAACATGTGTGGTTAGAAAAGCACAGGTCATACATGTATATGCGCAACACACAGTCCAATTCCTATGCACACCAATGCACATGCCCTCACGCATCCATCCAACCACCACCCCTCTTCCCCCAGCTTGCTCTCAAACACACAAATGCAGAAACATACACTCTGTCTGTAGAAGTAATGGATAGCAATCAAGAGCAGACATCGCCTTATTGTTTTTCCATTCTGCAGCTCTGGGGCGCTTAAGTGAATTGCTGTGTTGTTGCATCCACTTTAGTGATACATGCAGAGAGCGGGAATCAAACCAAGTGACCTTTTGATGGTCTGTATGGATCAGTTTCATACGCCCCGTGCATTTGGCAACTAATCTGTCAAATTATATTTGACTCTCAAAAATACTTTGGAGTATTAAAAAAAACAGCAAAAGTGGACATAATGGTAATAAGATGGTGCTGAAATTGACTAGCTTCCACTCATTTCCTTGATTTTGTTTCACATCAGCATGTTTCCTGTGAATCATCTTCAGCCTTCTTTAGATTTACAGTACCTTGCCAGGAAATCCACTGGAACTAATACAGTCTGCCATAAAAGTGAGGTTAACAGTATTAACTGTTTCCTTTTCAGATCAATGAGCTGAGCCACGTTCAGATCCCAGTAATGTTGATGCCAGATGACTTCAAAGCATACAGCAAGATTAAAGTGGACAATCACCTTTTTAACAAGTAGGTGGATGTTGTTTTCTCTGGTTTTATTGTGTGGACAAAAAAGAGAGATGCCTTCAAGTGTAATCATTTGAACTGACCATATTGAGTTGTCCAACATTCATATATAAGATATTGTGCCTCTAATCCTTGTTTTTTTTAGATTAGATTAGATTACTTACAGTGTGGAAACGGGCCCTTCAGCCCAACAAGTCCACACCGCCCTGCTGAAGCGCAACCCACCCATACCCCTACATTTACCCCTTACCTAACACTACGGGCAATTTAGCATGGCCAATTCACCTGACCTGCACATCTTTGGACTGTGGGAGGAAACCGGAGCACCCGGAGGAAACCCACGCAGACACGGGGAGAACATGCAAACTCCACACAGTCAGTCGCCTGAGGTGGGAATTGAACCCGGGTCTCTGGCGCTGTGAGGCAGCAGTGCTAACCACTGTGCCACCGTGCCGAATCTTTGAACATGAAACCATATGCAGTGACTTAAGGTTGTATCAATATAATAGATTAATTTAAATAGAATCCCTGCAATTAATGAGTCATTTTCAGTTCATTGACGTGTTGGCTTTCGGATTCCGATTTAAATTATGAACATTTGAATTTTTTTCCAATATCCTCAGATAATATAGTAATCTAATCCAACTGTGAGGTTAGCCCACATTCCTGATCCCTTGCCTTTTTCCCAGAAAAGGGCTTGGTTGCTAGATGAAAAAGACAGAGCCAAGCACTTCCATAAAGTGTTAGAAAGAATCAGTGAGCTAGACTTGTTTTATTGCCCATATCTGCAGTGGCCTGTGGGAGTAGCATTGACACTGAACATGCTGTGCATTCTTTAGCATGACATTTTTTTTTGATTTGGTTTATGATTGTCACACATACCTAGTTTTGTTTTGCATGCACTACAGGCAAAATCATATCATACAAAGTGCTTTAGGGTAATACAATATTACAGCTGCAGAGAAGATGCACAGAGAATGAGATCAGCATTAATTTAAAATTTGAGAGGTACATTGAGAAGTCTGAAAACAGTGGGGAAGAAGCTGTTCTTGAATCTGTTGGTACATAGCTTTAAGCTTTTGTATCTTCTGCCTGACAAAGATTATAGTGGGGGGGGGGGGGGGGGTGGTCTTTGATATTGGCTGCCTTCCTGAGGTAGCAGGAATTGTGGGTGGAATCCATGGATGGAAGGTTGGCTTGTGTGATGGGCTGTGCTGTGTTCACAACTCTGTAATTCCTTATGCTCCTGGGCAGAGCAGTTGTCATACCAAACCGTGAGGCATCCGGATAGATTGCTTTCTATGGTAGATCTGTGAAAATTGGTAACAGGCTTTGTGGACATGCTGAACTTCCTCAGCCTCCTGGGAAAGTAGAGACATTGTTGTGCTTTTTTGACCATATCATCAACATGGATGAACCAGGAGAGTGATTATTAGTGATTATTGCTCCTAGAAACTTGATGCTCTCGGCCTGCTCCACCTCAGCACCGTTGATGTAGAGGGGGGCATGGCCTCCACCTCGCAATGTTTACGACACGAGGATAAGGAGATATACATTTGGAAAATGATAGAGAAGAAATGTTAATCTGGTGAAGTATTTCATTGTGCACACTGGCCAATCTACTTGAATTTCCCAGTGTAAACAAATTAGAGGTTTGACAATGTCCAGTGATTTGAGGTTGATTAACTCAAGAAATAAATTTCTTTTTTTCTAAAAGGTTAAACTGAGGGCTAATTGTAACAGGGTTTTTATTAAATTGTGAAAGGGTTTAATAGGGTGAATGTAGAGAAGATGTTTCTATTTCCAAGTGAGACCAAAGCTAAGAACCATAAACATACGGTAGTCAACAATGAATCCATCACAAACTCTGAACAAACTCATTTACCCAGAGATTGTTTAGGGAGTGCAACTTACAGACACACATGGAAGGTAAGATGAATTGCACAGATTCAGTTAAAAGCTAGAAAGCAAGAGTGAGGAAGGAACAAGGATATGCTGAAAGTAAGAGCTGGAATAATGAAGGAGAAGGTTTATTTGGAGGGCAGACATGGCAAGGTTGGTCTGATTAGTCAGTTTCTGTACTGCAAGTGCAATGTAATTCTGGATTTTTTTTTAATCAACCTGTTTCAAAATGTTATTGCACACATCTGAAATAGATAGGACATGAACCTGGTCTCCTGGGATACTACCACAAGATCACCATGGTTGAATATTGTCTTGGCGTTCTAGATGTTTACTCTAGTGACATTATCACTATATCATTACAAACACTGGGCAGCAGTATAATTCTATTAATACTGTATCTGATTCACTACTTTGCAAAGTTAAAACGTAATCTTCAATTGATGGTGATTTTGGATCAGCCTCGGTAGGAACTGTTGATCATTATAATCCGTCATTGTCATTGTGCTTCTGATAGAAACGAGGAGCAGATGCACTTATTAAAAGAAATAATGGCTGAATGAAAAATCAAAGTTCTGTCATTGAATCCTTTATGTCCCTGTGATCCCCTGTTGTCGAAAATTATAATTAAATCAAAGGACAGGATCCCGATTTCCGAACCTGATCAGCATTGGTTTTCGCAAGTGACCAAATGGGCCAAGAGTCCTCCAAGCTGAGCAGTGCAGTGTGGTCCAGGTATACAGACAGTTGATAGTGACGTGGATTGGTGCTTAAATCACATCTTTCTTCTGACACTAGCTGCCATAATGCAAGTTTCCTGAAGATACTTTAATACCTCCCAAGAGAAGCTAAGTTGATGGGTAGGATGACAGGTTGGGGATAGGGTAGCAGTTAGTTGAGGGATTGGGGTGCCAGATCAGTGGGGGGAGTGGGGTAGTTGGGGGATTGGGGCTGTTACCCCCCAGGTCAGGGTGGGTGGGGAGCAGATATTACACTTCAGGGCCTGATGTCTGATTGGAGGATACTCTTTGGGATCAGGGAAGAAGATGAGTGACTCAGAACTATTTTGGTGGAAGTGTGGGGATGGTTGAGTTAGAGGTATTGACTCTGAGGGGTCTGATATTTGGAGGAGGGAAGACTTGAGCGTGGGGGCAGGGGGAGTGTTTGTCTGCAGTGATGTTAGGGTCTTCCCATTAGAATATCTGGGGCATAGTCTCTTGGTTGGGAGATGGGAATAAATTTGGGCCATACAGCAAATAGGTTCAACCAAGTCTTTGCAATTGACTGTTTGTACATGACTAGACTCCTACAGGAGGGTGGGAGGGAGGAAGAGACATTGATTCACAGGCATTTACTGCTTTATCAAATAAAAACAGGACTACAATTCCCACTTTGATGAAACTGTTCATTATTAATTTTACAGAGAGAATCTCCCAAGCCGTTTCAAATTTAAGGAATATTGTCCAATGGTTTTCAGAAACCTGCGAGAGAGATTTTCCATTGATGATCAGGATTATCAGGTTGGTTTCTTTGCTCGTTGGTCAGTTGCTGCAGCACCCCTGAACTCTGTCAATGGATCATGTTAATTTTAACAATGTATTTTAATAAGTAGAGTCAGAAAATAAACCATTCCAAGACTGACTGGTACTGCAGAGTTGCAGGGAGGGTTGTACGTTGCATTGCAGTAGGTTTTACCTTCTATTGGGGCATTTTTTGTAATATATGCTAGCTTCTGTTACAGTAAACACAAAGCATTATATTCTGTGGTTTCAATCCACCCTGTTCGGATTTAATATTTGGTCAGCTTTACTCTGACTCATCATTGTTTTCTCTTTAGTGTTGGCCTTGCTGTGTACTAAAATATAATGAGAGGTTGTGAGTATGAAGATAAGGGCTCCCTGCTTTTGTGGAAGTCTGCTTGATTAGCACTGTGTTTATATTCAGCTAAATTTCTTCCCTGTGAAAGGAAATACCCCAAAGAGAGAACAACATTTTGTGGTGTCAGCGAAACCAGCAACCAAATTACTCATCAGGAACTGGTGTTTTTCTGACTAATATAGATCCAAAATGCAGGAACAACATTATGTTCCTTATACGTTGTGTATTAATATCAGCTCAGTTGAAATTTACGCACCTTGCAAGTAATATTTTCGTGGTAAGGAAGTTTTAAGGGTTTTACAAAGTTTTGAGTTTCAGTGGCTTTAAAGAATGGAATAGCTCCAGCACTCTGAAGCTTGCTTGATTAAGTGTTCCGTCTCAGATGGATCTGAGTCATAAGACCGGGCATTCATCTGTTACCTTCTTGCTGATCTCAGCTGCATGGGTGGATAGGCAAGGCAGAATTGGAACAGCTCTCCAGTGACCCCACCTATTTAATAAATGTGAACACTAGCTGCTCATGGACAGGCTCTCACATATGGGAGAGGTGCAGGCATATTGATAGCTTCATACTCCAGTGTGAGACAACATCTTTTGGAATTGAAAGAATTGGGGAGGCAGAGTTCCTGAGTATGCCTGAGAGTAATGACAAAACAAAAGTAGTCTACTCTCTAATACTTCCATGGCAAGAAGTAGAATTGTACACTGGTACATTACAGAAGAAGTTCATTTGGCCCCTGTAGTCTGCACTGGTTCTTCCGAAGAGCAATTTAGTTAACGTCACACCCCATTCTTTCCCCATATCCCTGCAATGTTTTGACCTTGAACTGTTCACCTAATGTTCTCTTGAAATTGTTTCCTCCCCCTACCAGACAGTGTATCTAAATATGCCCAGAAATATAACTATGCTGAATTTTACTAATTTAATGGTGATTTTGGTGTTTTTAAAGCATCATTGTTATGCACAGTGCAAATTAAACCAATTGAATTTGCACCAGAACAGGAGAAAATATGTCAGTTCAAACAGTGAGGTCAGTGGTAACAGAAGATGGAAGTGTGGAAAAGGAAATGAAACCATGAGTTTAGTTCTACTTGAAGTAGCTTCATAGGATAGAAAAGTTTCATTGAATCTGGTAGGAAACTCCTACAAGTCAGTTGTGAGAGACCAATCTTGTTTCTATTATGCAAAAACGTGAGTGACAGCAAGAAGAGCGGACCAGTGACTGGGGACTATTGAGCTGTATGCGTGAAGTCGTAAGAAATGACAGGATCAGGGACCAGTACATCAAAGGGTCAGTGAAGTTTGTGCAAACTTTGAAGAAAACAGCTGAGATGACATTGAAATGGTGTGTTGTGAAGAGGGAGACAACATACGAGGGGAAGAGTGTCTGGGTTGCCAGAAGTGAACTGGGGAGGTCTAACACTAGACAGAAGGAGGTGGTGGTGAGACACTTGGCAGCAGTGGCATTAATGATGGAGTAGCTGATGGGGAGGTGAAGAATAATCGAATGGCATTTCAGGGACTGCAGCAAAAATTAGAAAAGCCAGAAGAAGAATTTGCAGCAGGGTTACATTGAACTGAATTATTTTGGATCCATGCTGAGGCATTGGTGTCACATGATGCGTTGGTGTTTGGCACGAATACAGGAAGAGGATGTGTGCCCTACCTGGATCTTTTGATGATTAACTGAGAGTGCCACCTTATGGTTACAAAACGTATGGATTGAAGAACACTGTATGAAACGTGAAACCTGTATTGGTTACATTGCTTTTTTATTTTTGATGGGTGACTCAGTTGCTTATTTTTCTCCTGCTTTTTGATGACGGCCATGTGTAAACGCTCCTCCTAAATAACTACTGTAAGATCCCTGAACGTTATCTTCTGAAGGGCATTCATTCTCTGCTCCAATGTAATGCGACCATTTCTATCATTCTCATTGACAAATAACGTTCAGTTAGACTGACTTGAAGACCAGGTAATCATGACAAAGAGCAAACTAACAATCTTCTTTTGAGATGCATTTCATCAGCATTTTAACCCCGTGTTGAAATCCTGAAAATACTTATCAGGTCTGGAAGCATCTCTGGAGAGAGAATCAGTATAATTGGGCTAGATTTCCAGTGGTATTTTGGGAACCTGATGTTGGGATCTAATGCAGGTGTCCATGCCCTTAGTTGGCAGCAGTAAGACTGGTTCAGTGATCTTCTGAGAGCTCGCTTCCAAAATGTTACCCTGATCTCAACATCTGTTGAAGGATGGTAGGCAGGTTCTCGATTGGCACAGTAGGAGGCTGTTTGGTCCCATTAGTTTTGTGCAGGCTATCTGAATAAGCTTAATGACTTAGTGCCAGTTTCCTGCCTTTTCTCCACATGCGTGCACACTGTTTCTTGTCAAATAATGATCTAATATCCTCTTGTATCAGGACTGGCAGCTATGGAGTCTTGAAAGCCCCAGCAGGAGAATTGAATGTGGCTTGGACAGGTTAGAAGACCACAAAGGTGCCTCAGCTCAGTGTCATCTGAAGAGTTGAAAATGCCACCAGAAAACTCTGGTCCACAGCTACCAGGCCATCACTGAGGAGGGGTCAGTGAGTTTCAAACCCATGTCCCCAGAACATTAACCTGGGTTCTGTATTAACAGTCCAGCGATATTACCACCATATCATCATCTCTCCCCATTTTAGCTCAAATTAAGGCAAATCTTTTTTCACACAGATGGTCTTGAATCTTTGGAACTTTACTTCCATCGCTTTTTTGAGGAATAAAGTCTTTGAAATTTAAGGCAGAGGTAGGTGGATAATTTTTCAATCAGCAAGGGGGTGAAAGGTTATCGGGGGCATAGGTGGGAATGTGGAGTAATCAGATCAGCTGTGATCTTATTGAATGGCAAAGCAGGTACAAAGGGTAAGTGGCCTATTCCTACTCCTAATGTGGCCAACAAAAGACTTTCATCTGTGGGTTGTGTTGGAGGTGGACATTGGCTTGTTCTTTTGAGCATGGCTTCCTTAATGCAAAAATCTCATGATGCTTGTTATCAAACAATTAAATCAATTTCTCTTCACTTTTATAGTGTTATTTTGGTTTTTTCTTGGAATCTTGGCAGTGCTGGGAAGGCCAGAATTGATTGTCTATCTTGGTTTCTCTGAGAACCACCACCGTGACCTGTTACAGACTGTGTGGTGATCTCTTACAACTGAGTGGTTTTGCTGAACTGTTACAGAGGACAACTCAGAGTCACAGTCTGGTCAGCTCTAAGGTTTTGTTCAAAAAGGATACCCATGAAAGAGTTGAGTTTCATCAGCCATCTGATTTTGTTTTTTGTGTAATTTGATGCAATTTTTTTTTGTAGTCTCCAGTTTTTTTACATCACTGGGAAAGGTATAAAATGTAGACATAGAAGATGTTTCCACTTGCTGGGAACCCCAAAGCTACACGATCATGAAAGTATAATTTTGACCAACAAATTCAGGAGAAATGTTGTTACTCGAAACTTAGAATATGGAACTCTCAACCACACCAGTTCATGCAAATAGCACAGATCAATTTAAAGGGAAGTTTGATGAGCACGAGAGAGAGAAGATATCCTGATAGGTTTGGTGGGACTACAGTGGCAAATAGTACTTGATTAGTTAAATCAAATGGACTGTAAAACTAGGGTAAATTCTAAGCAAGATCTTAATGTTTTTATTTAGGTTGCATCAATCAGTGCACAACTGAAAGCAGTCCTTTTGAACCCTGTCAGCCCAATAAAATTCAAGAGTTGGCAAATTAACAAAAAATCAATTAGAAATCTCTGTGGCCTAATGCCCAAAATTGTGATTTGGACACTTCCCAACTGAGGGATCAAGCTGTTGTATTGTGTTAAATTCAAACTTACAGACCAGAAGTTGTCTGCTTTGATTTTAAACCAGAACCTGGTTTGTTGATCCTGTTCCATTGTTGGCTTGCTGCAGCTTTCCCCTCTCAGAGGACCTGGCGTATGACACATCAGCTTGCATTCTTGTTTCTGGGGGACATCAAATGGTTTATGGTATACAGTGGAGTCTTGCTCTGCAGATGCCAAGTGATGGCAGGATTAGGATTTGTTGGAGTACTCTGTGTGAACCTTCCCTTTCACCACTGACTACTCTGTTGATGCCTGGGTCCACGGTGACTTAGATGAGTTGCCAAGGGTGGCTGCTGTTGCTGCAGGGAGATCTGTATCCCAGCATCAGTAATTGTGGAGGAAAGGATATGTGGTTGAGATGGGAGTGGCAGCCACTTGGATGGAAATTCTGTGGGCTGTTTGATTTTGAATTCTTGACTCAGCACCAAACATGGCAGCTGCTGAATTACAGTGTGAGAACAGAATGGAGGAAAAGAAGATGTGTGAAGTAAATGGACTTGGCGATCAGTCTTTCTGGTCCAAGTCTGGTAGAGCTTGAATCCAGATAAATGGCAATGTCATCCATGTTGGCCAGAGCTTCATGCGAGGAATTCTGTAAAAATTTTCCTGAATCCCTGCGTCCTCAATGTTTAGAATCTCACAGCACGTATAACTTGTTGTGAATGTACTGTTTCAGTGCAGTGTATAACATCTCCCTGCAGTCACCATTCTTGTCCTATTGGTCGCAATCACCCCATCTCCCACATCCTTTGCTCCAGGCTGATATATTTGTATATTTGGGGGAGGTGAAAGAAAGATAGAGAAGCAGACAGACAGACAGTGTCAAGTGTTGGGGGAAGTAGGACAGATTGGCTCCAGTAGATCCAAGTTTTCACCTCCAGGGATCCATCTAATTACCATGTCTCCCAGTAAATTCAAAACTATTGATCTCAATGCACTGATGAACCCTACTTCCCTCTTTAATCTGTCTTTCCTATTGATAGCTGGTGGCTATTCTCAGGTATTGCTACCGGTATTGGCTTTGTAGAGCAATAATATTTAAACTCCAATTGTAAACCAATTTGTATACAAGGCAAAGGCTTTGCTTATGCAATTATGACAGCTTCTTCTGCTTTAGAAGTTCCTAACATTAATAATTGAGATGCAGGTCACCAGAGACTCAGCTCTGGTGGATACTTAGACAACAATGGCAAGTGTTCTTATCTGAGTTCAGTGAATTAGGTTTTGAAATTTATTGCAGCTGTGACTGAAGCTGAGGTGAACCCTGACAACAATGAGCTGAAGGAGGCAGAAAAAATATCCCCCACAAATTGAAGACTTAATATTTAGTGTACGAAATGGTATGGTTACATAAAAGGGAGATCACATTTTTTTCTGATTTTTGTAAGTGTTCATAAAATCTTTCATGCATCTTTTCATTCCACAGTATCACTGTACATTGCAGCTTTCATCTTTATGTCCCAGTTAAAACAAAATTTCACAATGATCTGTGATTATTAACTATTAAAATCTCAGGTGAAGTACACACATATGCGAAACAGAAAAACCATCTGCATCAATGAAAAATATTCTGGTACTTGGGCACATGTGGGTGCAGAAATGGTGAGATTGGATGTAATATTACATGATAAATGTTTTTATTTCCGCCCATCCAAATTTTTGGAGCGCTGTTTTATTTATGCAGATTGCTTTCCGTCCCTCATGATTACACCTTATCTTTTTCCTTCATTCAGTCCTCTGTGAGTCATTCTGCCTGCATTGATTGGACTGAAACACGCAAGCTCCTATGGGTGCTGAAGGGATGTTTCTCCCAAGTGGAAGAGACCTAAACTAGGAGCTACCATTTAAAAAAATAAGCGGTTGTCCCATTTAATGAGGAAGCAGGTTTTCTGTGAGGGGTTGGGAGTTAGTGGAGCGCAGATAGCATTTGTAGCAATGTCATTGATTACTTTTTATTCAGAGTAGATTGATCCTTGACGAACGAAAGGGTCAGAGGTTGATACAACATTCAGATTTATGGCAGAGCAGGCTCAAGGAGCCAAATGGTCTGTTCCTGCTCCTAATTAGTGTGTTCATATTAAAATGAATGTCTGAATCAGCTGCAAAGGAAATGTGGTAAAGGAATTACATCATGACTATCTTGATTTCTTTTTGTATCTCTTGTGTGGGACGTGATTTCCTCATTCGATTCCTTACCTTCAAAAGAAGGAAGTGAGAATTGAAAAGATTGGTTTGCTTTCCTTAGAATAAATAAGGTTAAGAAGTGATTTGATTGAGGTGCTTACAATCATATACAGACAGAAATTATTTCCAAAGCTCAGGGTTTGTTAAGTAGGACAAAGGTTTAAGGTTGAAAAGTGTGGCACTGGAAATACATAGCAGGTCAGGAGAGTCGATGTTTCGGGCATAAGTCTATCATCAGGAAGGGCTGATGAAGGGCTTTTGCCCGAAACATAGATTTTCCTGCTCCTCAGATGCTGGCTGACTTGCTGTGCTTTTCCAGCGCCACACTTTTCGACTCTGATCTCCAGTATTTGCAGTCCTCACTTTTGCAAATATTTAAGGTAACTGGCAAAGAAAATACAAAGATGACCCAAGGGAAAACATTTTTACTGAAGGAGTGTTTAGACTTTTGGATGCCACTGCCTGAAAGAGAGTTGGAGATTGATTTCAGCGGTAGCTTTCCAGAGGAAATTGTAGAGATACCTTTTTGTTGTTCATTCAGGGGGTTTAGGCATCATTGCTCGAAGTAGCATTTATTAGCTATCCCATGTTGTACTTGAGAAAGTGATAGGCAGTTCACTATTTGAACCGCTGCAGTCCATTAGCTGTAAGAGGCCCACAATACTGTTTGGAAGAGAGTTTTGGGATTTTGATTCGAAAAGGGAAAGCTGCAGGGTCATGCAGAAAAATTAGGAAAATGGGATAAATCCGGGCGTTCTACAGAAGGGCTGGGGCAAACTTGATGGGACAAATGGCTTTGTTCTGCAACGTTTTAATCTCTGGTTTTATTCTCTGGAGAATTGTACTTTGCAGCTGCATCTTCATGCTGAATGTATGATGTCATCTTTCCAGAGGGTGAGGCAAACCAGGAAAATTCTCCCCTGTAACACCATCGCTGCAACATCTTGCCTTTATATAGCATCTTTAAACTCGCAAAACATCCCAAGGCACTTCACAGGAGCTTTATCAGACAAAATTTGGCACGAACTTACAGAAAGGAATATTATCCCAGCTGACCAAAAACTTGGTGAAGGAAGAAGGTTTTAATGAATATCTTAAAAGGAAAGACAAGCAGAGAAGATGAAGGAGGGAATTTCCAGATTCCCAGCTGAGACATGGTTGTCAATCCTAGGGTGATTAAAGCAAAGGGTGTCGACCAAGCCAGAGTCGGGGGAGTGTGTTGGAGCAATTGCAGTGATGGAGGGCCATGACCATTGAGGGATTTGAAAAAAGCGATAAACAGTTTAAGTTGAAGTAATTGGAGTGAGAGCTAGTATAGGTCAAGAAGCACAGGCGTAAAGAGTAAACAGAATAGTGTGAGTTTGAGTACAGGGGACAAGACATTTTGCACTAATTCGACTTGATGGATGGTATGAATTGGGAGAGTGCTGTAACACAACCTTACAAATGGAGCTCAGCCTCGATGCTGACATTTATGGTTCTGTTTATAAACAGTTAAAATCACTGCATTTTATAATGAGCTGGATTTTATTTCTGTTTTCTGAAAAATTGACCCCAAGACACTGTTATGTGAAAGTGATTTTGTTTTCAATTCTCTTAAAGTCTAAACTGCAGCATCACTTCATGACTAATGACTGCACAATCTTTGAAGTCACAACTGTAGAATCTATGGAAAGATTATAGGGTGATTTACAGCGTATTGGGGAGGATCTTTGATTTTAGACTCACCTACTCCAATCCAACTTAGACTGCCTGAACCTTTTGGCTTAAACGTGTTTGTGTGTAACTGATTGAGAAGTAACTGTTGAGCTGACCACAGGTCACTTTTACAGAGTGGACTATTAAAAATTAATTTCTTTTTTTCCTCACCCTTTCCTGCTTTAAGTGTTAAACATATTGGTGTGATTATGGAATAGAGTCATGTTAAGCTTCAACTGTTTCAACTTTCACCTGGCTTTGAACTTACTTGAAGTGTGGCATTTTGGAGCTGTGATTAAGCCTGTTGTAACCTTTTTTATTAATATTAAAAAGAGCAGTGAATGTTTGAAATGCTGAACAGGTCAGGCTGCATCTGTGCAAAGAGCAGACAGATTGGCATTTTGACGGTGAAGTGTTGTCAAATGTACTTTTTAAATTGCTAGCTCATCCGGGTTAGGTTATTGGAATCTGAATGAAAATGGGGAAAAGAATCAAACACAGATTAAAGGTTAGCTTATTTAAGATAAATCAGGTACAGAATGGTCTTATAGGTGAGAAATAAAGTAATTAAAGTTTAAAAAATGGAACAATGACGGGCAAACAGGCCTGATAATACTCTGGGTGAATGCTATGAAAAATACTTTGAGCTAACATTGTGATCATGAATCAGCTGCTGCCACTTCAGATTTATTGCTGTAATAAAAACAAATGCTGGAAACACTCAACAGGTGAGGTAGCGTTCGTGCAGAGAGAAACACAATTGCTGTAGTTTTGTAGCGCCTCTGTGATTTACAGCCTCTTAAGTATGTTTGAAGTCTAGTCACTGGTTATGATGTAGGAATCACACCAACCAATATAGTGTTCAGTAAGTTCCCATAAACAGCAATGTAATAGCAAGCAGATAATCTGATATTGTGATGCTGACTGAGAAACAAATATTAGCTGGGATTACCAGAGATAATTCCCCCCACCCCATTCTTTGAAATAGTGTTATTGGATCTTTTACATCAGTCCGAGAGGAATCATCGAATCTCACTTTAATGGTTCACTGGAGATATAGCACGGCAATCCATTTATTTAAACGGCACCTATGAGACCAGGAATGTATTGGTTGATCAAATATTCTGGATAATCAACAGATACGCATAACCACAGTAAACCCTGACCATGTAAAACTTTGAGATATCCACATTCCTCAAAAAATCTATGATTTTAGGAGGTGTTCATTTTTGTTTTGCAATGTAAAAACACAGTAAGTAACAGGAACACAATGCAGGGCTATACATATCACTGTTAAACTTTATTTACAGCGTAAATACTCACATCGCAGTAGATTCCGGTTTTAATACATTTTTTATTCATTCATGGGAGGTAATGCACATTGAAAGGTGGCCGGTGAGGGAGCTCAGAAGTAGAGGGAAGAAACAAGAATTATGGAAATCAGTACACCTTTATAATATTGTCATTTATGATGCACCTCAATGGCAGGTGGCTTGAACCCAGATCTTCTAGCTCAGAGGTAAGGACACTACCACTGCACCACAAAACATCCACTTTGTTGTATTCATATTGATTCTGGGAAGCTTTTAGCTTTAACTATAGTCTGTGGGCAGACTTCTAGTTTGACAAACAGTTGGTATACCTTTTTTATTGTTGGAATATAGCACTCATTAATAATTATAAGGATTGCCCATTTAAGACTGAGATGAGAGAATTCTTTTTCTCATAGAGGGATTTGAGTTTTTGGAATATGCTTCCTCAAAACCTGGTAAAAGTAAAGTGTTTTAAGTAGGAAGGTTTTGACATACTTTATTGAAAACTAGCCAGTGATTGGGGCTTTTAATTATTAACACTTAAACTACGTAATCACACAATGTTAATGAATGGATTTAACAGCAGAGCAGAGACCAAGTCTGATCACTGCTAGCTCAGCTCATCTGGTGCCAGTTTTGGGTACAGTGGTGAAATGGCATCGAGACTACAGAAACAGTAGATTGTACATATATCGAGCTTCTAATGTAACAGGTCCTAAGGCACATTACAAGAAAATTATCAAACAAAATTTTGACATCAAACCACAAGGTATTACAAGTGACCAAAATCGTTGTCAAAGTGGTAGATTGTAAGGACTGTTAAGAGGAGAGGGGAGAAAGAGGTTTAAGGAGACAATTCCAGAGCTTCTCTTAGTCAGTCACATGAAAGCATAGCCACCAAGATCGATGGGATTAAAAGTAGGAATGCGCAGGATGCCAGAGTTGGAGGAGCATAAATATCTCAAAAGGTTAGGCTAGTATTTGCTGGAGTTTAGAAGCGTAAGAGGGAACTTGATTGAAATATGTAAGATTCTGTGGGGTCATGACAGGGCAGAGGTGGAAAGGATACTTGTTGGGGGGGGGATATAGAACTCGTTCATAATTATAAGGATTGCTCATTTAAGACAGAGAATTCTTTTTCTCATAGAGGGATTTGAGTTTTTGGACTATGCTTCCTCAAAACCTGGTAAAAGCAAAGTCTTTTAGTATTTTTAAGGCAGAGGTAGATCGATAGCCAGGGGGAGAAATATTTCCACAGAAGCTGGTATCTCACCACCAAGTCGCCCTTTATTTACACATGCATAGTACTTGACACTGGTCTAGCCCCCTCAGAGCCAGCTCTCAAAGTGAACAGAATCTCTAACACACTTATTTATTTATTTATTTATTCTTTTTTTTTTCTTCTTTTTTTTTCTTTTTAGGGATTAAATCAAATGCCCTGTTTATTTTTAAAAAAATTTAACCCCCACACAACCGTCTAAGTGCGGTAGTGCTTATTTTTTTCCCCAGCACCCATGGTGTGTGTGTGTGTGTATACAGCTGTAAGACACAGTGAAAGACACAAAGTGCACGAATCTTTATTCAATTGCCACCACCAGGAAGATATGAAAAACACCCGAGTGGCCAGTGACAAGCACTGCCCTTCACATCAAAGGGCAATGCTGTGTGATCAAAACAGTGAAGGGGAGAGTAGGGACTAAATCAAAATAGAGTTGGAGGGAGAAATGATGCACTCCACTCCCTGCGGCGCCCACCTCTACCTGAACAACTCTAGGGTGTTGGTGGACACCGCGTGCTCCTTCTCCAAGGACACCCGGGCTCTAACGTAACCCCAGAAGAGGGGCAGGCAGTCGGCCCTAACGACCCCCTCCACGGCCCGCTGCCTGGACCTGTTGATGGCCAGTTTGGCCAGACCCACGAGGAGATCTTCGGACCTGCCCTCCCTCCTCCATACCGGGTGCCCGAAGATCAGGAGCGTGGGACTGAAGTGCAGCCAAAAGCAGAGGAGAAGGTTTTTAAGAAAATCAAAAAGGGAGTGCAAACGCCCACACCCAACATATACATGGTCCACGGACTCCACAGCGCCACAGAACAAGCAGTTAGGCTGGGAGTCCGTGAACCACCGCAATCTGCGGTTGCAGGGAACTGCTGCGTGCAGCACCCTCCACCCCAGATCCCCAAGAGAAAGGGGGAGGACTCCCGCGTAGAGAGCCCTCCACTGGGGATCCCCACCGCCCGGTGGCAAATGGGCACGCCAAGGCGTGTCCGGACGGTGGATGAGGGAGAAGAGGTGGACGGTGTGCAGCAGCAGTCGATACAGGGCCTTCCTTTATTTATCCTTTAAGGGGACAAAACTAAAATTCCGGAGGTGGCTCAGGTTGTGGGGCACAGGCTCCCGCGGGAAGTACGGGACCTTGGGGCCAATGTGAAATTCCGTCCGGGCCGGGGTGAGCGCGGACGGGATCCCACCGCACACCTGAGCGTCCTCCAACTGGTGCACTACGTCGGGTCCGAGCACCGCCGTTTTAAGGCGTCGGATGGCGGTGGCCACGTACCGGACGTCTACCGCTGCCCTGCTCGCTATGTCCTGCGGCAGCGTCCAGCCCAGGCCCCCGGCACGCAGCACGTCCCCGACTCTGGTCGCCCTCACCGCCACGGCCCTCCCCTCCGACAGCCACTCGAACCCGCGAGTACGGAGGTGCGGATTCCTGAGCAACGGCTCCCTGACGACAGCCGCTACTCCAGCCGGAGGGTAGGCGCGACGCGATTCGACCATGTTCCAAACAGTGATCAGGTCCTGGTAAAAGACAGGCAGCACCTTGAGGGCGACCTCCAAACCGTCACTGTCGACGAACAAGAGCTGCGTGTCGTAGTTGAGGTTACGCACCTGGCGGAAAAAATACATCGCCACGGCGCACCACCTAGGAGGAGGCTCGACGTAAAGGTATCGCCGCAAGGTCTGAAGGCGGAACGTTGCGACCTGGGTGCGGACGCACACCAGTGACTGACCGCCCTCCTCAATAGGAACACGCTTATTTATATCTGTCAGCCAGGGCTCCCTGATTGGACCAATGTAACAGCCCCAGTCAGGGAACTCCTATGAGGTTCACCTGGCTGACCTTGCAACAATCGCTACATGCAGTGAAGGGTTTTTGGCAATAGGCTGGATTGTGGATTAATTTGGTTGGCTATGATCTTATTAAATAGGGGAACAGGCTCAAGGAGTCTACTCATCATTTGTATATTGTAAGGCTGGGGAAGATTTAGAGAAAGAGTAGATGAGGCTATGGAAAATGCTGAAAGCAAGTTTTGGTTTTCTAAAAATTATTCACTATTGAGGCTGTTAATCCTTGTTCACTGGGCACTGCCATGCCTTTGTGGGCATTGGTGAGGAGAGGTTAGCCTGCTTTGTGGTATCCACCACTGGAGCTAGCCTGCCAATAACACATGCTGCTGAAGTAGCAACAGATGTTTAAGGTGAAGAATATGGTTTGGTATGCTTTCCTTTTTTGGTCAGAGCATTGTATATAGGAGTTGGGAGGTCATGCTGGGGCTGTACAGGACATTGGTTAAGCCACTTTTGGAATATTGCATGCAATTCTGGTCTCCTTCCTATCGGAAGTGAAACTTTAAAGCATTTAGAAAAGATTTTTAAGCATGTTGCCATGGTGGAGGATTTGAGCTGGGGAGAGGCTGGATAGGTTGGGGCTGTTTTCCCTGGAGCATCAGAGGCTGAGGGATGACATTAGAGAGGTTTGTAAAATCATGAGGGGCATGGATAGGATAAATAGACAAAGTCTTTTACCTGGGGTGGGGGGCATAGGTTTGAGGTGAGAGGGTAAAGTATAAAAGGGACCTCGGGGTCAACCTTTTCACACAGAGGGTGGTGCATGTATGGAATGGGCTGCCAGGAATTGGTGCCGGCTGGTACAATTGCAGCATTTCAAAGGCATCTGGATGGATATATGAATAGGAAGGGTTTGGAGGGATACGGGCCAGGTGCTGGCAAGTGGGACTAGATTAGGTTGGGATATCTGTTCGGCATGGATGAGTTGGACCAAAGGGTCTGTTTCTGTGCTGTATATTTCCATGACTCTTAAGTACAGGAAGAGAAGTATAGCTGGAACTGGTTCATTAATACCTTTTCAATGTGCATTAGCACCATTGGAAAAGGTGTGTGTTCAATTAAATTATACTCTGATTGAAAACTGCACCAGTAACTCTGTCCTAGGTCCTCTTGTCACTGTGAGAATCATAGTTATAAGCTGCTTGTGGTTGTAATGCTTGTGAAACCCTAAATTGAGGCATGTGATAGCCTGGATCATTTAGATAATTGTTTCATCAACCTTTTGTTTAATCAGTTCCCCTGAATTGGAGTTTGTGTTTGTACAAGAGTGGATGTACAAACCATGTTGTTTATTTTAAGATGTTCAACAGTATTATGCTAAATCACCTTTATTGACATTCTGAAGTCCACCTGTTTTATGCATTCGTAGATATTTTGAGTGTCTATATACAGGCATATGTCTTTAGAAAATGTCCCTTTGGGAATGACATACACAGTTGTTAAATCAATACAGTTCGGCTTGCTGACATGCTGCATCAGAGAAATAAAGAAATTATCAATTTAAATTGAATGTTTTATTCTCTTAAATACTACACAGTTCATACTGCTCTATATTACTTGTGCTTTTCTCAATGCTCTTTCCATCTTTTAGACTGCTTCAGAATATAAAAGATTTGAACTTATAAAGTGCCTTTCATGGCATTGACATCTCAAAGCTCTCTGGAATCAATTAAATATTTTCTGAAGTGTAGTCACTGTTAGAATAGAATATTCTTTATTGTCACATGTAGTCCAGTACAGACGAAAGTTTTACAGTGGCTGCCTTTAATGATGCCATCTTAGGTACAAGTACTTAGGTACAAATCTGACAGAGTAAGAGAAATAGTGTTGTTGCAGAATATAAATTGGCAAGAAACAGTGAAAAAGTCCAGAATAATAATGTGACCATTGGTACTTAAGTTCCAGTCCGTCCCTGCTGGCCCCAGAGCATAAGGCCATGTTACCTCCATGTGCTGACCACCATCCAGGGCTTGTTCCACAGCCGCTGCAGGAATTGTCCATTTTGCTTTGCATTGCCGTGGGCTTTGATCCGTGTTCGTTCTGCTCCTCGACTCCATTCTCCAGGTATGGCGAGGGGAAAGGAAAACTATGAAGAGGAGGAAAAAAGAAAGGAAAGGGACTGGCGAGCAGAGGAACTCTAACTGGAGCATCCTACTCTACCGCCATCTTAGAATCTAGAACAGTATAGGCCCTTCTGCCCTCGTTGTGCTGACCTCTTATCCTCGTCTGAGATCAAAGAAGTGAAGACCTTGTTGTAATGTAGCATAAGAGTCATCTCTACTTTGTATGTTCGACATATCTTTCAGACTGATCCTTCAGCCTTGAGAGAGTAATCGTCACCCTTTAAGTTTTTCTTTCCACAAACAACTGGAATCGTAAACCACTTGATACAACATAAACTTATGGTGAGCCAACCAGTGGCTTGGACAGGTCAACGTTGTGAATTTTCACATCAAATCATTGCAGGAATATTGCTTCTTCTTGGTATATACAGCAAATGATTTTTAGGGTTCATGGTAATGCCACTGAATTCATAATCCAGAGATCCAGGATGATGCTCTGAGGACCTAGTTTCAAATTCTGCCATGTACAGATGGAATTTAAGATTCATGACTATATCTGGGAATAGTGATCATGAAACCATCATCAAAAAAACCATCTGATTCATTGTTGTCCTTTAGGTAAGGAAATGTGTCATCCTTACCTTGTCTGACCTATATGTGACTCCAGGACCCATGCCAATGTGGTTGTCACCTAACCATCTTCCAAAATGGTAATACGTGCCACTCTGTTCAAGAACAATTAGGGATGGTCAACAACTTGCCAGCAATGCCTACATCCTGAGAAAGAATAAAGATGAGTTAATTCACCAAAAGCTTCACATGGCACACGTTAATTTTCTCTTGATCAACACTTCATTTTTGGTATTAACAGACATTTTATCCCCCTTCCCCACCTCTGTTGGCCCAAGTTTCTAATAATGCTGTATTCTAAGACAGCTACTTTGTGGATTCTGATGTTCTGTTTTGTAGTCAATATAATTGATGGTTTCAGTATTTACTTAAGAAGGCAAAGGACATTTCTTATTTGACATTTTTCCACACATTACCTCGTTTCTTATTTATGTTCCCTTATTTCAGTTTGTGTGGTGGCTCCTTTATTGTACAACAAATGCATATATCTTAAAGGATTCACACTTCAGCAGTAGGTTAACCTTTGGATCAATTTAAGCTGGATTTCCAGTATTATATCCAGGTCATTCATCTGTTAATGTTCTTTGCAGTAGGGTTGATTTCCATTAGAAAAAGCACACATTGCATTGGGATTTTTAAACAGTATATTCTTATTTGTTATTGTGAACCATAAACTTATCTCAGTGTTGCTTTGCTTATGGGATCATAGAGTTATACAGCACAGAAACAGACCCTTCAGTCCAACTCGTCCATACATACCAATCTGACCTTGTCCCATTTGCCAATACTTGGCCCATATCCCTCTAAACCCTTCCTATTCACATACCCGTCTTAGATGTTTTTTAAATGTTGTAATTGTACCCATCTCCTTCACCACTGCTGGCAGGTAGCTCCATACACATGCCACCCTCTGTGAGAAAAGGTTGCCCTCCAGGTCCTTTTTAAATCTTGCCCCCCTCACCTTAAACCTATGCCCTCTAGTTTTGGACTCTTTCCCCCCCCCCCCCCCCCCCCCCCGCCCCCCCATCCTGGGGAAAAAAAACCTTAGGTCTTCATGCTATCCATTGCCCCTCATGACTTTATAAATCTCTTTAAGGTCACCCTTCAGCTCCTGATGCCCAGGGAAAAAAAGCCGCAACCTATTCAACCTCGCCCTGTAGCTGAAACACTCCAATTCCAGCAACATCGTTGTAAATAGCAAAAAGCTTCATGTAATGTACAGTTTTGAACCTCCAAATAGTTTGTGCTGGTGGTGGTCATTCTGGATGAAGGTGTAAGTATATGAATTAGGAGCAGAAGTCAGCCACTTTGCCCATCGAGCCTGCTTTTCATTCAGTAAGATCGGGGCTGATCTGATTTACTTTCTGCTTCTCTGTAATGCCCTTTTACCTTCTTGCTTATCATAAATCTGTCTAAGTCTAAGCCTTGAAAAGACAATAATTCTCCTTTCACAAATTTTTGAGGAACAGTGTTGCAAAGACAGAGTATCCCTCAGAAAACAAAACATCACTTGCCTCTGTTTTAAATGGCTGCCTCCTTATTTTTAAAAATGTCCCATTAAATCTAGATTCTTCTACAAAAGGAAAGATGCTTTCCACATGTACCCCATCAAGATCCCTGAGGACTTTGTTTCAATCAAGTTAGCTCTTGTACTCAGCAGATATGAACCTCTCCTGTCCAGCCTTTCCTCATAAGACAATTCCTAGTCTGCCTCCGCCCCCCCCCCCCCCCCCCCCCCCCCCCCCCCCCCATGACATGTATTATTGGTCCTGCAAATTTCTGAACTTCCACTGCATTTATATCCTTCCATCAATTAAAGAGTGAAATTTGGTCTGAGATTCTGTTTGCATTCACTCGTGGTTTTACTCATTTAAAATCAAACCAAGTAAACAAGGACATTTTTGTTTGGTGTGGAATGGATTTGTTTTCTTGTTTTTCATCGACTCTTACCAAGTAGCACCTTCGATAAATCAAGGGTTGCCCCATTGTGGCAAATTTATTTATTTTATTCTGAGGCAGGACAAAGCAACAGGCTATATCAGCTGGAATGGTGATCGAACCCTTCACTGTTGTTGCTGTTCTAAACCACATGCTAGCCTTTCAGTGAACAAAGCAGGCTTGTCTCCCATCTCTTATCTCCACCACCACCACTACCTCCTGGACTATGTACTCCCTCGCTATACAGCGGTACAGCTGCATAAAGGTGAATGACAGATTGTTATTTCAAACATTCTAAGTGACACTTGATAATCAAATACTTGGTGCAACTAAAGTGAATGAATGGTTTAGTTAATCCACCAATGTCATCTGTGAGTGGAATATCTGTAAAAGAATGCAATATGAGACATCTGAACAAACAGCCAAGAGCATATTATAGAGATAATTGTTATGAAAGCAATAAAATCAACCTACACACCATAACTTTATGGTTCTTGTGTTTACACAGTTAAAGTTGATTATAGTAAAACGCTTATATTGTTTATTTCTTACCTTGCTATTTTTCTACTCTCTGTTTCTAAAGGCAGGTCACTCCGTTCTGCATTGCAGATCACCGGGTGCTCAGTACCTACTTTCCAAAACAATCATTAATTCTGTTTGGGTCTGAGCAGGAAGGGATAACTGCTCTTGCAAGTGCCACAGTTGATCCCAATCCTGACCTCCCCCTATTGCTCACAGAAGCCCAATATCGATACAGTGGCTGGATTAAAAAGGCTGCAATGATTTTTATATGTGTTACAGAAATTCACCAAGGCTCCTTAAGCAGCACCGGCCAAACCCACAACCATGTGGAAAGTTAAGGAAGCAGAGATGGGAGCACCACTGCCTGCAATTTCCTCGCCGAGTCATTCACCATCCTGACTTGGAAATATATTGCCATTCCTTCAGTGTCAAAATCCATGAACTCCCTTCTTAACAGCTTTGTGGGTCTACCGACAGCACATGGGCTTCAGCAATTGAAGAAACAACTCCCCCCCCCACCTTCTCAAGGGCACCTGGGGATAGGCCATATATGCTGCCTCACACAGCAATGCTTACATTCCATGAAAGAATGGTAATTAAATAAAACTTCTCTATATCTCCCTAAATCACAATCTGATTATATAGTGAACTTGCTAAAACTGATCAAACATTTAGCAGTCAATTCAGCAGTTACCATTGTTCCCGTGGTTTTAGGTAAGACCATAAGAACTAGGAGTAGGAGTCAGCCATCTTGCCCTTCAAGCCCGCTCTGCCATTCAATATGATCACAAGACTGATTTTTTAATGGCCTCTGCTCCATTTACCTGTCCTCTCTCCATAACCCTTAATTTCTTTACTGTTCAAAACATAGCTTTAAAAGCAATAGACAATAGGTGCAGGAGTAGGCCATTCTGCCCTTCGAGCCTGCACCACCATTCAATATGATCATAGCTGATCATCCTTAATCAGTATCCTGTTCCTGCCTTATCTCCATAACCCTTGATTCCACTATCCTTGAGAGCTCTATCCAACTCTTTCTTAAACGAATCCAGAGACTGGGCCTCCACTGCCTTCTGGGGCAGAGCATTCCACACAGCCACCACTCTCTGGGTGAAGAAGTTTCTCCTCATCTCTGTCCTAAATGGTCTACCCCGCATTTTTAAGCTGTGTCCTCTGGTTCAGCACTTACCCATTAACGGAAACATGTTTCCTGCCTCCAGAGTAAAATTTAATAATCTTATGCGTCTCAATCAGATCCCCTCTCAGTCTTCTAAACTCAAGGGTATACAAGCCCAGTCGCTCCAGTCTATTAGCATAAGGTAGTCCCGCCACTCCAGGAATTGACCTCATGAACCTACGCTGCACTCCCTCAATAGCCAGAATGTTTTTCCTCAAATTTGGAGACCAGAATTGCACACAATACTCCAGGTATGGTCTCACCAGGGCCCTGTACAGCTGCAGAAGAACCTCTTTGCTTCTATACTCAATCCCTCTTGTTATGAAGGCTAGCATGCTATTAGCCATCTTCATTACCTGCTGTACCTGCATGCTTACTTTCATTGACTGGTGTACAAGAACACCCAGATCTCTTCTTTGTACTGCCCCTTTACCTAAATTGCTTCCATTTAGGTTGTAATCTGCCTTCCTGTTCTTGCCACCAAAGTGGATAACCATACATTTATCCACGTTAAACTGCATCTGACCACTCACCTAACCTGTCCAGGTCACCCTGTAATCTCCTAACATCCTCCTCACATTTTACCCTGCCACCCAGCTTAGTATCATCAGCAAATTTGCTAATGCTATTACTAATACCATTGATATATATTGTAAAAAGCTGCGGTCCCAGCACTGATCACTGCCTGCCATTCCGAAATAGAGCCGTTTATCACTACTCTTTGTTTCCTGTCAGCCAACTAACTCTCAATCCAAGTTAGTACTTTGTCCCCAATACCATGCGCCCTAATTGTGCTCACTAACCTCCTATGTGGGACTTTATCAAAAGCTTTCTGAAAAACATAAACTGTAGTAGCGTCAACCACTTCACTATGCAGGGAATTCCATAGATTCACAACCCTCTGGGGGAAGAGGTTCCTTCTCAATTCAGTCCTAAATCTGCCGACCCTAATCTTGAGGCAGTGCCTTCTTGTCCTAGTTTCACCCACTAGTGAAAACATCCTCTCTGCTTCTACCTTATCTACTCCCTTCATAGTTTTAAATGTTTCTATAAGATTGCCTCTCATTCTTCTAAGTTCCACTGAATATAATCCCAGCCTATTCGGTCTCTCCTTGTAAGCCAACCCTCTCAACTCCGGAATCAACCTAGTGAACCTCCTCTGCACCCCCTCTACTGCCTATTCATCCTTTCTCAAATAAGTAGGTCAAAACTGCACGCAGTACTCCAGGTGTGACACCTTACAACTGCAACATAACCTCCCTGTGGCAACCCCTTTAACAATGAAGGACAAAATTCCATTTGCCTTTTTAATTCCCTGTTGCATCTCTAGACCAAACCTCTGTGATTCATGCTGAAGGACACCCAGGTGCCTCTGCACAGCAGCACGGTGTAATTTTTTTACCATTCAAATAATAGTCCTTTCTATTGTTATTCTTTCCAAAATGGATGATTTCACATTTATTAATATTGCACTCTATCTGGCAGACCTTTGCCCAATCGCTTTAAGTATCTATGTGCCCTGGCAAAGTTTCACAGTCCTCCGCACACTTTGCCTTACCACTCCTCTTAGCATCATCTGCAAACATTGACACATTACACATGGTGCATCACTTCAAATCATCTATGTAAATTGTGAATAATTGCGGTCCCAATCCTGATCCCTGAGGCACACCACTATTCACCGATCGCCAAGAAAACACTCACTTATTCTCATTCTTTGCTTCCTGTTAGTTAATCAATCCTCTATCTATGCTAATACATTACCCATAAAACCTTGCATCTTTATCTTATGCAGCACTTTGTTATATCTTTTGAAATCTAGATACAACACACTTACTGGGTTCCCATTGTCCACCGTGTTTGTAACATCTTCAAAGAACTTCAGTAGATTAAATAAGCATGATCTGCCTTTTATGAACTCATGTTCCTTCTGCCTAATGGGCCAATTTCTATCTAGATGTCTGGTTATTTCTTCCATGATAGTAGATTCAAGCATTTTCCCACTACAGAAGTTAAGCTGACCGGCCTATAATTCCGCATCTTTTGTCTACCTCCTTTTGATTTTAACAGTGGCATCACATTTGCTGTCATGATTTGGAGGTGCCGGTGTTGGATTGGGGTGTACAAAATTAAAAATCACACAACGCCAGGTTATAGTCCAACAGGTTTAATTGGAAGCACGCTAGCTTTTGGAGCGTCGCTCCTTCATCAGGTGATAGTGGAGGACTCAAACCTAAAACAGAATTTATAGCAAAAACTTACAATGTGATGTAACTGAAATTATACATTCAAAAATACTTTGATTGTCTGTTGAGTCTTTCATCTGTTTGAATACCATGATAGTTTCACTTCTTTCATGTGTAAATCACAAAACCGTTTTTTTAAAAGTTGTGTTCTCAGGTTAGCTGTAACAATGGGTGATAGCTCGACAATATGTTGAAGGTGTTAGCCCTCTGTGTTCTCTGTCTATGCCATAATGTTTAGATTGATTCTAATCTAAAAAGTGAGATAAGAGTTTTACATGAACGCATGCAGTTTTTGAGCAGAGTACAATGTAACTCTGCAAGTACAAATTCACCCCACAAAATATGTGTGCATGTGGGTCTTTGTCTGTGTGTGTGTGTCTGTCTGGGTTTGGGTTTATGAATGTGTGCGTGTAGTGAGTGTAGAGTGTCTTAAGTCTGTGAGGGGGGTGCGTGTGGGAGTGTGCGCGCGTGTCTGGGTTTGGGGGTTGTGACTGTTGAGAAAGAGTGCATGTGTGTAGAGTGGTCTAAGTCTCTGAGAGGATGCCTGTGGGAGTGTGTGTGGGTGTCCGTGTGTCACATTTGCTGATCTGTTGGAACTGCCCCAGAGTCCAGCAAATTTTGGAAAATTTCCACAAGTGCATTTGCTATTTTCCCCCGTCATCTCTTGTGAAACTGTTATCTCCGTGATTGCGTGAGGCTGATCTGCTAGTGCATGATTTTGTTTACAGCCTTTGCAGTAAATATCTTCTTCCAGAGTCTCCAATGTGGTCCAGCTGGGTGGGACAATACTCATGGTTCTATTCTTACATACCTAATTGTGACCAGAGAGTGACTTACAACAGCTGCTTTTGCTGCTCATTTTACTCTTGGTTTTCTAAGGTTTCACCCTGGCCCCTTGCGGTTTCCCAGCTCCATACAGTCTGTGAACACACTGCTTGTTTACGTTGTAGATATTTTCTAATCAACCTGGTCGGAGATGTTACTGCACAGCTCGGGAGTTGGTGGGACTTGAATCCAGGCCACCTGACTCAAAGATAGGGACACTATCACTTAATAAAAGAGCTCCAAAACATACCCTTATTTAAACACAGCCAATCACAGAGATCAGTGATAACACCAAGCTCTGTCTCACCGGAATCTGTCTCGATATTGTTAGACTGTGTCCTACATCCAAAACTGGATGAGCAGAAATTTCTTCAAATGAAATATTGAGAAGACTGAAACCATTCAGTTTGGTTAGCCAAAATTAAACAAGTTATTAACCCTGTTCTCTAGCAACTGATTGTTTGTCTCCTTGACTGAGTCCTATCCCCAGATTATTTGGAACCTTAATTTCATACTTGACACCAGTATGAACTTTTGACCATACTTCACTGCAACTCAGTTGATCTGCTTGCACTGCTATTATATGGCCGGACTCTGCTTCATCTACTCCTGAAACTATCATGCATTCCTTTGTTTTCCCAGACTTGACAAGCCTAACACACTCTGGCTAGCCTGCAGTATTCTTCCTTCAGTAAACTTTGAGGTCACCCAAAATCTTGCTGCCTATCACTTTGCTTGCAACAAATCCTGTTCATTGATCACCCTTTCCTGTTTCTCCAACCTCCTCTATCTCCACCAACTTTTCTCTAATTATGACTGTTGTGCACCCCCAGTTTTAATTATTTTGCTATGTCTTTAGTTGCATAGACCCTAAGCTCTAGAATTGTCACTGTAAATCTCTCTGTCTCACTTTCCTCCTTTAACACACTCCCGAGAACTACCTTCTTTGACAAAGATTGGGCAAATGATCCAAAATTTTCTCCTCCTCAGGCAATCCCTCAAGACTGAGGACATGGTGCTGAAGTGACTAAACAGTCCAGTACTGTCTTTGCACATCCTTCCATGGGTCGAGCAAGTGAAATTTAATGAGGTGGGTGAGAGGGATGCTTGGGGTTTTTTTGCACACTGCTTCTGCTGTTTCCCTTGGCATCCACCAGAGAGGCTTGGAAAGATCGACACCCTTCCGGATACTGCCTCTCCAGTTTTGGATGGTCTTGGGCAAGAGGTTCCCATGAGTTGGTGGGGATATTGCATTTTTCTCAAGGAGGCTTTGAGGATGTCTTGGAAGATGTCTTGGAATTAGTTCCTCTGCCATCCTGTGAACTATTTACCATAACACCTCGGAAATAGTGAGCTTGTTTTAGAAGTCTTGTGTCAGGCAGATGATGAGGACTGAGTCAAATGTGTGGTGCTGGAAAAGCACAGCCGATCAGGCAACATCTGAGGAGCAGAAGATTCGACGTTTCGAGCACAAGCGATTCAGGGGACGATGAGGACTATCACCTGCAACTGATTGAAGAAATAGTCACGCTCAATTTCCTCTGAGAGAGGTTCCTGCTATTAGAACCTGTTATGCCATTGAATTTTCATCGACCCCAATGTCTCATTCTGTATCTCCGTGTCAAATGTTGTTTTGTAACAGCCCCCTGTAAAGTCCTTTGGAATGATTTATGACAAAGGCACTATATAAACACTTGTAGTTATAATAACCCTACACCTTGCAGGGATATTGGGATGAATAGAAAGATCAGTATATGGATCATGTTTTTCCTTTTTGGATTATAAACTGCAATGTTAATTTGTACTGCTCAAATACCAAAGAGTTTTGCAATTTGGAAAAAATCAAGTGGATCAATGTTTAACTATGCAAGACAATGTTATTTTTCAAAGCAGCAAAGGGGATATTTGAAGACTGAAAGGCACAAAGAGTCTTTGAGTTAAGGAAAGATTCCTTGGATTGGTTGGCTGCAGTTTGCTACAAATCTGTAGGTGCAGAGCAGCCAGAGACATCCAGAGCCTGCAAACTGAAAACTCTTTCTTCCTCTCTGTCTTTGAATGGGTGCAAACCAAGAAACCTTTAATAAAAAAATTCTAGCAATGAAAAGTCTTCCAGATCAACTATCAAAGTGAAGAACAACAATTGTTTAACAGGCAACAGTGTGTCATTATTCCTGAAATTTAAAAAAAATTGAAACAAATACTCTTCCAGTGCGATCTAGGCTTTCGATCTTCAAAATTTGATCTTCTTAGTTTGTTTTTTCTCTCACCCATAATATGTATCAAACCCTCTGACTTATTGCTGTCTTAGCCATAAGTGTTTGCATGCGTGTGCACATGCGAACATGTGTTATTTTTAAAGGAATATAGTTTAAAATGCATAATAGTAGATTATTAATTCTTTTTCTCTCTGCCCTTTGTTGAAGTTATGTTACAATAAATATTTTTTGTTAATGATGAACCTGATCTGAATTAGTATGTTTTTTTTCCTGAATAGCAGTCAGTCATACAAATTAGTTATTTTGGTGGCATTTTACACACTTTATGATGGCTTGTGGAACAGTGGGTGTGGTGATAATCATACTCTTCCCAGTTAGGTTGTAACATCAAAACATTGCATCTGATTTCACCTTGTTTCAAAAAAAGCTACAACAGTGGATATGAGTGTCTCACAGTCTGTTATCATTTGTTTTTTATTCAACCTACTCATAGTGAGCATTGTAATCGATGACTTATTACTAATAGATTGGCAATAAAGGACATATAGTACTCCTCGATGCCTCAGTTTAGTAGCTAAACGATGCACATCACATTTGACCCTCTTTCTGTGTTAATTCTACTTGACCATGACTGCTGCACATGTTCTTGCTTAGGAGAGAAGGCAATCAACAAGGATTCCTACTCTTGATCACTGCTGATTGATTTCCACTGCCCAGGCAAATGTAGGTTTAGGCAATGACTGGGCTCTTGCTCTGCTGCTAGTTTGTCCAGCACTTACTGAATGCTTGTGCATGAATAATTCATCACATGTGACGGTTTCAGATAGTACCCGGTATCTGGAAACCATGTCCAAGCAGAGAGTCAAGGATTTCTGGCAGAATTGAGAGAAAAGCAAGACCGAAATGAGGAAATAATCCGCCAGCTTTTTTTTATTCTTGAAAACTGATAGAAGTAGCTAGCTCGGTGGAAAGTTGGAACGGTTTAGAAGGACAGAAATCACATATTCTATGTTATAAAATATGGCAATTCTGCAATGTGCAATCATATAGTGACTCATATTCTCTAACCAATTGATAAGGGTTAGAATAAAAGCAGGAAATGCCAGCAACACACTCCATTCGGATGACCTGAAATACTAGCTGTGCATTGAATGCTTGACCTGCTGATCACTTCTCTTGATTTTTTTTCAAATTATCAGTAGCTGCAATATGTTGCACTTTTATATAGAATTTGAATGTAATTGTCTTATTTTTGGTCCAGTTTTAGGTGACAGGTGCAGTAGCAGTTTTTTGCCACTAGGTATCTCTGCATTTTGTCAAATATTGTCAGCATTTATGGCAAACTCCTATACCTTAAGCGAACAAAAATGTTTACTGTTGCACAGGGTTAGAATCTAAGATGCAACATTATGTAGCAAGCATTCTTTACAGGAACATTTTTATCAGTGGACAAACAAAATTTGAGCTTTTCTTCTTAAAAACAAGAACGCCATTGTGCACCATTACTTCATATTAAACTGGGCAAGAGGATGTGTGTTCAAACTAGTGACAGATACATTCAGAACTGATTTCTGGCAGTTCATTTCCCAAAGTATGGTTGTTATGTGGACTAGAATTCCAGGAGGGATAAGTAAAACAAAATTGCAGAATCATTTCAAAAAGTAATGGTTGCTGAATGAGGGGAGCCATGACCCTCCATTGGATTGATGATTTGAAGTGAGCATGACACTGCTTTATCCTCAATTATCTTGTGATTGTACTGTTCCCCTAATCTTAGAGAGAAATGTCTTTATCGGTTCCTGTTGACAAGCTTGTCCCTAAAGATGACATTAATTTACAATGTACACCTATATTAGTGCAAACCCGCAGGCAGGGGAAATAGAAGATGAATGCATCTCACAAGGGGAAAAAAAAATGCTGTTTTGTTAATTGGGGGAAAGAGATATGATATGATTAGCAAAAGAAATTGTGTATTGAGGTAAAAACTTGCTAAATTTGGTATAGTGGTATAGGTGTACTGTTAATGGAGGTACCGCTATAGTATATAGTCTTTCAAGGATGTGGGCATTGCTGGCTAGGCATCAATCACTGTACTTCCCTAAATTGTCCTTGAAAAGTGCAAGTGAGTCAACCTCTTGAACCACTGGAGTCCCTAGAGGGTAACAGTGCTATATATGGTGATTGAAAATGTGTTGCTGGAAAAGCGCAGCAGGTCAGGCAGCATCCAAGGAGCAGGAGAATCGATGTTTCGGGCATGAGCCCTTCTTTCAGGCTCATGCCCGAAACGTCGATTCTCCTGCTCCTTGGATGCTGCCTGACCTGCTGCGCTTTTCCAGCAACACATTTTCAGCTCTGATCTCCAGCATCTGCAGTCCTCACTTTCTCCTATATATGGAGATTTCCAGGGTTTTCACCATTGAAGGAATGGCAATATATTTCCATGTCTGGATGGTCTGGCTTGGCAGGGAAATTGCTGATGGCGGTGTTTTTGTGTATCTATTGCTCTTGTACTCTCAAATGGTAGAGGTCATAGGCTTAGACGGTGCTGTTTAGGGGATCTTGGTAATTTGTTGCAGTGCATCTTGTAGATGGTACACGCTGATGCCACTTCGACATCGATCATCGAGGGAGTGAATGCTGAAGGTTGTGAATGGAATGTCAATGAAATGGTTGCAGAAAGAAAATGACAAATACTGGAGATGTGAATTCATGGTAGAGATCAGCTACTGCTTGAAGAGAGGAAGGACAAGATAACAATTGGGCATCAATTTGGAACAAAAAGACCTGACCAACTGTTAATCTGTCTTTTTATGTTCCAGATACATGGCTGACTGGAGGGGAGATGAGCTAATATGGGTGCAATTTCATAGTAAAGGGCTGAAGTAGACCAGAGAGATGTAGGGGTTCAGGTCCTTCATACTTTGAAAGTTGCATCACAGGTAGTCAGGGTGGTTAAGAAGATTAGCACACTTATCTTCATTGCACAGACCATTGAGTTTAGTAATTGGGATGTCATATTGAGGTTAACAGGACATTGGTGAGGCCTCTTCTGGAGTACTGTGTGCAGTTCTAGTTGTTATGCCAAAAGAAGAATATTTATTAAATGAGAGGGGGTTCAGAAAAGATGTATCAGTATGTTGTCAAGAATGAAGTGTTTGAGTTATTAAAAATAGTCTAGGACTTTTTCACTAGAGCATAGGAGGTTGAGGGGTGACTTTTTATAAAATCCTGGTCATGGATAAGGTGATTAGCAAAGATCTTTTCCCTAAGGTAGGAGAGTTCAAAACTAGGGGACATATTTTTAAGATTATAGCGATTCTAACGAAGTTAGCCAGGTGGACCTCATTGAATGTGAATTCCCTTGTTAGACTTGTTAAACTTAATGAAGCTAGACATGATCCACCACCAATGCCGGTCACAAGACACCTCTAAGTGAGAGGTACAGTTTACATCAGGGGACAAGGTTTGATGTCAAAACCATGGGAATGGCCCTGCGTGGGTAAGAGGCACAGTCAACGCACGGTCAGGTCCTGTGTCATAGAAAATTCAGGTAGATAAGGTGGTCCTGAATAAGCACACGGACCACATGAAAGCTGCAAACTCTCAAACAAGTCAGGAGGAAAATAATATCCCACTCCTCATAATATCGGCAAGTCTGTTGGAACCCGTGGGTCCTCCTCCTCCATCTAACATTGAAGAAACCTCAGAGTCTGAATTGGACGTGGTGGATGTAGCAGCCTCAATGCCCCTACTGCCTGAGAAAGAGGATGGATTTCTTCCAAGCTGCTCAGGGCGCAAGAGGTGGGCTCTGATCTGATACATGCTGCCCATAACTGAGGCTGAGTCAGAGGAACTGGGTCCAGTGCAAACACATCTCAGAAGAGGCCTCAGAAGAGAAAGAACAGGACTTGGAGGAGGAGGAATGTAGTGATTGTAACAAGGTTAGCCAGGTGGACCTCATTTAATATGAATTCCCTGACTGGGGCCGTTAACCTGGTCCCAGTTGGACTTTTCTAAACAGGAGTTTCAGAGGTTCTGCTCTGTCTGAGAGCTGGCTCTGAGGAAGCTGGACCAGTGTCAAGTACTATACACGTGTAAATAAAGGATGAGTTGGTGATGGGATAATGGCCTCTGTAGAGTTATTTTAAGAGGATAAAGATTTAAAAAGGCAAACATTTTACAAAGAAAGTGATTGGTGTGTGGAATGAACTGCCAGAGGAAGTGGTGGATGCAGGTACAGTTGCTCCACTTAAAATACATTTGGATAAGTGCACGAACAGAAAAGGTTTGCTGAGATATGGGCCAAATGCAGGCAGGAAAGACTAATTTAGTTTGGGAACATGGTCGTATGGACTAGTTGGACCGAAGGGTCTGTTTCCATGCCTTATGACTCAATGAATACTGAAAACATTCAACATTCCACTGAGTAGCAAATGTAGGACACTCCACCCACCATTAGGGCACTGTATTTTGAAGCCTTTTGAATTTATCAGTATGCAAGTCTTTTGTAGAAAAGAGTGAAATAAATGAAATCATTTAATTTTTTTGATCATTTCTAAACATTGAATTGGTTTCTGTCTCAGAAGCCTATTTAACTGCAGCGTATATGACACTTGTAACATTCTTGGTGTGAACAATAAGGCTGTTGAAATGAGTATTGCTTGTGTTGGATCAGGTTGATTGCAATGTGGTTTTGATTTCTCTTATGTTGATGTTTTGTTTGTTGCCTCATAAGTAGGGACTTTGTTAACTGATAACAGTTCATGTTCCCAGGGCATAGGTGTGTGTGTTTATTTTTTTCAACTCTTTTGTTTATAGCAATCTTTGTCAAAGCTTCCGTCGCAGGAGCTGGATAAAGTAACAATGAACGTGGGTTTAGTCTACCAGGTCAGATTATAAAATGGCACCTTGCATTTGTGTGTTTCACCACGATTTCCTGTGTGCTGCACTGCATGTACTGCTGTAGGCACTGTGTGGTTTGCAACTAACACGCTGCAAAAAAAACAGAATCTTCACAATCCGAAATGATCGTTATTTTACATTGAATGGTTTTGTCCAATGTTGAGCACTAGCTACAAATACCTGATTAAGAATCCAGATTTGGCTGATTGAATTTCTGTTAATTAAATGAAGAATGAGTAATAAACACCACCTTTCAGCATGTGATTCTGACACTCAGTTGCACGATGCATGTGTGTCAATATTTCTTTTTTAATTTTTTAACAAAGTTAACACGCTTTTCATTTTACCAGCAAAGAGAAAGTTACAGTATGTGTGTGTGTGCATTTTAATCATTGACTGTGCTTAACTTCCTTGGTTACTATTTGCTGCATAAGGCTGTATCACGGATGGGAAGACTGGACTTCAGCACAGTGGAAAAACCAGGAAGACTGGACCTGTCACTGCGGCAGCTCAACCAACCACTAATCACTCCAGGCCAGCAGCAAAAGCAGATCTAGCCAATAGCTGCTAGCTCTAACAAGTATAGAAAGAAGCATCCAGTTGATGTTCTGCTCAGTGAGGCTGGGGGATGATGAAACAGGTTTGGGGAGAGGCAGGACTGTTCTGGGCAAAGAATGAGGCTGCATTTGGACAGGAAGCAAGTGTGACTCAGGTGCTTCTCATCATTTGAGTTAACAATAACTACAAAAAGTCAAAGTAACCTTCATAGCTGCTAGGCAAACGGTGTGCGTCTATGAAATTCACGCATGAATGCCTAGTTTTGATGAAAAAAAATTGCCAGGTGGTAGAAATTTATTATGTGTGAACTTACATCTATTTGTACTATGCAAAAGAAAATCTACTGCAATTATTGGATGTGGCTAAATTATATCACTTTCTTAACTGTGACTAGTCACTTTCTGTTCACAACATTGTGTTAGGAAAAGATGTCTGGAATACTGTAGTGCTAGTGATAACATTGCTTTACATTAGAGTCAAGTCGTTGCAAGATAGGTGGCTCTAATGGGTTAAATTCATGTTCATCGAGGTGAGGAATAGCGGAGCTGGGAAGTGGAATGATTAATTGTCTGCATCCAAGCATTTTGTTTTAACCAGATGCAAGACTGTAAATGAATGAGAGTACTTTATTTTCCTTTCTTGCCACTAAAGTTCATGAGGCCTCTAATGGAGATTCCCAGTAGCATGGCATTGTTGTATGTGCTAAAAGACTGAGTCAAAGTCTACCATAACTAGTTTATTTCAAGAACATCAGACACTGTGGTGACACCCTCCTCTGACATTGCTGTTCCCAGCGCCCTGGATTGGTGAATTTTTATTTAATCAGAGGCAGATTGCCTCTGCGGTCAGGATATCTCTGAATTGCTTCACTGTGTGGGCAGCAACAATAGCCTGCTTTTATGTAGCCCCTTTTGATGTCAAAAAATGTCCCAAACCACTTCAGATGAGCGTTATCAAACAAAATTTGATACTGTGCCACAGAACGAAATATTATGACCGTTGACCAGCAGCTCAGTCAGAGAGAGAGGTTTTCAGCAGTGAATTGGAGAGAGAAAGAAATAAATTAGGAAGGGGATTCCTGAGCTTAGGGCTGAAAGTAAGGCTGGAACTGTTGGATGATTTTAAAATGAGCATGGCGTTTGAACCACAGTTGGAGGACTGGGCATGTCTTAGAGCAGTGTAGGGCTGGAGAAGTGTAAGTATTTGAAAACAAGTGTTGGGGTTTTAAAATTGAGTCATTACTGAACCAGAAGCTAGAGTAGGTCAGTGAGCACATTGATGGGATGAAAGATAGATATCCAGTCTTTGTAAGTAGGGGTGATATCTGGAGTAGGTCAGTGAGCACATTGATGGGATGAAAGATAGATATCCAGTCTTTGTAAGTAGGGGTGATATCTGGAGTAGGTCAGTGAGCACATTGATGGGATGAAAGATAGATATCCAGTCTTTGTAAGTAGGGGTGATATCTGGAGTAGGTCAGTGAGCACATTGATGGGATGAAAGATAGATATCCAGTCTTTGTAAGTAGGGGTGATATCTGGAGTAGGTCAGTGAGCACATTGATGGGATGAAAGATAGATATCCAGTCTTTGTAAGTAGGGGTGATATCTGGAGTAGGTCAGTGAGCACATTGATGGGATGAAAGATAGATATCCAGTCTTTGTAAGTAGGGGTGATATCTGGAGTAGGTCAGTGAGCACATTGATGGGATGAAAGATAGATATCCAGTCTTTGTAAGTAGGGGTGATATCTGGAGTAGGTCAGTGAGCACATTGATGGGATGAAAGATAGATATCCAGTCTTTGTAAGTAGGGGTGATATCTGGCAAAGTAAACATGTATCACCACGCTGTGTAGTACTTGATTTGTATCAGCTTCCAATCGCTGTGGCATTTTTCTGAACCTTAGGTGAGTTTGGAACTCCTTGCAAGGAAAGAAGATTTTGACCTAATCTATCCTTAGCCAATTATCAGCTTGGTTTGTTTGACAGGGGAGTTAGGCACGAGTCAAGTGGCTTTAAGCCCAACCCTAGACCTTCAGCAAATATTGACCATTCAGTCTGTGACTGAACGATTAAGGTGCATTGTTGGTGTAGTCGTCCTTGAGAAGATATGTTAAACTGATGACAGAGGATTTTTCTTTACAGTTCAGTATCCCAGCCAACATTCCTCCCTGATAAGAACCACCAAGCGTAGATAAGCCTGCTGTTTATCTTGATGCTGTTTATGTGAATTATTGTGCAAAATAAATGCTGCATTTCAGAGAATCACAGAAAGGTTACAGCATCGAAATAGGCCATTTGGCCTGTCATGTCAAGCCTGGCTGTCTGACCGAATAATTCACTTAGTACCTATTCCCCACATCCCTACATTCTTTTTCTTTTCAGATAATGATCCAATATCTCTTGAATGTCTTTATAGATTCAGATTCTATCATGCTGTCAAGCCTCACATACCAGATCCTAACTACTGTCTGTGTCGGAATACATAGAGCATACGACTGTGCAAGCCCTTCAGCCCTCAGTGTTGTGCCTGCCTTTTATCCTACTCTAAGATCAGACTAATAAGACCATAAGACATAGGAGTGGAAGTAAGGCCATTCGGCCCATCGAGTCCACTCCGCCATTCAATCATGGCTGATGCGCATTTCAGTTCCACTTACCAGCATTCTCCCCGTAGCCCTGAATTCCTCTAGACAACAAGAATCTATCAATCTCGGCCTTGAAGACATTTAGCGTCCCGGCTTCCACTGCACTCCATGGCAATGAATTCCACAGGCCCACCACTCTCTGGCTGAAGAAATGTCTCCGCATTTCTGTTCTGAAATGACCCCCTCTAATTCTAAGGCTGTGTCCACGGGTCCTAGTCTCCTCGTCTAACGGAAACAATTTCCTAGCATCCACCTTTTTCAAGCCATGTATTATTTTGTACATCTCTATTAAGACTCCCCTTAATCTTCTAAACTCCAACGAATACAATCCCAGTATCCTCAGCCGTTCCTCATATGCTAGACCTGTCATTCCAGGGATCATCCGTGTGAATCTCCGCTGGACACGTTCCAGTGCCACTATGTCCTTCCTGAGGTGTGGGGACCAAAACTGGACACAGTACTCCAAATGGGGCCTAACCAGAGCTTTATAAAGTCTTAGTAGTACATCTCTGCTTTTATATTCCAACCCTCTTCAGATAATATATATATACCTTTCATTGAACTATCCTCCATATGCTTATCCAAGAGTCACTTAAATGTCCCTAATGTATCTGACTTTACTACCACCGCTGGCAGTGCATTCCATGCACCCACCACTCTCTGGGTAAAGAACCTACCTCTGACTTCTCCCCTAAACCTTCCTCCAATCACCTTAAAATTATAGCTCCTTGTGATAGGCATTTCTACCTGGGAAAAAGTTTCTGGCTATCCACTCTATCTATGTCTCTCAACATCTTATACACCTCTTTCAAGTCACCTCTCATCCTTCTTGGCTCCAATGAGGAAAGGAGGAGAACGTGAGGACTGTAGATGCTGGAGAGCAGAGTTGAGAGTGTGGTGCTGGAAAAGCACAGCAGGTCAGGCAGCACTCAAGGAGTAGAAGAATCAACATTTCAGGCTTAAGCCCTTCGTCAGGATTCCTGTTGAAGGACTTATGCCTGAAATGTTGATTCTCCTCCTCCTCGGATGCTCCCTGACCTGCTGTGCTTTTCCAGCACCGCACTCTCAACCCCAATTAGAAAAGCCCTAGTCCATCAACCTTTCTTCATAAAGACATGCCCTCCATTCCAGGCAGCATCCTGGTAAGTCTCCTTTGCACCATCTCCAAAGCTTCCATATATTTCCTATAATGAGGTGACATGTTTACTGTTATGGTATCACTGCCTTTTCCAATGACCTTGACTCTGTGCCCTCTTATTCTTGATTTGTCCACCAATGGAAACATTTTTACCTATCAACTGAGTCCAGACCTATAATGATTTTGAATACCTGTATCTAATGTTCCCTCAACCTTCTCCAAGGAGAACAATCTTAATTTCTCCAACCTATCTATGGAACTGGTTCCAGGAATGAAAAATTTGATTCTCATAATTCTTTTTTTGCACTCTCTACCTCTTTCACATCCTTTGTGCCCAGAACCAGGCACAGTTCTCCAGTTGAGGCTGCACCAGTCCTCTGTAAAAGGTTAACATAACTTGCTAAGTTGCTTCAAAACATTATCTTGTAATATTATAAGGTGAATCTGCATTCCTTCAAGGACATGAGATATGATTAATAATGAGTAAAATGGTGATCAGTCAGGTCATTCAGAGTGATGGTGAAAGTGGAACTTGAAACAAAGTGTAGATACTGTTCCCTATAGCCACATATTCTAATAATACTTTAGGGACTGAAGGATCCTGTTCATTATTCACAAGCCTTCATTAAAGAGACAGTTCAAGCCATTCTTGGCTACAAGATCTGAACAGAACTAAATGATTTAGAGGGTCTCAGCCTATTTTTTGGACTGATCATCTCCAGAAAAGCAGGACCCTGTCACACGCTCGAGCTTGGAATATTGATAATGCCAAGTCTGCAAAATAATAGCCACTCTTCTTTTACCTCTACTTTTATCGCACTGCTTTTCTCAATCTGCTGTTTCACTTCTGTTGTTTTCCCTCCCTCTTGCCTCCTTCACTTTTTGTTTTTCATTAGTAAGCAATTCCATTCTTTTTGTATCATTCTTCTCTGCTGGTGCTCGCTCACTGTTTCAATTATTCTTACTCTTTGTCTTCTGTTTTAATCGCTAGCCTCCTTCACTTTTTTTCCTCCTTCTCTATTTCTCTCACTCTCTTTTTCTTTATTTCTCTCTCTCCCCCCTCCCCCATCCATCTCCCCCATCAATCCCCATTGACGCCCCCCCCCCTCTCCGGGGCTCCTCTCGTGTAGATGACCCAATGCTGGTTCCTTCAGTTCCTTGGATTTGATATGTTAGAAGGAACATGGGAAAGACTACATTCTCTGAATAGGATGAGAAATCAGATCTTTCGAAACAACAGAGGAAACAGAATTCTTAAATATGACGTATTGGCTGGCTTAGGAAACAACACTTTGTATTTATATAGCATCTTTCATGGAATGAAACATCCTGAGGGATTTTATAGAAGTATGACAAAACACACAATAAGCCACTGTGCCTTCAAAGAAGATATTAAGTCAGGTACCCAAAAACTTGGACAAAGAGCTATGTTTTAAGGAATGTCTCAAGAGGAAAGCAAGGTAGAAAAGCCCAGAGACTTTTTCCAGAGGTTATTCCAGAGTTTGGGGCCTAAGCAACTGAGGGCCAGGCCACCAATAGTAATGGTCGTAAGATATTGGAGCAGAATTAGGCCATTTGGCCTATCTAGTCTGCTCTGCCATTCAATCATGGTCCATATGTAACTAGAAATCTACCAATCTCTGCCGTGATCTTAGCCAATGATTGGACTTACAAAGTTTCTGTGGGAGAGAATTCCAAAGGATCACCAATGAGTGAAGAGGTTTCTCCTCACCCCAGTCCAAAATATTTGCCTTTTATTCAAAGACTGTGTTCCCTGGTTCTCGACCCCACAGCCAAGAGAATCAGGTTCCTTTGGAATTCTCTCCCACGGAAACATTGTAAGTCCAGTTGTTGACTAAGTTCACAGCAGAGATTGGTAAATTTCTAGTTACAAGTGGATCATGATCGAATGGCAGAGCAGACTACATAGGCCAAATGGTCTAATTCTGCTCCAGTATCTTATGACCATTATTATTGGTGGCCAGGTCTTCAGTTGCCTAGGCCCCAAACTCTGGAATAACCTCTGGAAAAAGCCTCTGTGCTTTTCTACCTTGCTTTCCTCCTGAGACATTCCTTAAAACATAGTTCTTTGTCCAAGTTTTTGGGTACCTGATGAAGGGCTTTTGCCTGAAACATCGATTTTCCTGCTCCTCGGATGCTGCCTGACCTGCTGTGCTTTTCCTGCACCACTCTAATCTAGACATATGTTTCTCAACCCCATTTCCCTGCCTACTACTCATAACACGTGATCCCTTACTAATCAGGAACCTATCCATCACTGTTTTCAATGCACACCATGACTAGGTCTCCACAGCCTTCTGCGGCAGCACATTTGCTCCTCTTTGGCTGAAGAAATTTGTCCTCATTTTAGTTCTAAAGCATCTCGTCGCTCTGAGGCTGTGCCCTCTGGTTCTAGTCTCTCCTACTAGTGGAAAGATTTTCTCCACATTCAGTTTATTCAGGCCTTTCAGTATTCTAAACTCCATCGAGTACAGACCAACAGTCCTCAACCACTCCTCATATGACAAACCCCTCATCCCCAGGATCATTCTTGTAAACGTAACTTGTAACTGGGGGAAAGAACATAGGAACAGGGGTAGGCAATTCAGCCCTTCAGCCCTGTTCCACCATTCAATGAGATCGTGGCCTAATATGTGTCCTAACTCCATGTGCATACCAATGGCCCATCTTCCGTAATACCTTCACTTAACAAAAATTTATAAATCACAGATATAAGATTAACAACTAATCTAATATCCACTGCCATTTGTGGAAGAGAGTTCCAAACCTCTACCACCCTTTGTGCGTAGCATTGCTTCCTAACATCTCTCCTGAACGGTCTCGTCTTAGTTCTCAGATTCTGCCCCTAGTTCCAGGATGCCCAACCAGTGGAAATTGTTTATCTTTATCTACCCTGCCTTTTCCTGTTAATGGTATTCAAGAGGCCAGAATTGGAGATGTGCAGAAACCTTGCAGGAAAGGAAGGTAGGGAAGTCACAGAGCTATGGAGAAACAAAGCAGTGGAGGGATTTGAAAACAAGGTTGAGTGAATGAGGAGAGATTGTGAAGATTGGACCCATATGCTCTGGAGTTTAGAAGGATGAAAGGCAAAACTCCAGAAGTTCATAAAGAATGGTCAGATCAGATGCAGAGAGCATGTTTCTCTTGATGGAGTCGAGAACCAGGGAACACAGCCTTTGAATAAAAGGCAAATATAGTGGGCAGGAGTGAGGAGAAACCTCTTCATTCATTGGTGATCTTTTGGAATTCTCTCCCATAGAAACTTTGTAAGTCCAGTCATTGACTAAGTTCATGGCAGAGATTGGTAGACTTCTAGTTACTAGTGGCATCAAGGAATATGGAAATATGGCATTAAGATGAATGATTAACTGTAATCTAGAATGGGGGACCAGACTCAAAGGGCTGAACGGCCTACTCCAGCTCCTTTAGTCCTATTAAAAATTAAGATTCGGTTTAACCAGAAGCCACTGTAGGTTAGTGAACACAAGGGTGATCAGAAAATGGAGACCTTTGTGGAAAGACAAAAGCACAGTCATTACAGTATGGAAAGAGGCCCTTCGTCCCATCAAGAATGTGCTAGTTATCAAGCACCTTTCTACTCTAATCTCATTTCTCTTGGTCCGTCGCCTTGAATGCTATGACATCTCAAGTGTCCATCTGAATACGTCTTAAATGTTGTAATGGTCTCCATTGCCCTTTCAAGTGGAGCGTTCCAGATACTCATCACTCTGTGTGAAAAAATTCTGCTCAAATATTCTGTAAACCACCTGCTGCTTACCTTACCTGAAAGGGTGGTAGAGGTGGGAAGCATGACAACAATTACCGTAAATCTATGCCCTCCAGTATCGCTTTTCTGCAAGTTAGAACACAGGTAACAGGTTTAGCTCATCTCTTGTTTGTAGAGGCTAGAAAGTGGGTAGCCTGCCAGGTGTGTGCTAGAACAGTCATGCGTAGAACTAGTGAAGGGCATAAACAAAGGTTTCAGCAACAGATGAGTTGTCACATGGGCAAAATAAGTGACATTGTGAAGGCGGAAATAGGTGATCTTAGTGATAGTACAGTTATGAGGCTGGGAGTCATGACAGGATTAAATTTGAACTGAATTTACTTTATTGTCACATGTACTCACATGAGTACAGTGAAAGGTTTATAAGTCACCATTTATAGTGTCATCTTTGTAAAAGTGCCTAGGTACAGACACTTGAGAACATATCTTAGGAAAGAAAGATACAAAAATGAAGAAAATAAAAAATCCAGCATTACCAACCTTCAAATGAACTAAATCACAATAATACATGAGAAAAATAAATAAAAAGTTCGGAATCGGAGTAATAAATTAAAAGAGTAAAGATATAAAAAGTTCAGAATAACAGTCCTTACATGATAGTAGAATTTAAAACAAGAAAGGAAACAAAGAACAGAGAAATTAGTCTAGTTCATGACTCTGGACTCGAGGAGCCAACCTCCTCCCTTGGAATCCCAGGCCGGAATCCGACACTGCCAAAGAAAAGTCACATGGAGTCATAGACCGATGCCAAAGTAGCCACAAGGAGACTCAGTCTGATGCTGACAAAAACCACCACCGAAACCGCCAAAGTTGTGACCAAATTGACTTAATTTCACTCAGTTTACATGGGGAGAGTTGGTATCAGTGGTCAAGGATTGGAGTTTAGAGCAGAAACTGAAAACAATGGCTCCAGTCTTCCCAAACAAAGCCTTTCTTTTTAAAAGAAAAGGTGGACCATGGAAATTTTAAAGTATAATAGGTGAGATTCTTAAAGAAACTGGAGGTGAGAATTTCAAAAAAAAGTGCGAGCTATAGGACTGAGGAAATAATGCAGGTCATTCTGCTACAATGCACATTTCATTCAGAGAAATTCGCTACAGCGCGATTGACGAATTGGGGACACTGTTTCTAAAGCGCAAACCTTTAAAGCGGGAATCGATTATAACACAATTCCAGCCCCATTAGTTTTAAATGGTGCTGCTATTACGTAATTTTCTTATAACACCAGAACAGAACTAGCGCATTATTGCAGACTGACTGTATTACTGTCAGAGAGACATGGGGTGAGAGGGAATATTTTAGTGCAGCACTTGAAAAGCACGGCAGGAACAGATTTAAGCAAAACAGCTGTGCCAGCCAGCAGGGCTTGAAAGCAAAAGGGGTTGGACTTCATGAAAACCTCTCTGACTGACAGCAGGAAATGCTGTTCCCAACTCTGAGATGGAGATATGGTCAGAAGCCAGCTGAGGCCAGAAAGAGGGTTTTGATAGCTTTGAAAACTACTGGGAGCCTGACTTTCAATGTCAAAGAAAGCAAGGAATATTAAGTCTGCAGAAAAAACTGCACCAGCATCTGACACAACATTGACAGGTCATTTTGGAGTGGCAAGTTGGGAATGAAGGACCCCAAGTTGGAAATTGTGCCTTTTTGAAAATTCATTTATGGGATGTGGGGATCATTGTCTAGGCCAGCATTTATTGCTCATCCCTAGTTGCTCTTAGGAGGTAATGATGAGCTGCTTTTTTGAACTGCTGCACCTCTTGGTGTGTAAGGGAATTCATAATGCTGTTAGGGAGGGATGTCAGGATTTTGACCCAGCGCTGCTCAGGAAGTGCTGATATATTTCCAGGTCAGGATGGTGAGGAGCTTGGAGGTGATGGTGGTGGTGGTGGTGTTGTCATGCAGCTGCTACCCTTGTCCTTCTATTAACTATTGACCTGTAGAGGAGAAGGGTGACAAGAGTGACAAGAAGGGTGAGAGATGCAAACCCTGAGGCAGCAAGAATCTGAATGGGATGAAAATTGACTGGCATAGGTCTGGAGACCTAGAGCAGAGAATGGTAGAGCTGGGGAAGAGATGAATAGGATGGAGTTGAGTTGGCGGGGAAGAGGTGAAAAAGGAGATGGGGTGTTAGAAGAGCGTGGCTCAAAGGCTAATAAGAATCCTTGAATGCATTTAACAAAATATTGAAGTAGGCCTTTCTGGCTCAAGATTTGGAGATGCTGGTGTTGGACTGGGGTGTACAAAGTTAAAAATCACACAACATCAGGTTATAGTCCAACAGGTTTATTTGGAAGCACTAGCTTTCGGAGCGCCACTCCTTCAGGTGATTGTGGAGGACACAATTGTAAGGTGCAGAATTTACAGCAAATATTTATAGTATGATGTAACTGAAATTATACATTGAAAAATACCTTGATTGTCTGTTGAGTCTGTCATCTGGCTCAAAGCCATGTCTTAAGATTCCAATAGTATTTAATTTTTTGGTTATATAATTTGATTTCCAATCTATAACAGTAATGAACCTAGATCTATTGACTTGGTTATAGTCATTATGCCCAGAATTCGTAAATGATTCACACATTGGGTATTGATAAGGACCTTTAGAACTGAAAGCCAAAGTTTGCAAATGCTACAAAATCAAAATTGAAACTACGGGAAATACACAGTGAGTCCATTGGCATTTAACAATGAAGACAGGTTGGCACTTCAGATAAGAATGTTATATCATTTTCTAAAGGATGGCCTCTAACTATATTTTAACCTATATTCTATGTTTCATTCACTTTTTAGTTTTTTTTGAGTGTCTGTCAAAATGAGGGATGTTAATGGTATTAGGTGTAATATGTGCACATTTCAGACACCCAGAATTGTGACAGCTTACAGGAGGGTATAGATTAATATGATTGCTGGACAGATCTCTTGAGGGTAGGGAAATATGCAATAAAAACACAGCAGTTTGTAAAGCAGCATTGCCATCTACACAGGTTATTCATACTTCTGCCCTACTTCCCCCTGTGATGAGTTTTGGTGTTGAGACTTGAAAGGTTAGCTTGCTTTCTCTCCATGGATGCTGCCTGACCTGCTGTGATCTCCAGCATTTTTTGTTTTCAGTTCAGATTCCAGCATCTGCAGTAATTTGCTCCTATATCGTGTTTTACCAAAGCTCTCCTCTGCATACAGACTTCACTGTGGTTAGAGAGAAAGACTCGTCTGGTTTGCTGTAGTTTTTAATTCTGTCTTCTGCACAGATGTGTTCACACAGCAGCTTTGATCTCCTAGCTGTGTAATGGTTGCCAAGATATTCAGCTGCTACAACAACAACCATACCATAATTCAAATTAGCTTCAGTTACCACAGCGTTTACAATGAGGTAAAAGTTTTCCAGGGCAATCATTGTTCTGATTTAAAACTTTAATGGCAGCTTGTTTTCTTGAATTAATTTCTGTAATGACAAAATACTGCCAAATCTTCAGAATATCTAGTTTTGTGGGTTCTTATTCAGTTGGTTTAAAGCCTTTAAGCCTTGCTGATTTAATGTTGATGCGAATTATTTATTCCCCTCATGCGTCCGTTTTGATTAAGATGATATTGTTGAATTTTACTGAGCTGTTTTGAATTGCCAACAAGCCACTTGACCACTTGCTTCCAAATCTCCTGTGGTTCTGTCTTGACCAAATTGGTGAGTTGCACTGAGCAATACAGAGCAGAAGGTGACTCAGTCTGGGCAGGTAAGTCTCCTGTTGGAGTAAGGGTGTGCTACATTTTGGTCAGAACTTGGGAGGAGGAGGTGGGGGTGAAAGATCAGCTGTGGCTCCCATCTCTGATCATTGTTCTTTAACCTCTTTTGTAAAACTAATATTCAAACACTTTAGTGTCTGTACATGTAAGGGCTCAGGTACCAAGGTTTGTGAGGGGAAATCAGCCTGGAGTAATGTCGGAGGTGAATAACCCCATTTTTTAAAAAAGGAAGAACAATCCGTTGGGAACTAAACCGAGCTATCAACAAACCATACCTGAGCGTGAGGAAGAACCAATCAATGGGCAATAAATTATAGTGGGTTTAATTGAACTTTACAAAGATATTTATTTTTGATAGAACTTTGAAAGGTTTTCTGCATGTTGTGCCATCTGATCTGCATGTACAAATATTGCATCACCATAGAAGTCATAAAAACCTTCCCTGTTACAAACCAATATATACCCTTACCCTTTTTTTGTTGGGAAGATTACTTGGCCCCAGACCTCAAGACAACTTTATAGGCTTCTGCTGACTTTTCAACTAATAACCCCGATCATTTTATGTTCCTATTTTAACTTGAATGATGACAGTTGACATGGGGTAGCCAATGAGGAAACTGTGGCTTCTCTTTATCTTTCTTTCTCACATACTGTAGATTCTCGTTGCCCAGCATGCTTGTCATTTTCTCCCTGAAGTATTAAAGGGGGTGGCACACTTTCAATTTGCTGCCATTAATATTACCTCTATTACAATTTGTGCACATCTCCAAGATGTAAAATTTTAACATAATGGCTGTTTGCTGACAGTTCTATCATTTCACATCTTTCTTTCACAATGAATTTAGTTTGTTATAACCTTTGGCTTCAGTCAGAATAAGTCATTTGAAAGGCAGTAGTTAAAGACTAGAGTGTACCTGCTGTTTAAGTACTAGCTTTTTCTGTGTGGGTATTGTTCATGAAAAATAGCAGGAAATCTCCCGTATGTAACTAACTACTCTTGTCGCCATATCTTCCGACCTCCCTTGCACCTTTTCCACCACAACACCCCCATCATTGTGCACTTTGACAATCATTTTCGTTTTCTATTTTTATATAAGCCTTTATTTGACTGTCTGTCTGTCTCTTTCTCTCCCCACCCTGCCTCCCTTCCTGCTCTCTCTCGCTGTCTGTGCTTCTCTCTGACTCTCGGTTTCTCTTTTTTTGCCCTGTCTGTCACTCGCTAACTGTCACTCTGTGTCTATCTCATTATGTCTCGCTCACTTTCTGTCTGTCTTTCTCCCTTGTGCTCTCAGTTACTTGCTCAGTTTTCCTCACCTTTCATGTGTCCCTCATGCAGAGCCCAGGGATAAAACAGAGGACCCTTGTTGTTATAAAAAACAATCCCCTTTCACTCTTGGTGTAATTTCCAGCTGAAGGTGGGTGGGGGTGAAGGTGGCAGGAATGGGTTTTGAGTGATTTGGGTAAGGTGGAATTGGGAACCCCTTTCCTGTTTTGTCCTCTCAACACAGTAATCATGACCATGGACAGTGCAGTACTGAGGATGTGCTGTACTGTTGGAATATTACCTTTGGAAAGGTATCATATGAAAGGCCCCTTCTGCCTGACTAAGTGAATATGAACAGACCTGTGGCACATACTGAAAAAAAATTGGAAATTCTCTAGGTATCCAGATCAGTGCTCTCCCAGGTACAAAACTACAGGAAAGGAATTCATAGGTCATTTCAGTCATTTATTTTTCTTAAGACTGTTTATGTGCCAATTAGTTGGTACATAACAACAGGCTACATATTGTCTGTAGGATATCCTGAAGATATTAAAGATGCTTTACAAATGCAAATTCTTTCTTTCCATTATACACATCCTTGTCCATATAATATTTACTAATATAAGATGCATTCAAATTGTCATGTTTGAAATGCACACAGATGCGTGGTAGTGAGTGTCTAGATTTCTGTCTCAGTTTGATTCTGGGATATAGTAAACCCAAGAAACATATAAATTCCTGCCCGCTATGCTGTCTGAGGAGGCCAGTCTGTTTCACTTGAGTTTGACACCAAAAGGACTATAGTGCAGTGTGAAATGGCACTTATAAAACACTCAGGGCTTTCTCTGGGCCTCCCGGCTACTTCATAAACTTATTGCAACAGCCTTGCTTGTCTGCTTGCTTTGAAAGAGAGAATGCTGCCTTAAGCAAAATTAAAACATTCAAAATTTATAGCTGGTTAGTGCAGGCTTTTGAAAATAAACACAATAAAGTGTTTTATGGCTCCATTCTAAACCCCTCTGAGACTGTGGACCACAATAAAAAAAAAGTGGTAATTTTAATATAGTTCAAAATGAGGATGAATTGACAAATATTTTTTGATGCTTAGATTTTGAAATTCTTTTGTGCCACACATCTTCAGATGCTTTCAGAGAAAGGGTTTATTGTTGCAGGTCTGGTGTTGAAAGGAGAGGCTGTCGTTATAAAAGCTGAAAGACCCTACTTTGTACACAAGGGTCCGGTGGAGAATCATTAATGTGTTTTTTTTTTAAATTGTTTTGTATTGTTGGTTCTTAAAGGCCACCTTCCAAAGTGGGTCTCTGCATTTAATGCTTTCATCCATTATGGTCATAAAAGGTGAAATGCATTAGATTGTAATGTTGTTGTTGAGCATGCAGCTTCCTGAGAATAGGCTTTTGGAGCTACAGTTCCTAGATTGTTTGGAAAAAAGGTTTGTGTCATTATTGGATTCATGAATCCATGATGCTTGCACATTTGAAACTGGTTAAATGGTGAGATTAAACATTTTACATTTAAATTGTACGTGATATTTAAACTGGCTTCGTTTTAAAAATTCTTTCAGGGGATATGGGTTTCATTGGCTGGGGCAGTATTTATTGCCCATCCCTCATCACTGTCAACAAGGTGGTGATGAATCACTGCAGTCCATTTGATTGAAAGTAGACCCACAATGCTGTTCAGGAGGGAGTTCCAGAATTTAAGCCCAATGACATTCAAAGAATGGCAATATATTTCCAAGTCAGGATAGAAAGTGGTTTCTTGAGAAACTAGCCTGTGGTGGTTTTTCCTTGTATCTTCTGCCCTTGACCTTCTCGATGGTAGTGGTGTGTGTTTGGAAGGAGTTATCTAAAGAATCTTGGTGATTTCTGCAGCTCCTCAGTCAGTGAGTTCAAATCCCATATCTGAGCTTGAGATCGTCACCTAGGCTGCTGCCCCAAATGCAGTGCCCATGGAGTATTGTGCTGTTGGAGAATGGGTCATTCAACCCCTCAACCTGTTCTTGGTTGATTCTCAAAGCACTGTCTAAGGAAAAGCAGAGCATTCTCTACATCAGTGCTTCTCTTAGCTAGAACCACACAAATTAACCTTAACTATAAGGTTCTGGATTAGTGGTGCTGGAAGAGCACAGCAGTTCAGGCAGCATCCAAGGAGCACCGCTAATCCAGAATCTGGTTTCCAGCATCTGCAGTTTTTACCTTAACTATAAGGTTGTTCATTTTATGGATCTTTGTGAGATCTTGCTGTCTAAAACTGATTTGCTGATTCCTTTACGATTCTGGCCAAGGCTACCAAATTCATGTTACAATCTAGACTTTTTTTCTTTAAACTAGGCAATGGGAGATCCCAGGTGTTTACTAAGGAAACAACACAGAGATTCCATGGTTTTGAACAATCAATAATAAATTATACAACACATAAGGTCTGGCAGCATCTGTCGAGAAAGAAAAACAGAACTAATATTTTTGAATCCGTATGACTCTTGGTCAGAGCTGAAGGACTCAAACTCTTAGCTCTGTTTTTCTGTACTGCTGCTGCCAGACCTGCTGAGTTACTCCAGCATTCTGTGTTTTTTTTCAGACTTCCAGCAACTGCTGTATTTTGCTTTTATACCACAAATAATATCAGAATAGCAATGCAATCTATGATATATTTTTCATATAAAAGTTAGATTCTAACATCCAATTAGCATTAACCTGAGGTAAATATGGGTAACAGACATACTGTGGTCGATCACCCTGTACCACATCTCAAGTAACTCATGCAAGCAAGACAGATTCCACAGATTTCTCAGTAACTCATCTAGATGTTAATTATACGATGGATCATCAAATCTATTGAAAATTTCAGGTGTTCTAGTTCTTCACTGTTAAAGAACTAGGTGCAGAACCCGTTCAAAAGCCTCTCTGTCATTTACTGCCTCAATGATACCCATGTTCAGCAGTACAAATTAGGATTGCACTCTCCTAGATTCTGGAAACTGTGCTGTACCTTGGGGGTGGGTTAGCTCAGTTGGCTGAATGGTTGGTACACAATGCAGAGAAATGCAAACAGCATAGGTTTGACTCCTGCACTGGCTGAGATTGCCATGAAGGACTGTCCTCCTGAACCTCTCTCTATCCTGAGGCATGGTGACCCTCAGGTTAAACAACCACCAGTCGTCTCTCTCTAATGAGAGAGAGCAGCTCTGTGACCTGGTCAGACTGTGGTGACTTTACTCCAGCATCTACATAAAGCACCTACAGTTTCTCATTCTCACCAGAACTTCACCAACATGGTACTACCCCTGCATTTCTCCAAGCTCTAATCTTGCTCAGCTGTACAAAGCACAGACTGCATGTGGGCTACCTCCACCCTTGCTTTCAACTGTGCTGAACTATTAATAGCATACTGTTTCTTCCAAGATTTCACGGCTTTTCCTGAATTCCAACCCAGATACTTAGCTTGACCTCATGTTCCAGATGTCTCCCGAGTCCTAACAGCTTGGCCCCATTACTACAGCAGCTTTCCTCTCCTCTCTGCTACTACATACCTGGCTGACTAGCAATTTAGCGGCTTTCTCTGACTGTTTCCCTCTGACTAAAATTGAATGTTCAATAACCCTTAAACTGTCCTGAATAACCAGTAAACAATTCCTTCCATGTTCTTGGGTAGTACTGAATGTAACGAGTATATTTTGGAGCATCAGGCTCCCTGAATGCTACAATGTTCACAGCGTGCTGACAGTTTCAGTACAAAATAGTTACAAAACAAAAGAATTTCATCACAGCCTGCATAATCATAGTGGCTGAATCTCAAAGGAATTTGTTAATGTGAATCATGTAAGAGTATTTCTGAGAAACATTATAAAATGGCATATAAATGCTAGTCTGCCTTTCTGCCTGTGTTTCAGATTCAGCATGTGCTTATAACTAGGCTTCTCAAAATGCTGAGTAACTTAATTTGATTTCTAAAATTGTAAAAGTGAAATTGCCTTGGGCAAAGCTGCTATTTTGAGAGTGGTTTGTATCGTAGCTCTGGCATTTAAACGTTAATTAATGCCAAAGTGCTTGTGTACTGTAAACTGGTAATTGGACTATGTTATGCATGTCAAATCTGTGGTGTGAATAAGCATACCATTGTTTGCCAGCACAAAGGAGGGCCGAAAATATATATATGTTGGCAGTGTACATAAGACTTTTTGTCCCCTTTTTGGTGTGCTGTTTGGTACTACCCAGAATTTATGAGAATGCATGTTAAACCATGGAGTGTAAAAAAAAACAAAATTTTCAATTTAAAGGTTGCAGCAATCAATTTTAAGGAGGGTGGTGGCTCAGACTGAGGGAGGGGGATCAGAGAGAAATTGGGTCAACCACACCCTTAAAGTCATGCTTGACTAACATGCCATTTTAGTTCTGAACATAGTGAACTCGGCTCCACTGCATATACCTGCATAAAAAGACATTCAATAGGAGGGCCTTTCAGGGTAAATTCTGCAAGGCTGTCTCTCCTGGCTGTAGAGTCTGGAACAATCTCCATCTCAGTTCAGCTGTTCAGGAATGAGGTGAAAAGAAATTTCATTATTTTAAGGATTAGGAACTTTTGGAATTCTACACTCCAGAGGGCGGTGAATATTCCATCGAGTCGATTCAAGGTCGAGATCAGTAGATGTTTTTGATGTCAAGAGAGGGCAAGAAAACCAAGTTAGGTATTGGATTAACTACGATTAGATTGAAAAGTGAAGATGTCTTGAAGGAACATAGGGCCTTTCCTACCAATCCTTGTGTATAAAAATAGCTCTACCTCACATTGCAATACTGGAATATAGGCACTTGCCTTTGTGGATTCAGGTCGGAGCTCAGCCTCCTGCTGTTTAAGATCACAGTGCACCACCTGCATTTTGCTGAGCTGTAACCTCAGATAGACATATCTCCATTTCAGGTGTAGAATGATTCTACTGTTGCTATTGGTCATGGCTACTTTACTTGGTCCAATGGGTTATTTTAAGAAATTGAGGAAAATCACAGCTTAGGTGTAATGTCCATAGGTTTTAATGTTGTCGAGCATTCTTAATTCAGTAATTGTAAATTTCTATCTCTAATCTAAATGCTCTGTACTTACTACCTCAAGTCCATTGCAACCATTTGCAGCAGTGGAATTAATGTGGTGGTAAAATTTTGATTAGAGCATAATTGCAATGTTGTGTATTGGAGACCATACAGGCTCTCACACTTAATGGGAGGAAGAGCCAAACATTAAAAGGGACAATGAATGACGTTAGCAATGTCAATTAAAGCAGGAAAGGTTGTGAAGGAGTGAACTGGAAACCAGAGGGAAGAAAGACCAATTCATTGTAATTGGGAAAACAGCAATATTGATCTGAGGAAAAATTGTTTCACACAGTAAGATTCTGGAAGGGACTTGCTGAGTGTGGTGCTGGAAAAGCACAGCAGGTCAGGCAGCATCCAAGGAGCAGGAGAATCAACGTTTCAGGCATTAACTCTTCAAAGGTCAATTCTCCTGCTCCTTGAATGCTGCCTGACCTGCTGTGCTTTTCTAGCACCACACTCACGACTCTGATCTCCAGCATCTGCAGTCCTCACTTTCTCCCTGTGGTGCAGACAGGTTTGGTTGAGGCATTCAAAGAAAGATGGTAGACTGAGATAGCAAGGATCTTGTGCTCGTCCTGAGTTGTAGATTTCTTATGGTTATATGTATCAAAAGCACAAGATTTTATTTATTTTGGAACTTTTATAGTCCAAAAAAAAACCATGAGTACATGAATCAAAAGGGTTTGGAGGGATGTGGGCCAAACACAGGCAAGTGAAACCAGTTTAGTTTGGGAACATTCTCTGTGTGGACTGGTTGGACCAAGGGGGCCATTTCCCAGCTGTTTTTGAGTCTATAAAAGGGAATGAGATCATTGCCTGAAGAAGAAAGGTTTTGCAGATCTATAGGGGAGAAACAGAGGTATAGCATGAAATGGTTGTTCTTTTGAAGGATATACTGGATTAATGGTGCTGGAAGAGCACAGCAGTTCAGGCAGCATCCAATGATTTCGCTGCTCGTTGGATGCTGCCTGAACTGCTGTGCTCTTCCAGCACCATTAATCCAGTATTTGCTTTCTAGCATCTGCAGTTATTGTTTTTACCTTGTTCTTTTGAAGGGCCAGCACAGCCGCAATGGTCCAAGTGACCTCTTAATGGGCTGTAACTGTTCTGTATTGTAATTCTTAAAAAAAAATCATTCAACGTACACCAGAAGCACCGTTTCTTAATAATGACAGAACTGTTGCATTTATTCACCAAATCTGTGGGACAAGCGACAGAGTTAAGCTTTCAGGTTCTGCACAAGCCTTTCCATGCTTTATCAGGAGGCAGTACTGGCTCAATTGTACTCTCTCTCTCCTCCCTATTTATCCAGTTTCCTAGAAAATTGATCTATACTTTTTGCCCTACCCATTCCTTGAGGAGCGTGCTCCACACTGTTATGACTGTGTCTGGGTAAAAGAAGTCACAATAAGCAATGTTAATCCATGTACCATTTGTTTGAGAAGGTGTTCCTTGAAATTTGCACTCAAAAGCTGTTCTTTCTTTCAGAATTCAGTAACACGGAGTGCTCCCTTAAACAGCGATGCGCAGAATCGAATGGGAGCTCGATTCCTCACCACATACGACAAAAGATTTGTCATTAAAACGATAACCAGCGAAGATGTAGCAGAGATGCACAATATTTTAAAGAAATACCATCAGGTACATTTGGATGCACGTTACATTCGGTTTGATTAATGGCTGTGGCTGTGACAAATGTTGGGCTCTAACATTTGCAAAGTATTAAATGTGCAGCAAGTTGAAATTGGACAGGAAATATGGTGAGCCATCAGAAGTGAAAAAAATCGTAACTTGAGATTTAACACTTGATTTGTTGGTGAACATTTAACTAAAACCTCAAGAAAGTGACAGTTGGGGGAAGAGGAAGGACCTTGTGTCATATTTCCTTTTGGTCAATCGCTTCACACTGATTTGAAGCTAGGTAGGGAGTAACCTCAAACCAAAACACACAGACTTTAGTTACCACGTTGAAATGAATGCTGAAACTTGCAATGAGCACAGTCCAAATCCAAATCAGTGAAGTGGGCAGAATGATGAATCATAGAGATTTAGAAAATAGGAACAGGAGTATTTTTCACCTTTCAATCGCACTCCACCATTCGGTATGATCATGACTGGTCATCCAACTGAGTACCCTATTCCTGCCTTCTGTCTGTACCCTTTAGTCCCTTTAGCCATAAGAACTATATCTAACACTTTCTTGAAAACATTCAGTGTTTTGGCCTCAGCTATTTTCAGTGGCAGAGAATTGCACAGGCTCGCCACTCTGACTGAAGTAATTTCTCCTCATCTCAGTCCTAAGTGGCCCACCTGTATCCTTAGATTGTGAGCCCTGGTTGTGGACTTGTCTGTCATTGGGAACATACTGTGCTGTAATCTGTCCAGTCATAGAATCATAGAGATGTACAGCATTGAAACAGGCCCTTCAGTCCAACTCCTCCATGCCGACTAGATATCCCAACCCAACCTAGTCCCACCTGCCAACACCCAGCCCATATCCCTCCAAATCCTTCCTATTCATATACCCATCCAAATGTCTCTTAAATGTTGCAGTTGTACCAGCCTCCACCACTTCGTCTGGCAGCTCATTCCATCAACGCACCACCCTCTGTGTGAAAAAGTTGTCCCATAGGTCTCTTTTATATCTTTCCCCTCTCACCCTAAACCTATTCCCTCTAGTTCTGGACTCCCTGACTCCAGGGAAAAAGACTTTGCCTATTTACCCTATCTTTGCCCCTCGTAATTTCGTAAACCTCTATAAGGTCACCCCTCAGCCTCCGACACTCCAGGGAAAACATTTCTAGTCTATTCAGCCTCTCCCTATAGCTCAAATCCTCCAACCCTGGCAACATCCTTGTAGATCTTTTCTGAACCCTTTCAAGTTTCACAACATTTTCCAATAGGAAGGAGACCAGAATTGCATGCAGTATTCCAACAGTGGCCTAACCAATGTCCTGTACAGCCGCAACATGACCTCCCAACTCCTGTACTCAATACTCTGACCAATAAAGGAAAGCATACCAAACGCCGCCTTCACTTTCCTATCTACCTGCGATTCCACTTTCAAGGAGCCACGAACCTACACTCCAAGGTCTCCTTGTTCAGCAACACTCCCTAGGACCTTACCATTAAGTGTATAAGTCCTGCTAAGATTTGCTTTCCCAAAATACAGCACCTCACATTTATCTAAATTAAATTCCACCTACCACTTCTCAGCCCATTGGCCCATCTGGTCAAGATCCTGTTGTAATCTTAGGTAACCCTCTTCGCTGTCGCTCATGATTTTGTAAGCCTCTATAATTTTGTGTTTGTTCTTGAGTCTATGCTGCTGTGGATAACAATTGACTTGTACTCCTGGAATGAGGAGGAAATATCAACCAGGTTTCTTGCTGCTAATTTTAGGATGTCTGCTGGAAGTGAGATTAGATTCATCTGTGATTATCTTCATGGCTGAGTAGCCTGCTGACGCTCCTTAACTGTCATCAAAAACGGCCAGCACCCAATGTGTCAAACCCCAGCAAGAGTTTGTGGATTCTGCAGGGTATGGGAAACATAGCAACTATAATTAATAGTAGTTAATACAACAGTGAAAAAGATTGCTTTGCAGTGCAGCTTGAGCTAGAGTCTTGGTGCCCATTGTTCCAGATGGGTCCAGAGGAATGGAGCCTATTTTAAAACGTAACAAAAAGTGTGTATTCGTATTTGACTTTCTTCTGTTTCTGAAAACATTCTTGTTTTATTTTTCTAGTATATTGTGGAATGCCATGGCAACACACTTCTTCCTCAATTCCTGGGCATGTACCGGTTAACAGTAGATGGAGTGGAGACCTATATGACTGTAACAAGAAATGTCTTTAGCCACAGACTCACTGTGCACAGGAAATATGACCTGAAGGTAATTTCCCTGACAGAAACATGTGACCTGCATCAGAATTTCTCTACACAAGAGAAATTTTCTTTCAAAGCCAAGTAGTTCAGTGGAATTTTGTATATTTGGTGTTAGAAGGGGAACCTGCAAGAAATTGATTTTTGCACAGAAAGTATCTTCAGAATTAAATGGTAAGCAAAGTGCAGGGATGAAAACTAGGTAAAGGGGAGAGGGAAGATACAGTCAGCAAGTGAGCATAGGGCAGCTTCTGGAGGAAGAGAGACTGGTAACAAAGTGAAGTGTCTTTTTAAATTTATTAATTTTATGGGCTATGGGCATTGCTGGCTGGGCCCACATTTAGTACCCATCCCTAGTTGCCCTTGGTACAGGGAGAAAACTCCAAAAAGAAGAGAATCTGTCTCAAGGAACATCTCTGATGCTGGGAGAAATGAGGTAACAATCCAGCAACATCCGAACAATGCAAGTAAGGGCATATATTTAGTAAACGTTAGCCACTGCTGTTTCTGTCAGCATCTTGATATTGGCAACATTTTGAAACTTTTATTGTAGGAAGAGAGCTATTAATGATTAAAACATTAAAAATGTATTTTATTCCGCAATGGCTTAGCATATCATGAGTCCTCACATACAAGGAAGATATTTTAATTGATTCCCTCGTGTGTGGTGTTGAGCTGGCTGAACTTAACTCAAGTGGCAAGGGGAGTGCTATGCTCTGGTGCTGTGGAAGGGGAATAAATCAGCTAGGATTCCTGTTTCGAGAGCTGTGGAAGGAGAATAAATCAGCTGGGATTCCTGTCCCTAATCTCTCTCCAGTGACCTGTTTGAAGCGTATATGTATGAATGTCACTTGGAGGCAGCAGTGGCTTGTCCATGATGTTCACCATACAGGAATACCTTGATGATATTCACTGACAAGATTTACTCATTATTAATAGCCATTTGATCAAGATACCATGTCCCAGAAAGGAATGTAAACCGTTTTGAGTGATAATAGAATTAACTTTTACACGAGCAAACCACATGCATTAACTGCTGTATATTCCTATTGAAAACATGGAGCTGATTCACAGGTTAAAACATTCAGAACTCCAGCTGTGAGTAGAAACCTATTTTGGTGAATCAGACGAATTGTTCTTCCACGGTCCCGACATGAAGTCATGGTGGGTGAAGCAATTGTTAAATTGCTTGCTGTTGTTAAATGCATAAGCCTTTGCTCATTATTGGTATCTGCTTGCTCATCTTCCCTTCTAATTAAAACTCAGAGCTACCTTTCACCACAGTGGATCATCAAGTATGTCAACTGAATAGCTGAGCCATAACCTAGCAAGGTCCAGATTTAATCTCTGTTATTTTTGTTCTCTATTATTCATTCATGCGATATGGACATTGTTGGTAAGGCCATTATTTATTGCTCATGCCCAACGGTCCTTCAGAGAAACCAAAAGAACTGCAGATGCTGTAAAACATAAACACAAACAGAAGTTGCTGGAAAAGCTCAGCAGGTCGGGCAGAATCTGTGAAGAGAAATCAAAGTTAGCGTTTCAATTTCAGTAACCTTGCCTCGGAACGGACAGAGTGAGGGGTGATTGGTGGAAGGATGACAGTGGGCTTTATTGGGGCTTGGCTTTAGTACCCCTACTTTCCTTGATGTATATGAATGACTGTGAATTAGATTTGTCAGGGACAATTTAAAATATTCAGATGACTTAAAACTTGGAAGTTTTGTGAACCGAGAAAGGTCATGTGAAAGGGCTCAAATAGGGATGGGCGGAAAATTGACAGATGAAATTTAATGCAGAGTAGCGTGAAGACAGAGCAAGAAGAGGCAATATAAAATAAAGGGTACAATTCTAAAAGGAGTGTAGGTATAGAGGGACCTGAAGATATTTGCCTCAAATTAATGAAGGTTGTAGAACAGGTTAAGAGTGGTTAATGAAACGCATAGTCTCCTGGGCTTTATATATAAAGGCAGATATTCCAAATCTAGAAAGTTGAGAAAAACCTATATATAGCACTGGTTTGATCACAGCTGAACTTTTTATCCATTTCTGGATACAGTGCTTTAGGAAGGAATATGAAGGTATCAGAGAGGTACAGACAAGATTCCTGAAATAAGGAAATTAATTTATGTGGTTTGATTGGAGACAGTGAAACTGTTCTCTTGAGAGAAGAGGATTAGGAGGAGATTTGACAGAGTTTTTAAACTCATAGGGACTTTGGACAGAGTAGATGAAGAGTAATAGTTCCATAGGTGGAAGAATCAAAATAACTCCGATATGTTGGTGACTTGACAAAAAAGCCTCACAGAGCAGGTGGTTAGCTTCCAGATTGCATTGACTGAGAGTGTGGTTAATGATAACTTTCAAATTATCTGAAGAATTACCGTGCTACTGAAAAAAAGATGGGGAAGTGGGACTAGGTACTAGCTCTAAATGAGAACCAGCAGAGGTACAGTGGGCCAAATGACCCCTTTCCTTGTATCTATTCTGTCCCAGAAAATAACGTGTAAAGCCAGCATGGTCACTCCATTGTGCACTGATTTACAGATGGCAACCCGTTTAGCTCATTGCCAGCTTCATTATTTTTGCAAATCCTTGCCCTTGTCCCTGAGCAATTGAGACCACAAAGGCAACGTGCATTGTGAATAAGTTAAATGTGCAGATTCCCAGTCTATCAGGTTGGTAATAGGTGGTGTTCAAAGTGACAGGAATGAATAAAGGCTGTTCACCCACTCTCTCTTGCCCTTTCCCCAGAATTATGCTGATAATAGGGGAAATGAACGTTTAAGTAATCATTCTTTGAGACAAATAGCCCTGCTTCATTCTCAATGCCTGCCTGCCAACCCCCCACTCCGTTTAAAACTCATCACAGCTGTGGGTGGCATATTTGAATGTTGGCCTGTGCTGTGAGTCAGACCCCTGACTGCATCATTGTGAAAGTGCTACATGAACCATAAAACATAGTTCCTGTAATTTTCAACTGTATAATTAATTTCCTTTTAAACTGTGCTAAAAACAGGCTTGGAAAAGGATTAAATACAGCAAAACTGGATACTTTGCCCCTTTTCAAAGTTTCTATTGTCAAAGCAAATTTCAAAGTTAACTTTGATGTGGAGATGGTATTTATCAGCATGACCTAACTAAAGGAAACCCCAGTAAGTGATTTCTTAGCAAAGTACTGCCGATTATTAGTAATGTTAAAGGCACAGAACCCATTCATATTTTAAAGCTGCAGATTTTATGTCCAACTGTCCCTATCTACTTAAAATGTTGGAACTTTGTAAAAATTGAGGGGACGCAGTAACATGGTGGTTATGCCATTGGATTAATAGTTTGGAGGCTGAGTTTAATGCTCTGGGGACACTGGTTCAATTCACACCACAACAGCTGGTGGAACTCAGATTATATCAATTTCAAAACCTAGATTGGAATTCTAAATATGGTAATGGTGACTGTAAAACTTCCGTTGATCACTGTAAAAACCCATCTAGTTCATTCTGGGAGGCAGTGGCATATTGGTTATGTCATTGGGCTAGCAATCCAGAATCCCAGGCCAATGTTGTGGGGGTATAATTCCTGCCATGGCAAATGGTGAAATTTGAATTCAATCAAAACATGAACTAAAGAGCTGGCCTAACATTAACCACTGTTAGTTGTTTCAAAATCCCATCTGGTGCACTAATGTCCTCTAGAGAAGAAAATCTGCCATTCTTAGCTGGTCTGGTTGATATGTGACTCCAGACCCACAGCAATGCGATTGACTCTCAGTAGCTCTCTGGGCAATAAATGCTGCCTAGATAGAGAATTGGTTTTAAAACAGAAGTCCTTTAGGAAGAAAAATCTGCTGTCTTTACCTGATCTGACCTATATGTGACTCTAGACCCACGGATTGACTGACTATAAAGTGCCCTTTAAAATTTCTTAGCAAAGCTAGTCAGTCTGAGGGCAAGATACAATCGCTGAAAAATGCTAGCCTTGACAGCAGTGCCCACATCTCATGGGAAAATAAATATAAAGGAATCACAATATAAGATTTTGACAGGCTGCAAAGAGCAAAGATTCCTGTAGTTGAGGAATCCATGATGAAAGGGTTGGGGTGTTCATTAATTTTTAAATTTTTGCAATCGGCATTTTGAGAATAGTTAGGAGAAATTGCTTGATACTATTGGGATGGAGAGTGGTTGAGGCAGAGGTACTGTGGCAGTATTGCATGGTGTTGTGTGTACAGATATTGTGTGTACAGCAATGGCCTCAAACAAAAACTGCTAGGTGACCTCTTTTAGTGATGTTGTTTGAGGCATAAATATTGATCAAGGTATCAAGGAAATCTCTTCTGGGGCTATCTTACTGTAGTTAAGGCACATTATTGGGATGAGTCTCACTATAATTTGACTCCTCATATTCCTCGTACTAATCTCTGTCTCAAATGCACCTTGTCTCTTGCACTTATACTGTCTCTCATCTCCAGCTTCCCCCTGCTACAAGAACACCACTGAGTGGCATTTTAAGTGTGAATGGACAGATTATGCTGCTAAAATTGCAGTTTAATTGTAGCCCGGTGGCTAAAAGGTCACAGTAAATTGGTTCAGAAAATGTTTGCTAACCTTTAGATCTAGTTGGCTCCTTAATATTAAATGAAAATATAATTACACAAGTTCTGAATTCTAATATGTTCAGCACAGATATACTTTAAATTAAGTTGTACAATTAAGAAAACACTGGCAGTAAGTCAATTAATTACAGAATGGATTCAGTGATTTAATTATTGAAGCAAGTGAATAATTAATTATGAAACACCAAATATTAAATTTAATTTGGATCAATTTAAATATATTCCAATGAAAGTGAATATTTCCATTATATCAATAAAAATTGAAAGTGTACAGTTGCCCCCAAAGCGTTAACTGAATGCATACTGATCTATGCAAACTGATTAGTCCCGATGTGACTCCTAAACAGATTTAAATTATGTGATGTTTGGCAAAAGAATTGGGAACCATAAAATAGCACAGCACATGAGATTGATGTTCAGCCCATCAAGTCCGGCTCGACTGTTTGGAAGAGCAATCCAGTTATTCCAATCCCAGAGGAATATATTTCTCCTTCAAGATTTGCTCTTGGAAGTCACTGCTGCATCTGTCATCACTAACCTATAAGGAAGTCCTTTACAAGTTTTAGCTACTCAATGTATAAGAAGATCATCTTCTTTCATTGGGTTGGTTCTGATTCTTCATATTTGGTCACTGCTGTTGGCTTTGGTGCTGTCAGCTGGAGAGGGAAAAGATCATCCATGGATGTTGCTGCTCCTGGTTGCCAGGCAGCAATCCTTGCTGCAAGGTGCATATGTGAATGGTGTATGCTGGATGGATCGAAAAGTGTGACACTGGAAAAGCCAGCAGGTCAGGCAGCATCCGAGGAGCAGGAGAATCAATAAAGAACGTAAGCCCTTTATCAGGAATGGGATGGATCAAATTTGGGTGTCCAAAAAACAGCCATTATTACAACAGTGGTCAGTGGAACAGCAGCAGCAATAACTTGCATTCATATTGCTTTCTAACATTGTAAAGCATCTCCAGTTGCTTTATAGAATTGCTACCAAGTAGAATTTCATTGAGTCATATAAGGTGATAATAGGAGGGGTGACTAAAAGCTTGGTCAAAGAGATGGGTTTTAAGGAACAAAACTAAAGTGCTGCTAGAGAAATGCAGAGAGTCTGACAGCATCTGTGGAGACTAGGGTTTCAAGGAACATCTGAAAGAAGAGGCAGAGAATTTCAGAGTGCAGCCGAAAGCAAGGGTGCCAGTGAAAGAATTATTAAAACTGTGGATGGACACCTGATGCACAATAGGAACGCTGAGTTTTAAGAGGATGGTAAAGCTGAAAGAAGGAAAGAGGTTTGGAGGGTTGAGGTCATGGAAGGATTTGAAAACCAAGATGAAAGATTTTAGTGCAAATTGCAGTTATGGAAATTGATTCTTCAGGATTGCAGTTATCATAAATGAAGACCTCATGATGCCATTGTATAACAATGCTGGAACTCCAATGAAATTTTCAAAACTGAACTTGATAGATTTGTAAGTTCAAATGTTGAAATGTAAGTAAGAAAGGCAGCTAACTGGAGTTAAGACATAGATCATTCATGATGTAATTGACCAAACTCAAAGGGTTGACAGTCCTAATCATGTTTCTATGTAAAATAGGCATATTAAGCACCAGCATGTCGTTCCATTTCAGTTACTTCAACAAGATGCTGAACTACACACAAGTTGCATGCATTAACCAGAACAAGCTCCTAACTTCGATAGACTTATGTTGGAGCTGGATACTTTTAAAAAATTGCACCACAGAGAATTTTGTTTTTTGACAAGCAGGTAAAATTTGTGAGCGCTTAAACTGCTTGTTAGTTGAATTGTTCCCCATTGGCTGTCCTAACTTAGTGCTTACTCAAATTTGCTACAACGTTACAAGGCAGATTATGGATTTGCACCTGATTGTAGTTCTCTACATGGGCAAATTCAGGTCTTGCATGTGCCCTGGCAGAGGCAGCATGCAAATGCCCAGTATTACTTCAGGGAAGGAAAGGAAATTGGATGGTGAACTCTTCCATTTCATATTTCTGCATCGCAGTCTCTCTTTGTTTCCGTTGGGAAAGTGAATGAAAATTTGCCATATAAATGAGTTTGAACTCAGGGATGCCCTTATAAGAACAGGGTACGATGCTCAACTCATTGACCGCCAGTTCCGATGTGCCACAGCAAGGAACCGTAATGACCTCCTCAGGAGACAGACATGTGCTGCAACCAACAGGGTACCTTTTGTTGTCCAGTACTTCCCAGGAGCTGAAAAACTACACCATGTTCTTTGTGACCTGCAACACAATATCATTGAGGATGTGCACCTCGCCAAGACCTTCCCCACACCTCCACAAGCTCACCTTTAAACAACCACTAAACCTCAAACAGATCATTGTTCGTAGCAAGCTGCCTGGCTTTCAGGAGAATTCCATACAACCCTGTCATGGTAGGCGCTGCAAGACGTGTCAGAGTGTGGTCATGGATAACACCATGACACATGGGAACACCTCCCACCATGTACGTGGCAGGTACTCGTGTGACTCAGCCAACATTGTCTATCTTATACGTTGTAGGCAAGGATGCCCTGAGGCATGGTACATTGGGGAAACCGAGCAAAGGCTACGACAACGGATGAATGGGCACCGCACAACAATCAACAAACAGGAGAGTTCCCTCCCAGTTGGGGAACACTTCAGCAGTCCAGGACATTCGACCTTGGACCTTTGGGTGACCATCCACCAAGGCAGACTTTGGGACAGGCAGCAGCGAAAAGTGGCCGAACAGAGGCTGATAGCTAAGTTCCATACCCATAGGGAGGGCCTCAACCGGGACCTTGGGTTCATGTCACACTATAGGTGACCACCATTGCACAATATACACACACACAGACAGGCACTTCTATATACACACATACACATGGACACACGTGTACACAGACACACACACAGACACTCGCACACCCCAACAGACATTCCCACTGACACAAGCATCTTCTCACAGACCACTCTACACTCACGCACACACATACACTCTCTCACACTCTCAACCCCCCCCACCCCAGAGACACACACACTCCCACACTCGCACATGCACCCCCTCACAGACTTAGACACTCTACACTCACATACAAACACATACATTCTCTCACACTCACAACCCCTCACCCCAGACAGAGGCACACACACACAAAACCCCACATGCAGACATATACGTTTGTGGGGTGAATTTGTACTTGCAGAGTTATTTTGTACTTTGCTCAAAAACTGCATGAATTCATGTAAGATTCTGTTAACTCACTTTATAGATTAGAATCAGTCTAAACATTATGGCACAGACAGGGAAGACAAGGGGCTAACACCTGCAACGTATTATTTGGCTAACACCAATTGTTACAGTTAACCTGAGAATGTAACATTTAAAAAAAAGTTTTGTGATTTTCATATGAAAGAAGTGAAACTATCATGGTATTGGAACACATGAAAGACTCAACAAACAATCAAGGTATTTTTCAATGTATAATTTCAGTTACATCATACTGTAGACTTTTGCTATAAATTCTGTGACATAGAATTGTGTTCTCCACACCCACCTGATGAAGGAGCGGCGCTCTGAAAGGTAGTGCTTCCAATTAAATCTGTTGTACTATAACTGAATGTTGTGTGATATTTAACTTTGTACAATCCTTCTTGGTTTGTGTAGTGTACAGTGGAGTTAATCCTAATAAGAGTAGCATTTTATAATGTGCTTGCTATTGGAAGGACAATGGTAATTTTTTTTTTGTTTTCTTCCTTAGGGCTCAACAGTGTCACGAGAAGCCAGTGGAAAAGAAAAGGTATGAATATCTACATTTATGCACTGCACGATCTTTCCCTCAGCTTCCAGCAGTACTCTTGCTTCTGTATGCATTGGTTTTCACTTAAAAATACAACGACTACGTATTTGAGGAGAAAGTGAGGACTGCAGATGCTGGAGATCAGAGCTGAAAATGTGTTGCTGGAAAAGCGCAGCAGGTCAGGCAGCATCCAAGGAGCAGGAGAATCAACATTTCGGGCATGAGCCCTTATTCAGGAATGACTCTGGATCATGCCCGAAACGTCGATTCTCCTGCTCCTTCGATGCTGCCTGACCTGCTGCGCATTTTCAGCAACGAATACATATTCACAAGCAAAGTCAATTTGAAAATCCTGATTCATCAACCAGAGTCAGGATTTAATAATGCACTTTCATGTTTGTTTTGTACATACCTGTTATTTTAAAAACATATATTTCATTTTGTAATTGAAGATACAGCCTATTTATTAAACCGAGTTATCAATCTATTTTGTATTCATGTAGCTGACAAGACTCCTATTGTAAGATTTAAGGATGGTTATTGACATAGGTTTTTTTGTAATAGGACAGAGAGCTGTTTTGATCTATGTCTGACATTGTTGCTTCCGAGTCTATAAAGTGTTACTAAAGCCAGCTGTGAAAATACAAGAATTGGATGCAATATTTTGTGGTGTAGTGAAGCTCCATTCCACCGAGCCTCAAGGCAATTGGATTAGAGTTGTACCAGTTGCTTTTTTGTTGAATTTATCAATATCATCCATACTGTCTTGTCAATGTGCCCACTCAGAGAAAGAAACACTACTCCTGCTTCTGTGCATCTCCCAGCAGCTAAGCTAGGCAGTTGGCCAGGAATAAGAGAGAATGTGGTTAAAGAAAAATATTTTATCCCTTTAATTCCTAGATGCAGCATTGGTAGTGACCATTGTGTTGCAGCTATTCTAAGTCTGTAAAGCATGACAAATGGTAAAGAGATGAATGGCAGTCATTCTGAGTTTTGCTGCTGTGCCTTTTCCATACATCAATCATTTGCTTTATATGATAGGCAGGTTCACTGCAGTGAAAGGGTAATAGTGATTGGGATAATGCATGTGGTATAGTATTTCATTGTAGGAGTTATTAGAGAACAAGTCACTCAATCCATCAAAAGATACTAACATGCAATTAGAGCTTAATTCTTACAGTTTAGGTTTGTTTCCAAGTCTCCATGCTGGAAGTCTTAAATTGTGGGATTCACAACTACATAAAATAGTTGATGTGAATAGCACAGATAAATTTGAGGGAAAGCTGAAAAAGCATAAGGTGTTTTTTTTTGAAAAGGAAGAATTTGCTGACTGATTGATGAAGGGAGGTTAGAGAAAGCTTGAATAGAGTACTAATATTGGTGTCAACCAGTGGGGCTGAATGACCTGTTTCTGTGTTGTAAACTCTTAAGTAACTGACATGTTATCAACAACTCTCTAAAGTTGTTATGTAGGCAATTGAATCAGATTCAAAAAGTTAAAAATTAAATTGCAATGAACATTAGACATAGTCCACTGCAGCACTAAGCCATATAAATTAGGAGTTTTTGTGTGTTTGTCAGTAAAATGATGAAAACTAGAGAGTGCAAGCTGTGTTGAATCATTTTCGAGTGCTTTACGCCTGTGGTTACTGATTAGTGAAAGATGTTTCAGCAATCATGTGTAAGATTGTTTATATCTGTGTAAGTTTATCTATATTGTGTACGTGTGTTTCCTACTGAGATATATGCATGTCTCAAAATTATAAGACCAAAAGACATAGGAGCAGAAATTAGGCCATTCAGCCCATCAAGTCTGTTCCCCCATTCACTCATGGCTGATAAGTTTCTCAAGCCCATTCTCTCACTTTCTCCCCATAACCCTTGATCCCCTAGATACTCAAGAACCTATTTATTCCAGTCTTAAATATACTGAATGACCTGGCCTCCACAGCCTTTGTGGCAATAAATTCCATAAATTCACTACTGTCTGGCTGAAGAAGTTTCTCCTTATCTCTGTTCTAAAAGGTCTTCCCTTCACTCTCAGGCTGTGCCCTTGGGTCCAAGTCTCTCCTGCAATTTATATTGCCCTCGTCACACTTCTGTCGCTTCTAATGGACAACAGTGCCCTAATTGATGCATACCCTACCAACTGTTGCTTACAGATTAAAAGTCGACTTTTATGCAGGACACAACATAGCTGTTGGTGCATATGACATTATATACAATGAGTGGTCAACTTTGAGAAAAACAATACGTAAACCGATAGACAAGTGCAGAGTCAATGAAACTTGTTCCCTCTATGATTTAGGTTCAGGCAGTGTCTAAATTGCAAACAGTTGAATAAGTTTACTATTGGAAAATATCTTTAGAATGCGATGCAGAGCTCTTATTTTGAAGTTTTGTAAAACAATGCAATGGATCGTTTATTATGGAATGTGTGTTGATGTTTCCATAGTATCAAAATGAAGAAAATGACAGCCAAGGTCATCACACTCCATGACCAAATATGTAAGAAAAATTATGACCTGTTGACCATGTTTTACTTCTCGAAAATTACAATTTCTGGATCAAGTGCGAGGGACAGAATCTCTTTATGCAAAGGCTTTAACTGTCTATTTCCAAATCAGAATTCCCTTAAACTGTCTGAGAGAAATGCTTTACTCATTCTTTATCATTCAAGTACCAATTGCAACATGATGTTGAAGTTATAAATAAAAAATACTGTTGCAAATATTTATTTTTCTGTTTCCTCCTTGGGAAATTTATTAATATGTAACGTTTTTTGAAGGCTATTTATTTGTAGATGCTATTTAAAAATATATACTTTTTATCACATTGCTAAAAATAGATATACTTTTAATCCTATAAGCAAAAGAATGGTTTGAAGGAAGAATATTAAAATTGTGTTTTCCACACTTAAATGAAGTGACTGTGAAAACTCTTTGGAAGGAATAATTCTTCAATCACATGTCCCCAAAAGGAAGCTGTGATCACGGAGAGTGGGTCAGAGTGATTGGGGCTCTGTCATCACAGGGGACTGTGAAGGTAGCTTCCCTGCTGGAGTCACAGAACCACCAACATCGTCAAAATCGCAAAACACTACATAACTAGTAAAAGCACAGCACTGGCCAGTGTCATCCAAGAGGAGTATTGGATCAAAATTGGCACATCTGGAACTCATGTCAATTTTTCATGGCAAAAGTTATCATTAATAATATGGATTTGTAAATACTGGAAACAGTTGCAGGAATGTGAAGTTCCTTGGGCATCTAAATCCATGAAGCACTAATATCTTTTAGGAATGGAACTCTGCTGTTCTTATCTGGTCTGACCTACATGTGACTGTGGACTCACAGCAACAGTGAAGGAATCCACATATCACATGAATGAATAATGTAAAAATAAATGAGAGAAGGTGATGAAATTCTATCAGTGATGCTCTTGCCATATTTTGTCACTTTCAGACAAAACCAACCACTATGGACTGGACATTGTCCAGATGGCCGCAAACTGTCACCCTCCAACAAGTCATGTTTCCTCACCTCTCAGATCTCCAGCTTCCTAGGGAAAGACAAAGAAGATGCTTTAAAGATGTTCTAAAACCATTGTTGAAGTTCAGCAGCAGTGTCATTTAATATGTGGATGATGCTCACCCGCTATTGTTCAGAACAGCATTCAATTTACCAAGAAGCTGCATCACATTTTGAGTCATAACAACTTAACAGTGAGTCAACGCAGCAGCCGAGGTGGGAAGAAAAGGAAGCATATCCAAGACTCCAGATCACACCACCTCCTGGAATACCCTACACCACGTGCTCAGAGGGCTGGCAGTCGAGAATTGCCTTGTCAGTCACATTTAGAGTGGTGCTGGAAAAGCACAGCAGGTCAGGCAGCATCTGAGGAGCAGGAAAATCGACTTTTCGGGCAGGAGCCCTTCATCAGGGCATCAGATTCCTGATGAAGGGCTCTTGCCCGAAACATCGATTTTCCCGCTCCTTGGATGCTGACTGACCTGTTGTGCTTTTCCAGCATCACTATAATCTTGACTCTAATCTCCAGCATCTGCAGTCCTCACTTTCGCCTGGTCAGTCATATGAAGACCCACTGTTGAAACACACAACCCTGAGAAGACATCATCTACAAATTAAAGGTCAGTCAACTGAGCATTGGAGGTAGAAGCACTGAAATTAAAGAAAAATAAACTGACAAATCTTCTGAAGATACTTTATGGATGAGCTGGGAAATCATAAATGGTCTTCTTTCCTGACACCCATCTGAAGAACTGGAATAAAATTAAATATATAGGTTCAGATGGGCAAGCAGCTGCAGATATTTGAAGTGGTACATTTTCAGTCAGTCAAGAATATATTGTTTCAGAAATTTGGACATTCAATGCCGTTTAATTATGGAAGAAAAGTGGTGTTGATCATGTTGTAAGCACAAAAGTGAAATTTCCGTCCTTCCAAACAGAGAGATCTTATAACATTTCACTGAGGGTTCATGTACACGAAAGGATGATGTCAAATTTGGTGGGAAGGCGAATAATGAGAATGATGCAAAGAGTCTGCAGAGGGTGATATAGACAGGTTAAGCAAGTGGGCAATAAATTAACAAATGGAATGTAATGTGGGGAAATATGAGGTTACGCACTTTCTCAGGAAGAATTGAGGAGCTGAATATTTTTTAACTAGAGAAAGAATGCCAAAAGCTACATAACAGATCCTCATACATGAATTGTAAAAAGCTACCATCCAAGTTCAGCAGGTAATGGGGAAGGTAAATGGAATGTTATTTCAAAGGGAAAAGAGTATAAGAGTAGGTAAAGTTTACTAAAATTATACAAGGCACTAGTTAGACCACAACTGGAATACTGTCAACAGTTTTGGACCCCTTGTCTAAGGTAGGCTATACTGGCTTTGAAGATGGCCCAGAGGAGGTCCACCAGGCTGATCCTGGGTAAGGAGGAGCTGTCTTATGAGGACAGGTTGAGTGGGTTGGGCCTGTTGCCCATTTAAGACAGAGATGAGGAAGTTCTTCTTTCAGGGTAGTGAATCTCTGGAATTCTTCCCCACAAAGGGGTTGAGGCTGAGTCGTTTAGCCTATTCAGGGCTGAGATAAGCAGATTTTTAATTGGTAAGGGAATCAAAGATTATGGAAAAAAGGCAGGAAAATGGAGTTGAGGAATATCAGTTCAACCGTGATCTCATTGAATGGCGGAGCAGAGTCAATGGTCTAAATTGCCTACTTCTGATCCTACATCGTCTGGTCTCACTGTGGCTCTTGACCTGTCTGAATAAGGAAGATCTGTCCCTAAATGATTTGTAAATATTTACTAGGTAATACATTGGCAGAAAAATTGAAGTTAGAATTAAAGGTAGAAGCTAAAGTAGATGGATTCACTTGAGGTCATAGCACAGCATCTGGGATCGGAAGATGAGCATAAGCCAAATGGTTCGCAGCTTGAGTTAGCTAGAATTCTGTCGCAGCTGAAGCAGCTTGAGAGAGAAAAAGCGATGCAAATGTTTGAACTTAAACTTCAATGAGAGAAAGATATCAGGAAGCATGATCTACATAATTAAAAGCTTAGATTTTGGACATTAGGAGAGTATAGTAGTTTGGACAAGGAAGGAGTTCCCATTCTTAAGTTAGATTTAACCAAATAGTTTTCTATTGTCATAAGGAGAGGCAAGTACAGAGATATTTTCTCTCATTTGTGAATTTGCTAAAGGATTGAAGTCCTCAAAGATCTCATTGATATGCTACAAAGTGTGCTGGCTAATAAATTGATGGATGTGTATCCTAGCTTTTTTTTAGAACACCTGTCCTCAAATTGTGAGAAAGTTAGAATGGTGGCACTTATTTCCTATTAGTTTGTTCCTGAAGCTTGCCAGTTAAGATTTAGACTTTAAGGCAAACCCAGTCAGATATTTAATGAATTTTCTGGGAAAAAGTAAACATGGGATCTCTGGTGTCGTTTGTTGGAACAAATGAATTTAATAATTTGAGCAAACCTTTGATAATTCGAGGGACTTTGTTATTATGGAAGAATTCAGGAATAGTATTCCATTAACAAGTAAAGTTCTTATTTGGATGAATGGCAGGTAGCTAAGGTCAAAGAGGAAGCTCCTGTGGGAGATGCACATGATCTTTCTCACCAGCATCCAAATATTCAAACTTTGCCATATGGAAACCAGTAAGGAGACTGGAGAAATAATCTGGTTTTAGGGAGAAGGCAGAAACTGACCCAGTTAATTGAATATGGAATACAGAGAATAAGAGTAATGTAGAGAAACCAACACTTCTCATTACCATGACATGCGTCACACAAAAGCAAATTGGAGGAAGCAGAATGGTAAACTGGTGGAGTTTATTAGCATACTGAAGAAGTCCTCAGAAAACACAGTATCAGTAAAGGAAATGGACTAAATAAATAGCCTTGGTGCATACAAGAGGAATTTCCACATGGAAAGAAGCATCAGAAAGTAAAGCTTTCTGCAAACCACTTAGGGATAGATCTTCCTTCTCCAAATAAGTTGCCATAACCGGCAAAGCCATTTTGATTTTCAATATGTACAGTAGAATGCTCTATGAATCTAATTGCATCTAATATTTTTAGTGGGAATAAATGCCACAGATTTGAAGGGAAAGTCCCAGAATTTTTGAGACGGAACCTAACAGGATTGTTAGCCTGAAACATACTGGTTAAGCTCGGAGTTTAACATTAATAAAGGATTTGGACTTCTCTTCATAACATTTGCTGAATCAAAATGTAATAATGCAGGGTGCTGATGGGAAGTGTTTGCCTTTTCCATTGAATGAGGTGAAGTCAGATTGTGCTCTGGTTAAAGGTGACTTCTTTGGTTGGAAATATTATGAAACTGCTTATTAAAAAGTATAGATTTAAATTTGGAACATAAATATGATGGTTGTGCTGACTCAGCCAAGTTTATCAGATGGATGACGGCCATATACTCAAAGACCTCCTGTCTGGTGAACTGGCCACTGGGTCATGACGGCCTGGGCATCTATCCCTCTGCAACAGGGGCATGTGAGCGAGATATGAAAGTGGGTGAGCATGTTGCTGTCCACTGGAAAATTGTTGCTGATGGCCGTGATCTTTGGAGCTGACTGCTAGGGTATTGGAAGCAGCGAGCAGAAGTGCAGTGATCAGCTGGCTGAGAGGAGTCTGGTGAAAACCAAGGCCAGCAAATCATGTACCAACTTGTCTCACTATCCTCCTCTGTGGCAAAGCAGCTGTGACAGTGTTTAACGCCAGAAAGTGTGATGCTGGAAAAGCACAGCCGGTCAGGCAGCATCCAAGGAGCAGGAGAGTCACGTTTCGAGCATAAGCTCTTCATCCTACCTGTCAGTGTTTAATACTGAGTTTACCACCATAATGCAAACCATTGGCTTGCAAGACTGAAAAATGATCAAGAGAAATTCTGTTGCAACAAAATAACTATCTTTTTCAGCAAGTGAATTATAAAGAAAACTCAATTAAAATCCCTACATTGTATGTTTGTAACTTTTGACTGTAAATGTTGGTGGATCTGGTTGTATTAAAATTAAAAAGTCAGAGGGTTCAGTTTGAGTTACCAATGATCATGAGAAAGGAACATCATTTTAAGCTCAATCTCTGCCTTGTGTGGATTTAGCAGGTCCACATTAAGGTGGCTACAAGCATGTCAAAGTTGGCCTTGATACCCCTGAACTAGGAAGTGAAAGAACCTTTCTGAATTTTGCAAATGCAGACTGAATTGAACTCGGTGGATAAGTATCCAACTAATGGTCACAATCTAAATTTATGCATAAAGCATAATGATTTAGTCAATCTACTTCAAGTGACATCTGTGTCACTATATCTGGGCATGTGACTCAGATTTCTACTGTAATTTCCTATGCGATTGACGTGGTACAAAATGTTGATTGTATGCATTACTGTTACTAAGTAGGTGCCCATACAACTGATGTCTATAGTGGTCACTTGCATTGGTCAACCTCATTTTAAGCAATTGTGTTGATATTGAATTTTTGGGATTCAAACTATAAGATGTGCTCATGGCTACATGGAGAACACTTGGAACTAAACAAACATAAGACTATAGGGCCTAGTGCAGGAAAGTGGAACTCATGTAGGTAATGGTGTATTTTTGGCAGTACAGACTTGATGATATGAAGAGCCTTTTCAGCTCAGTTATGATTCTACCATTCTAAACATGATTCATTGTTTTGATAAAATAAGTGCTCGAATGATGGGTCCATCATGAAACTGGAGGTTTGCAAATAGTTTTAATGATTCCTGGTCCACACTATAGCAAATATGTTTCTTCAGATGTAAATACCTTATAAACCACACATCATTTGCAAATCCTCAATATTAATCACTTCACCATCGATAGCCGTGCTTTAAATTGCCTGCGCTCTAAATAATAAAATTCCCTCTCTAAATTTCTTAAAATCTGTACCCACCTCTCCATTAAGACACTTGTTAAAACCTACCAACTTCGGTAACGTGCACTAATATCTTTTGTATGAGCTGGTGTTACATTTTGTTTGGTAGTTCTTGGGAACGTTTTAATTATTTATTGGTGCTGCATAAAAATGCAAGTGTAATCATCTTGTGTCTAGCAATGTCTGTCACACTTCAGATGCCACAGGCTTTACAGTATGTGCATAAAGATCTTAAAGTAGCAGATTGTACTTTGCAAAATTTGACAAAGCAGCAACTTATTCTGCAGTGCACCCCCCCCCCCGACAACAAAATGTTGCTACCCCTACAGATGAATAGGATAGAAAATTCCCTTTATTTATGTGTATTAGAGAATCAGTTATGTTTGGATTAAACTAAACCAACTAGATTGCTGTCTCTTACTGAAGTAGTGCAACAAGCCTTGCACTTGGGGGAAGAAAATTCATCAGAACATCTATCAACATTCAAGGCAATTGGCAAGAGTAACCATGACATGTCACAAACAAGTTTTTTTTTCAAAAATAGAATTAATTCCAATGTGCAGTCCATCATGTACAGTGTTTTATAATTGAGTGTGATCTGTCTTATTCTGCTGCAGGCCAAGGAATTACCAACACTGAAAGACAATGATTTCCTAAATGAAGGGCAGAGAATTCAAATTGGAGACGAAAACAAAAAGATGTTTTTGGACAAACTCAAGCGTGATGTTGAGGTCAGTATTTGTTGTTGCAATTTACCTCTAGAAAATCTGAGACCACTGAGAAAGTACAGTGCATCCAAAATGATTCCTATTTGAATACATGTTTGGTCATTTAGAGTCTTGATATTGAACAATGTTTGCCTCCTGTGCCAGTTGATTACTTGTATCCTGACTGGATTTTTGAGACTCAGAAATTGTGGGAGGTTCAGCAATGGTAATGCCATTGAATGCCAAGGGAGCATTCAGATCAAGTTTCAGTGGCTTTGCAATGAGAAAATATGAAATAGTACTGGACAATACATTTTTCAATATCAGAGCTTATGGTTAGAAACAAAGGGATGTATAAACAAGAAGATGCCAAGCATTCTTTAAATTCTGTTTTACCAACCACTTAGCCTTTACTGCATGCTTCAATGTCACCATCCCTCCAAGGTGAGTTGGAGTTAACATACAGATCAGCTGGGATTTAATTGATCGGCAAAACAGAATTTTAAGAATGGTTGGCATCCTCTTGGTTATTGAGCAATTAGGGATGGGCAATAAAAGCTGACCTCGTCAAAAAAAACCTACATCCCATGAATGAGTTTTTTTAAAAACATTCTCTACCATGTTCTTGCCTCTGCAATCAGTAATGAAACTGTTACTTAATGTGCACCAATAATGCTTTCAAGTTGCCTGTGATGCCAGCTTGTTCTGTGTGGCTGTCTCACAGATGGTGACCACCCAATGAAAGGCCTGTCAGTATTCACCAATTTAAGGACACTCTTTATGTTTTCTAGACATGAATCTTGGTGGGTCCCAGGAAATTCGCTTTCAATTTGAAGCAAGCTGGACCAACCCACTATTGGGTCTTAGTGTGGTGGTGGAATTTCATGCTACATAAAGACTGTATTTGCAAGGTCTGGTGTACTACAGTGTGTCTGCTTTGCAATGGGGTGTTGTTCTTCAGCATATAGATTGGTTCTTCACTTTAAATTGATAAATAGGTTCAGATACCTTTAGGACTTTATGAGCAGTCATATTGTGTTGCCCGAGTGATAACTTTGACCAGATACACAACAATCTAACTTTGCTTAATTTGTTTCTTTAACAGTTTTTAGCACAGCTGAAGATCATGGATTACAGTCTGTTAGTTGGCATCCATGATGTGGATCGTGCCGAGCAAGAAGAGATGGAAGTGGAGGAGAAAGGCGACGAAGAAGATTGTGAAAATGATGGAATGGGTCATCCAGTTGGTTCATATGGAACTCCACCAGACAGTCCTGGAAACATGCTGAACTTTCCACGAATCTTTGGACCAGGAGAGTTTGATCCGACAGTTGATGTGTATGCTATAAAGAGCCATGACAGTAAGCAGATTGTTAACATTTCTTTTTAAAAAGGTACTTTAGTTTAAAGCTTTTGATACTTAACGCTGTACAGAAAGAAGCAGTTAGTATTTCAAGTCCGATCCAGCTGTTATTCAGAACTGAAGAAGAGTCCTGTCTGAAACATTCACTGTGTTTCTCTCTCTACAAATGCTGCCAGATCAACTGAGTTTCTCCAGCATTCTGTCTTTTTATTTCAGGTTTCCAACATCTGCAGTATTTTACTTTCATGCCATTGTGGAAGCACTTTTTTTGGCTTAGACAGTCCCTTGACCTCTTCAGGGATACTTTGGGAGCACATCACCAAATGTTTTGCAGTGTTGGTAGGAAAAGCCTTAATGTCACAATTTCAAGGCTTTTAATGAGACTTTGCCAATGTCTGTCAATGCTTAAAGAAAATTCCCCTACTCTTCTAACAGAGTCATTGAGTTGTACAGCACAGAAACAGACCCTTCAGTCTAACTCATCTATGCTGACCAAACGCCCTAAATTATTACAGTCCCATTTGCCAGCATTTGGCCCGTATCCCTCTAAACCCTTCCCATTCATGAACCCATCCCGATACCTTTTAAATATTGTAATTGTACCAGCTTCCACTGCGTCCTGCCACAGCTCATTCCATACAGGCCTCACCCACTGTGTGAACAAGTTGCCCCTTAGGTCTGTTTTGTATCTTCCCTCTCACCTTAAACCTATGCCATCTAGCTTTGGACTTCTCTACTCTGGGGAAAAAATCCTTATCCATACCCCACATGATTTTATAAACCTCAATGAAGTCACCTTTCAGCCTCTAATGCTCCATGGAACATAACCCCAGACTATTCAGCCTTTCCCTACAGCTCAAACCTTCCGATCCTGGAAACATCCTTGTAAATCTTTTCTGAATCTGTTCAAGTCTAACAACATCTTTCCGATAGCAGGAAGACCGGAATTTAATGCAGTATTTCAGAAGTGGCCTCACCAATGTCCTGTTTAGCCACAACATGCCATCCCAACTCCTGTACTTAATGCACTGATCAATAAAGGCAAGCAAACCAAACACCACCTTCACTACTCTGTCTACCTCTGACTCCACCTTCAAGGAACTATGAACCTGCACCTCACAGTCTCTTTACTCAGCAACACTCCCCAGAACTCTATCATTAGGTGTACAAGCCTGCCCTTGTTTGTCTTACTAAATTAAACTCCATCTGCCACTCCTGAGCCCATCTACTCAAGGTCCTGAGATAACCTTCTTCACTGTTCACTACATGAATTCACTACACTAATTTTGGTGACATCCTCAAACTTACTAACCATACCTCCTATTTTCAGATCCGAATCATTTCTGTAAATGACAAAAAGCAACGGACCCAGCACCAATCCTTGCAGCACACCGCTGGTCACAGGTCTTCAGTCCAAAAAATAACCCTCCACCACCACCTTCTGAATCCTATCTTCAAGCCAATTTTGTATCCAAATGGCTAGTTCTCCCTGTATTCCATGTGGATCCAACCTTGCTGACCAGTTTACCATTCGGAACCTTATCGAACACCCTGCTAAAGTTCGTATAGATCTTGTCCACCACTCTGCCTCTATCAATCTTCTTTGTCACTTCAAGCTACTCAGTCAAGTTGATTTCTCATGTACAAAGCCATGTTGACAATCCCCAATCAGTCCTTGCCTTTCCAAATACATGTAAATTTAGGGCGGCACAGTGGCTCAGTGGTTAGCGGCAGGGACCTGGGTTCAATTCCTGCCCCTGGGCAACTGTGTGTGTGGAGCTTTCACATTCTCCCCGTGTCTGCGTGGGTTTCCTCCGGGTGCTCCGGTTTCCTCCCACAATCCAAAGATGTGCAGGTTAGGTGAATTGGCCATGCTAAATTGCCCATAGTGTTAGCTGCATTAGTCTGGGGTAAATATAGGGTAAGGGAATGGGTCTGGGTGGGTTACTCTTCAGAGGGTCGGTGTGGACTTGTTGGGCTGAAGGGCCTGTTTCCGTACTGTAGGGAATCGAATCTAATCTAAATTCTGTCCCTCAGAATTGCCTCCAACAACTTAGCCACCACTGACACCAAGCTTACCGCTCTATAGTTCTCTGGCTTTTGCTTACCACCTTTCTTAAATAATAGCATCACATTAGCCACCTTCCAGTCTTGCAGCATTTCCCCCTTGGCTATTAATGATCCACACGTCTCAGCAAGGCACCCAACAATCATTTCCCCAGATTTCTACAAAATTCTGAAAAAAGCCTGGTTCGGGTCACAGGGATGTATCCACCTTTGTGCGTTTGAAGACGTCCAGCACCTTCTCCACCATAATGTGGATGCTTCTCAAGATATCATTATTTATTTCTCCACGTTATTTAGTATTCATTATTCTTCTCCACAGTTAATACTGATGCAAAATACTTGTTTAATATCTCACCCATCTCCTGCGGTTCCACACATAGATGATCTTGTTGATTTTTAAGGAACCCTATGATCTCCCTATTACTCTTTTGTCCTTAATGTATTTGTAGAATCTCTTTGGATTCTCCTTAACCAAAGCTATATCATGTTCCTTTTTTGCCCTCCTGATTTCCCTCTTGAGTCAAGTTTTACTCCTTCTCTAGTAGGTATATCCATGTACTGAATAAGAAAATTTTCTTGTACACACTTAAATTCCTCCCCATCCAAGCCTTTAATACTATGGCAGCCAATGTTTGGAAAGTCAAAATCTCCTCCCATTACACCCCTATTTTTTTCCTACAGATATCTGAGATCTCCTTACAGATTAGCTTCTAATTTCCCACTGACTTTCGGGGTCCCTATGGTGTTGTAGGGAAAGAAGCTGATCAATGTGGCATTGATTTACAGACAGTGGGTGTTCCTTATATCTTGCATCTGGATGAGAGAGATTTTGTAAATTTGCTCTCTTTTAAAATGTTTTTTCCGCCGACGCAGATCTTATCTTAAAAACATGCGAAGCTAGCATTGCCGGGGTTACACACAACCCCAAACTAAAATTACTAAATTCACTTTGTCCAGCAAGCGAAAAGTCCTGTTTTTTTTTTCCAAACTGAGCCTTCTCAGCAGCCAGCACTAACGAGGGTGGCAAATTCATTTCTTGACTGTGTTGGGGGATGTGGAAACTAGCCCTGGTTACATTCAATATAGAAGTAACTGAGTTACTTTTTTTTTGCCTAATTCTGTGTTCACTTCAAAGTAAATTGTACGAAAGCATTGTATTGTTTTGTTTCTACTTCAGAATTTACATTAGTCTGAAGTGAACTACCTGATTTTCAATATTATCTTGTAGATCTACAATCCTTTCTGTATTCCTCTTGATGCTGCTGCCCCTTCTCCCTTTAAGGCATTCATTAAAACCAAACCCTCTCACCAAGACCAAGGTTTTAGTCACCTGTTCTAATATCATCTTAAATCGCTCAATGTTGCATTTTGTTTGATAACATCCTGTAAAGTGCCTTGGGAAGCTCACCATATTAAAGTTGGTATCTAAATGTAATCTGTTTTTAATTTATATGAGGTGAGATCTGATTAAGAATGAGGTGAGTCTATACAGCACATCATCATAGCTTTGATTATTTAGTATTTTACACATTTCTGGAACCACAGCTCAGCAGTGCATGGTCGAAGTGTTAATTGAACCTTATTGCTTCCAGCTGTACATTTGTTTTCATTGACTTTTATATGAGTTTGTTAGTCTTAGCAAGCAAGATGATGTGCACTGTCAGAACTAGTGGAAAATATTGTTCATCTTGGTCTTTTTCCCATACTGTAACTGTGCTATGTCAGGTCAAAGACTATGGTAAGATTTGTTTGATGCTTGTTGCTGGAGGTTTGAGAATTGATGATGGCTGATGCTGTACATCTCCTGTTTTAGAGTCTGTTGCTGCATGTAATGGAGACTGGGTTTGTATGTGTTGGGGGTGGGTGGGGGGGGGGGGGGAGGGGGGAGTGCAAGGTAGGGTCAGGGTTGTAGGAAAGGAAGCTGATTAAGATGGCACTTGATCTACACTTGATGTCCCTTATATCTTGCACTGTGACGACAGAGATTCTGTGAATTTGTTCTGACCATTGTTCACATTTTGCAAAGATTTGCAGTTTAAATTCTAGTCAGAATGGAGATGTATAGCAACTGAGGAGTACAAGAAAGCTGGAGGGAAACGTGGATTAAAGTTTTAACAAAGCTGATTTGGTGGAGTAAGGGCAACCATTACATTATGATTTGTTCTCAGATCCCCAGTGGTCAATTTTAGTGTTTACTTCATTTATTTCAAATTTCAGTTTCAGCATATTTTCTTGTATCAGTTTTTAAACACTATAGCCATTGTTAATGGTTTTGATCTGAGTTTTGTTTTAAATCATTCTATCTGGTCACTGTTTCAGTCTGGTATTACCCACTTGCTGTGTCCCACCTGCCTATTTTCAGTTGTTGTGCAAGGCTCCACGTGGCAAAGGTCAAATAAGGACAGACCGTTCTCTCAGTGTTCACATTCCTCCTCAACCCACATCACCCAAAAAAAGTTCAATTTGATCATTCGTCACAGTGCTGTTTACGGGATCTTTGTTTGCAGAAAATGTGTAAGAGTCACTTCTAACTCTCCAAATCAAACAGCGATTGTGGCTTGCTGACAATTGCAGAACACTGTCCCTTCTCAACATGATCAATGTGAACTGCCAACACTTGGCTTAAACTAAAGAACAAGGATGTACAGTGATCATTGCAGCTGAGTACTCCATTGTTGCACCCTGCTATTGCATGTATATACTTGGAAATGGTTTAAAGAGGAACAATTGGACAAATTATATATTTAGAGATAATGATAAGAAGTGAAATTTGCAGGAGGTGATTGTCTTATTAATTAGAGTTTATTGTGGAATGAACACCAACCCAATACTTATTTAGCAACTTTAACATAATAAACTATTCCAAGATGCTTCAGGGGGTTAATAAAGCAAAATTGTACACTGAGCCACATCAAACAATATTAGTGAAAATGGTTTTTGGAAGGATCTTAAGGAAGAAAGTGAGTGGAGAGCTTTAGGGAGGGCAAAAAATCAGATTTTTGAATGATCTCCACTTTGCAGAAGTTAGAATGTGGGAGGCAAACCCAGATTTGCATTGCAATGGCCTGGAGATAACAAATGCATAGATGAAGGTTTCAGCAGCTGAGACAACAGCAGTCAGACGATATTATATCAGGTGAAAATAAGCTGATTAAATGCTACAGTCAGAGGAACTTCAAGATGTTACTGAAGGAACTGGAGTGGGTCGAGTGGGCATTGGTTACTGACATTTCATTAAGTATGGAAGAGGATAATGACAGTGCAGTGATTATTGGATTGTCAATTTGAAATTCAAAAACAACAAATCATTAATGTAAAGGAAGAGTTTAGAGGGATATGGGCCAAGTGCTGGCAAATGAAATGAGATTAGGTTAGGATACCTGGGTAGCATGGACGAGTCAGACTGAAGGTCTGTTTCTGCGCTGTACATCTCTATGACTCTAAATCTCTATATATTCTGGTAAAATGTCAGCAACAGCTATTGGATTACGAACTGTTTCACTAAAGTGCTTCCAGTTAGAGCCGCCCTCCAAATCTGTCTTAAAATATGAGTCTAGTTGCTGATTCTGAATGCCTGCTTAATGAGCCATTTAGATTTAAAATCAGTTGCTTGAAAAAAACAAAAAGGCCCACATCTCCAGAACAAAATGCTTTTATAAATATATGAGGACCAGAAACATGCCGTGAAAAATGCAAGTGCACTGCACGGCCTGGTAATTAAAAAACCATTAGGGGTAGCAGGTGGACTTGACGATTCTGCAGTCACTAATGAAGATGCCAAGCCTGTTGAAAATTAGTTCATTTGGGAGTCATTAACAACTGGACAAATAACATGATTGGTTAAAATTAAGTAAAATTAGTAATTTTACTTTGAACATCTGTAAGCCAGATGCCCAGTATATTGTTCCTGTTTGAAGAGATTGGGGCGAAATTAAATAAAGCTATTTGGAAACTGAGGGAAGTTCAGCGAAGCACATGGAGCAAGCTGCCCGTAAGGCTTATTGGGGGAGGGAGTGTGACCTTTGGGCAATGTTGTAGTTGTAAAAATATATAGCTCTGCAATATGTGTTTTATGTCTGAAATATTTATCTGCTGTTTGGTTATTACTGCAATTTGGTGGCCATGCATTGTATTTTATAGTTGTAAAAGGATTGGATAGAGGTAAATGTGTGTTTTGTAAAAAAAATCTATTTGCAAATTAAGTACCTCCCTTGAGTGTTAAAGCTCTTTTGTTGTCCTGATATAAAATGAGTAGACGGTTTAAAAAATGCAGGCATTGTTTGATAGTCCTGATTTACTGTGCTTAAATCTTGACTCAGATGGCAGCATATTAATTTCCTGATCATAGTGAGAATTGCACAGTAGCAAGCCATTCAGCCCATTAAGTCTGTACCAACTCTCAATAGAGAAAGCAAACCAATCCCACTCTGTCCCTTAAACCCTGCAAGTTTATTTTCCTCAAAGTGTCCGTCCAATTTCCTTTTGAAACCATTGATCATTGCAGAGTTCCAGACTATACAACTATAGTGCATATAGGGGTCATTTGGCCCATCAATTCTGCACTGACCCAGAGCATCCCACCCAGACTGTGACCCCCTCACACTATCCCCATGTTTCCCATGGCTAATCCACCCAGTCTGCACATCCTTGTACCCTATGGAGCAATTTAGCATATCCAAATCCACCTAAAGTCTGCATAATTTTGGACTCCGGGAGGAAACTGAAGCACCCGGAGGAAATCCACACAGACACAGGGAGAACATGCAAACACACACACAGTTGTCCAAAGCTGAAATTGAACCCGCTGGCCTGGCACTGTGAGGCAACAGTGCTAATGACTGAGCCACCATTTACCAGTCATGACATTTACTGCATTAAAAAAAGTTTTAAAATCTTCCTCGTGTCCCATCTCGATTCTTCCCCCCGCAGTGCTTCTCAAAATCTTGAATTTAAACCCCAGTAATCCTTGTACTATCAACTAATGGGAAGAGCTTTCCTTTATCTATTTTACCCAAACCTGTCATAATCTTGAATACCTCGATCATATCTCCCCTCCATCTCCTTTGTTCCAAGATGAATATATGATGCTACAAGTTAGATGGAGGGTGTTAAGGGTTTGTGATTAGTAACCTATTTGAAAAGAGCACCTGAAAGCAAGAAAGTTAAAGAATCATTTGTCTAGTTATTCAGAAAATGTATAGATTGTATAATGCACATAGCTCTTAACCATACACCAAGATTGTGAGGGGGCTGGGCATGATATATGTTTAGAAGATGTTTCCACTAGTGAGGGAAACTTGAACTTGGGAGATTAGTTACAAAATAAAGGGATGCTAATTTAAAATTGAGAGGCAAAATAATTTATTCACTAAGAATGTCTGAAATTCTGTACTTCAGAAGGTTGTGGAGGCTAGATCACTGAAGATGTTTAGTAGTCAGTATCAAGGGATTTAGGGCTAGGAGCACCTGGTACAAAAGTGGAGGCGAGGCCTGGGGTTGAATAGCCTGATCTCAGAGAATGGCACTGCAGGCTTGAGGGGCTGGGTGACCCACTCCTGCGTCCCATTCCTTATGTTTTAACATTTGGATCAGATGACCAGGTGGAGTTGGGCTTCCTTCAGTTTACTTTGACGTTACTGAGAGGTAAGTGATGAGGATGATATTACAATTGAACTTCTTGACATGAAGTACAATTTGCGGGTTGCTTTTATTTCAGATTTTACAAGCCACGGGCTTATTGGCTTGGTTGTGTCATTGTCAGCATTTCACTACTTTACCAGTGTAATTACTGATGAGGTATGCACAATTGTCAAGGCAATGACGGAAACTCTAATTGACCATTGCTGCACAAATTGTGGTTAACCAATGACTCATGCCTGAAATACTCTGCAGCACACTAGCTGGTCAGTTCCATTTCTCACTGCTCCCCCCCAGGATCTTGGAGAATTGCATGGGTTCTGAAAGTCTGTGTGTATAACTGGGCAAGGTTACTGTGTACAAAATAGTTAGAAGAAACATTTTGTATTCTAGAGCTGGTGTCATAACTGCATTGTAATAGTCTTGTTCTCTAATGTCAGTAATACTGGCTGATTTTCCAGATGCGCCAAGGAAAGAAGTTTTTTTTATGGCTATAATCGACATTTTAACTCACTATGATGCAAAGAAGAAAGCTGCCCATGCTGCCAAAACAGTCAAACATGGAGTAAGTATATGACCTATGTCAGTGACATCTGGAAGCTTTGGGGAGAGAATACACTTAAAGGAGATGGGAGCTTTTTAAAACACCAGAATATGTTTTTTTGTGTTCATTCATAGATGTTAAAGTTATGTTTACAAAATGAAGAAAGCTACTCATCATCTGGCTATTGTTTGTGAGCATGGCTTTGGCTCAGTGGGTATCACCCTGATTCAGCAACTTGTGGGTTCAAGTCCCACCCCAAATACATGAGCATGTTGTTTACGTGAAAACTTCAGTGCCAATCTCATGGAGTTCTCCTCTATCTGAGGTGTGCGGTCTTTCAGCTGAGGTGTCAATGTCACGCTGATGACAAATGAAGAATATCTATGCAATTGTTGTTGTAGGAGCAGAGTTCAAACCCAGACCTTGATATTAAGGAAGAATTATCAAGTGCTTGCAAATGTATTCAATCTCTCAGTTTTTTTTTCTCTGAACTCTTCTTTCACACAATTTTTCATTCACAATCTTTCTTTTGCATTCCCAGCTGCACTTTTGCACACTCATCCTCTCAGTCACTCACTCACTAATTCACTCTCTGACATTCAATCACTCTCATTCATTCTCATACTTATTCACTCACTCACTCTCATGCTCACTCACTCATGCTCATTCACTCAATCTCATACTCTTACTTCCTCTCATGCTCACTCACTCACATGCTCACTCATTCCCATACTTAATCATACTCTCACTCAATCTCACACTCACATTCATGCTTACTCCCTCTCATGTACTCACTCTCACTCACTCTTTTTCTCTCAATGTCACTCTCTTTCTCTTTCTTACTTGCATACTCACACTTACTCTCATTCTCACACTCGGTCTCACACTCTCACTCATACTCACACTCATACTCACACAAGCTGTCACTCCCTTGCTCTCCCTATTTCTTTTTATCTCATGTTATTTCTCTCACTATATCATTGATATTTAGAAGACAGTCTCCAATATAAATATATGACTGACTCGATGACTAAGGTTCTAGAGCCCTCTAGAGCAGAGAATTCCAAAGATTTGCAATTGTCTAAGTAAAATTTAAAAAATTTCCGTATCTGTGCTAAATGCGTCCCCCTTATTTTGACATTTCCCCTGGTTCTAGCCTCCCCAGCTAAGCAAACATCTGAGAAATGTAGAAAGCATAGAAAATAAATACAGGAGTTAGCCATTCTGCCCTCTGAGTCTGTGCCATTATTTAATATTATCATGGCTGATCATGCAATTTCAATATCCCACTCCCGCTTTCTCTCCATATCCCTTGATCCCTTTAGCCACAAGAGCTATGTCCTGCTCCCTCTTGAATATATCTAACGAACTGGCCCCAGCAGCTTTCTGTGGGAGAGAATTCCACAGGTTCACAACTCTGAGTGAAGAAAGCTTTCCTTATCTTAGTCCTGAATGGCTTACCCCTTATTCTTAGACTGTGACACCTAGTTCTTACCTACATCTGCCCTGTCTATCATTTTAAGTATTTTGTAAGCTTCAGTGTGATCACCCCTCATTTTTTCAAGCTCAAGATAATTTGTATCCAGTTCCCCAATCTCTCTTCAAGGATCTCTCCCAGAGATCTGACAAACCTCAATGACAATAATATGATTCCTATTACAACTAACAAAATAGGTGACAGCTATTCATTGGTTCATTTATCAGGATAACATTATGATCAGAGTCAATCTGACTGGTTTAAAATTTAAACAATGCCTGGCAGTTAACTGTCAATCACCATTAATTGGTGCATACTCATGACAATACTTCTACCACTCGGAGTCCATTTGCCAACTCATGCAATATAAATGTTGGATGTCTCCTTGTGTATTTTTGCGAATTGTCCTGATGAGTACAAGACAAGACCTTTGACAAGATATACCTTTTTTTGTAGCAATAGTCAAGTTCTAAACTACCAAGTATCTATTTTCTGTCATTTTGCCAGTCAACCTTCTGTGAGGTTTGTAACCAAAAGCCTTCTGAAAATCTAAGTTTGCCAGTTAGGCTGGGGCTATTTTCCCTGGAACATCAGTGGCTAATGGCTGACCTTTAGAAATTTATAAATCTTGAATAGCCAAGGTCTTTTCCCCAGGCTAGGGGAGTCCAAAACTAGAGGGCATATGTTTAGGATGAGAGGGGAAAGATTTAAAAGGCACCCAAGGGGCCACTTTTCCACACAGAGGGTAGTGCGTGTGTGGAATGAGCTGCCAGATGAAGTGGTGGAAGCTTGTGTGACTACAACATTCAAAAGGATCTGGATGGGTAGATGACTAGGAAGGGTTTAGAGGGATATGGGCCAAGTGCTGGTAAATGGGACTAGATTAATTTAGGATATCTGATCAACGTGAATGAGTTGGACTGAGGGATCTGTTTCCGTGCTGTACATCTGTATGACCCCAAGGCTAAAAGGGTGGTAGACACAGGAACCCTATTTAAATGTGCACTGGAAATACCTCGGCATAGAAAGCTACAAGAAAATGGGATTGGAATAGATGGACATTTGATAACTGGTATTGAAATAATGGATCGATAGGCCTCTATCCATACTCTTAAGACCAGTCACAATCCCCTCCCCACATTGCAATTACATTGGTTGAAAGTAAATACAGACAAGGAGAAAAGCATTAGCTTTCAGCTGAAAGTAACAAATTTTTAATGTTCTCAGCCACCACTTCATCAGTGTTCAAGGCAGTGAGCTCCTGATTTTAGATTGTTTCTCTCACTGTTGGGCAACACTGCACTCAGTATGAAACAATTCTTTTTTTTAAAAAAGCAGAAAATGCAGGAAACATACAATAGATCTGACAACCAGGTGAAGGTCTTTATTTTAAGAAACTGATAAATGCTAAGCACTTCCAAAATTTCCTGCATTATTTTAGGTTGACCTGTAGCTTTCTCTGCTGAGGCATTTCCACTGCACATTTAAATAGGGTTCCCGTATCTACCACCCTTTTAACCTTGGAGTTGTAGAGATGTCCAGCATAGAAACAGACCTTTTGGTCCAACTCATCTATGTCAACCAGATATCCTAAATTAATCTAATGCCGTTTGCCAGCATTTGGCCCCTAACCCTCTAAACCCTTCCTATTCATATACCCATCCAGATATCCTTTAAGTGTTGTAATTCCCAGTGAGTTCAAGATCACCACAACCCTATAGGTATATAAACAAAATTCTCCTGAAGTCCCCTCTAAACCTCCTGCTCCTTGCCTGTTCCTCAGTGATTGGGAAAGTCATAGCTAAATTTCTCCCACTGATGCGATTGCCTACATTTCAATTGGACAATAATTGAATAAATGTGGCTGATGAATATTATTCATATCCAGAAAACCCCCATTTTCTAAAACTGTTTAGTTCTCCTTCAACAGTGCAAAGATGTGCAAGTTCAGTGGATTGGCCATGCTAAATTGTCCATTGTATTAACAGATTTGCAGGCTGGGTGGATTAGCCATGCGAAATGCAGGGTTACATGGAGAGAATAGGGGGTGAGTCTGGATGGGATGCTCTTCAGAGGATCAGTGTGGAGATCATAGAATCCCTACAGTGTGTAAGCAGGCCCTCCAGCCCAACATGTCCACACCAACCCTCCGAAGACTAACCCACCCTGATCCATTCTCCTGACCTATTATACTACATTTACCCCTGACTAATGCATCTAATGTAGAGATCCCTGAATACCATGGGTAATTTGACATGGCCAATTCACCTAACCTACACAGGTTTGGATTGTGGGAGGAAACCAGAACACCCAGAGGAAACCCACGGGGAGTTGATGGGCTGAATGGCCTGCTACCACACTGTAGGGATGCCAGGAATCTCTGAAGGAAAATTCTTAATGTACTTCTTCCTTCTCACCAAATGTGGGTCAGAACAGATCAGCCACAACTACATAAAATTGCATACATTTGCAAAGCAGAAACAGGCCATCCAGTCTATCTGATTTGTCCTGGCATTGTGCTCCACACGGGCCTCCTCCAAAGTACTTAATCCCATCCTGTCAGCGTGTTCTTCTTTCCATTCTCCCACAGAGTTATCTAGCTTCCATTTAAATGCATCTATATTATCTCCCTCAACCAACAGCTCGCTCTCATTCCAAGCAATGACATTCCTCCTGAAGTCTTTGTTGGATTTATTGGTGACATTTGTCCAAGCTGATCATATAACATGATAGACTTCACTACATTTTATTCATTCTGTGAATGTAGGTTTTGGTAGTAAGGCAGTGTTTATTGCCCCTCCCTAACAGCATTTTAGAAAGTGGTGGTTAGCCACTTAATAGAAATGTTGCAGTCTACAGGGTGACATTAATTCACAAACTGTTGTTTGGACATGATATAGGCATAACTTTGGTGGGGAGTTCCAAGATCTTGACCCAATAATATGTTTTCCCTTGTGGATCGTAGAAGTGATGGTTTCCCATTAACCTACTGCCCTTGTTCTTGTAGGTGTTTGGGGTTTTGGAAATATTGTCTAATAGCACTTAGTAACTTGCTGCAGTGCGTCATATGGATGGTGAAGTGCAGCCAAAGATGGTGGAGAGAGTAGATTTGATTAGATTAAATTCCCTACAGCGTGGAAACAGGCCCTTTGGCCCAACAAATCCACATCAACCCTCTGAAGAGTAATCCACCCAGACCTATCACTATGGGCAATTTAGCATGGCCAATTCACCTGACCTGCACATCTTTGGATTGTGGGAGGGAAACTGGAGCACCCGGAGGAAACCCACACAGACACAGGGAGAATGTGCAAACAGACAGTCACGCAACACGGGAATCGAACCCAGGTCCCTAGATTGTACACTCAGCTTGTGTATCAAGAATGACCATGTTTGGGGAAGCTTAGTATCAGTGCTATCAGGAGAGGAAACAATGATAAGACAATTTATTTTAATGTGTATAATTGCCCATTATAGCAGGCCAACTTTGTATTTTTTTTCATTATGACTTTATAATACATATGTTAAGTTCCACAGAATAACAAGCATTTCAAATTCCTGTAGTTGGAACCCACTGGCCACATTATTTGATTTGACAAGAGGATTGATAAATCTACTGTTATTTTACACAAAAGGAGCAGAAGTATACAATTGCTAATTTTAACAGTAGATATGAGGTCAGATCAGCAACTTGGTCTTAATTTAGTGCATTACATTATGAAGTGACTGTTGAGGGAGTTTAATCTATTCTTGCAACTGTTTCTATTGCAATTATTTCCTTTCTCAAGTAAGGAGACCAAAACTGAACACAGTGATTCGGATATAGCCTCTCTCGAAGAATACTAAATGATATTGGATTCTGAGAAACAGTACACAGCATGAGTCAATGGATCTGTACGGTTGCAGTAAAAGTTTTGTAATTTTATATTTCATTCCCTTTCCAAGAAACACCAGCATTCCATTTGCTGCCTTAACAATTTAATCTCTAACATGCATCTCAAATTAACAACCTGGGCTTTAGATAAAATGCTTTAAAGTGGGATTAAGCTGGACATCTCACTTTTCAGTGAACACAGACATGATGGGCCAAATGGCATCTTTCTGTGATGAAATCTTCTTATGATTCTATGTTATTATTATTATAAACATTCAAGATAAACAGTATCTGGATAGACAGAATGAACTAGTGTTAATGACACAACTGAGTTAGCCACAAATTTTATGTTTTTATCTCCCTGTTTTTGGATGAGAAACTCTTGAGAAAACCTTTCTCCTTTTAAGTAATTTTGAGATGAGGGAAGATTGCATGAACTTGTGCATCGATGTCAGGTGTGAATCACAGCAGACTAATTGTGTTATTCTTTACACGTTTGATTAGCATGCTTGGTACACACTGTCTAGCCTCTCTTGCAGAATACTAAAGGATATTGGATTCAGAGAAACTGAGTTAATTTCCTTTCAGGGTGAAGCTTGGATGGTAGGTGATGTGGTTTGAGTTTGATGACTCAAGTTGTAGACCAATATCTTTGGGGACATGGTGAATAAATGATCAATCTGCGTAATGTTTCTATTTTTGCTAGTTATGGTGAAAATGAAGTTGTAACCATTTTGCTTTTCAATGTCTTAACTTTGCTAGTTAAGGATTCATAGTTTCTTGAGCACAGTTATCATTTAGATTAATGCCTTGTTTCCTTGTGTGTTCCAGGCTGGTGCCGAGATCTCCACAGTTAACCCCGAACAGTACTCAAAGCGTTTCTTGGAATTTATGTCTAACATCATAACATAGTGCCCCTGCAGACAACACATGACACGCACAACAAGACTACCATTGTGTAGCAAATGCAGGAACGTGGAAACTGAGGACACTGTAGTGGTGCGTGCAGTATTCAATGTGCAGAGACTAATCTCCAAAATTGCATCCTTTGGAAATAAAACAAAAACACAACAAAAAATGATACTTGCTGGCAAACCTGCATTGCCTAAAATGTTGCATTGCTCTTGAAGTTTTCCCTGCCATGTATTATGAGTGTGTCTTTACTGGCGGCAGCTTCAGTGGCACTCCGTTAGCCATGATGAGACATACTGTGTGATCCTAAAACCAGAAGGTGGGCACTTGAACGCAGTGAAGGACGATGGGCACTTTAACAATGGCAAGAATCACTTTTTTTAACAGTTCATATATTGTCCTAATGGAACAAAGGCACGGTATTATTTGCGTGTATCTTTGTGACACTGCACTCGTCCCAACCCTGGTTTTGCCATTGCCAGGCCTTTGCCACGCTGTTTCTCAAATATTTTAAGTTGCCATATTGTCTAATCGCAAAAAAAAAGGACTTCAGCAACTTTATCAATAAACCAACGCAACTATATATAAGCTATTGTTCGTTAAGGGTGGGTGGGTAAGGGATGGGGCAATGTTTACTCAAGTGAATATTTACAATAGGATGCCACATATCCAGATTTCTCGAGTCTGCATCTGGTTATGCAGTCTGTGGAACGGCCATCAGTCCATCAGATGTGATTTGGGTGAATCATTTGGTTTTGTGGCATTCCTAATGTATTCTAAACGTTTACTTTTATTTGTTACTCAGCAGGAGGGCTCGCGTTTACTTTGATGTGAGCTACTTAGCTTTATAAAACAGTACAGTCTGTAATTGTGCTTTAAGCTAATTTTTTTGGACAATGTGGCATTTTGTCTGCTAGGTCAATAGACATGAGTAAAAAAAGTGATTTTTTTTTAAAGAGCTAACTCCTTTGTAAGGGACTTTTTAAAAGACTCAACTTCTCTTGAGAAAGTATTGCTATTTGCTGTTGAATCTTGTTACAAAGAAGTAGCTGTGACAATAATGTTACTCGGTAGTGCTTTTGTAAAACTACCTGATTGTTGATTTTTGGATCCTTAACAAGCCTGAAATATTATGAAAATGATGTGGCAATATTGTGCTGTTTTAACAGAACATTCTGGGTATATGAAAACGTATGACTAAAGCAGGCGAGCATCAAATTTGAACCATTTACTTCTTGTTTGCAGGAACCATAGAAGGAATTGATTGGCACTTTAACCCTTTAAATAACAAATTTCATGTATTGCTGTTAATTATGTATAGCTTAAACAAATTAAAGGAGGGATAATGCAGGTGAGCTTAGTCTGCACTTGGCAAAGACTAAGTAATCACTAATAGATATAATAATAACAGCAGACTAAACTTAATGTTTGAATCCTCGCTAATTATTTTCTATGGATTGTTTTTAAATACATAAACGTTCTGTACTAAAAGGCCATTTTACTAAGTGATCAGTCAAGTTTATAATTGAGAACAGCAGACGTAGGGTGGTAGAGGTGTAAACATTGCAGTAGATGAATAGACACCTTCTGACATCCTGTGTTGCTGGAACAAAATGTACAACTTATTGCACTGTATGTTACAAAAGATTCTAGTGCAGCTGTAGGCTAATTCAAAACTGTAAAGGATGAAGAAAAGGAGCATTAAAATTACTGTCCAAATTCAGTTGCATCAGGGTAAGTGCACATCTGATCCAAGCTTTGATATTCAGAGTACCAAGTGATTTCTCACATATGGATGGTTCCTGATGCAGGCATAACTCATGTATATAATCTGGTCCTTTCATAAAATACTTAAGTTGAACAACAGCTCAGTTTAGTCCATTGCTGTCTGTTAATTTCCATGAGGTTATATTTACAAGATTTGGAGGATGTTCTCTGGTATTTTCAATTGATCATACATTACGTCACTGATAATGTGAACTTATGCCAATTTTCAAAAGTTAACAGCAGAAAGAAAATAATTTTTAAAACTGATTTTAAACCTTAAAACTGTTGCTGTGGTACCCACTGGAGAGCATGCCCATAAATAGTAGCTCTTCTCCCAAACTTCACCCAAATAGACCATTTTCCAAATGCAAGACCAGATGATGATTAAGAGCAGGTAATTTGGCCATGAACACCATAGGTACTATCTTGCAGTGGCCACCTATTAAGGATTTTTAATCTCTCCCAGTGGTATGGAGACCAATTTTACTTTTGTATCCATTTCCATTTTGTTGAAGCCAGCTAATTCAGCACTGTCCAGGGATTGGACTGAAGGGCTTTTGCCCGAAACATCGATTTCGAAGCTCCTCGGATGCTGCCTGAACTGCTGTGCTCTTCCAGCACCACTAATCCAGAATCTGGTTTCCAGCATCTGCAGTTATTGTTTTTACCTCTGTCCAGTTCCATATGTCACCTTACCACATGAAGCAAAATATCCGCCCATGATCAAATATTGCTATTCTTATAGGCCCAGAACTTTGTATTTGACAAGTCAGGACCCCCAACATTAATTTTTCACATCTTTCCTGTTGATTTTAATAGATCTGACACACTATCACCCCACTGGAGAGCTCATTTTATTCTTGCACCAGATTTCTTATTTTGTTCCTTGTTTCAGATGTCAAAGCAACAAAAAAAAATTTAACATATCTTCATCAAGGAAACCAAGATCATGTGACTTATGATTGAAAGCACTAGGGATTAACCAACTTCTGCAGGTGGTACATCTCAGTAAGTGTCAGCATATTAGCCCAAACCCAGTTTATCTTTGGGTTCAGATGCAACACACACACAAACTTGTAGATATCTGCCTGTTCCATAGTGGAAATTATCAGCAAAGTGCAAAGATTTTGGTTTGACCAGTTATGCATTTATCAGGAGTTTGACTGTAATAATTTGTAACGCTGTGTTTGGAGTCATAGTGACACAGTGTTTAAACTCACTACAGTAATACCAAAGCTTACAAATAAAAAACTTGTTTTTGTAAAATTGTACTGGTCCAAGCGGATGGTGGTTAACTCTCCCTCTAGTTATCACTCAGTTGAGTACAACCGGATCAGATCCAAATACAGTGAGATTTTGAAGTACTTTTAGTAGATTCCATTTCTCTGTAAATTTCCCTGGATTTTTCTTTCACACTCACTTCTTTTCTCTTTAGCCTGTGTTCCACAGGTTGTGGACTTTTAGGGTAATGTCTCCATTCAAAAGCATATGGAAGTGTGTGAAGCATTGGGCTAAGTTTATCCCTTGTGGATGTACAAGGTCTTGTGGCATTTCTTGTTTGAACCGGAGCAGAGAAATTCTCTGTAACATCTTGGTCCTTGTTTATTCCTCAAGACAGATCAGCTTATCGCTTGTTTGATGTGCACAAATTGCTTGTCATATTCCCTACATTAAAACAGAGGACTACAACTTTTAAAAGGTACTTCAATGGCCGTAAAGTACTTTGGAAGGCTTGAAGATTATAAGTTATATTTTCATATATCTAAACAGCATCAATGGGTTATCGTGCATCCATTAAAATTGTGGCTGGGTGTTTGCTTTGAATTTTTTTTCCATGACTCCAAAGAAAGATTGCTTTGTAAATAAAAATCAACATACTTTTATGGCATACCACACTCAGTAGGTAAGAGGAATATTAAATGATTCTGTACTTAAGATGTTCTGTTATATAACTAGTTTATTTTTGAATTACACACATCATATAAACAGAATACTCAATGACTGCTGAACAGAATATGAAAAGTTATTCCATTAAAATTCTTAGGTTGACTGACAATCTCCTGCTATCTTAGGTGTGTCAGAAGAGAAACTACAATTAAACAAAAACATTGTATTGCAAAGTTGGTTACAGAAGTTTTGCTTTTAATCCATACGAGCTTTTAATGTTCTGGTGGTGATCTTGTCTTTTTCGCTGTAAAGAAGAAAACACAGGTAAGATAATAGAATGTAACAAGGAGGATGACTGCCTCTTCCATTATAAACAAAGCCTGGCAGTCAGAGGATAATCCAGCTGGGAAAGGATCCAGAGGGTTTATGTTCGAGCCAGTTAGTTGTCATGATCTGGCATACAAAAGGAGTGGTGTAAGCAGATTTTCAACATTCAAAAGGGAACTGGGTATATTTGGAAAGAGGTGTGGAGATACAGTAATTAAACTTAGTATTCAGTACCACTCAGGCCAAACCTGGCACTTGTAGAGCTGTTCAGAGTGGGGACAGGCACAATGGGCCAGATAGCCTACTTCTATATCATGCTGATCTAAACAAAACAATGCTCCCCCTACACCTATGCTTGTTCGTCTTAATTAAGTGCTTTGCCATTAATACATCTGCAGGAAGTTGTCAGGTTATTGTTGAAGCAGTTTGCCAGATTACAGCAAATTCATTCAGACTGGGGACAGGTCAAAGAAAATGATTCCATAGGAAAGATGTTTTTTTAACTTGAAAGGGTTCAGAAATGCCAGGATTGGAGAGTTTGAGCTATAGGGAAAGGCTCAATAGGCTGGGGCTTACAGAGGGCATATATTTAAGGAGAGAGGGAAAAGATTTGAGACACACTGAAGGGCAATCTTCTCTGAGGGCAGTGCATGTATGGAATGAGCTGCCAGAGGAGGTGGGTACAATCACAACACTTAAAAGGCATCTACTTGGGTACATGAATAGGAAGAGTTTAGAGGGATATGAGCCAAATGTTGGCAAATGGGTCTAGATTAGTTTAGAACATTTGGTCAGTGCAGACAAGTCGGACCGAAATGTCCGATGCTGTGTTGTTTAACTCTATGACTCTATACTCACTGTCTTTCTTGATTGAATGAAATGTTCCGGAGCTGAACAACAACGAACTGAACAGGAACCAGACAATAAGGCCATTCAGCCCATTGAGTCTGCTCTATCATTCAATCATGGCCGATCTTTTCTCAACTGCATTCTCCTGTCTTAAATACCATCACTGGCTTGGCTTCCACAGCTCTCTGCAGGAATGAGTTCGACAGATTCACCCCCCTCTGGCTAAAGAAATTCTTCCTCATCTCCGTTCTAAAGGATCGTCCCTTCACTCTTAAGCTTTGCCCTCTGGTCCTAGTCTCTCCTGCAAATGAAAACATTTTCTCCACACCCACATTACTGTGTAATTTTCAATCGGGTCCTACCTCACCCTTCTAAATTTCAAGTGTAGACCAACAGTCCTCAACCACTCAAAGTATGACAAGCCATTCATCCCCAGGATCATTCTTATTAACCTCCTGCACTAGCATATCCTTCTTTAGACATATGACCCAAAACTGCTCCCAATATTCCAAACAGCCAGAGCCTCAGCAATGCATCTCTGCTCCTGAAGTAATGCCCTTTTGAATGCCAACATTGTATCTGCCTTCCTTACTACCAAAATAACCTTAAGAGAATCTTGAACCAGGATTCCCAACTCCTTGTGCTTCAGACTTCTGAAGCCTTTCCCCATTTAGAAAAAGTCTATACCATGTCTTCCAACCAAAGTGCCTAACCTCTCACTTTCCCACATTGTATTCCATTTGCCATTTCTTTGCCCATTCTCCTAGCCTGTCCAAGTCCTGCAGCCTCCTCGCTTCCTCAACACTACCTGTCCCTCCACCTGCCTTTGTGTCATCTGCAAACTTAGCAACACCACCCTCAGTTCCTTCATTCTGATCTTTAATGTAAAATGTGAATAGTTGTGGTTCCACAATTGACACCTGCAGAACCTCTAGTTACCTGCTGCCATCTTGAAAAAGACCCCATTCTCTGCCTGTCGGCCAATCCCCTATCCCTGACAGCACCTTGCACCTAACAGCATGAGCTCTTGTCTTATTTAGCAGCCTACTATGTGGCACTTCATCAATGGCCTTCTGGAAATCCAAATCGATTACATCCACTGGCTCTCCTTTGACTAACTTGTTCATTATCTCAAAGAATTAACAGATTTGTCAGACATGACCTCCCCTTAACGAAGCTGTGCTGGCTCAGCCCTATTTTACCATGCAATTCCACATCCTCCACAATCTCATCTTTAATAATGGATTCTAAACACTTACCAACAACCTAGGATTTCCTGTCTTTCCTCCCTCACTTCTTAAAGAGGTTGGCAGCTCCCTGAACTATTTACTTTGGAATTGTTGAAGAAAGATATTTTATCAAAACTTTTCATCTTGTAGTCCGCAGGACAATAAATAAGAATATCAGTTTATGAGGAAAACCATATTGTTGTGTCAAAAAAGAATGCTGACTAGCAAGTGGCCTCTAAGTGGTAGAGGCTTTGCCATGGAGAATGCACCCATTAATGCTCTTGGGTCCATGATATGGCTGCCAGAACATAGCCATGCCTTCAGAGGTATGGATCAGGTCCAATTCAAAGTTTCTAAGGGATGGAGTAAAAGGTGGAGCAATCATTCAGGTTGTGCATGTAGCTTTTCCTGGAACCTAGCTCTGACTATCCTACAGCCTGCTCCATTGAGCTAACTACCACAGACATAGCCCTTGCTGGGTCTGGGATATTTCCCTGGCATTTGTTGAAAACTGCCCCAGTTGGGGCCTTGACTGTTGTACAAGTCAGAGATCCTTTATCTGAAAATGTCAGACCCAACTGGTTTTCAGATACATTTCTGCAATAAACATTTGGGCCCGCTGCAAAAGACTTTATGTGCACATCTGAAACTGAAAAGATTTTAAAAACTAAAGGGCTCCTAACCTGTAAATGACTGCCCACACTTAAAGCTTTCCTAGTAGCTGAGTTGGGTCAGGAGTCGTCATGACGTGGCTCCCTATCTCCAATTGTTCTGGACTACCTCACCATCTCCATGCCTGCCACTGCAAGCCCAGGAAAACTTCACTCTCTACATGAAGAAATTCTATCTCATTGCAGTTCTTAAAAATCTTATTCTGAGACTTTGCTCCTTAAAGTTAAGGCTCCCCATGCAGGAGAAACCGTCTCATAGCACTGTCAAGAACATTACGTTTCGATAAGATTACTTATTTTCTAATCTCTAGAGAAAACACGTCTAATCTACTCAATCTTCCCTCTTTGGCTAGTCATCTTATCCTCTGAGTCAGTTTAGTGAATAACGTGCAATAATTAAGTACTGTACATGTAAAAAGCTTCTGTTACTGTTTGTATCTACTCTTGTTAAGAGATCTGTTGTTATAGTGCATGCTCCTCTGTCTTGTGCAATCCTCACATAACTACTGTGACTCTTCTGCAACCACTCCAATCTGTCCATCAGTCAACAATGCCCAGCCTGCCTGACCTTTCTAATATGCTGTCCTCCACTTCACCCTTTAGAAGAGATTACTGTAGCCTTTCACCTCTGATCAAAACAAGAAAATACCAGTTATTTTCCTGGTTTTATTTTTAAAAAGTCTTCCTTTTGATCTGGCAATTTCAACAAGACCATAAATAGGAACAGGGCTAAGCCATTCAACCTCCCAAAACTGGAAGGTTCAATAGGATCATGGCTGATTTAAAAGCATCCTGTTCATTTGTTGTTATGATTTGTACATGGAAATTTTAGCATCCTCATTACAAAGACCTCTATTTTCTTCCACAAACCTTCATTAGTGGCCAAGTTACTGAGTCTACTGGAAAGTTGATTGTATGAAGCATCTTAGGAGCTTCCTTGTTAACACATCCCTTCATTGTCACAAAATTACTTCAGACCACCCCTTATCCTTCTATCTCCTATAGAAGGAGCTATTACACACACATCTATCTCACTAGGGCTCTAACTCAAACTTACACTTGGTTAAGTCACATACATGGATATATATCACAAATTCTCTTCCCTATGAACTATTATCAGCCAGCAAGTCAAATGGATTGATTTTGTTCATGCACTGCCTTCTTGCAACCCAGCAGTGTAAATACTTTTGATAGCACAGTTTTAATACATATGAAACTAACTTTCTGCCATTATACAGTCATAGAGATGTACAGCACGGAAACAGACCCTTCGGTCCAATTCGTCCATACCAACCAGATATCCCAACCCAAACTAGTCCCACCTACCAGTACCTGGCCCATATCCCTCCAAATGCCTTTTAAATGTTGCAATCATAACAGCCTCCACCACTTCCTCTGGCAGCTCATTCCACATAAGTACCTGTTACCCCATAGAGTTAGGGTGAGGGGGAAAATATAAAAGAGATCTACGTCCTGGACACCCCCAACCCAGGGAAAAGACTTTGTCTATTTACCCTATCCATGTCGCTCATGATTTTATAAACCTCTAAGGTCACCCCTCAGCCTCCGACTCTCCAGGGAAAACAGCCCCAGCCTATTCAACCTCTCCCTGTAGCTCAAATCCTCCAACCCTGGTAACATTCTTGTGAATCTTTTCTGAACCCTTTCAAGTTTCATAATATCCTTCCAATAGGAAGGAGACCAGAATTGCATGCAATATTCCAAAAGTGGCCTAACCAATGTCTTGTACAGCCGCAACATGACTTCCCAACTCCTGTACTCAATACTCTGACCAATAAAGGAAAGTATACCAAAAGCTGCCTTCACTAACATAGCTCCTTGAAAGTGGAGTTGCAGGTAGATATGAACCTGCACTCCAAGGTCTCTTTGTTCAGCAACATTTCCCAGGCCCTTACCTTTAAATGAATGAGTCCTGCTAAGATTTGCTTTCCCAAAATACACCACTTCTCATTTATCTAGATTAAACTCCATCTGCCACTTCTCAGGCCATTGGCCCATTTGATCAAGATCCTGTTGTAATCTGAAGTAACCTTCTTCGCTGTCTACTACACCTCCAATTTTGGTGTTATCTGCTAACTATACCGCTTATGCTCACATCCAAATAAAATGAAAAGTACTGGACCTAACACCAATCCTTGTGGCACTCCACTGGTCACAGGCCTCCAGTCTGAAAAACATCCCTCCACCACCACCCTCTGTCTTCTACCTTTGAGCCAGTTCTGTATCCAAATGACTAATTCTCCCCTGTATTCCATGAGATCTAACCTTGCTAAATCAGTCTCCCATGGGGAACCTTGTCGAACGACTTACTGAAGTCCATACAGATCACGTCCACTGCTCTGCTCTCATCAATCCTCTTGTTACTTCTTCAAAAAATTCAATCAAGTTTGTGAGACATGATTTTCCACGGACAAAGCCATGTTGACTATCCCTAATCAGACCTTGCCTTTCCAAATACATGTACATCCTGGCCCTCAGGATTCCCTCCCAACAATTTACCCACCACCGAGATCAGGCTCACTGGTCTATAGTTCCCTGGCTTGTCCTTACCAGTCTTGTTAAACAGTCATTAACCTGCTTATGTTAAACAAACACATATGGAAAGCATTTGCAAAAACTGAAACTTAACTTTCAGTCAAGTTGTAACTAACTGCACAGAATGTTCCAAACTTACATAATGTGAACGATGACACCCATACCAGATACAGCATCTCTATCCACAGCATTCAGCATAGCCTGAGATATGGTTTCAAATAGATCATCTGGTTTCTAAAATGGAAACATTCATTTGGTATGTTAGCATAGAACACAAATGCTGTTATTTCTTTCCCAAATGGGTGCATTTGATTTGCTTCAAAGGGACAGAGGAAGCACTCAGTTGTGCAGTAGAGTACCCCTAGGAAGGCCACCTCATGCCCTTCAAAAGTTTGTTACCTAGAATAGAGGTCCAGTGTCTGGCTATTCATGCACTGAAATAGCATTTGGAACCTGTTGAACCTTTGCATATTTTATGAAAACAGACAGCCTAAGCCATCCAAGATTTCATACCTGTAGCACAGCAGTCCCCTTTTAACAAAATATTGAATGTCATTCTTGTGATAGATATAACAACTCCATACCTGTCTACTGGTTTAGTTGGTAATAGATACCATCTGATGGATCACTGAGCCATACAATTCACAAAAGTCTCAAGCTCGATCCCAAGTCTGTTTGGATTTAGCTGATGTATAAGTGATTAGAAACAGTGCTATTGCCTCAATGCTCCTGTCTTGGTGGGATGGGAACTGGTTCAAGATCAGGGCAAGTGAATGTTTTCTCAACACAGACTGTCCAAGTTCATAAGAAAATGACAAGTTTGTTTTCCCAGGAGTGTCGGAGGCTGAGGGGTGACCTTATAGAGGTTTACAAAATTATGAGGGGCATGGATAGGGTAAATTGGCAAAGTCTTTTCCCTGGGGTCAGGGAGTCCAGATCTGGAGGGCATATGTTTAGGGTGAGAGGGGAAAGATATAAAAGAAACCTAAGGGGCAACCTTTTCACGCAGAGGGTGGTACGTGTATGGAATAAGCTGCCAGAGGATGTGGTGGAGGCTGGTACAATTGCAACATTTAATAGGCATTTGGATGGGTACATGAATAGGAAGGGTTCGGAGGGATATGGGCCGGGTGCTGGTAGGTGGGACTAGATTAGGTTGGAATATCTAGTTGGCATGGACAGGTTGGACCGAAGGGTCTGTTTCCATGCTGTACATTTCTATGACTCTTAAGTACTGGAAAAGTAACAGTCTCAGTGAAAGTTTCTCAGCATAAATCATTGCCTTCAGCAACAGAGAGCATCAGGCTAGGGGATAGGGAACAGCACTTAGAGAAGTATCATAGCACATACAGGGTCAGCTGTAAAAGAATCCTAATGCAGGTGAAGTTCAGTACCAGCTCAGCCGTTTGACAATCATTCTGGTGCTAAATTAAACACATCTTTTGTTGGAAGGCGTGCCATTTAATCCTGAAGGCTTGTTTTCAATTAATCCTTCCCACAAGGTCAGAATAATAGCAATGCACAGAGATGACCACACGGCTGAGACTGAAGATTGGATAATGCTACTATTTTAGAATTGGATCCATGCTGTCCTCAAAGAAGACAGAAAGTGTATTCACAGAAAAAATACAACTAGCATTGGCGAGTTTTGAAAGATTTGTAGCTCAGTTTGAGGTCTGGATGGAAGTTTGCTCGCTGAGCTGGAAGACTAATTTTCAGACGTTTTGTCACAATACTAGGTAACATTATTACTGGAGGCTCACTGATGATGATACCAAGTACGGTAACGAAACATCTGAAAATGAACTTTCCAGATCAGCAAATTTACATCCAAAACTAGCATTCTTTGCATTCACCTCAGGCAATCAACAGGTCAAAGTGCGAAAGCCTTAGTGCAAAGAGACAAGTAGTACTCACCATGTCTGGTTCCCAAAGGGATTCACACATCCCATACATTTGTTCTGCGCACGTTCCACTAACCACAAAGTCTTCAGTCTCCATTGGGCAGCCAATTAAGTCAAGCGAACAAATAAATGGTTGGTAGGTTTTTGGATCAAGACCTGCAATCACTGGTTCAACATAGTATGGGCCAAATCTGTGAAGGTTGAAAGTAATAATGAGAAAACAAGTCCACACATGAAAGTGCATTGTTATAAGAGACAGGGACCCAGGCTTCACCAAGTTGAATAAGGCAATTGAGGGACAGTGTACAACATAGGGCCCTATTATACAGTTTGAATGTCCCGGTTCAGACAGACAACTGCAGCACCCAATGGCAGATCCATAGCAGTATAGCTCAACCCCACCCTCAGCAGGACCACACTGGTAAATCACATCAGTTACAGGACACAATAGTTCCTTATCTGTTATTAGGAGTTAGGTTTTGGAGATCTCAAAAACCAATAAGGACTCTGTATATTTTACATAAGCTGCTTATAGTATACAATACCAATTATAGAGTGATAAATGTTTATTGTACATTATGTTTGTGTGTGGCAGTTAGTAATGCAACCTCACACCGGAGAATCAGACAATACCACGGTGTACAACATCAACCATTGCATCATGAGTTTGGAATATTTAACCTACCGTCGCTCATAGAGGAGATTTGAGACCATGCTCATAAATGTTTTTGGTTTGATCTGTCTGCCTTCTTTCAATTCATACAGGTTCAATCTGAACTTGAGTCGCTGTGAGCTAGAAAATAAAATGAGACTAAGCATTAACAGTAGTGAATAACTTTAACCCATAAAGGGAGACAATATTCAACTTGCACTGAGGAAGTCAGAAAAAGTATTGACTAACTGTTGTGGTATCTGACGGGTTATCCTGAAATGCAGAAATCTATACATTTGGAAATGGAGCAAACCAGATCTTATGTAAACTCTTTTCAAAAGAAAAATAGTCTGTTAGCTGGTAGACTGTTGGCAAATTTCTGATCAGCTCCCATGTCGACTCCAAAATTTAAGTTCTCATTAAAATAAAATAATCTACTTGGGATTATATTGGTTCCATCACCAGCACTGCCAGAGCTTTCCTGCTTTCAAAGAGACCAAAAATAACATAACGCAGTTTAGACATTTCACAGAGTTGTAATCAGAAGGATAATTATTGTGATTCTCCAACTCTTGACCTGTTGAACATTTCCCAGTCCCTTCATCCTATCACTAGATGCTGAGCCTTTCCTTTGTCTGGGGACTAAGCTCTTTAATTCTCTTTTAAAACACCTCCTGTCTCTCATCCTTTCTTGTTTTCAGATCCTCCATAACATCTATCCCTTTGTCCAACCATTCAGAAATCCCTGTTAATATTGCTCCTTAGTTAAAATATTAACTTTTGTTTGACAAGTCTTCTGTAAGTACCTTGTTTTCCTACATTCAACACCTTGTAAACAAATTGTTGCACTTAACAGAGTCACATAAAGAGGACTGGCACAGGATTCAGTGCCATGATCTTCAAGAACAATAAATTTTGGAAAACGGAAACTCCCATTGAGTGATTTCTTTTTCATATGCAAAACATTTTGGTGCAGTAACAAAGTATGAAATATAAGCAAACAAGAAGCTACTAGTTGGGTGGAATGGAGTTAGGTTACAGATCAGTCACGTTCTCACTGAATGGTGTCAGATAAGGCTCATGGGTTGAATAGCTAACCCTGGTTTCTACCTTCCTCATTTCCCAACAAGGCCGACTTTCAACTATCTGTTGAAGTAGAGTCGAAAAATGTGGCACTGGAAAAGCACAGCAGGTTAGGTAGCATCTGAGGAGCAGGAGAGTTGACGTTTTGGGCATAAGCTCTTTCATCAGAAATGTGGAGGGGGAAGGGGACTGAGAGATAAATAGGGGGATGGGGCTGGGGCTGGGGGGGCAAAAGGTAGCTGGGAAGACAATAGGTGGATGTAGGCAGGGGGTAATAATGATAAGTCGGTAGGGAGGGTAGAGTAGACAGGTTGGAAGGAAGATGGACAGGTAAGACGGGTCAAGAGGGCAGTGCCAAGTTAGAGGGTTGGATCTGGGATAAAGTGGAGGAGGAGAGGGGTGAGATTTGGAAACTAATGAAGTACTCCAACAAGCTCCACAGTTGTACAAGTACTGCTCAGATGGTCAATACTGCTGCTCGTAAGCAATGTAGAAATGAAAAAAACAGGAGGCATGGTTATACAGGTGCCACTCTCACTCTGCTGCCTCACCGAGTAATCACAAACACCAAAAGCGAGGGCCTACTCCAATACAACTGGGCAGAGACAGTCAAACTCGTCTCAGCTAAAGTTCAATTTAAATAGCAACTCGAGAAAATGGGATGCCAGATTGCAACTAGGGGCAGGAACACGAGTTGATTTTACTCTTCTTAATTATGGCCTAACAGATCAACTGCACATGTTCCAGCCCCACCTCAGGGTAACACTTTGATTGCAACATTTCAGAGACAGCAGGTAAGTTCTTGTGCCCTCATTTCACACATCTCCAAAGTCTTTATTCACTTGATGGTGGTAGCATTCCTACCCCTGGGCCAGAAGGTCCAGGTTCAAGTCCCATCCGCCCTGAACATGTGTGTATCCAAACAGGTCAATTAAAATGATTATGTACTCCTATTCAGTTGTCATCTCCTAACAGAGGTAAAACCTGTGCTCACACCTCCTCCCTCACCCCCATCCAAGGCCCTAAGGGAACCTTCCACATCCATCAAAGTTTTACCTGCACATCCATCAATATCATTTATTGTATCCATTGCTCTCGATGCGGTCTCCTCTACATTGGGGAGACTGGACGCCTCCTAGCAGAGCGCTTTAGGGAACATCTCCGGGACACCCGCACCAATCAACCACACCGCCCTGGCCCAACATTTCAACTCCCCCTCCCACTCTGCCGAGGACATGGAGGTCCTGGGCCTCCTTCACCGCCGCTCCCTCACCACCAGACACCTGGAGGAAGAACACCTCATCTTCCACCTCGGAACACTTCAACCCCAGGGCATCAATGTGGACTTCAACAGTTTCCTCATTTCCCCTTCCCCCACCTCACCCTAGTTCCAAACTTCCAGCTCAGTATTGTCCCCATGACTTGTCCTACCTGCCTATCTTCTTTTCCACCTATCCACTCCACCCTCCCCCTGCCCCCGACCTATCACCTTCATCCCCTCTCCCACTCACCTATTGTACTCTATGCTACTTTCTCCCCACTCCCTCCCTCCTCTAGCTTATGTCTCCACCCTTCAGGCTCTCTGCCTTTATTCCTGATGAAGGGCTTTTGTGCGAAACATCGATTTTACTGCTCCTCGGATGCTGCCTGAACTGCTATGCTCTTCCAGCACCACTAATCCAGAATCGCCTAACACAGCTCAAACTGAAAATCAAATTTGCAAATTCATAGCTTATGTAACTCTAATCACTGGAGGAACTAAATGACGTCTTAGGGAGCTGCATTTAAATTGATTTTAAAATGATTACTTCAGCATACTTATTGTCACATAACCAGAAGTACAACTGTTGTAGCAAAGAAACAGTTTCCTCCTTAAGTAGACAATAGTGTGTACTCAAGGAATGAGTGCTCGGGAGTGCTGCCTTTCAAACCTACTCTGTCATCCAATTTGAATTCCATTTTCCAGACCTATCCCACCCCTTACCATCACTGCCCAAGAAACTATCAGTCCCACTCTTGAATATACTGACCAAAGATTGAGCATCCACAACTGTCAAAGAAAGAATTTCAAAGATTCAGAATATTTTGAAATGTTTTCTCTTCCCTTGTTGTCTTCAATCTTTAATACCTGACCCTGGCATGAGGCCTGGTTCTCGTCTTCCCAGCCAGGAGAAACGGCCCCTCAGATTCAATCGGATCAAGGCCTCTAGGTTACATATTTGTAATGAGATCACCTCTTATTCTAAACTCCAGAGAATACAGACCCTTTCTACTCACTGTCTCCTCATAAGACAACTCTGTTGTGAACTGTTAGAACTGTTCAGTGCAGAATATGGGTCAAGTATCAACAATGTGAGTTGGTATCTTTAATACTTGCGTTTTTCAGAAAATCTAGGGGAAATCAAATCAGAAAGGACGAGGTAATAGAAACAGTGCAGATACGATGGGCTGAATGATCTCATTCTATACTGTAACGATTCTGTGAAATTCTGTCACCTGAACTACAGACCTCTCCAAGTTCTCTCTACTCTCCTTCGCTCGAAAGTCTCTTTTGCTGGAGGGCCAGTACCTTGCCAAAGAGGCTATTCTTCACACTTAATACCAGTGCTGCGAACAACCATATACTGTACTTCGCTTATACAAAGCATCACTTCACCTAACATGAATTTTATAGCATGATTCAACTGGGGAAGATTATCCCTTCAAATAAGCACAGGTAACAAAATCTGGTACTCCCGAATCCCTAACTGGTTTACCTGCTCCCTTTATTGAAATGGATAACCCAAGACAGACCTGAACTGGCCAATCTACTGTCTAACTGAGGACATAGAGTCACAGAGATGTACCATCTTAACCCTTAAAGATCAAACAGCTAATCTCTGTCAGCATACTTACACCGTCTGTACATCTGTGCCGAGACCAGCCAGTCCAATAAATAACCTTTCACCCATTGGGAAGATTTTCTGGAAGTCAGTCATCACCAACTGTGCCTGAATTCCAAACCGTCTGTCAGCTGCTATTGCCACACAATCTTTACCCCGCATGGCCATAACAGCCCCACCATTATATGACATGTGCGACTGTTGGAAGAGAAGGTAAAACAAGTTAGGAACTCCTACAATGCTTGATTTTTTTTTTGTATTTCGTCACGTATACTTTAGGCAATAGCGGGCAGATGGGAAAGATTGTGTCACAATTGAATTGTGTCAGGAATACTTGTTCCGTGGTCAATAATTCCTGGAATGTGTCTTGAATTCAGTGTCTCTGGCCCAGATGCTGCGAATGGAGCCACAAGACCTCTGCAGCATTTGATGGGTGAATCCATCTCACCACAATTCTGAATCATGATTAAGTAAAAAGTTAAAGTCAATGTATTAATTATTTAAAAAGCATTTTACAGAACACTATAATTTTTGCGGCATCGTAGAAAAATGTTTATAAAATCCAGTGGGTAACAGTTATGGCATTGCACTTCCTGGCAAGATTCTTTCATCAAAATATCTTGAGAAAATATAAGTAATAGAGCAGGTTGAGAAAGCTTTAGGATATGGGATCCTGGGCTTTGTAACTAGAGACAGAAATTAAATAAACAAGGAGGTTTCGGTAAAACTTTATAAAACAAGTTGGGCTTAATAGGAAATTGAATCCCTTTGTGAGCACAGTGCATAAGGAAGAAGGGAAATGCTTTATAGAGACAATGCAGATAAGATGTCAAAAAAGAATGGTTCCAGAAACAAGACAGCAGATAAACTAAAGAGCCTGGGAGGTATTTAATTCTGCTACAGAAATACACCAGTACACCATGCTAAAGCTATCAAGAAGTTATGCAAATCTACACAAATCTGAATTTGTTTTTAATTCAGTAGGTTGGTCAGAAAAAGAGAGAAATTTATCAAACTGTAAAATGGAGCAAAAAGTCAAGTCAAATAACTGCAAACATAGGTAAAAACAATGACTGCAGATGCTGGAAACCAGATTCTGAATTAGTGGTGCTGGAAGAGCACAGCAGTTCAGGCAGCATCCAAGGAGCAGTAAAATTGACGTTTCGCACAAAAGCCCTTCATCAGGAATAAAGGCAGAGAGCCTGAAGCGTGGAGAGATAAGCTAGAGGAGGGTGGGAGTGGGGAGAAAGTAGTATAGAGTACGATAGGTGAGTGGGGGAGAGGATGAAGGTGCTAGGTCGGGGGCAATGGGAGGGTGGAGTGGATAGGTGGAAAAGAAGATAGGCAGGTAGGACAAGTCCGGACAAGTCACGGGGACAGTGCTGAGCTGGAAGTTTAGAACTAGGGTGAGGTGGGGGGGGGGAAGGGGAAAATGAGGAAACTGTTGAAGTCCACATTGATGCCCTGGGATTGAAGTGTTCCGAGGCGGAAGATGAGGCGTTCTTCCTCCAGGCGTCTGGTGGTGAGGGAGCGGCGGTGAAGGAGGCCCAGGACCTCCATGTCCTCGGCAGAGTGGGAGGGGGAATTGAAATGTTGGGCCACGGGCCGGTGTGGTTGATTGGTGCGGGTGTCCCAGAGGTGTTCCCTAAAGCGCTCGACTAGGAGGCGCCCAGTCTCCCCAATGTAGAGGAGACCGCAACGGGAGCAACGGATACAATAAATGATATTAGTGGATGTGCAGGTAAACCTTTGATGGATGTGGAAGGCTCCTTTAGGGCCTTGGATGGAGGTGAGGGAGGAGGTGTGGGCACAGGTTTTGCGGTGGCAGGGGAAAGTGCCAGGATGGGAGGGTGGGTTGTTTGGGGGCGTGGACCTGACCAGGTAGTCACGGAGGGAAAGGTCTTTGCGGAAGGCGGAAAGGGGTGGGGAGGGAAATATATCCCTGGTGGTGGGGTCTGTTTGGAGGTAGCGGAAATGTCGGCGGATGATTTTATGCGAAGGTTGGTAGGGTGGAAGGTGAGTACCAGGGGCATTATGTCCTTGTAACTGCAGACATGAAGGCCTTAAAATCCTAAAGGAACGCTTCTTCAGGTAAAATAGATCATAGCAAGTAAATTAAAGGAAACTTTAGCCTTATGCAGAAAAGAAAAATAAATTATTATCGAGAAAAGATCCTAATACTATTGTGGAACAGCCTCTAATGAATTAGTACCTTTAAAAAAAGGGATCTAAAATTCCTGTGGCACCCCTTTAGGTGAAGAAAGACGATTAATGATTGTAATAAAATTACCCGAATCTTCTTAAGGTTTAAAATGAAACTTAAATAATATCAAATCTTGGTTTAAAAGTGAAAGTAAAGGCCACATTAATCAGGTCAGGCCTGGCTCGTTCCAATGTGCAAATTAAACAAGCTGTAAATCGGTGCAAAAAGAACTATATTTTTGACTACTTTCCCTTTTTATCACTCACCATTCTGCCTAGTTGTCAGTCGAATCAAATACAGTAATTTTTACGATATTTTCCTAACTTCCAGACCAAAAAAAATTAAAATTAATCTCCACTTCCAGCTGCTGGCTGCCGCTCACCCAAACTTGATGCACAACCTAATCCCGCCTCCTAACCTGTGTGATTGGCCCACCCGTGCTAATAGGCTCTATGATTGGTCTACTGTTCCGTCTGTCAGCGCCGCCACGGAAGTATGTTTGGTTTCACGGTGCCGGGTGATTGGGGAAGGAAAATGACCAGTCACGGCGTGCGGGCGGGCCCTGGGGTGGGGGGCATGCCGGGATAGTGGAGGTCCAGAGCTGGAAGAGAAGGGAGGACAAAGGGAGCAAAGAGTGTGTGGAAAACATTATTGATGTTGTGACTGGGGAGGGAAGAAAAAAAACACAATTTAGCAGAGTGTTTCATTTAATAATGCGCAGCGGGTATTTTATTCCCAAAAATAAATGACATTTATATCAAATCATATTCAATAAAATATGCATTTGCGTTTATTTTAAATGATCCTTAATTCCAACAAAGAAATGCTGACAACTATGAACCTTAGATGCACCAACTCACTAACTAAAACTTATATCAATAGGAAACATCTGATGTAGAAGACAAAGAGGAACCTAGATGCATTCCTACGAAAACCAACCTCCCACGTCCCCATACAGTTTCGGGAAGAACGCCTGACGGATGTGTGGAAGCAATGAGACAAAAAAAAGAGCAGATCAGGTGAATGGAGTCAGACATGTAACATTTCCATATCTATCATTCGAAAGGAGCATGTTCGTTGTTGCAGTCCTTCAAAGGTGGTGCACAAACTAAAACTATCTTTAGAACTGGTCACTGCAGAGCTCTTTAAACGACAAAGAAAGGTTCATTGTCCATTAAAGAGGCATCCCTCCGGCTGGCTGTAACAATCCTAGTCATTTTTAAAAATAGTGTTTCCGTTTCATTATGACTGGGCGATATAAATCTTGTTTAACATAAGAAAATCAAATGTTAGCAGTAGGCCGATAAATCATAACCTAACATTTAATATTGGTACATCAGGAGACAACAGACAATTGTGCCACTGCACTCTCCCAGTGTTTATGTTGATTCAAATTAGCAAATTCTGCTAAACAGTTATAAGAGTTAAATATATTGGAACAATATGAGTGAAGCTGGGTACAAAATGTAACAACGTAGAAGTTATTTGTTCCAGCAGTACTAGGGAAAAATGGTAACAATGACGGTGTTAAGTGTAAACTACAATTCTTGCCCTGTTTATATTCAGGGCTATTTAATAGTCATTATGCAGCAGTGTGTTTTTTTTAGAAAATAATCAAACCATCTCGTTGACAATATACAGTTGCTATAATATTATAATTAGTTACAAAATTATCATAAATCACGCCTGATGCCAATTAGTCAATCATTGAAATAAATTCAAGCTCACGCTTAATAAGTAGTTTTTCAGTTTGACTGAGAATTAATGCCTCTAAATGATGCACGCAGGTCCAGTTGCATGCTGGAATCTGCCCTTGGCCCAGAAACGTGGTTACCTCCACTGCCTTGGTACAATTTAAACATGCACACTCACGTAGAATTAATAGGTATAATTCAAAGAACATATGGGCGGAAGTAATCCATTAAGAATGCTTCCCGCTTTCATTTGACTAGTTTATGTTAAAATTAAGTAACCTCTTGTTAACTTAGACACAGGTTTGTCGAAAGGACCACTATCCTGTGAATATCAACTAAAACTTCGGGCTTTGAGGAAGAACGATTTTCATTCCAGAAGAGGAGTGAAATTGAAGAGATTTAGTGACACTTCACTCTGCAGACTAGGAATTGACCATAAATGGCTGTAAAATTATGACTTCAATCCTGGGTGATAGTTTTGGGCCTACTTAGGCTATTTTCCTGACTTCGATTTTGAAGTCAGTTCTTTATATTAAGTTTAGTAGAGAGTGTAATTTCTCTGAAGGGACAGAGCTAGTTTAACCCAGAGCCTTATTTGAGGGATTAATATTTGTGGAAGCAGATAGCTTGTATTGGGAGCAGTTAAGGTTAAGTTAGGTAGTACTCTAACTGGGATTTTATCCGTTGCCACATTCTGTGATTGTGTTGTTTCATTGGCTCATGCTGCACTGAAAATATTATCTAATGGAAAATGGACCAAACTAGAATTCAAGCATGTTTCTGAGATCCATGACGTTTTAATAGCATGTTATAATTTGTGGTTTTACCACTGTAGTATGGAGCATTGATTAAAAGGTTAGCGAGATAATTATCCGTTTAATCTTGACAAAATGGTATTGAGATTGTTAAAGTCTGTGATGTAAATATTTACTGTAATGTTCCAACATATAGCAAATACAGTTTGCAGAATTCATGTCCTTTTTTTTAAAAAAAGTGCAGTTACACATTTTTTTTAAAAAAAGTAATGGTTTTACAACTTGTTTTCTATTTTAACGGAACTTGGAACGTGTTAAATAGAAAATGTGCCGAAATACCTGATGAAACGAACATCCAGTATCACTCTGAAATGTTACGTGTTTATTGCCGCTGCACCAATTGGAATTCTTCTCGGACTGTAGCTATACAAAAGTAATCAGGGGATGGTGGTATGTCATGCGTCGACGAAAAGCCACTATATTTCCAAAGGACAACCGTAAAAGCTCTGATAATTAAGATCCTTCCTGATAATCTGCGGCGCAGGGAGGGTAGAAATACACAAGGTTTTAAACTGATTTTTAGGGTTTGTCGTTGCATCATCAGAACTGAGCATTTCTGGTTCCTTTTGAGTGCCAGACTAGTGAAAGCTGATGCACGTGTGTAATGTGTGTTGATACAATACGGATCTTGTTTTTAATTTGTACCAAGGAATCGATGCATCGGTTTACAAGGTGGGTGAATGCAACAATCCGGAAAACTTCTTGGCTGAAAGCTGCAAACAACAGACGCAGAATCTGCCCATAAAATATCCGGGATTTCTTGACCACGTATTTGGATTCCATATGTTGCTTGTGAATAGATTTCCTGTGCAGTTAACTCTTTCTTTCCCTTGCTATACCCAACAAGCGACATGTGTCCCCAGTGTGCATGATTCAGACGACATGCAAAGTTATGTGTGCAGCACAGTGGGAAGGGGTTTACTTTTACTCAAACTCCACGTTGCAAAAATGGAAGTCGAGAGTCATCGTCATGTCGCCCTTTCCTTCACCAGCGGGGCAGAAAGGCTGTAAAATGGCTTGGGCATTATTCATCGATAATAGTCGAAAAATGTTGTCAATAGCAGCCGTTTTCAGTCCTATATGTTGCGAAATAACTATTTTTTTTCCCCCAATCGACTATAACCCCAAAATAGGACCCTTTTCATGTTTTAGTCAAGCCCAATAGAAAATTGGCCTGACGGCTGGCTATATTCGCCGGACTGTTAAATTCCCCTGCCTGGTATACCAGGTTCTGACTTCAACTGTTATTTTTGCTCTTCTGCAACCCCTATCACGATACCTGCTGCTGAAACCAACCTTAATGGCAGTGTTACCATTGAAAATTACCATTTGCACCGTGGAGGAGGGATGTAAACAGACAAGTGAAGGAGGTGTTACGGGGTTTGGTGTTCCATTCCATCTCGCAAAGGACGCTCGAAATTATGTAGCCTGCAGTGTTTATGTATAAACACACAATAAAAATAAAGCTGCAACACAGATCGTCGCCAAAATGACGCCCGAACGATTAGATTACAGCTCCCTGGGAAACATTTGGAATAATGCCAACTGATTCATAATTATGTAAAGCAGCTCCAAACCAGACACCAGGCTGGTCGGCGTTTTATTTAAACGTGGTGAAAAAGTCTGGGGTCACCTTGATCCTTTAATTGGATGTTATTGCATTAGGTCGTCATAACAATCGACACTAAACCAGTCACTGGCCACTTTCCATCGATCTGGAAGAAATCAAGGAAGACGTTACTGACCATTCTCGGAAAAAAAACAGAGAGTGTCAGCGGTAAATTCCAACACATGTCAGACTTAAAGGGCTGTGCAATGGAGTCTATTTGTGTCACGCATGAGGGGTTTCAACCAAATTATTAAAGGAGTATTCGCTGCCCTTGGGGCTTCCAATCTATCAACAATTAGGATTCCCTGAATAACTTGGGAAGCCTTGCAGATTATTTTGATTAGAAAAAAACAAACTTGTCTCTCTTTTCTCGATGCTATTCTACTCGGAATTATGAAATCTTTTTTACTCCTTGAAACAAAATTAAATATCGACAGTTGTTTGCGATTCCATGAGATGATTGGACATTTTACTCTTGTATATATTTATAGACGAATGTATTTTCAGTTCATTTTCAATGCAGATTCCAAACGCAAGTTCGAACAGGAATAACTAGCATTCTTAAGTCGGTACAAACGCAGCGCCAATTTCAAGCATGGAAACTCCAGGCTAAGACCCTTGCTGTAAGTCATTGCTTTAACCGGTACTGTGTGTGAAATACATTTCATCGTTATGTACAAAGCTGGGTTTGTGATCCAGTAACAGGCACATTTAAAGCATTGAGACGTTTCCAGAGTCTCGGATTGGAGTTTTCACCGTTCAAATTGGTGTAGTTTTATTGAGTCCGCTTGCTGTGTCCTCGGGCTCTCCAGAAGGCTGGAATTTTCTGGCTTTCATTATAGTTGATCTGGAAAGTATCCGGGTGAACCCTGTACAATAGCAAGTGTTCATGTATCACCCCACACCAAATAAGTCCTCTGAAATAGAGGATGAGGCAATACGTGACGTATCAGAGCCAAACCAGGCGTGGGGACGAGATAACCGAGAACTCATCCCCCAACCCCCCAGCGCAAGTATTGACGATGTACGCTTACGAACAAGTGATAGAGTCACAGAGGTCCACAGCACCATCCGCGCCGGTCAAAAACACCCACCTAACTATGCTAATCTGATTTTCTGCAACTTGGCCGTAGTCCTGGATGCCTTGGCATCGCAAATGCACAGCTAAGTACTTCTTAAAATGTCTGAGCGGTTTCTCCCTCTACCGCCCTTACAGGCAGTTAGCTCCAGGTTCCCACCACTATCTGGGTGAAAAAGTCTTTTCCTCACAACTCCTCTAAACTTTCTGCCCCTTGCCTGTGAGATGGTATGGAGAGAGAGAGGGAGGGCGAGAGAGAGAGAGACAGGGGAAGGGCTCTCGGAAATGGATATGTTCATCCATTGATACATCACCACCATTCTAGTCCCCCACTGACATCATAATGCATCGCATTTCCTCAATGTCGCAAGTTTCCAATTTGGAATGTTGTACCTCGTGACCATTCATCTCCAAATCATGTGTCCAGCAAATCCCCAGCCCCCCTACAGTAATGGCTTGGTTGATATACTTGTGGGACATCTCTGCATTCACGCAAACTCCACAACAACTTGTCATGACATGGCGCCTCTAATTTAACGAAACGTCCCAAGGCACTTAGTAGAAGCATTATAAAACGAGACTGACCCAGGTACTGCTCCTCGGATGCTGCCTGAACTGCTGTGCTCTTCCAGCACTACTAGTCCAGAATCAGGTAACCAAATAAGGAAAGATTAGGTCAAAGATTAGGCTAAAGAGGTGGGTTGCAAAGATCATTTGGAAGGAAGAAAGCGAGGCAAAGAGGCAGGGAGGTGTAGGAAGTGAATTGCAGATCTTGAGACTTAGGCAACCAGGGTCGTACCGTTAGCGTGCCTTCCATTAACATAATTACAAATCTGTTTCTTTATTCTTCAAAAATACCAGCACGAGGAAATTTAAAAGCGATGACGCCACGCTTGAAATCCTGACATTTCTTCAAAACTCTGCCCATTCTCTGTCTTACCCGAGGCCTCAAATAATGATTTACATCGACAACAAAGGAAGTAGGTTTTCAGTTCCGTTTACACCTTCATATGTCAACCCGTGTCGATGTTACACTTTCAATACATTCACAACAAAGGCCGGCACAGAATGCTTTACTCACAACATGTTACGTATTTTAAGAGCTTATTCTCGATAACCTTTATATACAAGCATTGACCAAGGTCAAAGAACTATTTTCTGTTCGGCGATGAATATTCAGTTTTCTTGGTGTTTGACACATCTCCTAATTTTGTGAAATTGCATGTATTTGGTCTAGGATGGTTAGGAAGAATGGGCTGTATATGACGGTTTTGAGCTCTGTCCAGTGTAAATCACGGCAAAATGATACTACTTCATTGGTTGTGTTCTACAGAGTCTGAGAGGTATGGCAGTTCGTTCATTTTATTGCTAAGCCCTCTCCCTTTCCGGATTTTTATCCTCACTTTCATGCTTTTTTAAAAATATTGTTTCCTCTGTTCGATTCCTCCAAAACTTGCAACCCTCAAGCCACGACTTTGTGCTCATCATATAATCGTATAATTGTTAGGACACCACCCTCTTCCTCGCCTTCTCTCTGTAGCCCCGAAAATGTGGTGTGTTCTGATAATCGGCTGTTCAATTTTGAATCTGGCTTCATTACACTGTCAGGCAGTGCCTGTCGGATCCTAACCACTTTGAGCATAACTGTCAACGCTCCTCTTAATCGTCCCTTCCCTGAGAAGAACAGGCCTAGGCTAAGGCCTTGCGAACATGAGTTTAAATTCCACTAGAGCAGCTACTGGGATGAATGATTCCGGACTACAACTCTCGGCTCAGACATGTTGACTGAAGCTATCATTGATTGTCGTGCAAACCCATCTGATTCATTAATGTCCTTGAGGGAATCCGCCATTCTTACCCAACCTGGTCAACATTCGAACAAGGAACAAGGGCAGGCCACTTGGCCCTTCTAGCCCATTCCGCCATTCAGTAAAGTCATGGCTGATTTGATATTAACCTCAACTCTATATTCCTGGATCGTTCACCGCCTCCCCCTCCACCCCCCCCCCCCCCCCCCACCCCCACCTTGGCAATCAAGAACCTATCTACCTATTTCACTTTAAATCATTTATATAAATGACGAAAGGTAGTAGACCCAGCACTGATCCTTGTGGCTCTCCACTGGTCACAGGTCTCGTCATTTATATAAATGATTTGGATATGAACATAGGAGGTATAGTTAGTAGTTTTGCAGATGACACCAAAATTGAAGGTGTGTTGGACAGCGAAGAAGGTTACCTCAGATTAAAACACAACCTTGATCAGATGGATCAATGGGCTGAGGATTGACAGATGAAGCTTAATTTAGATAAATGCGAGATGCTGCTTTTCGGAAAGGAAAATCAGAGCAGGACCTTTGCAGGTCCTAGGGAGTGCTGCTGAAGAAAGAGACCTTGGAGCGCAGGGTCGTAGCTCCTTGAAAATGGAGTCGCAGGTAGATCGGATAATGAAGAAGGTGTTTGGTATGCTTTCCTTTATTGGCCAGAGTATTGAGTACAGGAGTTGGGAGGTCATGTTGCGGCTGTACAGGACATTGGTTAGGCCACTGCTGGAATACTGCGGGCAATTCTATTCTCCTTACTATCGGAAGATGTTGCAAAACTTGAAAGAGTTCAGAAAATATGTACAAGGATGTTGCCAGGGTTTGAACTATAAGGAGAGGCTGAATAGGTTGGGGCTGTTTTCCTTGGAGCGTCTGAGGCTGAAGGGTGACCTTATAGAGGTTTATGAAATCATGAGGGGTATGGATAGGGTAAATAGACAAAGTATTTTCCTTGGGGGGAACAGTCCAGAACCAGAGGGCATGGGTTTAGGGTGAGAGGGGAAAGATATAAAAGAGACCTACGGGGCACATTTTTCACGCAGAGGGTGGTACGTGTATAGAATGAACTGCCAGATGAAGTGGTGGATGCTGGTACAATTGCAACATTTAAGAGGCATTTGGATGGGTATATGAATAGGAAGGGTTTGGAGGGATATGGGCCGAGTGTTGGCAAGTGGGACTAGATTGTGTTGGGATATCTGGTCGACATGAATGGATTGGACCGAAGGGTCTGTTTCCGCGCTGTACATCTCTATGACTCTGCCCCAGGGAAATTGCATGTGACTCCATGTCACCAGCAATGTAGTTAGTTGACCATGAAGCGCAGTGAAGGTTGACAACAATTGCAGCTTTGCCAGTGACACCCACATCCTAATAGAATTTTAAAAAGCAACACTGGAGATATGAAACCTCAAACAGGTGTAGCAGCATCTGTGGAGAGAGAACCAGAGTTAACGTTTTGAATCCGATATGACGGAGAGAGCGGGTAAGTGGAATTGAAACTCATCAGCCATGATTAAATGGCGGAGTGGACTCGATGGGCCGAATGGCCTTGCTTCCACTCCTATGTCTTATGGTCTTATGACCCTTCTTCAAAACTTCACAATACTCCATTTGAGGCTGGGCAAGCGCTTAAAGTAGGGTCATCATACTCTCCCCGCTTTTATATTCGACGCTCCTATTGACAACACTCAACATCGTCTTTACTAAATTCATTAGCTGTATCAAGCCTACTCTGGCCCTTGCTGTGATTTGGACACATGCTTCCATCTGATTCTGCGCCCCTTTACAATTTTCCACTGTGTAATATTGCCTCTACTCGTTCTTCAAAACAAAATCAGTCACTTCACATTCCCCCTCATTGAAACGCACCTCGCACGTGTCCGTCTATTACATCCATGTCCTTCTAAATTCACACAATTCTTCTCCCTGTTTGCAATACTCCCAGGTATTGTGGCCGCCTGTCAAATATCGTTCAGAGCCAAAGGGGTAAGATACAGTGAATTAATCCATTTGAATCCTTCAACAACAACAAAAACCGGGGAAACGCAGATTGAGTAAGAGCAGGGAACAAATGAAGCAAGTTCAATCAAATCCACTCCTTTGGGTGTCCAGAACATGGTCACACCACAGCGAGGTGCATGTGAAGGAAATGTGAACTTAAGGTTACCGATTTAATCGGAAAACAAAGAGTTGAAGGTTGACAATTAAATTCCACAGAGACCTACATTGTTGGCATTGCTCGTTCATCAGCAAAGCTAAGGTTCCCTGTGCCGGTATGTTCGTTTTGGAGCCCATTAGGATGGAGTAAGGAGATATCATGGGACATGGCAGGAAGCCCAAGGAACAGACAATAGGAACAACGAGGTCCCGGCTTACAAAGGGAGTTGAAATGAAGCGACCGCAATGAAGTGACATTCAGGTCGTTCTATGTATCAGCATGTCGAATACAATGAGAAGGCACCACAGAAACCTCCAAATGAACCACAAAACAATAGTGGCATGGAGCCTATTCCCCCCAACTCAATCGCCACTGGATTTGAGGAACATGATGCCTCCTGTGAAGATGCAGTCTTTAACACTTCGCTGCCCAATCCACGGGACTGTTAGTGTCCCAAACTCCGACCTGTGACCCTGGTGATTTGTCAGATTACCCGTGAACCGCCGGCATTGCGGTTTAAGGAAACGTGTGATGTCACCGGGACAGAAATTGCTGGAAAAGCTCAGCTGGTCTGGCAGCATTTGTGGAGATAAATCAGAGTTAATGCTTCGGGCCCAGTAACCTTTCCTCAGAAATGATTTCGCTCCACAGATGCTGCCAGACCTGCTGAGCTTTTCCGGCAATTTATGTTTTGTGTTTCTGTTTTCCAGCATCCGCAGGTCTTTCAGCTTTTTACAGCATCCTTGTCATCTGATGAATGGGTGAGAAAGAGACACAGTGAGACTGATGGCCACAGCAAACAAGATGGAGACATAATTATTTAAATAACACTGTTACCAACTTGAAAATCATTCCAATGTGAAAACTACACCCTCTCTGATCCATTTCCTTCCCTTAAGATGTTATTTTTCAATTGGAGTTTCATGCCCTTTTAAGGAGTCGGGCAGTGTACTGTCACTGAGCTATTAATCCATCGCCCCAGGTCTATGCTCTGGGAGCATTAGTTCGAATCCTGACATGGCAAATGGTAACATTTGAATCAATAAAAACATCTGATATTAGAAACTAGCTTAATATAATCATTGTCAATTGTTGTAAAACCCCCTCTGGTTCCCTAATGTCCTTTAGGGAAGGAAATCTGCCATAGTTACCAAGTCTGGTCTACATGCGACTCCAGACTCATATTAATGTGGTTGATTCTCCACTGCCCTCTGAAATAGCCCCCCTCAGTTCATGGGGTTGTGCAGTAAATCCCAACCAGCAACGCTAACAGTCCAGGAATGATTTTTTTTAAAGAAAGGCAATATGAAATCTCTGTCCACTCCCTCCCTCAGCAGCAATTCAGCTCCAGGGTTTCCTCGCTGCCATTGGCCTGATGTGAGATTAAATCGCCGCCCTGCTTTGATTGTATTGATTCTGTTCCCAACCAGCAGAGAGCACTCCAGCTTTGGGGAAAACTGGGCGACTGGCTGTTGCCAGGTAACCGCGTCTTTCCTGCCTGGAATAGTGTTCTTTTGTTCACGGACTGCCAGTGTTTCCCACGGTGACATATGCTCCCTTCTGTCGCCTCTCTAATAGCAGAGGATATATCGATCGGCGCTGCCCTTACTGTTCAGCTGTACTAGCAATGGAGATAATATGGATCCAGACAGAGTCAAAATAGCCAGCACGTGTCATTAGACATTCAGTTTATTCCATAGAAAGTTCTATGTGCATTACAGGCACTTATTATCCCGATACTGCATCATACAATCTGCATCATTTAAATTGCTTATTATAATATGTGATTGGTAATAATCTAAAATAAATGAATATGCTTGTAGCAAAGCCGGATTTCCTGACCGAATCATTAAATGTGTGCACCAACGTGTATTTTACTGCATTGTACGCTCTATCCGTTCCTGCGTTTATTCAGAAGAAACCAGCAACGAGAAAGCTAGTCATTGCTAATCAATAGATCGATTCCCCAGAATGGGCGCTGCGCCGTCCTGGAAAAAAAGGAATTTCGTTTTTTATTGTCAGATTGTCCTTGAGGTTTTCCTCACCTCCCCCTCCCCCGCATAAATGAGAAATCCCCAACCCCCCCCCCCCCCCCAATCGCAAGCCCCCAACACCCTCCTCCCCAGTCTCACCCACCATGAGGGGGTGGGGAGGGGAGATGGAGAGAGTGGAAAGCATGCCAGACAGAGATAGATGGCGTGGAGATAATAGCTACGTGAAACAAAGAAACGGGAGAGAGGAAGGACAAGAGGCTGTGTCACATTAGTGAAAGCGATGTGTTAACCCTCACGACCAGCGCGCACACACTCTCTCACACACACTCACAAGCACTTCAATGTTCAATGGTTATACATAAATCTGTGTTTATTGTGTGTATAATATTGGCATTGCAAGTATTTCTGGTCAAAAAACAATGCTTGTTTAAAATATAATAAAGGAACCATAAATCGTTAGGGAAATGTGCCTGTAATTTATGTTCAGTGGGATTTGAACGCTTGTCCAATATTTGAGAATATATTTATGGTAATATGGCCGCACTGCTTCTTCGAATCTGCCACCATTTATTGCAAAATTGCCTTTCACGCATTGGTCGAAAGAGATTTTTTTTAAAAGCGGGGGGACAGAAAGAACATGACAAGCAGAAGGAAGGCAGAAAATGTCAAATAGGGTTAAATCTCATTATCTCTAATCAGAGAAACAGATCGATAGACATGATAGTTCTGTGTGGAACGAAATCACCGGTCCGCTGTAAAAGTTAAACTGTGGCTCACGTCCGAATGATGCAGAAGGAGCGAGCAGAAAACCAGTCTTTGTCAGTCCCTGCCCTGTCTCTCATTTCTCTCCATTTCCCGGACTATCTGTAGGTCCCCCCCCCCCCCCCCCCCCACTCTATCTGACTGTATTTGACTGTCTCCATCTGTCTTTGTTTCCCTGTACTGTATTTGGCTTTTTCTCTCTCGCTGTGAATCAATTCTGTCCGTCTGTATTTTTCCCTTTTTCTTTACCGTTGCCTGTCTGTTTGTCTACAGTTGGTTTTCTTTTACTACCCCTTTCTCTCTTGTAAATCTATTATTCTATCTCTGACTATCTCTTTTCTGATTGTCTTTTTCGACGCATCAATCAATCAATCAATCTATCTATCTATCTATCTATCTATCTATCTATCTATCTATCTATCTATCCAACTATCTATCTATCCATCTATTTTCTTCGCTTTCTTTCACACATTAGGACAACAGATCTTGCACAAACTACCAATTCCCGTCCATTTAGGTTTTAAGGCTGCTCACCTGCACTAATCTATTTAACTGCGCCTCTTTGAGCGGAGGATGATGTTACTACGTTCCTTGTGTTTGTAATGTGTCAGTAGTTCGCTGAAAATATTAAATACTCATGTTTAGTTACAAATATCACATTCAAGGCTGGAAGATTTGATCTATGTATCGGAACTTTGCACAATCTCCAGTTTGCAACCCTTGCAAACTGCATGCGTACAAACTACATAGTGAGAAAACATTCAACACACCTGTCGTCTTTTTAAGGAAATGGCTGTCAATAATCATTATGTACAATCGGATAAAGTAATAATTCAACAGTTCATCAAGCAGTGTTCGAAATTCAAATAATTGCTAAACGAGAAAGAATAAGAAAATAAAGACGTTATAAGGCACTCCTTGAATTAAAGTCACTTGTATAACTGGCATCAAGTCAAATGTTCCAGAAAATTATATAACTACTTCTTGTTCTATCATCCATTGTATGGAACACACCTAGAATCATAAACCACGTTTAAGCTGGGTCTGCCATTTTCCTAACCTAGAAACTGACACAATTCAATCGGGTTTAAAGACATACAGAGATCATTTCCCCCTAATACTTTGTTCTAACGATTGGAAACTAAACTGGTAAATTGGCGTGAGAATGGGTGTTTTCTATATCTTTATTTCTCTATCATCCTGTCTTCATTTCCTTTATTTAACCTTATTCTCTTAAATGTATGAATTAGCCAATGGTCTGATGCAGTTGGGAAAACGAGAAAATTTCGCGTTCTCAATCTTTTTGAATTGATTTGAATCTAATTATGTTATCATTGGAAAACGGAACATGTTTAATACGTGTGCAAACTCATGGAGATTTTACCGCGAAAGAAATCAGACTCAGGGAGCAGTTAAATACATGTTTTAACTTCTTGCGACTCCTATAATTAAAATTGTGGACCGTTTCCTTGCATCAACAATATGTAGAGAAATTGGATCCTTATCAATTTTTAAATATGGTTTTCCTCATAATTAAAAATGAGTCAGACTTTGTTTTTAACGTACAACTTGCTGGATTCTATTTGTTCTGAGTCGTAATATTGCCTCACTGCTCAAAAAGCAATTGGGAGGCGAATAATGTTCTGAATATTTGGGACATTAGAGAAGTTGTATCCTAGCTCTCTAAGACCCGAGCCCTGGCAAAACAAAAAGCTTGTTAGCTTGCGTACTCGGTGACGATAAACTTTCTCCTGTTAAATCTTTTTAATTTTTAAAATCTTTAGAAATCATATTTACTTAACGTATTCGCTTGACTGACAATCTGTGTAAATAAATGGGATTTAACGTTTGACAAAGAGGCCGCTTGAATGCCAGTTCAATCAGGTTGAAGAAAAGAAGGCAATCCTAGCAGACAAATGAATTTATTCACATAGGTTAAGAACATGCACTAAAAAAAAGACATATTGTTTAATACGATATACATTTACAATTAAAATATAGTAATTACAAATACTTGATCGTCTGTACCACAATTTTCCTAACACATCTTCGTCTACCACAAAATGCACGGTTGGATATTCAGTCGTGATTTAAGTTGATGCAGTATATATAAACAGGTTCTTTAGCATAACACATTGTTATAGACGGTGCTTAAAACAAATACAGGAAAGAAAATATTTCAGAGGTTTATCACCGAGAGCAAGCTCACTAGTATCGTGCCATTTAAACAAAATTCTGAAATAGGTTTGACATTAAAATAAGGGATGTTCACTACACTTTATGACTGATAGGGCACTAAATCAGAGAGCGCTTAAATATTGACAGATCCTAAAACGTAGTTGCTGTGTACATACTGTGTTCGGTATAGTGATAAAACACTGTATACAATGTGGCAATTTGTGTCAGCTTCAAACAATAATAATGATTATATTAATGATATGAGTTTGTAGCACTTGGAACTATCCCTGCATTGATAGGCAACGTAATCAGTCATATTGCATTGAAATATCATAATAAACAGCAGATAGAAAATGAAGCAATTTGTAGTATTAGCAGATACATTGATGTACGGTATTAAATGTATGTAGAAGCGGGCCGTATGGTTGAAGCAGCGAGCATTGATATCATAGTATCTCCATGTCTGAGAAATGACAGGTTTCTGCTCATCTTTTCAATGAACCCTGTGCTCATTTAGAGCACATTTAGCCGGTTAAAAGAGCTGTAATAACCTGATTTGTCTTTTGAAATGCATTCGGTCTGTAGAAGCAGGCCCTTCTTTAAATCCGGAAACACACACTCTATCGAGCAAACTAATAGCAACTGTTTGATAGAGGCCCCCCGTATGACGCTCCAGTTAAATAAACGCAGCAGCGAAAGAAATACCTATTGCATTGAGGTACAGTGATAAATGCGCTGAGCAAAGCACTGTAACCCAATAAGTGCGTGAAGATCGAGCTACAATCAACTAATTGAAGAAACCAGTGACAGGCAAACCATCAAATTTGATCAGAATAACTGCATTACACTAACAGCTAATCGGGTGCATTGGATGCTCAGATTGGACACAAATAGAGATAATGTTGTAAAGACAAGTAATAGGCATTTCATTCATGGTATACATAGATATTTTGGATACCCAAACAAGGCTGCAATCCAATCAAAATGAAGATAGTTTTTTTTGTGACAACCTCCAATGTCTGAAACGCTGCACGTGAAACAAAGGAAAAGTCAGAGGCATGGTATAAATTTTGGTGCGAGGCAGCCTTTGTGAGCATATTTTCTCAAGGCAGTTTCAAAATGGCTGTGCTTGGATGTAGGGTTACATTAATCAACATTTAATTTTTTTTTGAAATGCAAAGTCTCGCCACCAAGAGATTAACAATGCATACCCAGACTGAATCGGTGGTAGGGGCGCGAGGGGCTGAGAAATAAAAGAAAGTGCACCTTAGCATGTGATACCTTTACAAGAGTAAAACCTTGGCCTCTTAAAATGGTCACATTTGAGGAATTTCGCAATTGTGGGATTAGAATTTTGGGGGCCGGGGGTAGTGGTGGGGGGTGGGGGGGCGATGGAATACTGCAGTCGTCGTGAGGTGCAACGTCGCTTAAGGCCAGACTCTTCCCATTGAATAAATCCAACGGTAGTTTGAAATATGCCTTGACACTATATTATTGATACAAGAGAGTAAGCAGGAAATAAAAATACTGAGGCTTCGAATGTTTGCAATGCATTAGATAATTAAATAATCTCTGAGAAAATAATGTATATTTTAACATATCATAATTAACATGTATGTAAAGATGCATCCTGTAATTATAAATATTGACTAAAATATTAATGTGTAAATACACTTCTGTTAAGTTGCCTCGTCTCACAGCAACAAAGGCAACAGAATTCATTGCGAGAGATAATAGTGTTATCTTCGCTATAAATTTTCTAATTTTTTTAAATTGTAAAAAAAATTGTGAAATAAAGAGGAAAGATCAGAAATATGCCCGTAGAGCGAGTGACGAGATAAAAAACGTAGCGTCCCTGGGTGGGCTCGAACCACCAACCTTTCGGTTAACAGCCGAACGCGCTAACCGATTGCGCCACAGAGACTGGCTGGCCGATGCACTTTAGTTCTGTTGCTGAAATAGATCACATTCATGTTTGGTTTTCATTAGTGACTGTTTAATTTGGTATTGAATGCGTCGGCAGAAAGACAAATGTCTACAAATAATAAGAAAGGAGATTACATTTAATGGTTTCACATTTACATGCTGCATGTCTGCATTAACTCTTCCGGCACTCATGTGAAGGTCCCAGCTTTTCTGCCGTGAGGTGCAATCACGTTTGACATGTATTGTGTGCACGAATGCTTCATATCTGTTGATTTGGAAGGAATCAGCAAGCATAAAAGAGCCTTTGCAAGGGCTACATGCAACTTGCAGCAAGAATGATTGTATCATGATGCAATTTTGCGGCTCTTGTATCGCTGTTCTGTTTCAATATTGCCTGAAATCTGCGAAGGTAATGCAGCAGAAAAAAATCCGCATGAAATATTATCTTACTTCAGCAAGCTTTTAAATATGAACTGGGTTGTCATACACATTCTAACAGTAAATCACTTAATTCAACAACAGAGAAAATAATTTCTGTTCATAAGTGATTTACAATTTTTTCCTGTAATTTTATGATCTTAAATGGTAAATCCAAGCACCATCCACTGTGCTTTGTCCAGAATTAAGTTAATACATTGTAGACCTTTGCCCTTGAACACGTGTTTGTGTTGCTAAATTTGTATTTTGGAAACGCAACATAAAATATCTCAGCGAACACGATGTGCCTGCGATTCGAGGTTTGGGGGAGGGGGTATTTGCAGCGGGGTTGTTTTTGTATGATTTTTCGTGGGGCATCAAATGGTTAACAGGAAACCAGCAAAGCCCGGTTGCAGCTGTCAATCAGCCGGCGGCTGCAGACGGATCAGGTTGCTCAGCTGATGTAAATGAATCTGCCTGTTGGGGGAGGGGAGATAATTGGCTGAATGGTAAAGGTAATAGATTCCACGGGCTACAGCCTAAAAAAGCATCTGCAATCAGTTTCTCATTGTAATTACTCATTCCGGATTGTGACTGAAAGCATTGTATCTTCTGATTCCATTTCTTTTAATTTAATAATCTTGCAAGTTGATCACTGACAGTGGCTGGAGAATAAAGCTACAAAATAATGTCCTGAATAATTATTGCAACGACATTCCAGATTCGTGCTCTTCAAGCGGTGAAAAAATATAAACACGGATTCATTGTGTTTGCCCCCTCCCCCACCAGAATTGTACGCTTTAATAGTCGGCATGGTCTCTAGCTGCTTTCATCGGAATCTCAATTGGAATATCGGTGCATCGTTTCCATTATTGGCCAAATTTAATTCCCCTCCACATTAGTGCAAATTGACTTTCACGTATTTTTGTATTTACTACTTGGTTAGTATTCTGATATGAGTTCTTTAAATGAACATAATGCATATATTTTGGATTAAATGTGTTGCCCTTTTGCTGTGTGAAACATGCGCTTTGAACATTTCTCAATCTTGAATTTCTGTTCAGGCATTGAGCATTTTGCCAGATGCGTGTTAAATCATGAATCGTCACCATGGCTGCTCCGGTGAGTCTTCCTGGACCTCGCATTAAACCTCCAAGTACCTGTAGTTAGCAACATTGGGACCAACGTCCATTACAAAGCACACAAACTCACATTAGCTGTAGTCATGTTTTCTAGCTACCTGCGATTAGAATACCACAAGCACCCGCCCGCAAAACAAACCATTCGCACCCGCATTAAAATGTAATTTTTAAAATTAAGACTGAAAGTAGAATGTAGTTGGGCTGAGATTATTTTACGCTTCCTTCCATTGAACTCAACTTTATGAATGAGCGATTAGCTGTTGATGAAGTACGCTTACTCCATCTTGTGTGATTTTTGGCATCCACCTCGTTTTTTTTCTGTGAATGCTCTTTTCTGCCTTCTCGACTTACTTTCATTCTTTTTTAAAAAACTGCTCGGAAATGTTAACAGCTCAGCCTTGTATCTCGCTCTTTCGCGCCTCCTCTCTGCTACTAAAACCCAGTTTCGCCTCCAGCCGCTTACTCTATTGCCGAAAGGGCTGGGTAGCTTTTCAACCGACCGCGAAAAAAAAACAACAAACCCTGCAATTCGTCGTCAGATAGGTTTTTTTTTAGCTACATGGAAACGGATTTTGCATTTCAGTTCTAGTTGGCCTCCGAAAAGGAAACAATCTCGCGCTGAAGGCCCCATGAGGTGAATGACATTGTGGAAACCATCGGTGGGCCCCATCAAGTGTTATGCGTACGTGATCTGGGTTGATGTAGTTACCAGGGTCTCTCAACGCAAGCACGGTGGGCTCGTCATCTGCCAGTTTATGTGGATTTTCAGGGGCGTTGTTGACAGTTTGTCGAAGGTTAATATCAACCAGATTGATATTGATACCAGGTTAATATCAGTTTGCCACCGATGAGGAGGGAAAAGTGAGCCGCTCGGGTGAATGCATTTCAACGTTTAAACCCTACATTAGGGGCAATTGTCTGTATTCTTTTCTGTGAAGCAGGGCATTAGAACATAATACTAACGAGTGAATCTTGATGCATTTTACGTCCGTAGACTTCAGAACTCAATGGTTTTATGATTGCAGAAGGAAGCTGTCCAGCCCATAAATCCCGTGCCTCGTCTTTCAGAGAGCTATTCAATTTGCCCCTCACCAAGATTCCAACTTTCCCCCACCACGAGTCCTGCAATTTCGAGTTGTATTTATCCATATTATATTTGGAAGTTAATTATTCCACCGCAGTTTCCATCATTGGCCAAATTTAATTCCCTCCACTTTAATGCAAATTGTCTTGCAGCTATTTTTGCATGTACTTTTTCACTCGTATTCTGAGATGAGTTCTGTAAGTGGACATCACGTATATATTTTAGTTTAAATATGTTGCCCCCTTGCAATACATTCCAGAATATCATAACGAGGCGAGAGTTTTTAAAATAAAATCACCTAATCTTTCCTCGACCTTTTTTGTTGTCGGTTGTAGTAAATCTCTCTCATCTGCTTACCAACCTTGCACTGTTCTGTCACAAAATGCAATAATCTCGCAATGAAAATCGACGTCTCGAGGTTACGAGTAGTTGATGCCGTTTGTCAAATCCTAATCGCTTCCTCGCTTCTAGAATGTGGATTGAACTGAAAACCACTGGAATTAATCGCTTCCGGAAGCGAGCAGAGATTACCTGACTCCTGCATTGAAGACTTAAAACATTTCTTCGGAATGCTTGAACTCTCCTTGCTTGCTAAGACTCGAGAGAAGATGCTTTGAAGGAGAGAAACTCTCCTTCGAGAGAAGACAACGTCTGGAAATATCTGCATTGCGGGGTTAGGAATACGTTTGCAGTACAATTCCAGTCTGTTCATGAAGTATTTTTTGATCACACAAAAAAAATCTGAGAACCCTGGCGTTCACCCTGCAGAATGTGTGCTCCATCCCGCAACCAAACTCCACATTCCCCGGCAAATTCTCCCGAACGCCGCGCGCGCGTTTGAGAGGGAACATTTAGGACAGTTGCAGTCGGCGTCCTTCGTTATTCACGGTTCATGTTGTTGTTGTTGTTATTGTGTTCACATTTTTTTCAGCAGAAACCCAAAAGCGGGTTGTCACGTGTGGGACGTAAACCGGGATCGCTGCGAAGTTTGGATCAGGAAGAAAGGCATTGCATTTGCATGGCACCTTTCACGTCCTCATGAGGCGACACGGAAACGGTGTGTGTTAGCGGAAATAAAGCAGATAAGTTGTGCACGGGATGATCCCGCAAACATGAGAGAGCCAACACCGCTAGTTTATTTGTGAACCCGCCGTGAATCTATCCTACATGGTCCGAGGTGGCAGCAAGGCGGTGAGGTTCCGAGATCCAGCCGACCAGCCAGGTAGTTATCCCGGAGTCAACTGCAGACACCGACCTGGTCAGGTTGAATTTCTTCGCGACGCTACGAGCTCCATTTCAGATGGTGCTTGAGATTTCGGGAGAGTTTAATCGTGTTATGTTCCGACAGCAGGGGACATGACCTGATCGTCTTTGAAAGAGAGAAATTGAAGAGTCATCCAAATTCGAAAGGTTAGTTTCATGGATATTGCCTGGCCCGCTGTGATTTCCAGAACTTTTAGTTTTCAGGCGGAAATTCTCGGCAGCGTCAGTGAAGAGTGTCAGATTCCCCACAGACTATTTCTCCAGTTTTTCAGGAATTTCCTTTATTTTTCTCTCTCTCAGAAGTGCAGAATTGCAGTTTTAAGCTTTTCAATTGACCGATTGGGACTTTGAAAAGTCTATTCACAGGGTGAGGATGTCACTAAGTCAGCATTATCGCCCATCCCTGATTGCCCACAGGGAGTTGTTGCCATAACCGTGGGACGGGTACAGGGCTAATAGTCCTAATCAAAACCGGAGTGTTTCAATCGGCTTGGCTTGGCATGGCTTGGTTGAACTTCCATTAGTCAGCAAAGGCAATCCATCAGTGCTCTGCTCTATTCCTATGTTGTGCTCCGTTAGCTCCCTTGGCTGGTCCGCGACGCTGGAAGCGTGGGTTCAGTTCCCCCCAGCAGCTGGAGTATCATGAAGGCCCAGTTGTTCATTTTATCTCAGGCTAAACCGGCTCTAGCCAAGGGCAACTTTATTCTTACTGCATTGTACACAAATTATTCAGCTTCTGCTCTTCTCGAATCTTCATCTTAACGACATGTTCTTCTGTTCGTCTCTCACCTATCTTCCCTGTTCCCCTATATAACTTCCACTCTATTGAGTGAAAGGATTCCCCTGACTTTTTTTTTCACTTTTTTTCTGGGTCTTCATCCATATATTAGTGAACAGCCGCTTAACTTCTCAATTGAAAATTATACATTGAAATGCTCACTGTTGAAGGCGGAAGACTAAACCACGATTATTTAATAGCGAATTTAAGACCAAACCATGTTTGTTAAAAGAATATTAGCGCTATTTCTAAACGAAATATCTCAGTCATGCGAGATTATATAAACTAAGCTTTTGCCTTGTAGCCGTTCTTGGGGATTAAGTGAGAAATAAGAATGCGGTGATAATACTCGCCGGTCCAATTATCTACCTTGGCTTCTCACCTTACTCCCTTAAAAAGCCCCAAAGCGAGAGCTCAGGACTTTTACCCTTTGCTATTCCGTACGTTTTCTTTCGAGCTGAATCCTTTGAACTGTTCAACTTTGGAGATAAACTGTCCGCCTAGGGCGGCTTTTATTAATTTTTGAAAGGATCCCAGGCAAGCTTGGTGGAATTAACAGCTCTACTTAGACAAAATCGGATGAAATGGCCCTACAAACTCCCAATAATGTTTGACAACAATTATTAAATAATTGCACTGGATCATTGCTTCCAATCTAACACCAACTGTCAACTCTGAACAAAATCTTGATTAAAAGGTATGGGATATTTGAGAGCTACAAAGCTTAAATACTGTAGTCTGGCTTTGAGAGACGTTCTTTGCTGGCAAAGTATCAATGAATTCGAGTGGTTGGATTGAACTAGCAACTTTCATAGAGGCAATATCTAGAAATGCTGGAAATCTGAAAGACACATGGAAAATCCTGGAGAAACTCAATAGGCACCATGCCTGGAGGTAGAACCAGAGATAACGTTTCGAATCCGGTTCTTCAGAACAATAAGTCTGAAGTTCTGAGTTTCTCCAGCATTTTCTGTGTTGGGTTCATAATCCTCAACTCCCTAGCAAAGAACCAGCTGGGGAAATAGTCTTTGTTTATTGAAATACTTGGTGACGGAACTCATTGGAAAAGGCGCGTCGCTCATTCGATAGTTGTTTCTATTGCGCGCTCAGTAACTCCTGTAGGATAGAGGACATCCTACAACGCAAAAGTTGTAGTGCAGTGATAATGACACCACCTCAGATCGAGGAGGCCTTTAAGTCCCATCTACTCCAGAGATGTCTAATAATATGTAGGCCGGGAGTGGCTGACCACGCCTCCTAACGGCATAGAAATGACGAAAATCAAGAGGTAGATACATTTTTCACACTGACGAGTGTGCAATTGAAATGGGTAATTATTTTCTATAAAGCAAAAGAAGTCAGTGCTCATGCACTCATCATCAATAATTTAGCTTTTGGTCCGAAGTGAATTTGGAATTTAAACTCCAGCTCTAAGTCATGCCGCTAATTGGTAAAACATCCCAATATCCAATATTGTGCAGTCAATATCCTTCTGTATCCCGATCAAATCTCTGTAACAAAATATGGTGAAGGTTTCCTCGTCTGTATTGAATGTTTGAGGATATACGTTTTATGAAAAAAATACATGTAGGACTGAGTGCAAGTCAGGCCCATGATACATTTTAAACTTAAACACGACCCTCCCCCACTCACCCATTGTACTCTATGCTACTTTCTCCCCACCCCCACCCTCCTCTAGCTTATCTCTCCACGCTTCAGGCTCACTGCCTTTATTCCTGATGAAGGGCTTTTGCCCGAAACGTCGATTTCGAAGCTCCTTGGATGCTGCCTGAACTGCTGTGCTCTTCCAGCACCACTAATCCAGAATCTGGTTTCCAGCATCTGCAGTCATTGTTTTTACCCAAAGATTAGTGCCTGGTGATATTATATAACTATAGTTGGCTGGACTGAACTTTCACAATCTGTGGAAGATTTTTTACTATATAGAAATTGGGATGCATTGGATAATATTGGAAGGATTTTCTATCTAATCGCGTCGAGGGAAACGAAGGGGCAATTTTCCGTTAACTTGTCATTTTGTCTGCTTTTCATTGGCTGATGGCCAGTGGTGGAAACTGTTATTGGATGAGCTTATTGAGTGGGTGGAATTCAGTTCTCTGGTCAGTATCTGAAGTTAGGCTGTATAAGAGCTTGTTTTATATAATTATACATGTCTATTTAAAACTTGCAAATTTAAAAAAAATGCAACATAATTGGTGAGCACATCAGGGAAGGCTACCCCTGGGCTACCACCTTGTTTTATAGCTTGTGATCTGTTCGCCTGTGAGACAGCAACTCTTGCTTGTTAGATACAGCACAGGCTCTTGACTTCAGCTGGGGTTTAGACTGCTCACTTTGCACCAGAAGAAAGATCTGCTCTACGAGAAGTACAACTTGACTTGCACTTGGGTCTGGGCCGCTTGAACTTATGCAAAAAAAAGTGTTTTTTAAAATAAAATTCATTTCCCGGGACAGAGTTAAAGATGAGATCTCACCGAAACAATGAGAACGTATTTGCCAGTGGAATGAATTCCTGTCAGTCTAAATAGTCTGACTGACCTGTTCAGTGTGTAACACTGCGCAACCCAACTCTTGATATTCCAATGGACGTGGATAAGGAATTCATTTGATGGCAAAAACAACCTTGAGATAGGAACTCGGATATCAAGAATCCGTAAAACCGAACCAGGAAGCTTCGAATACGGGATTGTTATCGCTTAATAAAGCTGGGTATGTATCCTGAGTTGGTTTATCTCTGAAGGAGAAAAGTTTGGAATATCCCATTCTAATTGCTACATCTTGTTTGCTGAGAAAGTAGGGTTAGTGAAGCTTTGTGATTGTTTAACAAGGAAACATGTTCAGGCACGAGTGCGTGTATGATGTTGCAATGACAGAGGTGGGAATCCAGGTGGGTGAACTTCCAAAAGCCGAACGTCCGTATACTTGATGGTGTTCTTCACATGTGGCCTGAGGGGATTTGACCTACCAACTCGCATTAGGTCACATTTTATTGGCGTTTCAATCTGAGGCATTGTTTGGAATATTTTGTTTGTTGCAAGTGAGTTCGGAGAGTAACCTACACTTGAATCTCTAACGAATCCTTTCCAGATGGATATTAGAACAGCTAAATTAATCAAACGTTTGCCCAGCCTTGTATAGAATACTGACCTCCTGTACATTTTTTTTCTGAAGAACAGTTTTGAAAATGGGTTACTGGAGCCGAAGCGTCTGCAAACGTGCTGAGTTTTGGCAGCAATTTCTATCTTTGTCTCTGGTTTCCAGCATCTGTAGATCTTTTGGTTTCTTCTTCCACTGGAGTTTTTCTTCGTAAAGGGATGATCATGCCACAGGTCGCCTGTTCACGAAGAGCCACCTGACCACACTTGTACCAAAGTAGGTTGTTTGTGTAACCATTATTTAAGCAGCAGATTGGTTCTGTCTGCGAGGCGCCTATTTTGACTCACTTGAATAAATCTGTCAAAGTTAATTTTGGGTGTGTGTTTCCAACTTGCTGCAACAGATCCAACAACTTACTTTACACAACGCTGTGGGTAACCACAGAATGTTGGACGTATTATTCCCATCAAATGCAACGTGAACATAGGAACATTGATACAAACATTGAGAAGTATTTCAGTGATGCATTAGATTATGGAAGCTAGTACTTATTAATAAAATGAAAGCGCCGCTACTGTCAGGCTTCATGTCATTGACCATGTTACCATGTTTATGTGAACCTTTTGATTTTTACAACAGTTTAAACGAAACTCTAGATAGCTTATGAAAATAGGCAGAAGTGGGTATTGCAAATGCTGGAGATGAGAGTCAAGATTAGAGTGGTGCTGGAAAAACACAGCAGGTCAGGCAGCATTCCAGGAGCGGGAAAAACGATGTTTAGGGCAAAAGACCTTCATGTCAACTTCAAAGTTTAATGACTAGAAATTTCAAAGTTAGTTATGTTGATTCCCATCAAACCCATGGCTTTAGACATGCTTTGAATGCTCCAGCTTATATGTCAAGACTCCAAACATTAGACACTTAGCTCCCTTTCGAAAGATTGATTGACAATCCAACATTAAGCTTCATTGCTCAGTTCATCAAACAGCTATCATAAGTTGCTTTTCCATGAGGTGACTGCCTTCTCAGGGACTCGGGGGGAAGCAGGGAAGTTCTGCCCTCGGCTCCAGATTTGGAAGGCACTGGTTTAATTGTGAACTAATAGCAATCCTGTCCAAATTGCGACTTATTGAATATTTCATATTCAATTATTACATTGTTTGAAAGACGTATTCTTGAACGCAGCAAGAATTAACAGTGGCAGCTCCTGGGGGATCAAGCAAACTTTTTACCAAATAAATAATTTTATACCTGGTCACGAATCAATGCGCCAGAGTTTGAAGATAATATTTCATATCTGTCGTGGTGTAAGCACTGAAAATAAAATCCTTGGCAGTCTATCGTGATAATGTGCACCTGAAGAAATTGAATGTGATATCCTTTAGTCAGTTATCACGAGGTAGAGCCTTGCACAAAGAAAAGGTTTTTGGAGTGAATATTTTAGTTTTAAAATTTGGCTAGTTTAAATGGAATTGTTGCTTTGAGTACCAATGAGTGCACGACTTGAGTTGGATAATGAAGAAACGAAATGTAAGGGGCACCAATGGCGCAGTTGTAGTGCCTCTACCTTTGAGCCAGGAGGCCTACATTCATGTCCCTTCTCAAGAGTTGTGCCACATCTCTGAGTAGGTTGATTAACATAAATAAAGTCTGTTCCGTTAATGGTGCAACATTTTAACAATCAGTGTTAAGATACTAGTCCTATACAGACCTCACGCCGTGCAATCTTCCATCCTATCCCTAGATGCTTCCAATGAACTGTGTGTACAAATTTTATAGAGAACAAAAGCATAACCTGCTGCAAATTTTGCACGGAATTTAACGACGTTGTTCATACATGGCGAGCATATTTTCCATATAGCGTTCGTATCTATGCTGACCACATATTTTCTCTTTCCATATGGATTATGTGACTGACAAGCTTTGTGTTCACTTTGTGGTTACTGCTGTTAATGTTTTATGATTGTGGTGAAGAAGATTGCCCCGTTTCCAATAGAATTACTGTACACATATTCCCATTAAAGATCCAGTGTTCCTCAACAAATTCCAAGAACATGTGAACAAGAAAACAAGAAGCAAACAAAAAACAATGCACATAAGGTGGTCAGGACTTGGGATTATCTGTTATTGATCATTAAAATATTTAAGGAAAAGCCCTTTGAAGCAGGAGAAAAATGAAGAGAATAGGAGGGTGGTCGTAGACTAGGGGATTCTTGTATAAAAAAATAGTGGCGCTGATCTGATGCACCGAATACTCTTTGACTAAAGTGAAGAAATTTGTTTTAGGAGTAAAGTGTCATTTTCATTTTTAAGTTTAGAGTGTACTTTTCCTGCTTGAATTAGCTGATAAAAGCATAAATGTGTGAAAGAGAATAGATCATGTTAACCACCCTGTTCAGGGATATTATTGTTTGTTGTGTCGCCATTGTCTTACCAGACCATAGGGATTGCTCTTCCTCTAGATTTGGGATTTGAACCCCTGTCTCAGAGACAGTGACGCTACCATTCTGTAACCAGAACCCTCTGTAAAAGAAGGTAGAGTATGAAAACCGGTTTAGTCTTAAATCCAGCTCAATGCTTTTGAATGCTTGAATCCATTGCCTTAAAACATTTTAACAATCTTTGGTGCCGTGGATGTGTCATTAAAGCACGGAATTTCTGGGGAAAAGACTGGCAGACGACAATTGTATTAGAAATTGTACGATGTGATGCTTAATGTTTCACACTTTTCTGAGGGCGACCCTTCAACCGTATTTCTTATTTATTACATGAACGTTAAACTTGGATTTAAAGGGTTCAAAACGAAATTGTGGCCCTCCCGAGCCTTAAAACTATGATAATATGTTCGGAAGACAATATATTTATCCTAGTGCTGATAACCGAGAAACACGATAGGTACATTACGTGTACTGTACAAATGATGGTGGACAAATATCCACTCGATGGCCATATTAAACATGCAATTCCCTAACTGGCACGTTGATTCCCATAATAGCAATGTGAGCTCACTACTTGTTTCGCGAACCGTTCTAATTTATTATAATCTTGTATTTCATTCTCTGTGTTTGGACATCTATGGAATAGGTCATGATAACTTGCCCATTCACATACCTGTCGTTGTTTGTGGCAAGTTTCGGTTGACATTTAGATTTGCCAACCTTTGGCATAACCTACACCGCGCGCCACCTCCCCCAGATAAAGAAAGTAATCTGTTCCTCCACTGATAATTCAAGTGTTTCAAATGGTGGGGAATAGTTCAACTGATCCGAGCTGCAAGACTCAAAACGGAAATTTGCGTCGTGTTTATGATCCTGGAAGACATGCGATCTAACATCAGCGGGTTCTGACGTTAACCGCGTTATTATTATAAAGAACGGGACATAACCGGCATAACGTCTTCGTTCTGGTACCAACATCCAAATAGAAGCCTCACCCTGATGTGAAAATATGAAATTGTTTGGGATGTTACCTTACGCCATTAAGATCCTATACGGCAGAAATAACCGTTATCTCGGGAGACCTGGCCCCTCCATCACATGTAATTGGACTCTCTTGTGAATCTGATGCAATTTAAAACCCTTTGGCCTGAGTCATTTTATAGTACAATGATTTTGTTTTTGGCGCCTGCTGTTACATTCTTGCCGGCGCCCAGGTTTTGAAGAAACGTGTTCAAAAGGTCTCTGTCAACCGTACCCCGGCTGGCGAAAGCTGGGCGTGAAGAAGCAACAGAGTTACATCAAATGGCAATACATCTTACTTTTTTGGTACCTGGTGCTAGAAATGGTTCCGTGTGAGCACACCACTAATAAAACTAATTCCGTACATGTCAAAAAATAGACTCATGCCATTGGTCCACAGGCAGCGCCTGGTCTCTGCGGTAGATGTACTCTTTTCCCAACAAACTAGAAACTCATCAATTGGGTGTTTCCGATTATGGTGTGAACGAAGATGTGCAGATGAGCCAGTGAAAGTGCCAATCATCGAAGTTACCTGTTTAAGCCTTTCTATCAAGGTCCTCTCTATTAGAAAGTTCATTCAACCCACACAATCACACTCTGGAATACAAGAGTAGACGAAATAGATACCACTGCTAGGAAAGAGTAAGGCACCTAACAGTTCACTCTTCTGGTGAAAGTGTGTCTAACATTGGAACCTTCAGAGTTCTCGGTGTGGGAGGGTTTAAACAGAGGCAGTAGCAAACCCCAGGAACTTTGATAAGACACAGAACTACAGGTCTAGAGATCCGAAACCCCCAAGAGCAGTAAGTGTTGAAGAAACTCGGCAGCTTTGGCAGCATCCATGGACAGTGAAACGGAATTAATGTGTCGAGTTCAGTGACCTTGTGCCAGAACTGAAAACGCGAGGGATCAGGTAGTACTTTGGGTGATGCCGGGGTAGGCGGTGGGTGAATAGAATACACGGAGAACAAAGAGAGAGAGAGAAACAAAGAGAGGCAAAGAAAATGATTGCCTACGCTAAGCCGATCGGGAGATAAATGCTGGACACGGTGCTCACCAGAAGTACGAATGTTTGAAAGTGGGTTGCCTGTACTGGGACCAATCTATACAAGACTTTACTCTTTCCCCTACTCACTCTCTCACCAGTATAAATACCATCTGTCCCAGCTGCTGTTAACCGAAGGGACAACTTTGTTTTTCTCTCTCTACAGATGCTGCAAAACCTGCTGCGTTTCTTCAGCACATTCTGTTTCTTATTGCTCAATAACTTTGATGCCGATGATGATTAGACGCTACGAAGAATGTCGATGAATAAGTTGAGGAAGTATTGAGGTAACGCTGAAAAATCATCCTCCTTAAGAAGGTAATATTGCCTAAAGAAATTATAGTTCCGCATTAACAGTGTTCTATTGCATTGGTGCCCATTGTTCAGACGAAAGGAACACGCAACCCAACACGTTATTAAGTAGCAAGTATTTCGAGAGTGGGTCTATCCACAGATAAGCCTGGTGTCTTTCCTCACTCACAAAATGACGTTGGCAGCTCTTGTTTATTTAAAGGGAAAATATTTTCTACGTGAATGAACATATGTTTCCCCTTCCCTACTCCCTCCTGTGTTCGCTTCGTGCAAGGACTCTTATCTCCAGAACGGCCAGACAAGGATGGCACTCAGCCAAGTCAAATTCTTTGGCACAACTGCCGTAAAACTTTGGCAGCACTCTGTCAGTTGGCCGCGAGTTCATGATTGAACTGTACCCAAAAGTAGGCCAGTCCTCCAGTACAACACCGAGGGAGTGCTACGCCGTCTAAGGTGCCATCTTTTGGGATAGATATTTAAAACGAGACCCTGTCTGCCTTCTGGACGTAGAAACTCCCATGGTATTAATTGGAAGTGAAGCAGAGTGTTATCCTGACCAACATTCACCTCTCTCAACATCACAAAACAAAACTACGTGGCCATTCTTGTCTTGCGGGTTGCTGTGTAAAAGTTGCCTTCGGCATATCGCAAGTCACAAAGAAGTGTTTCATTCAGTGTGAAGGGCTTTAGGGTGTTTGGTGGCCGTCAGGCGTTATACAAATGCAAGCCAATTCAACCCACAAAGCGGACAATGGTCTTCTGTGGCAAAAGTGAGGTCTGCAGATGCTGGAAATCAGAGTTTAGATCAGAGTGGTGCTGGAAAAGCACAGCAGGTCAGGCAGCATCAGAGGAGCAGGAAAATCGACGATTCGGGCAAAAGCCATTCATCATGGCCTTCTGTGGCGAACTGCCCCATTCTCAAATCACTTTGCAGAAGCCCATGATTTTAGTAAAAGTAAACTGTCTCTCACTTGCATGACTCACGTTCTAAAATCATCCCAGCTGGCTATTTATTTTGAGACAAAAAAAACTGCAGTTGCTGGAATCCAAATTAGACAAGCAGGAGGCTGGAAGAACACAGCAAGCCAGGCAGCTTCAGGAGGTGGAGAAGTCGGCGTCTTGGGTGTAACCAAAACGTTATACCCTGTCTACTATGTGTCTACTATTTATTTAATGATGCATGTAAAGATCAATCCGTTCGTATTGTAAGTCTCTGTGCAAGCATTGTTTGTCATTTTTCCTTTTAAATTTCGACGCAGTCCCTTGTGAGATATAAATTTGCTCAGAACGAGACTGCCATGTTCAACACCAGCTCTCTGATTCTCCAGCTGTTTCCCTAAAAGCAATTTGTGTTTGGTTAGTGCTGGGTATATCCAGCCTATTTTACTGGACACTGAGCAGACGGTCATAATCGAATCCGTTTGTACACTGGATGGTTGTAACTTCAATTATGAAGGAAACCATTTAAGAAGTCAACATTATAGATATATTATTTGAGCAGTCTGACGTGGAAACAGGCCATTTGGCCCAACAAGTCCACACTGAACTTCCGAAGAGTAACCCACCCAGACCCATTCCCCGACATTTACCCCTGATTAATGCACCTAACACTATTGGCAATGACTGTACATCTTTGAGTTGTAGGGGAAAACTGCAGCAACCGGAGAGAATCCGCGCAGGCACGGGTAGAATGTGCAAACTCCGCACAGGCAATTGCCTGAGGTTGGGATCGAACCCGGGTCGCTGGCGCGGTGAGGAATCACTGAGCCACCGTGCCACCCATCGCTCTTCGACTTTGAAAACGATTCTTTTATGGCCTAATAGCAGTGAATTCTTCCGCTTTTGCATTTTGAGCTTCCTCCTACATCGATAAGATCTTAATATCCAAGACTGGTGTCGTTTAGCATTTTAAAAACATTTGTTTTTCATTCTTCCTTACAGTCTCAGTGTAGGCTTTCTCTGTTGACTTTAACCTTTTTTTCCTATTTAAATTCTCAAATTACACAGTGCTTCCTAAGCAGTGTGATGTTTGTATCTGGATTGGAAGGCCCACACCACAGTGCTGACGGTAGGCTAACACCTCCCAATGTGGCTCTGTAAGAGTTTCACACTGTTGGAGAGAGACACTGTCTGTTGGCCGAGGGGCTAATTCTCAGTCTTCCTCTACACTTTTGGGGGGTATAGTCAAGATCCAACTGCATCTGAAAGAAAAGCAAAGGAATTCACCCGAATTCAGGCGAGCATTTATCCCAAAATTAAGACTTTTAAAAATAAAAAGGTGGTCACTTTGCCATTGTTGTCTATGGGAGTTGCCGCGCGCAATATGACAGTTCAGTAATGACAACACTTTGAAAGTTTCCAATTCGGTGCAAAGTCACTAGGGGTTTTCTTGCGTTCTGACAAACATAAATTATTTCCTTTATACTAACACTGTGGAATATATTAATAGTCGATGTTATATTACATTCATCACCTTTTTCTCTTCTGTATAAAGTTTTATTTTGCCTCGATTGGATGCTGGTTATTTCAGACTCCAGGTTGTTTATTCTGAGGCTGGTAATAATTATGTACAAACAGTAACCCTTGTTTCTACTCCAAAGCATTGACTTTTAATCGTCTTTATCAGCGTTACCAAAATGTGAGCTTGTTTGGTGTATTTCTCAAATGGATGGACCAACATTTACAACAGCCGTGCTGTCTGTAATATACTGCCTGTATTCTGAGTTTGAGGTGGTGGGGGATGGTGCGGGATGGTGGTGGTGGATTGGACGGGGTTGGGGATGGGAGGGACTAAACAACTGTATTTGTTTTTAAGAATGCCCTTGTCCCAGTATTTGCGCCAGTTATTATCAAGCTTGAGAAATCACCCAAATCAATCAAACTGATTGAAGATCAATGGAAACCAAACATTGAAACCAAATTGGCAAGATACTTTTGAAATCACGAAAAGATTTTTATTGTAACCTTTCTGACTTTTGCGACAACCAATGCACATGTATTATGTGCATGCATGAATGTGTATATAGGGACACAATTTGGCATAGTTTGGACATCACTCATTGGCCATTTACAGCTAGATTTACATGGCTGTAGGGAAGGGCCAAATACTACAATTGCCCCATTACGTAGGTTGGCTGTTAAAGTGTGGCAAAAAGAACAATTGGCAACAATTAATCTATTTTCATTTGTTTAACACCATTATTGTTGCTGTCGAAGACCGAAGATGTTCTGAATGTAATACTAATGGGAAACAGTTTGAAGGTTGTGCACTGGAAAAGTTAACGTTCTTTGGCAGTCTGAAGTTTCGAATTAACACGCCACCACCCACTGAGAACAACATACAGAAGGTCCAACTATCATCTCACCCAATTAGAACATGTGCGTGAAATCATAATGAAGTGTAATAGCACTAGATTAAAAGGGATATCTGCTTCTTCTGAATACTTGGAGACGTGGGGAATGGACTGGACAATATTCAGCAATACAACTGGACATTGCAGACTTTGGGACTCCCATGAACCACTATTGAGTTTAAAATGCAGTAGTTCATTTTATTTCCCTTCAGGCAACTAGCAATCAAATCCAGATCTAGTTAGTTTTTTTAAAAAAAAATTATGCATTCTCGGTTTGTTCTCTGTGGCTTCCTTGCTGGGGGTTTTGGGTCTAAATTTGTTGATTCAGTCAATTTGTCTGCCAGGAACATAAGACACGAAAAAGGAACATATCTTAGCAATGTGTTCAAAGTACAACCATTGCAATGAAAAACATGGCAGGACGACAATATGTGAAGAATTTAGATTTTAGAAAACAATCAAATACGTATTTTAAAAATATTACTATCCACCATTCCATGTCTCAACAGCTAATGCGATGCATAGAGAGGTCATTAATTTAAAAAAAAAGACTGAGTACAAAGACTTAAATCGAGTTGGAGTTCTTTTTGGAAAATGTATTTACGGTATATGGGCGTCGCTGGCTGGACTATTTTTTGTTGTCCACCCTTAATTGCCCAGAGGACAGCTAAGAGTCAACCACATCGTTGTGGGTCTGTAGTCAGTGTAGGTAAGGACGAACGTTTCTTTCCCTAAAAGACGTTAATGAACCAGATGTGTTCCACATTCCAGCGACAATCGACAACAGTTTCATGGTCATCATTAAACCTCTAGTTCCAGACTTTAAAATATTGAAGTTCAGGATTCAAGCCAGTGCCTACAGAACACTGCCCGAGTTGCGGGCTTAACAGTCGAGCGATAATGCCCATAAACACCACCTCCTTACATCCTCAGATCGTTGAGTACTAAGAGATCTCACAATTAGGGTACAGTAGACTGCGCTGACTGCTACTTAAGAGAATGGCGATAATGCTGTGAGGTGATAGTACATCAGTTTAGTAATATATGACACACATAGGTTAATTCTCAGGGACATGTGATCTAATCGGTTGGGGGCGTTCTAGGGTGTTTTTACTTTTGGGACCAGCAGGTCGGATTTAATTCCCACCTACCTTGTCATAGTACGCCCAAGCAAGTTGACAAATAGCTATAGAGGGAGTACTTCATTACTCAAAGCAGAAGATGACTAGTAAACCTGAACAGATGCTTCATTGTTAAATATTTGTTACACTTTATGGTGTAACTAACTGATTCATTAGATGATGAGCTCCACTGAGTATCGACCTTGTCGGGCGATAGATTCTTTGTGTCATTTACAATTTTTAGCAGAAATTTATCAAACAGTTCATCATTACAATAACAACAAGGTGCTATAGTTTGGACGTTATCTAGAAGCGATGCTATTATAATCAATGTTTATGGATGATGAAGTGAACCATTTAAAGCGCGGTTGGTTTTTGTTCAAATATGTCGCGTTGTTGTACTCGCTCATGAGAGAGCCCGAAATGCCAGGGATACGGGGCAGTGCAGGTAGGAAGGGACCGTGGGCAGGAGGCGAGATCGGAGGATGGGGTGACAATAAGCTTAAAGTTTACATTCAGTCATGTTGTTAGCAATATTGGTTGGGACTGATTTAATAGAGCAGTTGGTCCTCTCCCGGATTTCACATGCTTACAGGAACGTCCTTAAATATTTCATAGAAATAACCTATAGAAACATGGAAAATATTGTCAAACCTTATTCCAGAATGCCTGAAAGGTTATCATATATCCGTGGTGTAATAATAGTGTGCAGTCTTGTTTAGTCGGTTATAGGTAGATGAGTATATGATATGCCTTGAGTAATAGCTAAATTAAGAACCACCAAAGGCATATTTTAGGAGCTTAGAGTCAAGATTAGAGTGATGCTGGAAAAGCACAGCAGGTCAGTCAGCATACAAGGAGCAGGAAAATCGACGTTTCGAGCAGGAGCACTTCATCAGGATTCCTGTTGAAGGACTCTTGCCTGAAATGTCGATTTTCCTGCTCCTCGAATGCTGCCTGACCTGCTGTGCTTTTCCAGCACCACTCTAATCTCCAGCATCTGCAGTCCTCACTTTCGCCTATATTTTAGGAGCTCTTGATTGCTCCGGATTTATCTATAGCCTCAGGTAGACCAGTATCAAGGAGTTTCTGTATGGAAAGTTATACATGTATACATGTATTTCCAGCCGTTTCGCCGCAAATAGTGAGGACACAATAGGAATTGGAGAACCAAGGGAGTGTGGTCTGTGCTATACACGCATAGAGTTTTGAACTACACCTTATAGGTGTATGCGCCTCTGAACATAATAAGACACCCCTCGAGATGTCACAGGAACACTCAGCTCGATCAGACGATATGAAGGCAGATGTCCAAAACCTGGTCAGAGTTGGTTTTAAGCAGCATCTTCAGGCAGGAAAGGGATGGTGAGGGGTTGGTGAAGGTGGAGGAGGAATATCCAGAACTTGGCACACACGCAGCTAGAGGCACGACCATTAACGGTGGAACAATTAAAATCGGCAATGCTGAAAATGTGAAAATTAGCCCAACACGAGCGTTTCAGATTGGACACAGCACAGAGGCTCCTGAAGGGTTAATGTGGTGTGTTTTCACATATAAAGGTTTTATGAACTGCCTTCACATAAGGTTCTATTTACAATACTGACATCATAGGGATTCTCGATAAATTATATTTGTTTTTAAAAAATGCTTCTGATCCATAGGTTCCTCCCTCCTTCCTTAGTGATGTAATGCCTAGGTCTTGCCCAAGGATTGTTCTACTCTGAGTCTGCCCGGGGCAGATAATCCGAAAATAGAAGCCGAGCATTAAAGGACCATTAGAAAGTAAACGAGGGAGTATTCCTCTAACGCCCGATCTGAGATTGGGTTGTGAGACGACATTGTATCTCATGTTTCAGAGAAAGCTAGGTTTGCATTTCTATAGCGCCCTTCAGGGACTTCCTCACAACCAATGAAATGCTTAGGAAATATGGACCTAAGTAGGTTTGGTGTGAAGAAGAATCTTAGTCGGAATGCTACATGTTAACTTGCATGTATGCTCGGAGAGGCGAATAGAATTTGTTAAAAAAGTATAGGGCTGTTGCCATTCTTCGCCTCCCTCTCAAAAATGAGATTTGTTACCTCGCGGGTTGCTTTGTTCGCCAGTTGGAACAGTTTTCCTGGTTAAACTGTTGGAGCAGCACTTGTGTACAGTCACAGCACGGATTTGCAGTATCTTATTAATCCCGAATTCACACTCCACGCTTTTACAAGTTTTGGTTGCCTTGTTATTAAATATAGAAATGTTTTCCTGTTTCAGAGTTCGGGAGCAGCCATGGGCTTTTAATAGTTGTTGATGAACACTTTGTGATTGTAATGATGAATTCATGTTCAAAATAATGAACATATTATCGATCGCGGATTCCTGCAGTAAATTAGGATTGTATGTCTGTAATTGAGGCAGACGAGATAATTGAGTTATTAAAGCAGTTTATTAATAATCAATAATACTGCTATTCTGGTTGGTAGATGCACGGAGCTCGGAGACGGTTCATTGAAGACAGGAGGCCTCGGAAAGGGAAGCGAGCGATCTTGGGAATGGCTTCCGGGAAAGAAGCAGCTTTCCCGGGGAGTGAAGCAACCTCCAAACAGCAATATAAAGAAAAAGGCTTGAGCATGGGCCGGGGAAGAGACGGACAGAGAAACAGTGGTTGCGGGACCAAGTGGAATTGGGGTGGAGGTGGGGGATGCGCGTGGAAAGAGCCACATGAAACTGGGGCAAGGGAAGGGAGGGGTCAGAGGCAAGGGAGGGGCCGCTGTCCTGGCGGATTGAGAGAGGGCACATGCTGATCTAGATTTGTGCAGTGCGGCTGTAAGTATTGCAACAATGTTTGAAGTGTCATTTAGTATGTTTCCCAAAACAGACAAATAGTCCCTACAGTACAAGGTTACTTAATACTAGCTAATAGTTAATACTCCCTATAGATCACTGCGTGAAACCCAACTCAGGATTTCATTTCCAACGTGGAATTGCAGAATGAAACATTTTTAAGACCATTATTCCAATTTTTGTTGTTAACAGTGGACGAGTGTAAACTCGACTTTATGTTTCCATTTCCCTGTGACTCGACAAAGTTCGAAAGAATTCGAACCTCGCCTTATATAAGCGGCGAGCCATTCTAATGCATTTTTTGTTGTTGTTAGAACGCCGGAGTATTCCGGAGAGACGGGAAACGGTGAGGCTGACTCTGTGCTTAGCCAAACAGAGTTATGGCACTTCTGAAATACGGACAAATCAGACTGAGAGAGGCGGAACCTGCCTCTGAACCAGCCTCAATCGCCGCTGAAAGAGCGAGCGAGCGAAAGAAAGCCATTGTACAACACTGGGGGCAAAGTAGCAGTGACAGCAAAACAACTGGAGATAATGCCCGAGAAATGTAAATACTTTGGACGGAATGAAGACGAGAAGAAAATGGAGTGAATGAAGCTTTAAATGCCCGCTGTCAACAATGGAGGAATTTGCCTGCTTGTGGGGCCACTTGGGGTCATGAAAACAGCCCGCCCCCTGTGAGAAAGATGCGCCAGTAGTGACACCCTGGCCTCTTCCTTTTCTAAAAAAAACTTTTTCATTCCAACTCCAACAACAGTCTATTTATTTGCATCGAGATCTAGCAGTTCGTTTTTACAGCGAGGAACGGCCCTTTGCAAAACTAGCAGCAAATAAAACAATCCTTTTTGATCCTGATCATCAAATACTGGAGAACAGATCAGGGGCAAGTGGTTTCTGTCTGGAGGGGGAAATGTTCATTTGAGCTAATGCTCCTGATACCAGAGAGCCAATTAAAATTGGAGGGGGGTGGTGGGGGAGGTCGTGTGTTGGACGAGCTACCATATAAAGCAGATATTCTTGTGGGAAGAGCATTATAGAAGGTCAGAATAAAAGTCAAGAGTTATTGAGATATTAATTAAAACCAATAAAACGCATTTGGTACATATTTCATATGAGGTGGTAATCTTAGAAGGAGCCCGACCTATCGACCGTTTGAAATCCAGCGCCCATGAAACAGAAGAGCAGTGTTTTGCATTCCTTGTTGGCATTTGGGAAGGATGACCATTGGAATGCGGCGTCTATGCGGCTTTGCCATTCATTTGAAAGTCACAGAAGTTTATAATGCAAACAATATTTTAATGTGCGCTTGTTAGCAGGGTGGAGTTATGCTTAGAAGATAACTGAAATAGATGTCGAATATTTAAAATGAATGACAATAAAGCTCGGATTTCTTCGGGAAGAAAGTCTTTTAAGTCCCCCTCTTCAGTGTGGCACTGACAGAAGCGAGCCAAGCTGATGCAGAAACCCAAAAGCTGTGCACGGACCATGGCAACACTCCCTATTTCCTCTATATTGTGACTTTGAACGACATTGGAAATCAAGAGAAAATGGCGGCAGCACTGTTGAAATATACCGGCATTCCTCCATTTTCCCCTCCCAGGGTGAAACATGTTGTCATATTCAATTGAACCGTCCACACCGCGTGAGAGGGACGAAGATTGACAAAATCTTCCCCGCCCACTGCTCTTAAGCCTTTTCCAACGTTCTCAATGATCACTCCTTCGTCTTCCAGGAAGATTAAAAAAAAATATTATTCTGTGATATCTATCATGACAGCAATTCTCCAGCCACGGAGGTTTATTATTTTCCTCCTGTTGATACACGACTTGAAGGAAACAACACCCGCCATGATTATAATCTGTAATTATAAAATGGAGCAGCCCCTAGTATGGTGTAAACTGCAGGCCGTGTTTTTCAAACGTGCACGCTGCACGCTGTCGTTTTTTTAAAATATATTTACTGCCTAAATGCCGCTTCTTTCCAAAAGAGATGGGCGACTGCGGCACATAGGGGCACCTGCAATCCTCATTGATGTACAGGTTGAGGGATAACAGGTTGCAAATCTCAAGGTTACCCGGGTAATATTGTACAGAAACATATGGGAAAATGTCAAACACAGCGTCGTGGAAGGAGAGAAGCAGTTCCCACACTTTTAGATTTCTGACTGAACAAGCAGAACTATTAATTTTAAAATATTTATAATCAGCGCATTTCAATCCATTGACTTGTTCTGTCTCTAAATATTGGGTCATTAAAATTCAGGACAAGGTTGTCACAGCCGATGGATGTCGCGTTGCCGAGAATTTGCTTTCTGGTTTGAACCATTAGATTCTCTACAGTATGAAAACAGGCCCTTCGGCCCAACAAGTCCACACCGAACCTCCGATGAGTAACCCATTCCCTTACCCTACAGTTACCCCGACTAATGCACCTAACACTATGGGCAATTGAGCACGTAATCCACCTAACTTGCACATCTTTGGATTATAAAAGGAAACCCACACAGACACAGGAAGAATGTGCAACACTCCACACAGAGAATGGCCGAGGGTGGAATGGAACCCAGGCCTCTAGCGCCGTGAGGCAGCAGTGCTAACCACTGAGCCACCATTTTTTTTAAATTAGAGGTTAACAGGTCAATTAAGGTGGAGAAGCCTACTGAAAAGCCTAGTAGTACATATCTGTTGGCATTCACAAGCTTTCGAAATCGAAGGACTGGGAAGGTCTTGCTGACCCATCAATCTTACTCCCATACTGTGGTGGCTCCAGCTTCATAGTTAAACACTTCCTCCCTCCCTCTGTCATTTTGTGTCATCAACACCGAATCACCGCCCCATCTCAACCCCAAACACACAAACACATTGCAGTTAGGTCATGACCCGAGAGAAACAAAAATATGTTTTAAAGTCTGTACCAATAAAGGAGAAATGCTTGATAAAATTCAAGCAGAACTGAATAATTACTGTTCATATGCAACTGTAAGGTTTTGTTTTACAAGCTTGGTGGTTTCAGGAAGAATGGTAATACAGTGATGGTCATATTGAAATTATAAGGTGGAGCCGTCTCTTTAATAACGATTTCAGATCCCACCTGGTCAGCTGTGAAGCTTGAAATCAATTAGTAAATGCATCTGAATAAAATTTTACCATTAGCGACCATGTAAGGATTGGATTACAATAATAATACAGAGTTGGTCCACTCATGTCCGACAGGGGAAGAAATCTGCCGTCCCTACCCTGTCTGGCTTACATGTGACTCCAGGCTCACAGCAATGTGTTTGACTGTTTTAGCCCCCTCCTCAAATCGTCCACCAATCCATACACTCATGCACCGCTGATAGGAACGGGTTGTCCTTTCCAGTGACGCTCACATCCCACGAAGGAATAATATGTACATATAAATAAATAAACACAGAAAGAACTCTGAAACTCTGGAAAGATTGAGTTAATAGGAAACAATCAGTGATTTGTTTGACCCCAACGTTCGTAAGAAGATGAAGGTAATTTAGAGGGCTTTCGGGAGGAAAGCAGTTAAGTGTTGGAAGATCGTGACGATACTGCACGATTCTTATAGTGTTATGTTTTGATTTCTAAACCATTGGAGGCTTCAGGAATGTCCCCGAATCAAATGAATATTCCCCGAGAATTGCCAGGGCCATGGTAAGTTCTGCTAGAGCCAGGAATGGGGCAATAGAACTCCATAATTTGCCGTTCGCCCACCACTCGATGTAGGTGGCGCTTATGGTGACTCCTAGTACCAATTAACCATGTTCAGTCATCACAAAAGGCAAACAGACATTTTTCAATCCTTGACTTTTTTTCTCTCTTTACTAATTTGAGTTTCTACAGAGCCCCTCGCTGCCACAGCCTAAAACATCTTACAGGCAATGAAACATATTTTAAGCTGTAGTCACTGTTGTAATGTAGGAAGTCCAACAGCAGCAAAGCATGTGTGCAACAGTGAGATGGTGACCAGGCCATCTGTTTTTGTTTTGGTGAGGCTAGGTAAGCGATAAATATGAAGCTGAGGGCTATGTGTTCACACGTTGCTAAACGTCCAATGGACTTGATGGTGATGGTTGAGTTGATGGTTTAATAATAGCTGGAGGATGTTTGGTTTTTGATTGTTCTTGAATTTTTCACTTTGTGAGGTGTTTGCTCGCATGACCTCACCGAAGATTGCATCACAGCTCGCTTTACCAGTAAGGATGCAGATGCGGGAAAAGCCAACGCAGAAGCATAAACATTTCGCGTGGGAGACAAAGGAAGGAAGGAGCAGTGAACTTAAAAGCCCCATTCCGTTTTTACTTCACGTCACTGTGTGGCGCGGGTGTGAGCACTTTAACCGGCCCACCCTTCATTGAATCCCTCGCATTTCAGCCCCGCCAGGCAGCACTCAGAATAAAGGGACTGCAGTCTCCTGTACATTAGGAATGACTCGCAGATGGGGCCATTAAGCAACAGAATTCTGCAATTAAAGTGTGAAATTATATTTCAATCAAACTGCTTGCTAATGAGGAACAACGTGAAGAAACGGTGGTCCTGGTTGAAACACAAAGGGATCCATTGCCCATTGTAATATTTTGAAGTTATTAAGCTGAGTGACTACATGAATAAAAGTTAACGTCATAAATGACCTTCTTTAGTCCCCCACCCACCATGTTGGTTGAGAGAAAGGGACCCTCTTGTCATTTATCAACAAATCGTTTTGCATAATCCGGTAGATTCGCCCAGGAGTGGCGAGGGTTCATCTTCCGCGGTGAGGAGTGAAGGATCTTCTCAAACATTGGCTTTCAGAGGCGTCTAATCCGCGGTCTACCTCCAGATCTTTGTGATCCGAAATTCAGATGGAACTTTACAGTACAGTACAAAGAGAATCAAAATTTGACACCTGAACAACCCAATAACAAACGCGAGGCGGAAGCGATAAAGATTATCCAGCAGTTCTGAGGAAGGGTCACTGGACCCGAAACGTTAACTCTGGTTCTCTCTCCACAAGTGCTGTCATACCTGCTGAGTTTCTCTCTCTATTTCTGTTTGTTTTATTATTTAAGATTTCCAGCGTCTGCAGTATTTTGCTTTCACGGTTATATTAAGTGTTTCAGAACAGCCTTTGCCTTGTTGGATGGTGATCAATTGAAATGGAGGATTTTTAATCCTCTTCTGACGTCTGAGAATCTGACCTCTCCAATTCTAAAGCATATCAAAAGGTGCTTCACCAAGCATAACGTTTTATCTTTTTTAAATATATTAAAAACATGTTGTTAGAAGCCGCCCTGACCTCAGTCAGTTCAAACAGGTCTGATGAACCCACTTAAAATGTTAAACAAAAAACAGAAATTGCTAGAAAAGCTCAGCAAGTCTGGAAGCACCTGTGGACTGAAATGAGCGCTAACGTTTGGGATCCAGTGACTCTTCCTCAGAACATTAAAATATTCTCCAGCCCATTGTCGAGGATTTTGGAATGGGATCAATGTCCCAGTGATTTCTTCAAATACTTACACTTTCCATAGTTTTGAACCAAATCTGTGAAAACTAGAAAATTCCTTCACCCCCCCAGCCCCAGAAGTAGAAATCGTCCACTTTCTGCAAGGTGCGCCAACCCAATTTTAATGCTAAATCCGTATAATTCTGTAATCCGGGTCTACTGACTGATACCAACCAATTCTTGCAGGTGAACCTGCCCCTCGCTCGCTCATTTGAGGATTTGAATTCCTGGTACAAATTTAAAATCATGTTTCACCCCTCTCCCCCTCTTCCTCTATCGCCACCCTCCATACTGTCCACCCTTCATCTCTCCCCACCCCTCACCCCTCAATCCCCACAAAAACCCGAGATTATTTTCACTGTTGCCTGGGCTGGGAGATTGCGTGGGGTTAAGTGGAAGCCGGCTGTGGGCTGGGGGGATGGGAGCTGAACGCGTGACATTGAGTTGGCGGAAGGACAGGAGGCGGAATTCTACCATTTTCGAGGAGATTAATGCAGAATATAAAGAGTATATGAGCTGAAGATAGATAATTTTGAGGCACATTTCATATGTTTATTTTGACCTTTGTTTCTGATCTCGGGCTAGCGAAAACATTTTCTCTAAAAATATATATTTGGTTGGCCTCAGTTCCTTTTGATGTCAAGTATGAAAATTACACGGAAGCGACTGAGTCAGTTTCTTTCTCTCTCACTCGCTGTATCTCTCTCTCCTTCTTCACATTATGTATGTGTGATATTTCAGTATAGTGCATGGCAGCGGTAGAAGTTGACTGGTGGCGCCCTTAAACTCCGAACTGCGGCGTGATAAAACCATCAACCCGATCAGCAATACCTCCGCGTCGAAATTGGCGGGGATCGGATCTTGACTTTTGCCTTGGGAGCAAAACACCAATACAAATCAGACAGAATTGACAATTTATCGGCACGCCTTGTGTCGGTTGGGTGGCGACCTTTAAAGGTAGCCTTTTATACAATGCTAAGAAACCGCTTGGTGCTGTTTGTTTTTAAAAGCTATAAAAAGGAAAAAATATTAAGACAAATATTTACCACAAGCTTTACGGCAAAAGACCTCAATGGTTGCAGTATGGCTACAATAAAGAAAGGCAGGGTTATAGAATGGTTAATAATTCTTGATATTGTCGATTCTGTCATACGCACTTTCTTTAAGAGCGAGCGAAGAAGATGGAATCTTGAGCTGCACATCTCTACTAGGGTTAAGGGCAACTTATAGTTCACCCTAAAAAGGCCAAATAAAGTATCACCACAAAAGCGCCAGGATTCAAACATCTGATTAATAAACCCACACGTCCCAAGTCACTTGAGATCTTGGAGTGAATAATACTCATAAAGTACAGGGGCCACACTCTGGCGTTTTATTATTTTATAACTAATGGTGTGTTCTATATCTATTTTTATTTTAAAAATCACATTTTATTCTTTGACCCTTGTAACACACTACCCACCGCAACCGTCCTACCCTTTCGCTATGTCTGTCTCTGTCTCTCTGTCTCAGTCTTTCCCTCCTTTGTGGTTGTCTGAGTTTACATCTCGCCATCTCGCTCAACCAGAATGTCTCTCCCTCTCTGTGTGTGTGTGTGTGTGTGTGTGTGTGAGGTGTGTTCTGTCTCTCTCTCTCTCTCTCCCCTCTCTCTCTGTCTATGTTTGTGTGTGTGTCTCTCTCTGTCTGTGCGCCCTCCCAGCCTTTCTCTTCCCGGTCTCTGTGTCTCCCTCTGTGTGGGGTGTGTGCGCGCGTCCCTCTGTTTCTGTGTGTGTGTGTGTTTGTGTGTCTGTCTGTCTGACTCTGTCTTTCTTTCAGTCAGTATTTCTGCCTCTGGACACCCTGAAGGAATGAACCCACGTGACCAAACGGGGCGGTCGATCAGGAGCTGAAAAAAAAAGCCATTTTGTGTGAGGAGCCTGTAGTAACAGCTCCAACCAAACACTGTTTCTTCGCTCGATTACTCGCACCCGAGACGGCGGGGGCCCGAAGACCAGGTAGGGACCGCTTTAAAAAATATTCTACTTTGCGACCGGCCTGGGGGACTGGGCTGGGGCTCCGGCAGCTGTCGACAGTTGAACGAAATTAGTACTGCGAGCTCGGTTGACATCCTTATTGCTGTTTCTATTTCAAGATGGCGGCTTGCCTTGAATTCATTTCTACTGAACTGCTACTTTTCATTGTTGCTGCTAGACTGTCTCCCTTGATCCGGTGCACATTGGGGCACGGGGTTCTGGTCCTGAGCTCGGGTGTTCCCTTTGCCTGCTGCCCGGGTTCCTGAGAGAGTACTCGGAGCTCTCAATTGTTGCAGAATTGGAGTTGGGTCTCTCTGTCTCTCTCTCTCTCTCTCACACACACACACACACACAGAGTGCATGTCTGCTGCCTCTCTCTCTCTCTCTCTCTGCCTTTTTCATACTGACGCTGGGCCACTTTCCCCACTCTTTCAACGCCGAATTAAGTTCGAAATCGTTGCTTGCATCGAGGCGAGCCTCACTCTCCCGGTACCGCTGGAAAACTCAGAGTTCCAGCTTCTAGTCCTTGCTGCCTCTGAACTCTGGTTCGCTCTCGAAACGCCGGGGAGAGCTTTCGAAAAGACGGTGCGCCCGTCTCCGCCAACCTCGTGCGGTCAGAAGGCAGTCACCACCCCAACGTTGGCCCCGATTTCAGTCTCCTCCCCGGGTGTCAGCGGGATGATTTTATAGAATCGGAAAGTGCACAGTGTGCGGATGGTCTCCGTCAGGATCCCGTGTCGATCTGACCGAGCCCGGGCGTTTTACGAACTTATTTCGCCCAGCTTCTCTTTTCTGGAATACTCATGAGTCGAGAGGGCTCTGGCCCCCGCTGTACAAATTGGTGCCGCCACCGCAGCTGCAGTGAAGTCAGTCTCTCGCAGCTTTCATAGAGATAGCCGGGTCAAGGGGGAAAGGGAGTGTGGGGAGACACTAGTCTCATTTATCCCTTATTTTTATTTGTGATGTGAAGGACTCAGGAGGGCTCCTGTTTAGCACAAATCAAAGCAGAACAAGGAACCTTGTGTCGGGGTTTCAAGGACGTTAGAACGAAACTAAATTGAATCGCGCTTTTTTTTTGAAAAAAATATAATGCGTGTTGTGTGTTTTGGACTGATGGCTTTTATTTTTTTCCCCACGATCTAAATGTTTTAAACACTCGAAACCTTTCCGAGGTTTGCACCCTGTTCAAAGGGTTTGGACCTTTAAAGCTTAATGCTGGAGTTAGTGTGAAAATGTGTAGAAAGAATTGAATTATTATAATTGTACAAGACGGTAATTAATCTGGGAGACGGTGTGAAATTGAATTTTAATCTGCTTGTAGTTTACAGTTTGTGAAGTTAATGCCACTCTTTGTAATGGTCACCGGTGGTAGTACAGGTCATTTTGGAGTTTCCTCGGCGTTTGTATTTTTTAAAAAATATTTTGAACAAGATACCTAGTTTCGGCAGTGACAGTTCTTCAGTCTGTGTGCAACAACAGCGGATAATTATAATTAAAGGCTGGGAGTTGGGAGTGAAGTGACGATCAGAAACGGTGAATATTGTCTCGGAGGGGGAGGTGGGGCTGGGTTGGGGATTTGGTGTGTCTGAGCAGACGTTTTATTTTTTTAAAATGTATTTTTCCAGAAAGAGCGAGAGAGAGAGAGAGAGAGAGCTGCACGGGTTAGAGATGGAGTCAATGGGTTGAAGTGTTGATACCTTGTTACTAAAAACATGCGCCTTTTTCAGTACTTCCAAAGGTGGTCACCCAGTCCCCTCGCAACCCTCACCCCCCTGCCCCAGGGCACCCAATACAGGAATCGCTCCTTGACGATTTAAGGTGAGCCGAGATTTAAGGTCGACTCGCTCCAAGTTAGGATAATTGTTTATTAACCCAAGGCAGAGGGGAGGAACATAACTCAGACCGAACTCGTCCATAATGTGTTTAGAAACCCCTGACGGCATTCCTCTGTCGATCAGTGTAAGGCAAAAGTTGCTGGTATTTTCCACACGCGCCTACCCATGATGATGTGAACTGATATTAAGCGTGAGGAACGAGTTAATGAGGTGTACGCGTTTTGGAGGAAGTTACCGACTGGTCAACATTTTCACGATCTAGCTCGTCCCGGTGTCTCCCATTACTGAAAGTCATGTGGTCTTAGGTCTTTTTAAAAAAAAAGCAAAAAAAACTTGACAAAAATCACGTGTGTGTGGTGTCTACTATATCCGGGTTCCCGTCGCTGCTGCTCTGATCGCCAGACTGCTGTTAATTGACCGATAGATTCCGTGGGTCAATTCGACCGGGGACCTGCTTCCTTGTAGTCACATCAAACATTGGGATTATCGGGTTATTGAAACGGCCGATGGCGCGTGTGGGATCGATACCGTTGACTGAAATCTTGCCTTACTCAGGGGGCTGACCGAAAGTAACCCGTTTTATTTACGGTGAATGAAAATACGGGAATGGTAGCCGATTTGAGATGCAGCCATCCTGCATCTCGGAGAGTTATTGGTTAAAAGTGTCATGTGTAGGTAACGGATTCCGGATCAATAGAATTCCCTATTCCCCAACCGTCACCGGGATGACACTTCATAATTTGTGTCTCTTGGTCTCTGTAACTGTAAGCAACACGCACATTGCTAGTGTGTTGTCAAATTAACAAAAACCGAAATTGCTGGAGAAACTCAGCAGGTCTGGCAGCATCAGTGGAGAGAGGAAATAGAGTTGTGTCCAGTGGTCCCTCTTCAAAAGTTCGCTTTATGACATTGTGGACCTGTTCTGTGAACTTCGACCTGGCTACTTACAAAATTTGCTTTTTAAAGAGTCTCTCTCTGGCTTTCCCCTCGCCAGTGTCCTTCCAACAGAACCTGCCTCCCGTGAGTCCATGGGCGGTGACAAGAGCTGCTGATTTTGTGAAATGGAATGAGAGCTAGATTACATTTTGCTGTCGAAATGAAATCGCACGTCGACCAGTCCAAAGCAACTTTCTGACACATTCGGCAGCCCGTACATTTGGCAACACAAATTATTCTGCAAGTTGGTCGTTGGATTAGATAGGACTTTGTATCGTTCGGGCCTTAAAACATCCCCTTTCAAAATTCCAAGAGTTATAATCAGTTGTCGTCCCTTGTCGTCCTGTATTACACATAGTGATAGAGTCGGTTTTATTCCCATGATTTCTGCTTTCTTCAAAGATATAATGAACTTGTTTATGGACAGATACAATCACAATAAGATATGAACAAACATTTAGCTGGGAGTTTTGGAAGTGACAACCGGACTGAGGAACCGCAGCTTTAATTTATTGCGGCTCCCACCATCCCACCAAGCCTGCTGCAATTCAAAACGATGGCCTGCCCTTGCTCTGAAAAGCAAGTTCACGGGTCATAGGGGACGAGGAATGAAACGTAGGGGGATCCCCCAACTGCACTGGAAACATTGGAGATAGCCCGAACAGCTTTAGATCCTGAGGGCCTGATTTTAGAACCCCATAGTTAATACTTTCAACTGGCGTTTCTAATATTGACCCGAGTTGAATTTATTTAAGACGGGTTATGTAATAAATCATTTGTAACAAGACAGATTGTTTAAAAGTCCCAATCTATTTCACGACCAGGATCGCCTTCATCATAAGGCCTACACGGTTTACTTGGGGAAGTTTAGATGCTGGGTTTCAGGAGCTGACAGGCTTTGTGTCTGTGTGGCCTTATCGATAAGGGATGCACACATTGCACACTCCCACAACAGCTCGTTGCTACAACAACCACCAGTGCCATCTACATTTAAAAATTAGAGACTCAGACAATCAAACATTAATTTAGGGAACAAAACCTTTACATAGGAAGCGTCAGATAGAGGCCGGCATTGTTGCTTCTGCGCTTGTAATAACCTTGACATATTGTTGCATTTTTAATGTGCAGATTTAAGTGGAGTTACCGTGGAGAGAAAGGCCAACTCGTTTATGCTCTGAGACGGGCTGGATTTAAACCAGTTTACCGAGAACTGAACGGACGCCTTAGAGAGAGATTCTCAAAGTTTGGCTTTTAATAAAGTTGTAGTTGCTGTGAGCACACCTTGAGGCAAAGAATCTCAGGTAGTTTTAAAGATACAACCGTATTCAGTTTACCTGTACAATTTGTTTTCAAGCTATTTAGTAGACGTGAGTTTTTTTTCGCTGTGATAATCTAAGCCCTAATGATCAGGAAAGGCAAGCTGGCTCCTTGTTGTTTGTAGTTGCGGGATAGCATAGGCAATAAATCTAATCCACCGCGAGAGTTAAGTAATGTTTTGACTCCGACAGGAACACTCCGGTGAAGCGCTGTGACCTCCAACCTTTGAGTGTCCCACTGCTGGCCAAAGACCGAGTAGCGAATAATTAGTGAGGTCCTTTTTTTTGAAAGGTGGAGACAGAGTGTGACGGTGGGGAGAACCATGATTAAGGGAGGGTCACGTGTAATGTAATTTGCATCCGCTAAAACCCTGTGTCTGTAATCCCAGGAGAGTTTTTCTGTTTAGTAACTTCATCAGATAAACGAGTGCCTTTAAAATAAACGTGCAATGCTTGTCAATTACTTCCATTCGGCGGGATTTATCAACAAATAAGATTGGATTTGTTTATTTCTGGTCTCCGTCACCAGCTGTTTGTTCCAACTTCTGGGGCATACTTTATTGCAACTACCATTTTGTGGGGGGGGGGGTGCGGTTTGGGAGATGACTTCCAGGTCGACATGTCATCCTCGCTTTCCCCATCCCCAATCAGAAATGCAATGCTGGTTGTTACAATAATTTCCCAGAGAAATGGAGTGTTAATGGGACTTGATACAAGCACGGTTTCCTTCACCCAGTCACAAAATTGATTTAACCAGTGCCCAGAATACAGGTAAAAAGCAGGATGCACCTCGCCCGACTCTCCTGTCGTGGTACCGATCAATGCAGCGGCCCAGTCAGTTGGTGGGTGTGTTGAACTGTCTGTCAGCCTTCAGTTGCAATAAAAGATATTTCAACGTAATCCTGTCACGTGGTCGACCAAGAGCGTCATCTGCAGATCATATACATACAAGCACACTCACTCACTCAAGTAAACACTCAAATTCACACACACACACACACACCGATACACCCATATACACGGCTGACTCAAGTGCACATATTCACTGATGTACACACTCTCAAGTACATGCGCAAACCCATACATTCACTGAAGTAAACACACGCAAATTCACACATACTCAACTCCCCACATTCAAAATACACGCACAAATTTAAACACAGTCTGATATATACATGCACATACACGTACCCATGCACATACACGTACCCATACACACAGTCAAATACATACTCAAATATATATATTCACACGCACTCACGAAAATGTACACGTTCAAACACACACGTTCAACAGGCACATACTGTCATACCCAAATACGTATGTATTCAAATTCTCTTTAACGCACTCAGTCAAACGCTCACTAAAAACACATACAAACACAGATAAACAATTCACACAGGCACATGCAGCTAAACACAGACACCCAAGTACACTTAAACAAATATAGACAAGACACAGACACATGCAGTGGTGCTGGAAAAAACATATCAGGTCAGGCAGCATCCAGGAGCAGGAGAATCGATGTTTCGGGCATAAGTCCTTCATCAAGAAGGGATGAAGGGCTTGTGCCCGAAACGTCAACTCTCCTGCTTCTCTGATGCTGCCTGACCTGCAGTGCTTTTCCAGCACCACACTTTCGACTCTGATCTCCAGCATCTGCAGTCCTCACTTTCTTCTAGCTAAACAGACACTCACAAACACTCAAACACATGCAGATAACACCCGGGCACAGACACATGCACCTAAACACAGCCACTCACACATACTCAAACACAAATAGACAATACACACAGACACATGCACCTAAGCACAGCCACTCACACAAACTCAAACACAAATAGACAATACACACAGACACATGCACCTAAACACAACCACTCACACAAACTCAGACACAAATAGACAATACACACAGACACATGCACCTAAACACAGCCTCTCACGCATACTCAAACACATATAGACAATACTCACAGACATATGCAGCTAAACACAGACACTCACATACTCAAACACATATAGACAATATTGTACACACAGACATATACAGCTAAACGCAGACACACACATACCCAAACACATATAGACAATCCACACAGACACATACTCTAACACATACAGATAACCACGGGTATTAGGAAGCTGGTGATCCTTTCAACTAATTTGCATTGTGAGTCCACTTTGTTTCGATTTCCGAAAGAACTAATTTGAATATCAGGTACAGCTGGGTGGGTTTCTTCACTTCTCGTAAGATGGGTTTATTTTCATCTTTTTTTTGCGGAGGGGGAGGGGAGGGATCTTACGAAGTGTAAAGACGGTCGCTATAGTAACCAGAAGTGGATACTATAGCCGCCAACCACGTCATAACACGTACAAGCCGATGCAATGTGTCTGTGGTTGTTTTTAAATTGGAAAGTCTACTGGCTGAGCGCTTGTTTATCTTCATTTTTTCTCATATACTTTTTGTTTCGCGAGGCAGTGTCACTCGCCGGCCGCGGGGGTGTGATGCTGCATTTTCAAAGGGATATTAACTTTCTCCAGCATCGATTTAAGCGACCGCGTATGTGCCCCAATGCAGGCAATACTCTGCAGAATGAATTGCGTATTAACTGTTCATCGGAACATTTATCTGATTTTGTACGGATCAATGCCTATGAAAACGTGTGTGTGCCTGTGTGTTTGTCTGTGTTGGTGGATGGGGGGAGATGGAGAGGGGGAGAAGGACGAGAGAGCGAGAGAATGGTTTCCCAGTAAAAACAGTGAGTGAAAGCTGAGAGGGGTCGAGAGATTGTAGGTTAAACATTCGGTGTCAGCAGTCTGCTGATAGGACGCGTGCCTGCTTTGCAGAAGCGGCAACAAACCAGGCGTACAAAGGGATTGGGAATATTCCCGAGAATACGCCAGAGAGTATGGCGTTGACAGTGTACCGTTTGTTTAGCGAGGGGCCGTACGCTTCGGTGCCTTGCGATTTACGGACAGGTAACCAGAAAATGGGGGTGCAGTGGGATTGAATGTAGCAACCCGTGTCTATTTACACCACAGTTGAGCCTTCCCTTCTTATCGAAATGTCCACTCTCGCCGTCGGAATTGGGTTTTTTTTCCACCTCAAAAGGACGTGCGTACCCTGCAAATCTAGACTTGTCTTGAGTGTGATGTGGGTAATAACCTCTGGCACAGTGTCGCTCCCGGTAAAGGCGGCTGGGTTCTGCAAACCCGGAAAGTTAACCTTGCTCGATTGAAAACCTACCGGGATAGAATGGATTGGCAGGGATGTCGTCTTACACCGTCTCCAGTTGTGTTTTTTTTTAAGATGCGTTTGTGTGCTTCGTCGATATGCTCCACGCAGCAGGTACCAGATTTCTCTCAGAAATGATTCACTGGCACAGATCCCTGTAATGGTTCATTACAAATTAAGTGAGCACAGAATGTGGTACATCCCTCACTTGCTTTCAAAAAGCTATAACTCTCAGGGCCTCACTCTTTCCATTCTCTAAATGGCTTCGCACTCATATACTGTCTGCGTGTGATATATGACGAACACTCTAATTCAACTATAAACTAGATTAATGAATATTTATAACCTGTTATGGACCGACTGTGAATTTCAGGCTATTTTTTCCTCTCCATTTTCCCTCCCCCTAAAGCTTCAGAATTGCCCATTTAAAATATGCTTAGTTGAATAAGGGAAACTATTTTTGAATAAGGGAAAAAGTTTAGATTCCAAAAAAATGTAACATCGCTTCTTCCTTTCACGTCTCAGTAATTCAATGGCGAGTTTGTATCAGGACCTCAGTTGCAGTGAGCGCTCGATATTTCTGATGGCGATCGATCTTTGCGATAATCGATGTCAATCGTTGAGCAGGAGTCTCCAAAAAGGGGAGCTGATGGTGTCCTCTTAGCTGTATGTTCCATCTGTGGCTTTCACCCGGGTCTGAAAACAGGACCACGGGGAAGATGTAGTAGACGCGAGTGGAGCCCCTGTTTCCCCGTTGATGATTGCATCAGACTAGGTTTTACCACGGTGACCAACGCTGACGCTATGTATATTGAAGTAATTTGGATTAACAGCCATCGGTGATAGGTGTGCGTTTGGACTGGACGCGCAAGTCACATGCTAAATATTTGAATGAGTGCCCAAGTCAAGTCCAGAGTTGTTTTCTTAATTTATATTGAAAATCACCCAACCTCCAACTTCACTCCCATCCCCAAAACATACCGTCAGTTCATGTATTAAGGATAGGCGTCACATGTGAGGATCCCTACTGCATATTCATCTGTCATATAATCATTGTTTTCCTTTTTTTGAGGGATGGTTAGAAGGTACACTATTAGGCCATGTGCACAGTTGATTATAAGGCTTCGGACTAATATTGTTTTATTTTCTCCCAGCACGCTCAACTTTTCAAAGTTAGCCAGTGCTCCTATTTGTGCGATGAAGTATTTGAGAAACGTGCGTTAAGTATAGGATTGGCTACACACATAGCTGTTTATTTCCACCCTTTAAGACAGTTGCTTAGTAACCGCGTCTACATATAAAGAGGCATTTAAGGTAAAGCTGGCGTATACAATACTATGTGGTAAGCGAATAACGCAGAAAAATGTATCTCTCATTTGATGCATGATTTAAGATTAAGACCTCATGTATCCAATGTGAAGTCATATTTCCGAAGCACACGTGCTTCTGCTCCCAGATGCTCAATTAGGGAGTCGCAAACATTGAAGAAACCAATTTTCTCTCTCAAGTCTTTAAGAAAATCAACCAACAAATGTCAATACATGTTTGCGAAATGCTAGTTACTCAACACGATCCTTCATAACCACGACATTTTCCAAAATCGAAATGTTTGCCCAGTGATCAGCTCCACTTTAAATCGTATTGGGGAAGGACTAATACTGTTCATTAGACGTAGGAATTGTGTCAGTAGGTTCTGAATGGATTTGCTTGCACTTCCACTGAACAGAATGACAAGAGTAATTCTTCCGCCCCGTCCCAGGTTTCTAGACAATTGAATAGATTCGAACATTTTATGTTGGAAAATAACAAGCTGAACTTCAATGTTAGTGTATCAAGATAGCCTCCCCATGTCACTGCTGTAATACTGAAAGCTTTAACTTTTCACAAATAACTTTGCCAATCTCCTGCCAAGCCCAATGGTTAAAAATGAGTAGGTTAGCACAGTAACGCCCTTCTTCCACCATAGCTTCTTCTCGCGATTTTTTTTGTCATTTCTACTTACTGTTACGTTTTCTGATTAGATTAGCAGTGGGGTGCCTCATCACATTATCTAAGCTTCTAGCTATTAGCATTTGTAATAATGTAGGGGTCCCAGCTCATTACTAAATGATTCAAATAGTCTTTGTATAAAAGTTGCAGTACCAGTGTTGACTTTATTGTCTCTTCTGGCAGTTTTAAGGTCCAGTATGTTTAATTAATTAGAGATGAGTTACTGTGACAATGCATAAAACACGGGTTATGTATTTCTAGCGTTGACACTCCCACTGTTTTGGGACTTCCACTTATTCTTGGGCCTTCCCTGGGGTTTCTCCTCCTCAGTGCAATCCCGGGTTCTTTATGTAATTCATGGCATATAATTTAAAATCCTTCTTAACTATGTTTCCTAAATACGCTTTGGTACTCTATTCAAAAACGTTGGAAATTCGGACACAGTGATAATGGAAAAATGACTAATAAAGTTAAATTGTTGCTATAAGGTGCCTTATAGCAAGTGCCTTACTTCTTTTTATTAAATGATGCTGTTTGGAACACCTCAGCAAGCTTGTACAGGATCTGCAACACCCTTAACCATGAATAATCTTCTGTTAACATTGCAGAGTCTATTGCAGCTAAAATGCACAGAACCACTCGGATCAAAATCACAGAACTCAACCCTCACCTGATGTGTGCGCTGTGCGGGGGATATTTCATAGACGCCACAACCATCATTGAATGTCTACACTCATGTGAGTCTATTTTAATCATGCTTAATGTAAGCTCTTAATGCTTAATCCTAACGCTTGCCCATCACTTGCCTTTCAGCAGCCTACAGGTGAGATGAATTATGAACATTAGGGGAGGAGTATCTGCTACTTGGTTGCAACAGTTTTGCTGCTATATATTTCATCAGCTATGTGAATTCTATTGGTAATGATCGGGTTTGGTTTCATTGTAAATATGTAAACAATGTCCGTTTTTACTTCTCTTTTTGGTTTTCACTTGTTAAAGGTACCCAACCCTGAATAGCCCAGTTTCACTAAAGGCCATTTCCTGTCACACGAGGCGCTTTCACTTCACCTGCCTCCCCCGTGATGATCAATATGTGTCTTTGTTTGTGGCGAAGCTTAACCCTCATCAATGCTAACCCCAGATGGAACCCAGAGAGTATTGTGTTAGCGCAATTCACCTCATCACGAGGTAAAGCTAACTCTACCAGAGTCGCAAGTGAAATCAGGTGTTAAACTACCACGATACCCGTTTAGCACGCTTTTAACTTTAACTTTTGGTCCTCTCAAACTCGCTCCAGCGTTCATGAATCGCACGAGTACCTTTGATTGTAATATAACACGCACCTCGGCGGGACGAAGGCTGTAACCCAATCTGACGGTTCATGTGACGTCTCTGAACAGCTGGAGCTTTTGTTCAGCTTGTTGCTGAGGTCATAGTAATCTCTTCATTATGTTAAAGCCCCTACCCAAAAAGGTAGCTCGGAGCTTTTCACTATCTGCCTGTTCCCACGTAGCTAATGTATGAGTTAGGCAAGACACAAAATAATTAGTAAAATGTTGTTTTCAATCATGGGTAATTTACTGCAATTTCATTATAGCTTTTTAATCAAACAAATTTATTAAAAATGATTTCAGCATGACGGTTACAATACTACTGGGATTATAATTTATTTTAGCTGCTTGTATAAATATACTCCAGACAATTACTATTTTTGAAACACAAATTATTCTATTAATTATTATAGGAAAATTACATATAACTTACATGTTACATGTAATAATTACGATAATCCTTTCTGATTGTAAGGTTTCACCCTTATAATTTCAGTTCATTCTGTTGCAAAAAAAATTGAACACATTGCTTATTTGCTAAATTATTTTATTTCATTTCAACCCTATTTGTAATGAATCAGGAGCAGACTAATTATTATAAATAAATATTTGAGCAATCAATTGGAATTAGTTATTGACACATTTAACTAACAATGTTAAGACATACAACATCGATTAGAAAGGGAACATAAAACAATATTATTGTTGCTAAAGTCCTTGTACAATGCAGTTCAGAAAAGAATTAAGATTAAAAATGATTACATCAAATTACTTAATTGAAAGCATTGACCATTTTGAAAGTGCAGGATTTTGAATGTTTGTTATTTTGTATCCATCCTTGTGATGTTATTCACAAAAAATGATAAAGTCTTTTGGATAGGTACATAAATAGGAAGGGTTTAGAGGGATATAGACAAAAAGCTGGCAAGTGGGACTAGATTAATTTGGGTTATCTGATTGGTATGGATGAGTTGGACTGAAGGGTTTGTTTCCGTGCTGTATGGCACAATGACTCTCTGAGATGTAAGCATCTGTGATTGCATTAATGCTTCAAAACCGTTCTAGACAATACATGTATGTTGCAATCATCTATTATTCTCAACACAATTAATTTGATTACAATTACCAGGGAGTAAGAAACTCCAGCTATTCATTAATAAACCACTCAGTCCCTTTCTTGAATCATAGCTTTATAAACAATGGTACAAATGCAATATTTTCTACATAAAACAATTACAAATACTGATTTTGAATCTCTTCCAATTGCCTTTGTCATTCAGATTAACTTTTCTCAAAAAGAGTGCAGACATCTATAGCCTTAATTCTGTGTAAAAAAAAATCTTGACCCTAAAGTAAATTGCAAGTTTGTAATAACTCAAAGAAGTTATCCATTAAATACATTAAAAAAATGAAAGCATGATGAGGTTATATCCCTGATAACACCTCCACTTGTATTCTGTCCAGTACATAGATCACCTGAACCCTTTAATCAAATAAATGTCTCACAATATCATCTGTGCATTTTTCTGTTTGCAATCAATCAGCATTTATTTATTTTTATTTGCATCCATCACTAAAACTGTATATGAAGCTCTTCAGGACATCAAAAAGATTTTACACGGGGCCACATATGTGAAAATTAATATCTTTCTTCCTTTTCCTCTTATAATACTCTATAAATGCACATTTACAATTAACTATCATTCATTAAAATTTATATCTATCCAAACAAAGCACATTATTATCCTGAAATTGTTTCAAAACAAAAAAAATCATGTAACACTGATTGAAAATTATATCTAACCAGGAAGAAAACATAGAGATGTATTCTTTGTCTCAACTATCTTGACTTTTCAATTTGCTCATTAAGTTGGAGGAGTTTTTGTTTGAAAATAAAACTTAATTTTTTTCCATGGATTATAAAGATTGCAAATTATTTTGTATATATGTCAGCATCAGACTAGATGTGTGAAAAGAACTGTACAATGAGGCTGTGTACTGTAACCAATCTTATTCAGTCTGTACACAAAACAAATATTTAATGAATTAGATGCTCTTCAGGGGAAAAATTGAAGGCCAGCTCATAACAAACACTGCAAGAACATTACTTGCTGAATCAGAAAAGTCCTTTGTTTTTATTCATTTGTGGAATGTGGTGTTGCTGGCTGGCCAGCATGTCTTGCCCATCCCTAATTGCCCTTGTGGAGATGGCGGTGAGCTGCCTTCTTGAGTCATCGCAGTCTATTTGATGTCGGTAGCCCAAAATGGTATTAAGAAAGGAGTTCCAATATTTGGACTCCACAAAATATCTTTGATCAAGCAAAATTTGTAAGTTTGCTATTTGGCTTGAATGTGACCATGAAAAAAAAGAAAATGGCAGTCAGAAGAAATATGTAAGGGAAGTAAATTATGGGGAAAATGTAAGGCGAGGCTGTTGCATTGAAACTAGCAGACAAGTTTATTTATTCAGGACAATTGGTGGCAGACTGGATGCCGAAGTCAGATAGGGCTAGAAGAAATAAATTTGTCAAAATGAAGGATGTGTTAACAAAAAGAAAATTCAAAACTTATTACAAGAGGAAAAAACTTCAGGATGCTGCATTTTATCAATTGTTCTGTATGGCACAGAAACATAGGCAATAAATAAAGGTCAGTAGAAGAAAATAGGGACCTTTGAAACATGGATGTTAAAATGTATGCTAAGAATTCCACTTGAAATTGCAAAAGCAAGATATACTCCAAACAGTGATGTCCGGAGAAAAGAATGTCAGTATTTCATCCATTTGATCAGAGCTGAAAAGCTACAGGAAACCCTCTGGGAGAACAATGAGGATAGCAGCAGAAAGAGGGGTTGACTGAGACAAAGTTGGATGATTGATGTCACAGAACTGTTCCAGAGGAGCTAGAATGAGTATGGCACAAACTATGACAAACTATGCAGCAGATCCTCTGGCAAGAGTATATCAAAATTCCCTTAACCAATTTGTTAATCATTTGTATTCTGATACCTGCAATGTCTATTTCTGAATCACAGATGGTTCTTGTTGATATGCTTCTAAGTTTGGCCAAGCAAGACCTTTATAATGACTGTGAAGAACGTTCTTAAAAACAATTGACTTCATGAACAAATTAATCTGGGATTAACTTGTGAAAAGTTGGCATTTTGTACCATCGTTACATGGAAGGTTAACAGAAACTGTAGTATGTTGTGAAGCAATAACTGGTTGAATGATTGAGGTGATGCTTAAACTGTGACAGCAAAATTGGAAGAGTTTATCCATGAATGTGAAAGCTAGAATGTACTAGTGCCTCTGTGAACCATGCAGAGTTGCAGCACTTCCCGTGGAGTTATCGTGAATGCAGTCATTCACTACGCAATCATTTAGTTTTGTAGAAATGTTACAGAGATTGATTTTACTGATGGTTTGGGGGAGTATTGCTGTTTCATTGTAATATTCTAATGTAAACAGGCCTATCAAACTTTATACCTGCAGTTAGACACCAGCCTCAGCAACAGCTGTCTGTGTTTGTCTGAAGAGTAGGCCTAGAAAAACTGAAACTTAATGGCATCCATAAATCCCTGGAAATAGGTTACTCGGTGTAAGCCAATAAAAGGAAAGCTAAGGGCCACTTGATACAGTGACCTTCCCATTTGAAAGCGCTTATATTTTGAGTATTAAAAGACTTGATAGGAATTGGAGTTCGGAGTTGTCTCCACAAAAAGCTATGGATCAGTTGGAAACTTCAATGCTGGAATTGACAAGAGTTTTGTCCAGTAAAGGTGGCAACAGTTAGAGTGGGATAAGTAGACTGGATAAGTTGTTGAGCTGGTGGGATACTAATCTCACTGTCTGGGTGTGAGGTGGAGGATTCAACAGCCGCTACTTGTTGCTATATGCTTAAAGACTTTTTAAAGAAACCAGAAATGGTCCCAATGTGAACTCAACATATCTGTCACTGTAAGTGGTCGCATGCACCAAGGTGCTGTGAAATATCACTCCAAATGCCACCTGTTGAAGGAGCAGCACTCTGAAAGCTAGTGCTTCCAATTAAACCTGTTGGACTATAACCTGATGTTGTGTGATTTTTAACTTTGTACACCCCAGTCTAACATTGGCATCTCCAAATCACTCCAATTGACACATTGTTTGAGTTAGACCAGCCTGTCTCTGCAGAGGTTTGTTTCTACTGTCTTCAAACTGTTCATGGGAACTCTGTAAGATCCTCCAGTGCTTGAGGGCAAACCAGAGAAGATGAGGCATCCAGAAATAAAATGCAAGGAACAGCTTAAGTTGTGACTGTAACTGTCCCAGTTAATCCATCACCCACATTCTGAAGTACCATCCTGAGAGAGATCTATCCCTGGTGCTATCACAACCATTCATATTAAGTCAGCCAAGCAGTTGAATAGACTGTCAATCTGGACGTTGAGGTAGACCCGCTTTCCAAGCCAAGCCAAACCAAAACAAACAGCATTAATGCATCTCAAATGTATTTCTATTGCCCAGATATTTGTAAACTTAATATCAGGGCTTTAGATGGCAATTATTCAGAAATGATATTTAACACCGAGATGTTGTAAACCCGGTTCTTTGACATTTGTGCAAACTGATTGGAAACGTTTGAAGTTATGTTCGTCTACTTGCTATTGTCAAAGTGTATATCTAATAATTAACTTTCTTCCCCCTTTTTTAAACCCTGGCAGTTTGTAAAACTTGTATCGTTCGCTACTTGGAGACCAACAAATATTGTCCGATATGTGACGTACAGGTTCACAAAACTAGACCCCTCCTTAGCATCAGGTGAGTTTTGTTGTCACCTCTTCTGTAATTTATGGTTGTGAATATCAGTCTTATGAGGCTTTTTACTTTCCAAAGAATTAGATGTGTATTAGCCAAACTTCACCAGCACCACTTCTCCACTTAGCTCCAGGAAAACGTCTAACATTTGAACCCTGCCGAGTTATGTCCCTCTCTCTGTGCCCATTAGTAGAGCTGGACTTTTCCCCTTTAAGAACTGGCAACAAAGTGAGGAAAGTCATAGCTTGACTTGGAATAATAACATAAACGGCACTAAAGGGAACCGGACTCACATAGTGAATGTATGAGCTGTTGTTTGCACGTTCATCCTCATAAGGTAGTACTCATTTCTTGTTTGGTAACAATGTAATCTCTCTCAAACCACGTACGCGATTAACTGGATTATCGGGACCTTTTCTGACATGCGCATCTTCATATTTGTTAGAGACGATTAAATGTTTGGCGCAACTTGAGTCTGCCGTCTGTGTACTTTCAACCATTGTCCTCCCCTCTGTTCCAGGGCCGATAAAACGTTACAAGACATAGTTTATAAATTAGTTCCGGGGCTTTTTAAAGGTAGGCAACTATTCTTCACATTTTGCCTTATTTTCTAAACATAAAAATAGAGCATTTACACACATTTTGGATCAGAACGCGTTATGCTGCTTTTATTTCTCTTGCAGATGAGATGAAGAGGCGGAGAGACTTCTATGCAGCCCATCCCTCCGCAGATGGTAAGTGTTAATGTGAAAATAGGAGATTAAGGTCGCTTGTAAATTTGAGACTATCTTGGGAACAAAGTCTTCCTATTTCACCAACAAACTCTGCCTCCCTTAACTCAATGCTACATGATCAACTTTATCCGAATGTCAGAATCACACATCAGAAATCATCTACTTACAATTCAGAAACACTAGAGGCTTACCCTACATTTATACGGTTCTCTGAGACTCCGATATTAATTAATGCGCTTATATGAAGTCATTTTCTATTCAATCTGCCTCCAAACAGTACATTTATTTTGTCCCAAGGGCTGTGCAGTAAACATAATAGATTTTTAAAAAAGTCTAGGTTACTTTCCAGAAACCGAATGGACCAGCGTGGCTACAAAGGGTTCAATAAACAGGCGAATTCTAAATGGCTATTGTGTAGAGCAGGAATTACAATCACGGGGAAACCGAGAACGTATTGTCTGGTCATTCGATCTCCAGTATCTATAGGCTAGACATTCCTTAAACTCGGGATCAACTAATTGAAGGGTTCTGGGTTCTCCATCTTCAAACTATCAATTCAAGGATATAATTGAATGCATCTACTTTTCCTCTCTCCCTAAACAGTCACAAATGGTTCAAACGAAGATCGCGGGGAAGTCACAGAAGAGGAGAAGAGAATTATTACAGATGACGAAATCATTAGTTTGTCTTTAGAGTTTTACGAGGGCAACAAGTAAGTTGAATCGTCTTTGGCGACACAACGATTAATTTGAACCGCTCTCAAGTACTATCTTCGAGATTGCCAGCAGTATTGATATCAATTGCATTTCACTGTAATTTACAGAAATAAAAGCGCATTTATCTATTTGAATTAACGTGTCACTGACACCTTTTAACAAGTAAGTAAGGACTGCTAGAGCATTGGACATAGTGCACACTTCTATATACGATCGAGTACAAATACAAATTCTGGAATGAAAACAAAGCATGCTAATGTTGTGAGACATAAAATGAAAGATACCCATTCCGCTTATATATATATATATATATATTTATATATATAAATCTGCCTAGGTCATCAGATACCCTGAAATCCATTAGTATCAACCAGCCTGGCGATTTTCCTTGTCTAAAATAGAAAGGCAGGCGTCTGTGAGCAGCTGTCTTCCATTATGTTGCATTGGCGGGAACTACAAGTCTCTTTCAGATAATAATTGGTCTACCGTGCAATTATGACATTTTGCTAATGCAATATAATTGAAACTGCATCACCTCGCATTAGGTGTACCGTTTGTATAAGAACTTCTGTCACTATAAGGGGGTAATCACTGTTAGTTACCATGTCCAGAACGGCATGAATTTGCATTCAACAAGACCCTGCAATCAGCAACGAGACAATGACCAGTCGTTCTTGTCGTGTCCGTAACATTTGGTGAGGGATTAATATTGGACAGTTTATCGGGGAGAACTCCTCTATCCTTGTTCCATCTGTAGCCCTTTTACCTTGACACCAGTCGATGCATGTTCAAAAACCCAACTGTTACTAGCTGATCCTACATTTGATGTAGATTAATGGTAAAATATTTAGTAACCATACGACCATCTTAACATCAATGCAAAGCCACTTTACATGTACATTATTTCACTAATTTTAAGTGTAGGGAATTACTGAGTTTGGTAAAACTTGTCGGACTTGCATGTTCATCCATGTTGGTCAGTACAAACATCCTGTACAAATTGTATTTTAATGACACCATGTTCTATTTATTTGTTCACCGCTAAACTGCCCAAGGACACAGTTTCCTCTTGAGTGTTTTCCATTTTATGACTTTCAACTTAATTTATCAGAAAGCTTATTGAAAGCAGGGTATTAGAGATTAAATAGTACGAGCAAGAGTAATTCGGTTTCTATCCAAATTCCGTCTATTCTGCATTGTGTTTATGACGAGCCGAAATTCTACAGAGTTGTAAGAACATACCAGTTACTATTTTAGGAGACAGTCATTGTAATTGAACAATATGTGAAATTACACAACACCAGCACCTGTTGGACTATAACCTGGTGTTGTGTGATTTTTAACTTTATCTACCCTAGTCCAACACCGGCACCTCCACATCTGTAAATGATGAGGAAGTTGTCGAGCTCTCCCGTTCAGTCAATAAAGAATTAAACATCGGAATGAAAGTTAATGCCTATTCGACCTTGCAATTAATTAAATAAAAATTGTGTTTATTGTGTGCTTTTCAACAGCTCAAAGGGTTTTACAGACAATGGAGTATTTCTGGAAATCTAGTAATTGTTTTGTTAAAAACACGTTTAATCGAACCTTTTCAATTTATATTGTTCCAGATCAGAAAAGAAAGAGGTCCCGCAGACTGAAGATACAGATAAGGTAATTTATTGTTTAAGTTGTAAAGTTAAGTTGTGAAAACAAAACGTACTGGAAATCAGGCAGTATCTGTGGAGACGTAGAGCTACGACTCTAGATGAATTAAATTGTTTTCAGCAAATTCTCCGGTAGTCTACAGGGTTGATCACTGATATTAGCAGAGAGTCAACGTTTATATTTTTATTTATTCAGATTTATTCGTCTGAACTGAATGTAGCAAATCTTCACCGTTCAGTTTTCTTCAGAGTACCAGTCAATTCAATAAACAGAATACTTCCGGAGAGTCTAAAATATTCGGTAAACTCAATTCCCGTTGGCAGGGTGTTACAGTAGAAAACTACTACAGTGGCGGAGGTTTCAAGTATTAGGTCAGAAAGCCAGGATCAACATTATAGTATCTTACAGCTTGGACAGAACCGTTCGGCCCATCGAAGCCGTGTCGCCGCTTTGAAAGCGCTAGCCAATTAGTCACCATTGTTCGTTATAGCTTCGGTATTTCCCCACCCCATTCATTTAAATGTTTCATATCATTGATTTGTAGTTGCTTTTAAGATATTTAGGGAAATTAGGGACGGCCAGTAAATGCTGGCCAGCCAGCAACATCCCACGAGAGGCCATATCTGCCAGAGGAAGTGATGGAGGCTGGTATTGCTACAACATTTAAAAGGCGCCTAAATGGGTATATGAATAGGAAGGGTTTAGAGGGATGTGAGCCAAATACTGGCAAATGGAGCTATATTAGTTTAGGATATCTGGTCGGCATGGTCGAGTTTGACAAAAGGGTCTGTTTCTGTGCTGTATATCTCTATGACTCCATGACTGTAGGGCAAACAAGATGCTTATAAAGAATCTTTCCTAATACAGTTGATCTGTAAATGCTGACACAGTATACAGCATTAGAAGTTTTGGGTTAGATCCATTTAGGAGTTTGATTGTCCACCTCCCACTATTTAGTGTATGATTTAAACAGATATGATGAACACTCGGAGAGACATGAAACAAAAGAGGCTGCTTCAGGACGGAGCACAGCTTCATTAATGAAAGTATTGGCTACTTGTAGATTAAGAGGCTGCTAATATGCTAACGACGTTTTGCAAAAAAACACCAGAGTCTTTTTGGGGGTCATTTTATGGGTTGGAGTCGCAAAATGCTTGTAGTCGTCGGTGTAGCTGTAGTTAAATCGATTATTAGCCTCCAAGGTAGGAACAATGACTGCAGATGCTGGAAACCAGATTCTGGATGAGTGGTGCTGGAAGAGCACAGCAGGACAGGCAGCATCCGAGGAGCAGTAAAATCGACGTTTCGGGCAAAAGCCCTTCATCAGGAATTTATTAGCCTCCAATCCAATATTTACTCGCTCTGTTCAACTAAAGGTCCTGTCGCATTTGAAGTTGATGCATCTTACATCCTCTTCCAATCTTTGGAGTTTCCTGACCATAACTGGGCAGCGAAGTTCTGGATATCCTCTACGTGTACAAGTAGGAGTAAGAGTGGGCCATCTGGCTCCTTGAACCCGCTCCGATATTCAATAAGATCAAGGCTGATCTTTTCATGGGCCCAGCTCCACTTACCCGCCCGTTCACCATAACCCCCAATTCCTTTACTGTTCAAAATTCTATCTATCTTTGTCGTAAAAACATTCAACGAGCCAGCCTGAACTGCTCTACTGGACAGGGAATTCCACACATTCACAACCCTTTGGGTGAAGAACTTGCTCCTAATCTCAGTGCTAAATCTGCTCCCCTTATAGTGAGACTGTGACACCTCATTCTAGTTTCACCCGTTAGTGGAAACAATCTCCCGTTAGTGGAAACAATCTCTCTGTTTCTATCTTATCTATTCCTTCCCCCTATACGGAAGTACAATTGTCTGTACAAATTTACCGATTGGATCGATCCATATAGTTCTAAATATTAACATTACGTGGCCGTGCCTATGCAAGGCAGTGGTCATATCCCAAAGCTAAACGCACTATGTTCTTTTGTGAAAACAAAATTCGAGTGGTTACAGTACAGAAGGGGGCCTTTTGGCCCACTGAGTTTGTGCAGGCTTTTATAAGTGCAGTTAAATTGTACTGTAAGAAAGTTACAATCTTAAATTACTGTTGCTATCTGAATCGAAGCGAGGTGCAGGTTTGCTATTTACAGTCTTTGACCGTGCGTAGTGGTTTCAGCAACAGTGAAGACGGGGCTTGGAGAGACTTTAAAAGTGTGCTCTTGCTTATTTGTTGACCATGCAATCATGCAAATTGGGTTTAATTTGTTCTGGGATCTTTCCTTTCAAACATAACGGGTTCGATTCCCGCCTCAAGCGACTGTCTGTGTGGAGTTTGCGCGTTCTCCCCGTGTCTGCGTGGGTTTAAGTGCGGGTTGGTCATGCTGGTCATGTTTGGTGCATTAGCCAGGGGAATGGGTCTGGGTGGGTTACTCCTCGGAGGGCTGGTGTGGACTTGTTGGCCCGAAGGGCCTGTTTCCATACTGTAGGGAATCTAATCTTGTATATACAGTTGCCCTCAGGCTGAATTCTCCCATCATGGGAAGAACTTGCTTTAATTCGCGTTCAGTAGTTCACAGTGCATAACTACGGGTGGGCTAAGTGACGCTTTGATATCATTGACCTTTGACAGCTGTTGCAATGAGCTCGTTTGGTTGAGCAAGTTGCTGCAGAATGATGAATATCTCTGTTCGTAATATTAAAAATCACACAACACCAGGTTATAGTCCAACAGTTGTGATCACCTGATGAAGAAGCGGCGCTTCGAAAGCTAGTGCTTCCAACTAAACCTGTTGGACTATAACCTGGTGTGTGATTTTTAATTTCGTCCATCCCAGTCCAACACAGACACTTCCAAGTCTATTCATAATGATAGCCCGTTATACCCCTTTTACAGGTTTATCAAAGCTGACCAAAGTTGTTCAACAATAATAACAATAGAAAGTGCTGGAAAAATTCAACAGGCCTGTGGAGAAAGAGAAACAGAGTTAACGTTTCGAGTCCAATATTTCATATCTCCAGCATTTGCGTTTATTGGTTTTGTTTTAGTGGTTAGAGTCATAGGGTCATATAGATGTACAACACGGAAACAGACCATTCGATCCAACTTATCCATGCCGACCAGTTATCCTAAATTAATCTAGTCCCATTTACCAGCATTTGACCCACATCCCTCTAAGCCCTTCTATTCATATACCCATCCAGATGTCTTTCAAATGTTGTAGTTATACCAGCCTCCACCACTTCCTGTGGAAGCTCATTCCGTACACGCACCACCCTCTGCGTGAAAAAAAAATCCCCCTTAGGCACCTTCTAAATCTTTCCCCTCTCACCTTAAACCTATGCCTTCTAGTTTTTGGACTTCCTTACCCTGGGGAAAAGACCTTGATTGTTCACCCTATCCATGCCCACCGTGATTTTATGATTTGAATAATGTGTTCTCTCGCTCGACCCGTACCGGGGGTGTCGAAATTCTGAGATCCACAAATATCGTGTCCCTTATAAACTGGAAAACGACGTGTCAAGACAATGATGACAGATGTTGGTTTCAGTGGACAACTATTAGGTTAAAAACCGCACCTCAATATCTGATTGCATTCTCTTATCCAGACAGTCACCATCACCTGTGTCTGCTTCCTCTCTGTAGACTAACAGTGTACGGTATCTGCGGTGTCCCGCTGCAATGACGGTGATGCATTTGGGAAAATTTCTAAGGAATAAAATGGATATTCCCAGCAATTTCCGAGTAAGTGTGTAGCTTTCTGAAAAAAATTTTAAATCAAACTAAAGCCTATTTCCTTGTCTGAAAACCTTGTCTGAGATCTGTCTGTTTTGATTCTAGATTGACGTTATGTATGAAGATGAACCCCTCAAAGACTACTACACACTTATGGATATAGCGTATATTTATACATGGAGACGGGTAATTGAGCTTTTCGTTATGGGGCCAGGCAATGCTAAATTCAGATAATTTTTTAAACAAACAGCTTGGTTTGTACGTACGTGTGTACTGTATATGGCAGTGGTATCCATGCTGAAGCCAGGCAGTAAGGAGAACAGACCGTAAGACAATAAGAAATGGGAACAGGAATAGGTCGTTCGGCCCTTCGAGCCTTCTTTGCCCTTCAATAAGATCATGGCTGATCCACATTCCCTACATCCATTTTCCCGCAACTTTTGACTCGCAACTGATCAACAATCTGGGTCAGCCTTAAATTCCAAGCACCACCCCCCCCCCCCCCCCCCCCACACACACACACACCCCAACAGATCACTGTGGCAAGGAGTTCCGAAAATCTTCAACTCACTGAGAGAAAAAAAATCCTCCTCATCTTAGTCTTAAACTGCGCCCCTTTATTCTGAGACTATGCCTCTGGTGCTGGACTCCCATGAGGGGGAACATCCCCATAGCATTAACCTGTTAAGCCCCTTAAGAATCAAAGCGAACAAAGAAAATTTACAGCCCAGGAATAGGCCCTTCGGCCCTCCAACCCTAAGCCGATCCAAATGTACTGTCTAAACCTGTCGCCCAATTCCTAAGAATTTGTATCCCTCTGCTCCCCACTTACTCATTCATCAGTCCAAACGCATCTTAGCTGAATCTACCGTGCCTGCCTCTACCACTTCTGCTGGCAACGCGTTCCAAACACCCACCACCCTCTATGTGAAGTACTTGCCGCGTGTATCCCCCTTAAAGTTTCCACCTCTCACCTTGAAAGCATGACCTCTCATTATTGAATCCTTCACCCTGGGAAAGAGCGTGTCTCTATCCACCCTGTCTATACCCTTGATGGTTTTGTAAACCTCAATCAAGTCCCCCTCAATCTCCTTTTTTTCTAGCGAAAATAAATCTAATCTACTCAACCTCTCTTCATAGCTAGCACCTTCCATACCAGGCAACATCCTTGTAAACCTTCTCTGCACCATCTCCAAAGCAACATCCTTTCGGTAATGTGGCGACCAGAACTGTACACAGTATTCTAAATGCGGCTAAACCAATGTCTTGTACAATTTTAACATGACTTGCCAGCTCTTATACTCAATACCCCTTCTGATGAAGGCAAGCATACCATATGCCTCCTTGACCACTCTATCCACCTGTGCAGCAACCTTCAGGGTACAATGTACCTGCACTCCCAGATCTCGCTGCCCATCAACTTTTCCCAAGGCTCTTCTATTCATTGTATAATTCACTCTAGAATTAGACTTGCCTAAATGCATCACCTCACATTTGTCTGGATTGAATCCTGTCTGTTTCAATTATATCACCTCTCATTCTTCTAAACAGTTGACAAAATAGAATCTAACTCCGGTGTGTGCCAAAAAGAAAATTATTGCCAATGCACATATTGGCAAAACTTGAATATGGCTGTTCACTCCTAAACAGATAAATCCCTTTAAGCTCTTAGCAATGAATGCCAGGTTCTGTGCGCTCTCAGTGGCGCGTGTTCCAGGTAACCCTCAGGTGATCAGAGAAACAACCAACCGGGTTTCAGTTGTTCAGTCAGGCATGAACAAGAGGATATGGCAAGTCCTTAGAGTATAGCGCTTATTGATAGGATATGAGTTGTTTTTGTCAGCAGTAGGTTTGGGCCCGTGGCCACGTTTAGAATCCAGATACAGGATATTCTAACCCAGACGATCATAGCTGGAGTTGCAAGACGTGCTTTTAACAGTTAACCTGCTTTCATTTGCTTAGTCCAAATAAAACGGGTAGATTAATCGTGATTAATGTGATAATCCACGTCAGTCTGTTCATTTCATTGGCTGCACTATGAGGAGCCAGGTATCTCGTGCTGAGCTAATTCAAAAGGTGCAGGTGCATATGTTACCTGACCTTGCCCTTTACACTTGAAAAAAATATCCCGAACAGACGCTGTCCAATTTTATAGACTGTCTCTACAAGAGGGCAACATACGGATGTTAAATGCTAATCTTGCAGATTTTGGAAAGATTCATAGATGCTTAAATTCGCGATATATTGTCCTCAGCTGTTCTGTCCTTTAATGCAAACGTTTAACAAGATATTAACATGATAATTAATCATCTAGCTGAATCCTGTGCAATCTTTTCCCACTTTGCTCATTACATTGAAATAGATAAATTCAAATGTTTCACATTCCCTTTCTTTGCAGCCTTCAGTTACTATCAGATCTGTTGCTTTGCTGAGTTTAACCAGAGCAGAAAATAATAAAGTATCCAAATAATTTCAAACACAACCCCCAATGCTGGAAAGTCAAACATACACAGGTATATATGTGCCATACAGATAAATGTGCACAGATGTGATGACCCTTTGCACTTCCTTGTCCCTTCATTAAGATTTCTCAAGAAGCTTGCCTAATCTATTCATAACTCGTCAATTTACTCAGTGGCACAGTATTTGAAAACTGATGTATTTTATTACACACATTTTATGCTCCGACTGCACTTGGCTTCATGCTTTGCTATTTGGGTACAGAAGGTTGTGGAAATTAAGAAGTAATGAGAGACTGGTGCGAGAATTGGTCTTCTTCAGATGATATGAACGTTAACTTTTTAGGAAAACTCTGCCAAATCCCAAGGTCCGTAGAGAAGGCACAAGCACGTTGAAAAGAATAGGAGAGAAGTTGAAAAACTGGAAGAAGTTGGCACGCTGTTTTTTAAGTATCGAGGGTTTTTCTATTTGAGAGAAACAAGTGCAAAATAATGAGGCATCCAAACAATTGTAACTAAGTCCTCTTTAATATTTGTAAATCACTTTTGAATTAGTGGGGAACATAAGTGATAGAGATGAAAGTTCCAAAAGCTTGCCATCTCGAGAAACTCTAGTTCAGAGGACGACAGTCAAACCTGTACATTGTATTTCATGCCATTTCTAATGTGTGATTGACTACAAAATGCCTGGGCTTTAGCATCTCTGTTTTGCGATTCATTTACAGAATGGTCCTTTGCCTCTAAAATACAAGGTCCAGCCTGCCTGCAAACGGTTAAAACTCAGTCACCCGAACGAGGACTTCGCTAACACCAGCATACACTCGGAGAGTGACTCAGTGAGTGACAAAGGCAGCCCAGCCGCCGTGGCCTCCACATCATCGTCGCTGCCGAGCCCCGGCACACCGGCAGTATCTCCCAACCCGCAGTATCCAGCCGCAGCTGCCTCGGTCGTGAACGGCAACACAAACTGTCACCAGATGCCTCCATCTGTCGGTAGAGGCCGCAAAGTGACTGTTAACGGCTCGGCGGCCCCGGCTTCCTGCTGAAAACCGGACCCAAACTGAATGTTCAACCAACAAAGGAGAAGGGACTCGCCTGTATATTAAACACGGCGCAGCCACCATCACACTGGCTCTTGCGCCGTTTATTAAATGTAATATATATATATATATTCTGTTTAGCAATATGGTTATTGTCAGAAACATTTGTATTCCCAAACAGATTTGTAAATGTAAACGGATATAACGCACACACACACACACCTCCAGTCCCAGACGTCGCTGTTCATTTCCTCCAATTGCAAATGTCGAGTATAGTCAATCTATTTTTAATGAAGGATTATTGGGCCGTAGGATACTGTTGGGTCGCCACTGTGTTTACTGAGAAATCAGGCCTGGGTTTTGTTTAAAAAAAAAATTGCCTTAACACCAGCCTCATTCATGGCAGTTGTTAACAGGGGAAACATAATATTTATGGTATTGTGGCAGGTATTCTCTAATCAGCCTGTACACACCTCTGGAACAGGCGGGTCTTAAGAACCCAAGTCTCCTGACTCAGAAGTAAGGACACTAGCACTACGCCACAAGTAACCCTCTCCCCTCCACTTCCCCAATGGTTTTGTGAGGAAGTGATCTCAGTTCAAATTGGATAGTGGTGTCGTCAATTAAAGTTGACCAGGTCCAGGAGAGACACGTTTTGGAAGATCCCCTGAATATTAGGAGGAAGTTTTTTTCTCTCTAATCGCGCATGTGTCTTTGTGTATCAGACAAAACAACAGGAGGTCCGAGATCTGTGGTTTATCATTATGTAGGGAATACTTTCTTTAAAAAAAAAGGTCCTTGATAGGACTTGACGTGGCCTAAGGAACAGTTTGTAATTTTAGGGAAACATATTCAGTTCACACTACAAACTAGTGTTGTAGTTCACTCATTTTGTGTTCCAACATCATTGTGGGGAAATAAAACGACGTCTACGGTCAAGATTTGCGAGGTCATCAGTTTCTGATCTCAATTAACACGAGGAAAAGCTGGATCCCTTATTCAGGCCAGAGAAATTGATCATCTTACCTCTTCATCACTGCACCCAATGGGAATCAGTATCCCTGAGGATAAGGGTTAGGCGAAACCTTTCAAATCTCGGGGACACTTTTAACCATCATCCAACTACCTTCGGAAAAGCTATTCATAGTGGCGTTCCTAGGTATTGCTACATTCCCAAGTCGACCTTCTAGAATATCTTCAACAGCTATGGTTAGATTGACAAGGGGTCGGTTCAGAGACGGATAAGCTATTTTATGTGAATGGTTTGACTTTGTGTGAAAAACATACGAAATGCAATTGAGAGTAACTGGATTGGAAACTATTGCTGCAAGTTCTCAGCTACAATGGTTAGAATGACGCCAAGGCTGTATATAGTCAGTTGTTTTAATTATTTTGTTCCTGATTCTACGCGCTCCGCCATTTTCTTCATTAAAGATGTGGTTTTTTTTAAAAACACTGACAACGATAATCAAATAATCACTGCTAAAGAATTAAGGTAACAAACAAACTGGGTTTGCTGCTTAATACAAATTGTGATTTTCCCTCTTTATTTAATCAATTAACTGGAGTCTACTGTACGATCTAGCATTTTCTTAACGTGGCATGTGTGATATTGAGAAAGAGAGAAAAAATGTTAAAACTGAATGAAGCACGGACCTTAGCAATTAAATATATCTCTGTCCTGGTAACGACTTGCTATGACACAGCAAAAGGAAATGAGTTGAGAATTAATAATGTTTCATAAATTTTATTTTATGTTTTGATAAACCTATTAAACCATTCTAGAAGCCTATTTACTTTAATTATAAACATCTTCCAGTGTTTAAAAATAATCTTTCGATTGTAGACTGGAGAATGGTATGCAGCTATTCCGTTAAAATATTGACAATATCCATTTATTTTCTAAAGCAAAAAAAAACATATTGAATAAAGTTTTGAAAGGAATGGACATGGGTAACACGATATTGCCTTATTAAGATAAAAATCACACAACACCAGGTTATAGTCCAACAGGTTTATTTGGAAGCACTAGCTTTCGGAGCGCCGCTCCTTCATCAGGTGGTTGCCTTATTTAGTGATTTACACAAGTGTGCGCCGATTGGTCCTAGACGTTTTTTTTTCGAAGGGGGAGACCATAACTTTTTTTGCAAGAAAGGATGTGGAGAATGCACAGTGCCCCAGTCAGCAACTGAAAGAGAAAGATAGGTTTCTGATTCGAAAGGGCCTAAATAACCCCATTTTTTTTTCGTGGCTTTCTTTCGTGTTTGGGTTTCTAGCATTTATATGTTCCGCCTTTTCAGCTGAACCCCCAATAAGTCCATCGAAGTGTCTATATTTACAATAAATATCTTATTGGCGACGTAACGCTTCGGGAGATCCCAAGATTGTGAAGGCGCTACAGGAATGCACCTGCTTTCATTTCTTTCTGTTGGTTAGAATTTAATATAGATCCAGTCACGTTCTTCGTCTTCGCTCAATGTGTTTCTAGAGAGGTTTATCTGTGAAACTTTTAAGTATATGCTATGTCTGTATAGTTAAAAGTCTATGCAGTTACTGAACCCAGTGCTGCCGAAATCTCTCCACATCATCCAAAGCACTCCAGCCTCTTCAGTGCACAACTCAACGGAACCTCAGTTCTGAACACTGGTCGATCACGCCGTTGATCTGAAAGGGTTTGCAGGGGTTAGAGCAGTCAGCCGTGGTTTGTCCTTGGTAGGGAGTTACCTGGAGAAACGTGTAGAGAAGGGCACTACACAAAAAAAAACTGCGGATGCTGGAAATCTGAAACAAAAGCTGAAATTGTTCGAAAACCTCAACAGGTCTGACAACATCTCTGGAGAAAGAAATCGGAGTTAACCTTTCGGGTCCATTGACCCTGTCCAGGTCTGAGGAAGGGTCACTGGATCTGAAATGTTAACTCTGATTTCTTTCTCCACAGATGCTGCCAGACCTGTTGACGTTTTCCAGCAATTTCAGCTTTTGTTTTTTGTTGGTAGAGACGGGCACCACAGGAAATGTCCAGGGCTGAACTGGAAGTGTCTCAAAGAGGCAAACGCTGGAGGGAGAGAGGGACACGATATTGATCCTAGACTCTTGTGTGAAAATGAAGCCACCAAATGTATTGGAGTCACTAGCCTTTTTTGGAGTTGATTTTGGAACGATAGGCGCGAATAACAATTGTTTAATATTGTCTTTTGTTTTAAAACGAAAGGGACAATTGTCACTTACTGACCAGAATGCTCGGGAGTGTGGTGGAGTAGACAGGCAGGAGGATGGAAGAACACAGCAAGCCAGGCAGAACAGGAGGTGGAGAAACCGAGGTATTCAGGAGGGAATTGGATTATAATCTTTAAAGGAAAGGGTTAGAGGGGAGAGACGGTGACACCAGGTGAACTGCTTATTCGGAGAGTCGGCGGGGGCATGAACGGTGCCTTGATTCTTGGTTGTTGAAAATCCTCACAGCTTTGATGGACCAGTCTCAGGTCCTTTCTGCTCACCGTCTTGAAACTTTACCGATTTGAGTCAGTGCCCACGGGCTGTCGCCACGGACTCCCGAGCCGCCGCCTCTCGCTCTCTCTCTCTCTCTCTCGCTCTCACTGACTCTCTCTCGCTCCCTCTCTGTCTCCCAGGGAATCAGGGGTTTTGTGTTGTGCTGAAGACTGGCAGCGCCGGTATTGTATTGTGCTCAGAGTCAGGATATGGCGAAGGGAGCGGCGGGGAAGGTGGTGGGGAGCGGGGTGGTGGGGGGGCGGTTGGGCGGGGGGAAGGTTGGCGAGGGGTAGGGAGGCGGCTGGGCTGAGATTTTAAACATGTTCCGACCGAAATGCAACAAAATCAATGAAGGACAACAGTCAATAGATTTACCCATAAAGCTCCGCGCATTATACACCTTTCAGTAGGGTCGCTATGGTAACCCTCGATGCTGGGTTATCTCCTCTCCTCCTACCTCAAAGTGTTAATTTAAAATCATTAATTTTAAAAAAATTAAAAAGGTCTCAATCCCGGGAATCTCCCTGCATTCAAACCTACACACGCTCTGGCGGATGTTCCCCTACAGAGACAGGACTGTACACAGGTTCAATATCCCCCAACTGGTTTCATTATTTTGGGTATTCCAGGCGCTGCTGACGACAGAAAATATTCCACATTTCTCATGAAAAATGCCGCCGGCATCCCAAATATCTTTTTCTCTCTCCCTCAGGATATAGACTGAAACCGCAAGAATTGGATACGAATCTTGGCAAGAGATGTTACCAATTACACACAAGGCTCAGAAGACGAAGAAAAAAACTGGCAAAATTGGAAGCTGGAAATTTTGAATAGGATGAGATTTAAACACACGCGTTGGATAGACAGGATTATGACGGGGGCAACACCTCAGCCCCTTTCCGCTGCAGAGTTATACCAAATAGACCAGTCTCTGAAACTGCAGGATTCAAGTCCCCAAGATACCTGTCGGTATATGGGTGGAAGGGGATCATTTGGATAAATTAGTCAGTTACTGGTAGGGATGAGGTGGTATCTTTCAGGATGGTCAGCCATGGAAGGGACGGTATTAAAGACTCTGTCCCTGTCTGGCAGCTTCATTGCTCTTAGCCTGACCCAATATTTAAACCATGAATCTGTATGCGGTTTTCTACCGCTAAATCCAAAGTAAAACTTACGGTTTTATTTGCCCAGTTCTTATCAAAGTATTTATAGTTGAATTATCAATAGTAAGAAAATGGTGGAAGCGGAGTTTTTGATCCGCGCAATTACAACGGACTACAGACCATTTTTGAATTAGAATTTGAATTGGGTTGGTCCACGGGGGTGGCATTAAAATGGTCAATTTTTTGACAACAAAATGAGAGAGTATAAGGAATGAAACTTGGGAACTTCTTTCGATTTCTTCCCTCCTTCAGACAATTCGTTCTTCTGAGTAAAGATTGAGGAATTTATTGGCACTGTGAAGAGAATTATCATCTTAAACCACAATCGTAGTTCTAATTAATTACTGTATAGATTATTTTTATTTATTCGTTCATAGTATGCGGGCGTAGCTCTCCGGGTCAGCCCTTCCCTAATTGCCCCTTGAAGGGAGTGGCTTGTTAAGGCCATTTAGGAGGGCAGTTAAGAATAATTAGTGAGGAGTCACATGTAGGTCAGACCAAATAATGGTGGCAGACTTCCGTCAAAATATTCAAGATAATGTTTGTTTTAAACAGCGGTTCTGAGACAGATTTATCAACAAAGGGGAAGGGTCTGAAATTTATGGTCAAATAGATTGAGGGGTGTCGTAGGCTCCTATCTGAATTTACCGAGATTTTCCCCAGTTGGTTAAAAGCCACACAACACCAGGTTATCGGCCAACAGGTTTAATTGGAAGCACTAGCTTTCGAAACGCTGCCCCTTCAGGTGGTGATGAAGGAGCAGCGCTCCGAAAGCTAGTGCTTCCAATTAAACCTGTTGGACTATAACCTGGTGTTGTGTGGCTTTTAATTTTGTACACCCCAGTCCAACATCTCCAATTCTGAATGGTGACATTTTAAACAATTATGTGCGAGTTTCAATTCAAGCAAGGCAGGGCTAATGTGGACATGCAGGAGTTGAACCTGATGTAAATATCTCTCCCTCATGCAGAGGTTCTGTTGCTTTTACTTGGCCCAGTTGAACGGGAAGTTCATCCAGGTCGTTCTAGAGTCCCTTGGTTTGGGATTGTCCTAGAACCGGGGTACAAAGCAATCGACGTAAATTGTGCACAAAACCCAACAAGATTACCAATTCTACAAAATGCACTATATTCTAGGAACCGCGTTTCTGCACTTCAGTTTGCGGGGTCATCCGTTTACAAGATAGAGAATAAGTAACTCTTACACACCACCATTTAAAACAAAAATGACCCCTTTACCAAACGAATGCGGCGTGGTCGGTGGTTTTATTCTGGTTGGCATACAGACACAAACAACCAACTGAGCACGTTATATCTCCAGCCACCATGAATTTGCATACATCAGATGAGATGCAATTTTCCCGATCATTTGAGAAAAGTGCATTTTTTTTTGTGTTGAACTTTTCCCGGATCACCACAGATTTCCAACGTCCTCAAAAACAAATTGCAAAGCTTGTTGTTTTAAGCAATTACTCATGTTTCTGGTAAATAAGCACTCGAAGCTCAGGAAGCATCCGAGGCCGAGGAGTGTGATGAGTAACAACAGCACCGCATCATCAGCTGGAACTATTACCCAGTGGGCGGTGGATTACATCGGCTGTGCTCAACAGTTCTATTGAGAGGTGCGGAGATCGCATGTTATCCCGTCAGCAGCTAGTAATTGTCACTGTGGGTACAGCAAGTCAGGCTAGATTACTTGCCCAAACATTTATGCCAGAAGCATTGATACATCAGCTCTGCAAACCTCCTAGAATCACAGACACGCAGCACAAAATGAGGCCATTCGGCCCACCGGACTTCATGCTGTTCTATTTTGAAAGAGGACTCCGTCCTTACTTCCACACCCGTGCTTCCATTTTTGTCCGAAACAATGCACGCATCTGGTTCATCAGTACCCTGTTCAATTCCCTCCTTCATAGATTCCCATCACCTTTCCCGATTTTTAAAACGGTCATAACATCATTCTGATAATGTGAGAAACAAATCTAGAAAACTTGCTGGATTTCGGCAAGTGCGCGAATCTGTGATTGGTAAAAGATGTATGGCAACACCGTTTCATAGAGGCTTTTAATTGTGAATAGTTTCACAAAGTATGTTCCTGGCCTAAAATATATGGCCCTTTGCCAAGGAGTCTGTTTGATACTTGCAGCCTCAGTGAATATGTTTATTGGCCACGACGATTAAGATAAAGCAGAGATCGAATTTGTACCTAGTTACCTGATATAATTTTTAATAGTTAATGAGCAGGTAACAAAATCACCTCTCCCCCCCCTTACATCAGAGGCCTTCCCTTTTAAGCTACCCTTCCCCCCCCCCCCCCCCCACCTCCACTGCCTCCATAGATGAAGCATTTTTAAGTTCTTACTTCTAGTTGGAAGTTTGAAATCCTAACTCCCTCTTCCTCCGTATGCTGCCTGACCTGCTGAGCTTTTTCTGATTTTCTTTCAGACTTCCAACCTTTTATTTTAACAAAAGATTTGCATTACCTTTTAAACCTTCACCCGGGAATCTGCTGATGTGTGTGTATACATAGGTCAAGAACATGTGCATTCATTCATTTTAACCAGCAATGACTGGCAGAGTCAATTGCTTTTGCACCAAGAACAGATCTTTGGATCTACTGCAGACATTTGTGAAGAGACAGGACAAATTACATAAATACCATCCATAAATTATTTCTCCACATAACATGATTGATCATTGATAGAATTTTCCATGGATCTCTCGTTCTATGAACACCTTGCACAATCTTAGGCTCTGTGAAACAATTTAAAAGAATTTCATAGCAGAAAAGAAGACCATTTGGTCCATCATGCACATGCTGAGCTATGCAATTAGGGCTAATCCCCAACTTTTCCCCCATTGTCTGAAAAATGTTACCTTTTCCAGATATGTTCAATTTTCTTTTGAAAATTACCTATAAATGTTTTCAGCATTCCACCCTAGATCACAGCAAGATGTGTAAAAATATGTCTCTGCACTATCCCCCCGCAATTTTAACAATTATCTTAAACTTGTGTCCCCGGTTCACAATATGTCTGTCAGCCTCTATGTGCCAAAAGTAATTTATTACATGAAATACTCTGAAACATTTTGATGACATGACCAGATGCAAATAATGGCAGCAGGCTGACAGTGATAACACAGCAGAATTAGATTCTCTTCCATATATCTACAATTGGAATGTCATGGATCATAATCCAAAGAAGCACATAAATCTCTTTCTGAATTTAAATGTAAAATAACCTTTTGTTGCAAGTCATTGGTAGAGGGAGAATAATTTCAAAGTGTAAAATAACTTGCTCTTCTTCAAATAATGCTGTAGAATCTTATCATTTGTTTCCTCAAGTAGAGATAAGTAGGCATTTGAAATATTTAAACAGTTTGGATAAATATAAGTAAACTACCTGCTCTGGTGGGAGATTTAGATCAAGTTGACACAATAATAAATTTCAAACTGGACAATTCAGAAACAAAATCAAAAACCGTTTTTTTCAAACAAACAGTACAGATAATTGGCACTGTCTCATTCCGAAAGGCTGAGGATGTAACTGAAATGACTCAATTGTTTTGTCAGGAAAGGACATTAAGAGAGATGGAGTGAAGGTAGGCAAATAGATTCAAGGGACAGTTCAGCTGCAGTCTCATTGAATGTTGGAAGAAGACTGTGGAGCTGAATGTACTGCTTCTGTTCCTAATTTTCTGCAATTTCTACATCAACTACCAGACCAATAAAGCAGGCCTTGGCTGAATGCCTCACACTAGGAATGGTATTGCCAGCAATGCAGTACTGAACTGTTCTATTAGACTTGACTGTGGTGGATGAAATTCTGTATAAGGTTTTTTTTTCCCCAATTATTTGTCGCAAACTTGTAGGTAAAGCCAAATAAAGCCTTTCAGAAAGGTTATTATCTGAAGCATTCCAATGCCACTTTCACCAGTTATGTTGGATGATTGATAGAAGCTCCTGAGGAAGTTCACCTACTGTGTTTTTTCAAGTTTCAAACCTCCAAGACACTTCATTGGGAAACAGAGGTCAACTCATTGAAATATGTATATTCAAATTCCTTCTTCACAGGGTAGAAAAACATTTTGTTCAATAGAAAGAGAACAGTCTGTAGATTATTTTTGGCAAACACAAGTTGATTAGGTAATCGCTGTTATCAACATAATTTCTACTTTTGATATTTATAAGTTAAGAAAGGTTTATCAGTTTTGATGATCACTTCAACATTTGGAACTTGCACTAACTGTTTAAAAAATTACATTAAAAACTGTATAAATCAACACTTTGAGCATGCAAATATTTCTGAAGGTAAACAGAAAAATGATTTGGAATATTTAACATGTCAAGATAGCTGCACACATGTGAACACACTGCACAAGTGCACATTGATCTCATCATCGAATGCACACCCTTCTCTCTGTGAGAGTAAAACAGTTTTTAATCATGTAAATTAATTTATGAGGTAGCTGCTGCTTTCTCCTGTTATCTCTGAAGACAATGATTCATGCTATGACACAATACATTCCCCTTTGCTAGCTTAGTCAATGAAAATTCTTTGTTCATGAGTTGAGTCAGCAAGCAAGTGCATCAGCATCCTATTGGACTTTGCAGGATATCATATGCTGAGACTTGATTGAATCCAGAGTTCCAGCGTATAAATATCAGACTTGTGCGTGACTTGTGCAAGTGATGATATTCCAATGCATCTGCTGCTTTTGTTCTTCTAGGGTATAGAGGTTGTAGACTTGCAAGTTGTTGTCAAAGGAACCATGGTGAGTTACTGCAGTGCATCTTGTAGATGGTATATTCTGTTGTCACTGTGCACCAGTGATGGATGGAGTTAATGTAGAAAGTGATGGATAGGGTGCCAATCTAGCAGGCTGTTTTGTCCTGGATAGTTTGAGTGTTATTAGAGCTGCTCCCACCTAGGTACATGCAGAGTATTTCATCATTTGTCCTGCCAGAGATCATGAAAATGCAATTAGCAGTTGAAACCTTTGCATGCATATATAATGTTGCACCTTTCTAACATATGTTATTTGCAGTACTCTGGCACAAACTTTATTCATTCGTAGGATGTTGACAATGGTAAAACCAGCATTTATGGCTCATTCACAATTATCCTTGAAATTGGGTTAGAGAACCACCTTCTAAACGTAAATGAATGGCATGAGGTGGTGGCTTAGACAGCAGTTAAAAGCCAAATAATATGGAGTCATGTATTGGCCAGACAAGGAAAAGCCTTTCTCCCCTAATAGTCATTGACAAACCAGAACGTGTTTGTTAAAACTGTAAGACTTGGGAGCAGAAGTAGGCCATTCAGCCTATCAATTCTGCTCTTTCATTCAATGAGGTCATGGCTGACCCGAGAATCCACGCTCCACCTTCCTGATTTTTCCTTATAATTCTCAGTTCTCTTATAAATTAAAAATCTGTCTAACTCAGCCTTGATGACCCAACCTTGAGAGTCTCCTGCAGTAAAGAATATCACAGATTCATTACCTTCCGCAAGAGGAAACTCTTCCTCATCTCTGTCTTAAATGTGTGACCCTTATTCTGCCCTTTTGTCCAAGACGTTCTCAAAGGGGAAAACAACCCTTCCGCACCTACCCTGTCAAGCTCCCTAAGAATCTTGTATTTTTCAATAAGATTGCCTCTAATTTGTTTAATTCCAATGAAAACAGTCTCAACTTACTTAACCTGTGTTCCATATCTGGTATCAGCCCAGTGAACCTTCTCTGGATCGCCTCCAATGCATATTTTTCCTTAGCCATTGGGCCCAAAACTGTTCACAGTACTCCAACTGATTAGTGCATTGTATCATTTTAGCAAACCCTTTCTATTTTTATACTCCATTCCCTTTGAAATTAAGGCCAACATTGAATTTGCCTTCCCTATTACCTGTTGTACTTGGATGCTAGCTTTGTGTGGTTCATGCATGAGGACTCCCTAACCTCTCTGTGCTGTATCACAATCCAGTTAATTTTTTGATTACCAAAAAATGCTAGTTTTTTGTCCTATACTTTGTTAATTACTGAAAATAAATTCCCTGGCTGATGTGGTTGGATTTTAACTAATTTATTTCAGTTGTAAGTCCACGTCTCTATATTGCGAGTCTAGTAAAGTAACCATCTTACCAGCAAACCATATGATATTACTTAATTGATACTGACTAACTCAACACAGATCTGTGTCCTTACTGAATTGTATGAATCAGTACACTACACATAATCTATTTGCCCAGGCAGCGAAATGTTGTGCTACTCTGCATTTTGCCTGATTTGCTGGAAGGTTTCTCTCACTAATCCCTTCAAAAATCTAATGCTGACAATGTATTATGATTAACATTTTTATTATATGAGAATTTTTTTGCTTAAAGAGCAGGTGTCACCATCAATATTCTTTCACAAGTCATTTACAAGGAATTGCCATTAATTATTAAGCATTCTTCTGCTCTTTGCCGTCTATCTATTTAATGTTTTGCTTAAACAGGAAATGCCGATAATATTATCAAGGGAACTGTTCTGGCCTTATTACCAAGTCTGACATTGCAGGGAAGCTGAACTGACATCAGTAGGGAAGAGATTAACCTCAGAAGTGTCTGCTTCATCTGTGAATGTTAATTAGGCTCTTTTGCTCTGTTGGGCTTGTGACTCCTTCACACTAGTCTCCACAATGAACTGTTTACTGTGTACACAAATAAGATAAAATAATTATGCAGAAAAGATAATTGTGTCTTTTGAAAAATGATTCTAATCACTTCTAACTCAGTGAATTAATGCAATTGAGAGTAAGCTTACAATTAATGATTTCAACAAAGTATGGTTTTATGAGGGTATTATACAGAAAATGTGAAGGAGAAAGATGGTCTGGATTGATAGGAACATGAATTTATATGGCATTCTTCATGACCTCAGGACGTTCCAAAGTGTTTTACAGCCGAGTAAATACTTCTGAAGTGTAGTCATTGTTGTAATTAACAGCCACCAATTTGCACACAGCAAACTCCCACTTGTGGCAATAAAGTAATGACCAAATAATCAGTTCCAGTGAAGTTGGTGAAAAAGTAAATATTGGCCAGTGCATCAAAGTGAACCTCCCACCTCTTGTTTGAAATAAAGCCTTTATATCCACCTCAGAGGCTGGCAAAGCCTTGCTATAATGCCTCTCTCAAAAGGCAGCATCTCCAACAGTGCATTACCCTTTTAGGATTGCCTAACAGTGCCAGCCTAGATTATGCGCTCAAGTCTTTGGAGATGGATTAAAGTAGATAATCTGACTGTGGGGTGAGGGGTTTTACCAGTGAGCAAAGGTAGAAATTATACCAGACCTTTGAAAAATGCTTGTATGCAGATCGCCCACTATGAATACACTGGCTGACACATTGCCCCTATTACAAAAGACACTGTACTTCAGAAGCAGCCATTTATCTGTCACACTCAGAGCGAAGAAAAGCAAAGCAATGATTTCTGGCATATTTCACGCCCCGGGCAAAAGTCAAGAATTCTTCAAGAAAATTGAGAATTTGTGTAAATACCACCTTGAGATGCCCTTGTTACACTGAATAAGAATTCCATCCATACAGAGCATGAGATTAATGAGAAAAGTAGTAAGCAGCAAAAAAGAATTATTTGAATATAAGGGGAGGGTGCTTGGAAGGGAAGGAGAGCAAATTATGATCCAAACAAAATTCACTGAATGGATGAATATATGCTCATGAAATATAAGAAACAATTCCGAGCAAACAGAGTATGTTGTATATCCAACATACATGTGAATGTTGAAAACAGCAGAATCGGAAAGCTCAGACACTGGTAACATATATAATGTATAAAAAGTGAGCGCTCAGGAAATTCAGTGTACCGGGACTGGAAGAAACTATAGATGTGATGTAGCCCTGAATCCTAGGGAGGTTGAAGAGGTTATTCCAACAGAGGTAGAAAGGTATATAAGGGGACAAGTTAAACATAAAAGGATGCTATGGGCCAACAGATCTGAATTGAAAAGACTACAATTATTGTATGGGATAGTAACATTTGAAAATGGCATGGTTAGATCAGCAATGATCAAATGCTTGCAACAGCATGTTCAGGCAGTGGCTCAGAAGCTAGCACCATTAACCCCAAAATAGGAGGTTGTGGGTTCACAAACCCAATTCCAGTTGCTTAAGCATAAAGTATACTTAAATGTGACGTATTCTTATCCTGCATTTTTAGGTAAATGGGAGGTTTTGAGTAACCTAATATAATTTGGGAAGATAAAATTAGCTAACAGTTTCCTTGAGGGATTCATGACTAAAAGTATCAAAGATACCATGAGAAGCACATCTTGACTTGGTTTGCTGATACTGGAAACAGAAATTATAGGTCCCTGGATGATGCCAAACAGAGAACAATCACATTCAACATAACCTGTGATTCAATGATATTGTGCCAAAAATGCATTTTTTAAAAAGGACTGACCTCAGGGAAATAAACTACAAATGTATAATAACCTATTTTGGGAGAATATCTTGTAACACTTAAGTTAAAGTCAAGTAGCATATTCTAAAAGGCATACAACTGAGCATTTAAGGTCAAATTATTCTAGGATTAACAAGCACAGACTGTATAAACCTAAACAGATCAACAAGAAGCAAAATAAGACAAAACAATTTCTGCAAAGGGAGAAAGGTGAAAAATGCACTCAGACAAATGTAAGAATATTCATAAATGGTTGAAAGAACAGTCTGGACATGCAAAGGAAGATTGGTAAATGCTGGAGATATTAAGGGCATGCATAAGAAACGATTCTAAAAATAACATTGAAAAAGAATGTGGCAATCTAAAAGATGCCAATGGGTTTGAAACTGAATTGCAATGAAATAGTTGCAACATTAAGAGAGAACAGAACAAAACAATAACGCAGGAAGACGTGAGTAAAATGTCTTCCATTACTGGTATTCATCAGATTAATGAGTTACAGATCATTAGAGAGGTTTAAAGATTGAAAACAAATGTATTCTCATATATCTTGTGTGAGAGAACGGATGGGCTTCCTGAAGCAAAAACAGAAACTGCTGGAAAATCTCAGTAGATCTGGCAGCATCTGTGAAGAGAAACCAGAGTTAAATTGAGTGATCCTTCTTCAGAATGTGGGGATTTCTGAGATGCTGATGGTCATTACAGACATATGGGAGAACACTGATAAAGTGTTGAAAATGTGACAGAGTGCATTTCAACAAATACACAAGATTTTCTTGCTTCGATACTGGATACATGATGGAACAAAATAACTTATGGATTAGTGCTCATGAACATGGATATTGTAAACACTAATTTGAAAGAATTTTGTTGATTAGCATCATTCAAACTTTGTGGAAGTGAATCTAAGGGTATTGTACATTTATACCTCTAAAAGGGTTTTTTTTTATAAATGAAGTTCCATGCTGTTTAGATTAATTTTGATGTGGAGGTGCTGGTGTTGGAATGGGAAGGACAAAGTTAGAATCACACAACACCAAGCTATAGTCCAACAGGTTTATTTTAAATCATAAGCTTTCAAATACTTTATCTGATAAAGGACTTCTCTGGAAGGCTGTTGCCCTAGGCTTGACATGTATACTCAAGCCGTCAGGAGATGCGTCAATGCCAAATTCATCAGTCATGCTCACAAGATAGTGCAGCACATCATCCAAGCACATCCATGCATCAAGACCAACTGTAACATCACCATCAAATCAGCAGACAAAGGAGGAGCCATCGTCATTCAGAATAGAACGGACTATGCAAAGAAGTGTACTAACAACTGAACAACCAGGAACACTACAGATCCAACCAAAGACCACGCCCGTCAACTCAACAGACAGTTCAAGACTTTTGATCCAGACCTTCAGAGTATCCTATACATACTCATTCCACGTACTTCTTGCGTAGGAGGTGTCTGCAGAGTCAAAACTGTATGTCCCATTGTTTCAGGCAAAGGGACGCTGTGCGAGAACTGCTCCCTCTATGTAGAGGGCATTTTGAAACCCATTGTACAAGGAACAAACTTCTGTTGAGACAGTACAAATTTCTTACAGAAACTCAGCACCCGCACGAGGAACATTCCTCATCATAATGGATATCTTGACACTCTGAGTTGAAAAATGTGGTGCTGGAAAAACACAGCAGGCCAGGCAGCATCCGAAGAGCAGGAGAATCGACGTTTCGGGCATAAGCCCTTCTTCAGGAATCCCTCCATCTTGACACTCTGCTCCAGCATCCCCCCACGATGACGGCATTGCTTCAACAGCCGCAGTACTCAACACCAACAACTGCCAATTTCCAGATGTCATCCTAAAACTCATCCATTTCATCCTCGACCACAATGTCTTCACCTTTGACAACCAACTCTTCATCCAGAAAAGAAAAGACTTCCCTTGACAAAGGAGCAGTGCTCCGAAAGCTTGTGATTTCAAATAAACCTGTTGGTCTATAACCTGGTGTCGTGTGATTTCTGACTTTAGATTAATTGTGGTTGGGAATTGATGTAAAACCTTGGCTGACAACTTTTTAAAAACCCAATGGTTAAAAGAATGATACTGTATGAGTTGGTGAAATGCTGAGTTTTAATCAGGGATTATTTTTTGGCGTCTGTACAGTTTACAACTTACAAAGCTTTTATTCAAAATCTCACTGTAAACACAACAGATTTGTAGTTAACATTGAACTGAAAAGGGAGAAATTGGAAATATGATCCAGCAGATGAGTCAAATGGAGTTAGTAAGTAGCTGGACAAATCGCAATTTAACTTAGGTAAATGTAAAATATTAAATAAAATTGTCATGAATAGTGTAGGAATATCTGGCGGCACAGTGGCTCAGTGGTTAGCACTGCTGCCTCACAGCACCACTGTCCTGGGTTCAAATCCTGCCTGTCTGTGTGGAGTTTACGCATTCTCTCTGTGTGGAGTTTGCACATTCTTCCTGTGTCTGCGTGGGTTTCCTCCCACAATCCAAAGATGTGCAGGTCAGGTGAATTGGCCGTGCTAAATTGCCCACAGTGTTAGGTGCGGGGTATATATAAGGTAGGGGAATGGGTTTCTTTTCAAAGGGGTGCTGTGGACTTGTTGGGCTGAAGGGCCTGTTTCCACACTGTAGAGAAACTAATCTGGATGCTAAATTGAAAGGGGTATTAATTCAATCTTTTGGATTTAATAACCTATCAAACTTAACATTGTTTTTAACAACTTCAGATTATGGTCAGCTTTCCTTTCCTCCCAACAGTTCCACTGTTGTTATTTAAATTCATCTAAAATTAACATTAGGTAATTTATTTGTACCGTTACCATTTCCTTTGTCAATTTGTCCTTTAAGTAGTCACAGATATTAATTCCTCCCCTTTCCTTCCATCGTTTCCCTGCCTTTGTACCTGTTTAAAAATTTCTGTTAAAAGATCTTGACCTGAAACACTAACTGCCTCTCTCTTTCCACAGATACTGCCAGATCTGATGGGTATTTCCAGCATTTTCTATTTTTATTTCAAGTTTTGTACAGATTTTTCTTTTATTTTAGTCAACTTGCACTTCACTTGTTCAAATGTTGTGGAGCATTGTTCAATAACACAAAGAAAATGCTGATTTATCTGACCAGAACAATAAGTCAATGGAACCTGTGCACAAAATGTACCATGTTCTGGTCCACTGATAACTTGAATACATTTCAATTTCTTGGCACAGATGTAAAGCACACATTCAAATTTTGAATTCGAGGATAAAGAAAAGCTGCTGGAACTGGAGTCCAAAAAAAGTCTAGAAAACCTAAAAGTTTCAGCCTGAAACTGATAGGGAACATCACGGAGGTTTAAGAGAAAAGAGATGTGTAGACCATTTAGCTCCCTAAACCTATGGCATTCATGGTTGATCTGTTGTCTCAACTCTGCCTAACTAAATTTAAAGCAAGTCCCTTAATTCTCTCTTCTCCAAAAGTCTACACTGCAGTTGCATATAGGGAACATGAATGTGAGCTAGAAACATTTAAATCTTTAGTCAAATAATCTTCCATTTAGCTATAACCCCAGGTATCTAAACAAAACACTGTAAAGAGAACGCTATATTCTGGAAAACTCTTTCAAGTGAAGGGTAGTACTTTGCTCAAACTAGCAAAAAGGCAGTTTCAGGATTGATAGCAAAAATTTAATCCACTTTACAAATGATCCAAGATCTCCAGGCAGACACTGTGGGCCAAAACATTGGAGTTTTAACAACTACATGCATGATTTGGTGGGGCGGGGGGGGGGGGGGGAAGATTGAGGAACGAGAGTGAACCAAGTTGTCTCCCTTTCCCCTCAAGGTTAGATAAGGATCTGTCTTGAATTGAACTAAATAATTATGGTAGTGATGCAATATCTCCTAAAAAAGGAAGAAAATTACCAGGATAGATAGGCTTTACTTGAGCATTGTCTGTAGCAATTTTATGCTTGGGAAAGTACACTGTGTGCAGTAAACATAGTAATAGGCTGCGGGTTTTCCATTAATTCTTTGCACCATGCTGTTCTCGTACTCATGAGTTTACCTACACTGTTAGAGAGAATCTAACAAGTCAGCATACATTGAAGGAGAAACCTTCAGGTGAGACAACAGTACATCATAAATGCAGCACATGAATTACTGAACATATTTGTAACAGACATCTGGAGTGGGCTTTCTAGTCAAGTGATAAGGGACAATACCACTCAGACAGAAGGGCCCATTAAAGGAATTACTCAATTGTTAGGAGATTTCTCCCTTGGAGATGACATGTAGATTGCAATGAATTTCCATTAAGGCTGCAGTTGCTGGCGTCACCTTGATATAATGGGGGATCTGTATTTACTATCAGGGTACCTGGAAGAAGACAAGGAGAGAAAATTCTGCCAGCTTTCCTCCTCCAGAATGTTGCTCTTAAATACTGACTGGAAAATGATTGTCCAGGAGGAAGGGAATGCGATAGATAGATGAAGGTAGGGCGTGATGTGATAGGTCAGAGTGGAGGGTGGAGGGTGGGAAGGAAGATGGACAGGTAGGACATGATCACGACCTCACCTCCCATCACCAAATTATCATCTCCCAGACCATCCACAACCTCATTACCTCAGGGCATCTCCCACCAACTGCCTCCAACATCATAATCCAGGAACCCTGCACTGCCCAGTTTTACCTCCTACCTGACTGCCCCAGTAGACCTATTGTCTCCACCTGCGCTTGCCTCACCAAACTTATCTCCACGTACCTTGACACTATTCTGTCCCCCTTGTTCCAGGATCACCCGACATACATTCAAGACACCACCCATGCCATCTACCTCCTCCATGATGTTCGGTTCCTTGGCCCCCAATGCCTCATCTTCACCATGGACATCCAGTCCCTATACACATCTATCCACCATGACGAAGGCCTCCAAGCCCTGCGTTTCTTCCTCCCTCGCTAACCCAACCAATATCCTTCCACCGACATACCCATTTGATTGGCTGAACTGGTCCTCACCCTCAACAATTTCTCCTTCCAATCCTCCCACTTTCTCCAGACCAAGGGGTGGCCATGGGCACCCACATGGGCCCCAGCTATGCTTGGGTACGTGGAACAGTCCATCTTTCATAGCTACACTAGCACCATTCCCCTCCTTTTCCTCCATTACATCGATGACTGTATTCGGTGGCATCTCGTGCTCCCATGAGGTGGTTGAACAGTTTATCAACTTTACGAACACCTTCCACCCTAACCTCAAGTTCACCTGGATCATCTTAGACACCGCCCTCCCCTTCCTGGACCTCTCCATCTCCATTTCCGGTGACTAATTCAACACGGACATCTACTTCAAACCCACCGACTATCACAGCTACCTGGACTACATCTCCTCCTAACTGCCTCCTGTAAAAACATGATTGCTTATTCCCAAATCCTCTGCCTCCACCGCATTTGATCCCAGGAGAACCAATTCCACCATAGAACATCCCAGATGGTCTCCTTCTTCAAGGACTGCAATTTGTCCTCCCACACGGGCAACGATGCCCTCCAGCGCATCTCCTCCACTTCCTGCACCTCCGCATTTGAACCCTATCCTAGTCACAACAAGAACAGAACCCCACCCGTCTTCAACTTGCACCCCACCAATGTCCTGATGCAACACATTATCCTTCTCCATTTCTGCCACCTACAAACAGACCCGACCATCAGAGATATATTTTCCTCCCAATGCCTATCTGCGTTCTGCAGAGACCATTCCCTCCGTGACTCTCTTGTTAGGTCCATGCCCTCCACAAACCCACCCTCCACTCCTGGCACCTTTCCTCGCCACTGCATGAGGTGTAAAACCTGCGCCCATACCTCCACCCCTCACCTCCATCCAAGGCCCAAACAATTCTTCCACATCTGACAGAGATTATCTTGCACCTTCACACACATCATCTACTATGTCCATTGCTCTCGACATGGTCTCCTCTATATTGGGGAGACAGGATACCAACTTGTGGAACACACACACTAAACAACCCCACTGCCCTATGGCCGAACACTTCAACTCCCCCTCTCACTCTGCCAAGGACATGCAAGTACTGGGTCTCCTCCACCGCCAAATTCTAGCCACCCAATGCCTGGTGGAAGAATACCTCATCTTCTGCCTTGGGAACATCCAACCACACAGAATCAATGTGGATTTCACCAGTTTCCTCATTTCCCCTCCCCCCAGCTTATCCCAGATCCAACCCTCCAACTCAGCACTGCCCTCTTGAATTGTCCTACCTGTCCATCTTCCTTCCCACCTATCCACTCCACCCTCCGCTCCGACCTATCACTATCACCCCCCACTTTCATCTACCTATTGCATTCCTAGCTACCTTCCCCCCAGCCCCACCCCTTCCCATTTATCTCTCAGCCCACTTGGGCCCACCCACATTCCTGATGCTTACACTTGAAACGTCAGCTCTCCTGCTGTTCCGACTCTGCCTGACCTGCTGTGCTTTTCCAGCGCCACTCTTTTCGATTCTGACCTCCCGCATCTGCAGTCCTCACTTTCTCCTGCCAGAGGGATACCACTGAGCTACGAGTGGGGACCTAAAAAGGCTCTTAAAGTTGCAGACTGTGTTTACTGTACATCTGCTGCCGAATAGAGCAGCTGTTAACTTCCTCTGAAGCAGCTGGAAGAATCAGCATAGCAGCAGGAGCTGAATGGGTTAGGGACAGTGCTGGAATGCTATCAAATAACCATAGGGTATGGTAAACATAATTTTATGAAAATATCCTGTAATTTCTTTGCTGGTGTTTCACATGGACTGGCAAATAGTTAATTCTGAAAGCAATCTTCTGCCACTACTGTGCTGCAGTTTCTGAGTTGCACATTAGTCTAGGATTCCTGCCAACTCGGAGTTGAGGGTCACGGGAGAGCTCATGGTGACCTCAGCCTCTTGATATTTTAATAAGGCCAAAAGAAATCTCCAAGAACTTAATCCTTTGATGCAGATTGACACAAATCCATTTCAGATGTTGCAGTCTACTACTGGCTGTGCAGGCTCTTAAAAGATTTTACAAGTCTTGAAAGATTTTGGTGGGACTCCTGAGACTTCAGATGACGAGCTTACATTCTTGTGTAGTTTTACTGTGTTTTGCAATTCTTCACCTTGATTTTCTTGAACGTAAATAAAACTCTGTTGATGGGTTTTCAATATAGTGCATTTGTCACTGATGCATTTTGCAGTTTGTGAAACATGTCTCACATTAAGATGAGGAAAATAGGTAATTACCACGAGCATTTTGTGTCTAATACTGTTTTTGGAAGATGTGTAATGTTAGTAGTAAGTGATTTCTTCTTGGTGAATACTGCAGACCAGTTGTGGAGTCTCTCAGATTAGCCTTTTATGTCAAACCTAATGTTCATTTCTCCCTTCACACTGTTTCCTCTCCTCAAACTCAAAAGGTAGAGATGGGTTTAGGAACCTATCTTAGTGTGTTCCTCTCAGGAAATACTAAATTCTTCAATAAATGGTGATTTACATCTACAACAACACATTGACGTAATGGTTTGTTCCTGGTGATGAACTCTGTGTTCATTGTCATCTTTTGTAGCTCACAATCCTTACTCTGGCATGGCACACTCATAGACTCATAGAGTCATAGAGATGTATAGCATGGAAACAGACCTTTCAGTCTAACCTGTCCATGCCGACCTGATATCCCAACCCAATCTAGTCCCACCAGCCAGCAGCTGGCCCATATCCCTCCAAACCCTTCCTATTCATATACCCATCTAAATGCCTCTGAAATGTTGCAATTGTACCAGCCTCCACCACTTCCTCTGGCAGCTCATTTCATACACGTACCACCCTCTCTGTGAAAACGTTGCCCCATGGGTCTCTTTTATATCTTTCCCCTCTCACCCTAAACCTATGCCCTCTAGTTCTGAACTCCCTGACTCCAGGGAAAAAGACTTTGCCTATTTACCCTATCTATGCCCCTCATAATTTTGTTAACCTCTATAACGTCACCCCTCAGCCTCCGACGCTCCAGGGAAAACAGCCATAGCCTGTTCAGCCTCTCCTTATAGCTCAAATCCTTTAACCCTGGCAACATCCTTGTAAATCTTTTCTGAACCCTTTCAAGTTTCACAACATCTTTCCGATAGGAAGGAGACCAGAATTGCACACAATGTTCCAACAGTAGCCTAACCAATGTCCTGTACAGCTGCAACATGACCTCCTAACTCCTGTACTCAATACTCTGACCAATAAAGGAAAGCATACCAAACGCCTTCTTCACTATCCTATCTACCTGTGACTCCACTTTCAAGGAGCTATGAACCTGCACTCCAAGGTCTCTTTGTTCAGCAACACTCTCTGGGACTTTACCATTAAGTGTTTAAGTCCTGCTAAGATTTGCTTTCCCAAAATGTAGCACCTCGCATTTATCTGAATTAAACTCCATTTGCCACTTCTCAGCCCCTTGGCCCATCTGGTCCAGATCCTGTTGTAATCTGAGGTAACCCTCTTCGCTGTCCACTACACCTCAAATTTTGGTGTCATAGAACATAGAACATAAAAGAATACAGCGCAGAACAGGCCTATCGGCCCTCGATGATGCGCCGACCTGTGAACTATTCTCAGCTCGTCCTCCTACACTATCCCAAAATCATCCATGTGCTTATCTAAAGATTGTTTAAATCTCCCTAATGTGGCTGAGTTGACTACATTAGCAGGTAGGGCAATCCATGCCCCAACCACTCTCTGCGTAAAGAACCTGACTCTGACATCTGTCTTAAATCTATCACCCCTCAATTTGTAGTTATGCCCTCTCGTACAAGATGACACCATCATCCTAGGAAAATTTCACTGTCTACCCTATCTAATCCTCTGATCATCTTGTATGGCTCTATCAAATCCCCTCTTAGCCTTCTTCTTTCCAATGAAAACAGATCCAAGTCTCAGCCTTTCCTCATAAGACCTTCCCTCCAGACCAGGCAACATTCTGGTAAATCTCCTCTGCACCTTTTCCAATGCATCCACGTCCTTCCCAAAATATCGGGACCAGAACTGGACACAATATTCCAAGTGTGGCCGCACCAGCGTTTTGTATAGTTGCAGCATGATATTGCTGCTCTGGAACTCAATCCTGCTATGAGTGAAACCTAACACACCATATGCCTTCTTAACAGCACTATCCACCTGGGTGGCAACTTTCAGGGATCTATGTACATGGACTCCAAGATCCCTCTGCACATCCACACTACCAAGAATTTTTCCATTGACTCAGTACTCTGCCTTCCTGTTATTCTTCCCAAAGTGCATCACCTCACATTTAGCTGCATTGAACTCAGCCCAATTCTGCAGTTTATCCAAGTCCCCCTGCAGTCTGTAACACTCTTCCAAACTGTCCACTACTCCACCGACTTTAGTGTCGTCTGCATCCATCCACCTATGCCGGCATCTAAGTCATTTATAAAAATGACAAACAGCAGTGGTCCCAAAACAGATCCTTGTGGCACACCACTGGTAACCATACTCCAGGCTGAATATTTTCCATCAACCACCACTCACTGCCTTCTTTCAGAAAGCCAGTTTCTAATCCAAACTGCTAAATCACCCTCAATTCCATGCCTCTGCAGTTTCTCCAACAGCCTACCATGTGGAACCTTATCAAAGACTTTACTGAAGTCCATGTATACCACGTCAACTGCCCTACCCTCATCTACATGCCTGGTCACCTTCTCAAAAAACTCACTGAGGTTTGGGAGACATGACCTGCCCTTAATGAAACCATATTAACTATCTGAAATCAAATTGTTGCTTGCTAGTCATCTGCAAACTTACTAACTGTACCTCTTATGCTCACATCCAAACCATTTATGTAAATGACAAAAAGTAGAGGACCCAGCACCGATCCTTGTGGCACTCCACAGGTCACAGGCCTCCAGTCTGAAAAACAACCCTCCACCACCACCCGCTGTCTTCTACCTTTGAGCCAGTTCTGTATCCAAATGGCTAGTTCTCCCTTTATTCTGTGAGATCTAACCTTGCTAACCAGTCTCCCATGGGGAACCTTGTTGAATGCCTTACTGAAGTCCATGTGGATCACATCTACTGCTTTACTGCTCTGCCCTCATCAATCCTCTTTATTACTTCCTCTGCCATACTTACTGTGGAGGAGCACCGTGGGCTAAGAATGTGAGAAAATCACTGGCCTCTGGCTTCTCTGGGCTCACTTTGCAACCAGTTGAGCTTCTCAATTCTTCCAGCCTCTTCCAAAGTCCTTCCAGAGTCATAGCCATTAGCTGTCCTTGTAGTAGATGTATAGAAGCTCAGGAGGTGGTGAGCAAGTGCCCATTTCTCTGTACTGAAGATTGTTGGGGATATGACCTTGATCCATACGATGAAAATGGCTAAGCCAGCTCAGGAGCACTGCTTTAAGGAATGAGTGTATGTGGTTGGAATTAGCTTGCTCAATGTGCTCAAAGATGATGATCTTGTGCAATGAGTTCCTTAACAAGGGATGCCAACGACACATCTAAGGTAGCAAATTTGTTAGTCAGAGTTACGTGAAGTATTTTGGGAGAAAAATATGGAGAGACAATATAAAACAAAGAGGGAGTGCATGAGCAGAGGGACTTGGATGTAAATGTGTATAAGTCATTAAAGGTAACAAAATTGACAGAGCAGTTCACATAACATACTGTATCCTAAGCTTTACTCATTGAGGCATAGATTATACTAGTGAGAAATTTGTCTTAAACTTATTTGAAACACTAACTTGGCCCTAACTAGAGTCTTGTGCACAGTTCTGGGCACCACACTTTTGATAAAGTGTGGAGGCACTGGATAGAGTTCACAAGAGGTTTACAGAAATGACTGAAGGGATGAGAAACTTCAGTTATGAAGTATATTGGAGAACTGAGACAGTTTCTAGAAGAAAAGAATGTTCGGAGGAGGTCTGATTGAAGTATTTAAAACCATGAGCAGTCTGAACAGCACAAATATGGAAAACATATAGAGCATTATAAACTGAAGTATGACAACAGGCAGATAATTAAAGGCTTGGTCAGAGGTGTAGTTTTAAGAGGTGTCCTAAGGGAGAAAACTGAGGTGAAGAGATGGACAGGAAGAGAATTCAAGCATTTGGGGACTGGCAACTGGTTGTACAGCCATTAACAGTGGTGCAGTTAAGATTGGGAATGAGGCAAGAATTAGAGGAACACAGAGGGTTGTGGAAAAGGCGTGGAAAGATTCGAGAACATGGATGAGAATTTGAAGATCAATTCAAAGTTTATGAGAAGATTTGTAGCTCGGGTGCTCATTGTTGTGGTTCTGTTTGCCGAGCTGGGAATTTGTGTTGCAGACATTTCGTCCCCTGTCTAGGTGACATCCTCAGTGCTTGGGACCCTCCTGTGAAGTGCTTCTGTGATGTTTCCTCTGGCATTTCTGGTTGTCAGTTCCAGCTGTCCGCTGCAGTGGCCGGTATATTGGGTCCAGGTCGATGTGTTTGTTGATAGAATCTGTGGATGAGTGCCATGCCTCTAGGAATTCCCTGGCTGTTCTCTGTTTGGCTTGTCTTATAATAGTAGTGTTGTCCCAGTCAATCTCATGTTGCTTGTCATCTGCGTGTGTGGCTACTAAGGATAGCTGGTCGTGTCGTTTCGTGGCTAGTTGGTGTTCATGAATACGGATTGTTAGCTGTCTTCCTGTTTGTCCTATGTAGTGTTTTGTGCAGTCCTTGCATGGGATTTTGTACACTACGTTGGTTTTGCTCATGCTGGGTATCGGGTCCTATGTCCTGGTGAGTTGTTGTCTGAGAGTGGCTGTTGGTTTGTTTGCTGTTATGAGTCCTAGTGGTCGTAGTAGTCTGGCTGTCGGTTCCGAAATGTTCTTGATGTATGGTGATGTGGCTAGTTGTTTGGGTTGTGGCATGTCCTCATTCTGTTGTCTTTCCCTTAGGCATCTGTTGATGAAATTGCGGGGGTATCCGTTTACATCTGAATTTATGTATTCGCCAAAAACGGATATCCCCGCAATTTCATCAACAGATGCCTAAGGGAAAGACAACGGAAATGAGGACATGCCACAACCCAAACAACTAGCCAGAGGAAACATCACAGAAGCGCTTCACAGGAGGCTCCCAAACACTGAGGATATCACCTAGACAGGGGACGAAACGTCTGCAACACAAATTCCCAGCTTGAATATCAATATATTATTTGACCACGTGCCAAAGTAGGTCATCGAGCACAGGAATGACAGGGAATAGGACTTGCTGTACATTAAGACAGCAGAATTTTAAATGAACCAAGTTTAGGAAAGGTAGAAAGTGGAAGACAAGCTAGGAATTTATTGAAATAATCAAGTCTTGAGGTAACAAAGTTTGTTAAGTCCAGAGTAGTTTTCAATTTTGTATGCAAGTTCATTCCAGAAGTTGAATACACATTTTGTAAACAAACAAATTGTTACCAGTTTTAATTAACACTTTGTTTGTTTGAATGAGTGTTCCCTAGTTAAATACACATTATCTGAGTTATATGTAACCAAAATTAATCCAGATACAGATGGTAGCATTCCCAATTAATTAATATTAAGAATAATAGAAATGTGTCCTCAATTCTTGTACTTGTACGGCATATGCATGTCAACTTTACTCTTGTATGCATCTGTGATAAAATGGCAAGACATAAAGCAGAATGTATTATCATTTTTGTTGGCTATTGTAAGTGCTTAAAAATGTGTTGCTGGAAAAGCGCAGCAGGTCAGGCAGCATCCAAGGAGCAGGAGAATCGACGTTTTGGGCATAAGCCCTTCTTCATGGCTTATGCCCGAAATGTTGATTCTCATGCTCCTTGGATGCTGCCTGATCTGCTGCACTTTTCCAGCAACACATTTTTCAGCTCTGATCTCCAGCATCTGCAGTCCTCACTTTCTCCTATTGTAAGTGCTTAACATGTTTGGTTAACATGTTTCATGGTACTAGATGTTGATTAAATAAATATACACATGTGAACATTTTACCTGGCTTATGTGTGCATGCAAAGAGTATTCTACTCACATGTGTACATGTGGAAAACAGTGTTGCTGCAGCTATTCCTATGATAAATCAGCATTTTCTATTGATTAGTCATAGCTAATTCAAATTCAGCGCAGTGATTAAATGTAACGTTCCTGTAATGTAACGTTTTAAGAAGAAGGTGTTTGGACATTTTCTTTAGGGCCTTTCAAACTGCTTTACAGTCAATAAAATATTCATGACGTGTTGAAGGAAAAGCACCATCCAACTTGCACATCCTGGTTATAGCTTGCTGTGACAATAATAAATTTGTTGATCATTGTTACTTATCAATTCCTATTGATTACTACACAGCCCAGAAAGATCCAGGTATAGAATTCTTTCCATTTAAGAATCAAGCTCTCCCAAAGTAGGAGTAGGATAGCCTGATGTACGTAAAGCCTCCTCCACTTCAACTTCAATGATACATCTTTAATGTGACACACATGCACACAGCAGTTCCCAAATTAAATAACCCACTTTAATGATATTGATTAAGAGAAAAGTTGGTCAGGGCAGCAGAAAAAGCTCCTCTACTCTCTTTTGAAGCATGCAAGGAGTGAAAGGAGTTTTAGATATGTGCAGCAGAAACATGTAGTTGGTAAGGGACCACATACTTTCTGTTTTGGAACCACAAACTGAAATGGAAGTTGAAATGCTATAGCTGAAATACCAGGAATGTTTTGCAACTTAAACTCAAGCATTATCTATTTTTGGCTGTGTAGAAACTGAGGACTGCAGATGCTGGAGATCAGAGTCGAGAGTGTGGTGCTGGAAAAGCACAGCAGGTCAGACAGCACCCAAGAAGCAGGACAATCGACATTTTGGGCATAAGCCCTTCATCAGGACACTCCTGCTCCTCAGCTGCTACCTGACCTGCTGTGTTTTTCCAGCACCACACTCTCGACTATTTTTGGCTGTGCCAGGCAATGTTGCTTTTTGAAACAGTGAGAGATAGGATTTGGCAGTCAGCAGCATCGAGGATTCTTTGAGTTAAAGATTTTTTGCAGTTGACAGCCTTCTGAAAGGTTGAATTGTAGAATGTTAACAACTGCACATGGCAAAGGACAGAAAATTATCCTGAGCTTGCATACAGAAAGCATTCATCTCTTCTTCTCTCTATATATATCTGCGTAAAAAACAGAAAAGCCAAGAAAGAGTAAAAGAAAGAATTTTAAAACATGAAAAGACCTATGTCCAGAAATCAAAGGAGGACCATCACCCAGATACAACAGTGTGTTATCATTGCTAAAATCAAAAGATTGTAAGAAAATAACCTTGTACTTTGTGATCTGGGTTTTTGATCTTTGGAATTTTATTTACCTTGAGTATATGCTTCTTCCATCCATAGCATGTGCTAATTTGTTTGACTTTGTCTGTCTTGATCATGACTGAGTGTAGGCATATTTGGGTACTTTGAAATGGTATAATCTATGTGATATAAATGTGACATAAAAGATTTTAAATCCTTAGTTTTTTCTGACCTTTTGCTAACATTGTGTATTATAATAATTAGAGTTTTTTTTGTTAATGATGAAAACAGCTGTGAATTACTTTTGCCCTGAATAGAAGTCAGTTAAGCAATTTGGCCATTTTGGTCATCTTCTTATGATTTTAGATATTGGCACGACTGTGGAACTGCCTCTAGGCTATGATTATTAGTGTACTCTTTCTGATTAATCCATAGCAAGTTCCATTGTTTTCTAGACTTTCAGCCAAGGTTCAAATGGTAGCAATCTTGCCTTTGATTTTGACTTTAGGCTGACTATACTGCACTTTCAGAGACACCATCTTTCAATAGGCTTTAATGTAAGACCCCCTCTGCCTTCTTAATTGGACATGAAAAATATCTAATGTCACTCTTTGAACTAGAACTATTAATTTCATAGGGCAGCAAGCCAGTTATCTCTTACATCCTGGCCTGTATTTATCCCCCAATTGACACCATTAAAACACAAATCCAAAATGCCTTATCTGGCGATTACCAATTTGCAGTTTGTTGGAACTTGCTGTGGACAAACTGGCTGCTACATTTCCAGCATTAGAACAGTCCAGGACCACAAAAAGGCTACTTTGGTTTTAGTGCACAGGGAATGTCCTATGGTTGTAAAGAGTGATTTATGAATGTGTATACATTTTTAATGTGTTCAGGACAGCTAATTCTTCTACTCACTGCAAATGCGAAAATTTGGAAACTCTGTGGTGCCAAGATGCTTAGTCACTCATTTTTGAAAAGTTGTTGGACAGTTTGAGAGGAAATGACAAATAATTTATGGGGATAATGCACGTAATTTCATATTTTTGCATGCTCATTAAGATGTGAGATTTTTGGTAGATTGGAATGCAGGACAGAAAAAAAATCATTAAGGTTTATCTAGTTTCTATGAGACTAGTGGCCCCAATGATAGAACAATAATAGATTATTTGTATCAATCAATCCCTATCAACTTAAAAATATTATTCATGGGATATGTGCACTCATCCCTAACTACCCTTGAGAAAGTAGTTTTGAGTTGCTTTCTTGAATTGCTGCAGTCTTTATTGTGTAGATACATAGAGCTATTGAAGTATTACAGACTCTAAAAGACCAAGGATGGGAATGCTTCCCATTTAAAAATCCATCTGCCCCAAATTAGGAGTACAACAGTCTGATATTGGATAAATCCACTCGACTCAGCCCAATTTCAATGATTTATCCAGAATTTAACATTGTTGTGATTTGTCAAATCAGTTTCACTGAGTAAAATTTACAGCTACCTGTTTTGAGCACAATACCCCTCAATAAGATTGCCCAAAGTCAAATCATAGTTTATCTTTAAAACAAGCAAAGAAGACTCTCCACCATTTAATTTAAGGTTTAATTTCCAGAAGTAAAAACAATTAGTGAATTAATCAAATTATGTTATCAGTTTTTTTGGTAGAAACAGTGAGTCAGGATTAATGAGTTCTTCTCAAGGTTGGAAAGATGTGTCTAGTGGAACGCCAAAGGATCAGACTCAGGGCTTCAATTATTTACCATCTATAAAATTGATTTGAAAGAGGTAGCAGATTGTAATCTATCCAAACTTGTGGATGGTAAAAATACAGGAGGGCATGTTGTGATGAGGACACAAGGAATCTGTAAGGGGATATGGACAGGTTGAGTGAAATGCGCAAAATCGTGATAGTTTAATGTAGGAAAATGAGAGATTATGTACCTTAGCAGGAAGAATCAAAAGCATACCATTAATTAAATTGAGTCAGACTCCAAAAATGTGTCATGTGAGTGTTCTTGTGCATGAAATTTAAAATGTTAACAAAAAAATGTAGCAAGTAATTAAGAAGGCAAATGAAATTTTAACCTTTATTGCTAGGAGGTTGGAGTTTAAAAATAGGGAAGTCTTGTTATAACTGTACAGTTATTGATAAGACCACACCCAGAGTATTGTGCACAGTTTTGTTCCCAGAATTTCAGAAGGATATATTGACATTGGAGGCAGTTCAAAAGAGATTCACCAGGTTGGTTCCTTGGTTAAAGGAGCTGACTTATCAAGAACAGATAACCAGGTTAAATCTTTTTCATTAGACTTTCGAAAAATGAGGGATGATCTTATTGAAACATGCAAGTTTCAGAGGCTCTTGACAGAGCAATGTTGAGAAGCTGTTTCTGGTAGTAGTGGAATCTTGAACTAGGGGCAGATTATGTCACAGAATAAGGAGTCTCTCATTTAAAACTGAAATGCACAGAAACGTTAGTTGAGTGAAGCTCTTTGAACAGCCATTAGATCCATTCTTAGCTATGATACCAAAACTGGACACCATGCTGCAGATGCAACCTCACCCACACCATATGGAGCTGTAACAAGGCATCCTTTGTTTTAAATTCCAAGACCCAAGCAATAAAGACCAAGATTCCATTTGCCTTTTTGATCATAAACTACCATGAGCTTCTAGCTTGTGCAATAATATTTATATGGTAGCTTATCAAATGCCTTCTGGAAATTCAAATACATTACACTTACTGATTACCCTTTATCAACTCTGTTATATCTTGAAAGAATGCTAGCAAACTTGTAAAACATGACATTACTTTGCCAAAACCGTATTAACATTGTTTGATTGTTTTAAACTTTTCTAAATGTCCCTGTTATTTTTTCCTTAATAATGAACTCTAGCACTTTCCCAGCTACAGTTTGTTTTGCTATAACGCATTTCGTCAACGTGAATTCACTATAATGCAACTGACAAATTGGGGATGTTGTTTCTAAAGTGCCAACATTTAAAACATGTGTTGGCTGTAATGCAACAACATTGCCAACACCATAAACGCTGTTGCTAAAGTGTAATTTTTCTATAATGCAGGGTCACACAAGAAATCAAGCATTGCGTTATAGAAGAACCAACTGTATAGAGATGAGATGAACTGGCCTATAGTCTCCTGCTTTCTATCTCCCTCCCTTCTTGAACAGGTATGCCCCAATAGAGACTTTCCAATCCATTGGAACCCTCCAGAATCAAGAGAGTTCTGGAATATTTCAACCATGGAGTTTAATTCAGATAAATGCAAGGTACTGCATTTTGGGAAAGCTAGTCTTAGCAGGAATTATACACTTAATAGTAAGGTCCCAGAGAGTGTTGCTGAACAAAGAGACCTTGGAGTGCAGGTTCATAGCTCCTTGAAAGTGGAGTCGCAGGTAGACAGGATAGTGAAGAAGGTGTTTAGTATGTTTTCCTTTTTCAGTTAGAGTATTGAGTACAGGTGTTGGGAGGTCATGTTGTGGCTGTACAACATTGGTTAAGTCACTGTTGGAATATTGCGTGCAATTCTGGTTTCCTTCCTATCAGAAAGATGTTGTGAAACTTGAAAGGATTCAGAAAAGATTTACAAGGATGTTGCCAGGGTTGGAGGATTTGAGCTATAGGGAGAGACTGAACAGGCTGGGACTATTTTCCCTGGAGTGTCAGAGGCTGAGGGGTGACCTTATAGAGGTTTACAAAATTATGAGGCGCATGGATAGGATAAATAGACAAAGTCTTTTCTCTGGGGTGGGGGAGTCCAGAATTAGAGGGCATAGGTTTAGGGTGAGAGGGGAAAGATATAAAAGAGACCTAAGGGGCAATGTTTTCACACAGAAGGTGGTACATGTATGGAATGAGCTGCCAGAGGAAGTGGTGGAGGCTGGTTCAATTGCAACATTTAAAAGGCATCTGGATGGGTATATGAATAGGAAGAGTTTGGAGGGATATTGGCCAAGTGCTGGCAGGTGGGATTAGATTGGGTTGGGATATCTGGTCGGCATGGATGGGTTAGACTGAAGGGTCTGTTTCCATGCTGTACATCTCTATGACTCAATGACAATGTGTCCATTATGTCTGTAGCCACTTCATTTAAAACCATTGGGTGCAGGCCTTCAGGTCCTGGTGACTTATTTACCTTCAGTCTCAAGAGTTTGTCAAAAACTTTGTCCTTTGTGATAGAGATGGGTTATGAGACTTTTCATCCCATTAGCATTTTGGTAATCTGTTACCTTTAGGATATTTATTGTGGTCTCCCCTGTGATAACCAATGTAAAATATTAGTTTAAATTATCTTTCAATTCCCTGGTTGTCATTTATTAATTCCTCAGTTGCATTCTTCATGGTTCTTTACTTGTTTTAGCTATTCTCTTTGTTTATACACCTGTGGAAGCTTTGATGTTTGCTTTTGTATCGCTTGCCAATTTATTATTTAATCAATTTTCTCCCTCTTTATTTGCTTTCTAAGTCATCCACTGCTGGGTCCCAAAAACCGTCAGTCCTCTTGCTGAAAATAGTTTTCACCATTTTGCATGCTTTTGTTTTTAATTGATTCATCTCTCTGGACTGCCTTTGTTAACCATGGGTGGTTCATCTTTCACATTGTGTCTTTCCTTTTACAGGAATAAGCTTTGGTTGAACATTATGAAATATCTGCTTAAATGCCTGCCACTCATCCCCTCACTTTCCCCTTAGTCTATTCCTGCACTCCACTTCAGACAGCAGTAACTGCTCCTATTCAAGTTTGGTACATAAGTTGTACTCCCTCAAATTAAATTTGACATGCTACCATGTTGTGATCATGATTTGGAGATGCCAGTGTTGGACTAGGTGCACAAAGTTAAAAATCATACAACACCAGGTTATTGTCCAACAGGTTTCATTGGAAGCACTAGCTTTCAAACCACCTGATGAAGGAGCAGTACTCTGAAAACTAGTGGTCCCAATTAAACCTGTTGGACTATAACCTGATGTCGTGTGATTTTTAATGTTATGATCATTATTTCCTAAAGGAACCTTAACTGCAAGATTTTTTAAAATGAATCCTACCTTACTTTACTTAATTGGATCTAAAATAACTTGTTCCATGGTGGATTCTGATAGTGCTCTAAGAAACAATTCTTTCTGCACTCTATAAATTTGTCTTCTATGTTACTTTGGTCTATCTGATTTGTGAAATAAATATGTGGATTAAAATCACCCATGACAATGTAATGCCCTTCTTATAAACTTTCATTATGTCCCTACTTATACTTTGTCCTCCAGTGTGGCAACACTTTGGGGACCTACAGGTGACTCCCATCTATGACTTCTTTCACTTGCTATCTTTTATTTCCATCTATCCAATTCTATATCACTCCTCGCCATCGCACCGATACCTTCCTTGATCAACAAAGCTACCTCACCCTGTAACCATGCCTCATCATTGCTATAAGTCATAATAAATTATTTCTACTTGATCCATTAATACATCTATCTCATGCAAATTTGTGTGCACTCATGTTAGGAGACTTTTAAGCATCGTTACTTACTTTGGTTCGAATTTTGCTGCACTCTTTTGTGTACATGTCCCCAACTGTCTATCATTTCCCTCTTCATTATCCTGCATCTCTGCTCTTTTGATTCTTTTTGTTTTTTGAAACTTCTCTTCAATTGAACCTTACCTCCTACAATTAGTTTAATACCATATCTACAACCTTAATAAAACAATTCTCCAGGACATTGGTCCCAATGTGTTTCAAAGGAAGCTCATCCCACTCAAACAGCTCTATCTTTCCTCATAACTGGTATCAGTGCTTCATGAATTGGAACTGATTTTTCCTCCATCAATCTTTAAGTCATGCATTGACGTCTCCAATCTTACTTGCCCTACTCCAATTTGCACATGGCCCATGTACTAATGCAGAGATAATTACACTTATGGTTTGTCATTTTAATGTAGCCCTGAACTGCTTAAAATTCCTCAGCAGAATCTCTTTCCTAGTTCCACATATGTCATTGGTACCTATGTGGATCATGAAACTGGATCCTCCACCTCCCTTTCCAAATTCCTTTCCAACCCAGAAGACGTGTACTCAACTTTGGCACCATGTAGACAACACAGCCTTCGAGACTCTCTGACTATCTTGCAGAGAACAGTCTATATTCCTCTAGCTATGTATGCCAGTTATTACTAAATTTTTGTTTCTCCCCCACCTTAATGGCACTCTGCAACATGATACTATGATCAGTTCGTATGTATGTAGTTGTGCCCTCATACACACTATCAGTAAGAATCTCATACCTATTGGACTGGCTGAGACTCCTTTAAAGCTAAATTCTATATCCTCACATCTGTGTCACTTGCAGTCACACTGTCCAGTCCCTGACCATGGACAAGTTTGACATAATTAATCTAAGGGGTGTGACTGCCTCTGAAGCAGAGTATCCAGCACATCACCCCTTCCCTAATTTGTTGCAGTATCTGTAGGTTGATTTTTTTTTGTAATTTGCACAAGGCAATGACAGACATCAGAGATTCATTCCTTAAGGCCATCTAGTGGTCACAGCCTGCAACTAATTTGCTGTTGTTAAATTGATGGAGAACTGTTGACATAGAAATATACAATAATAAATGTTAACTCTAAAATTTGACCAATAATCATGACAACAGTGTATAAAGATACATATGTTGGTGGAATTATATTTCACAATATGTTGATTGGAAATGCATTGATTAAGAACAGGACTTGTAGCCTGTCTGCAAATATTTCTCCTGAAGATGAGTACAATTACAAACTGTGGATTATACCAAATCGTCTTGCTTCCTGTAAATCATATTTTAATATCTGTCAGTCACTGAATTGTAGCTTAGTGTAACTGAACTTTATAATTATAATTGGCCTCATTCTGTGCTGTGAGACTCACTCAGCCCAACTGTGAATGTGCTGGCTCTTTGAAAGAGTTTTGAAGTAGTGTATTATTGGACTTCAAATGGTTACTCTGTTTCTTTTTCCCCTGATACTGTCAGACATGCTGAACATCTCCAGCACTTCCTGGTTTTCTTTCTTTGATCAAGCAACTTGATTCATCCCACTCTCCCTGGTCTTTCCCCATAACAATGTAATTATTTTCCTCCTTTTTACAACTGCGTTATGAAAGTTGCATCTGCTTTCACCACAGTTTGTGGAAGTGCATTTCAGATCATCATAACTTGTTGTGTAAAAAAATTCCTGTTCATCTTGTTTCTGGTTCTTTCATTATTCTTTAGCATTACATGATTATGCAAAACTCTCCAGCATTGGGTGTTTACTGCATAAACTGCTCCAGTCTGTGTTGTATGTGAAATGTCACATTATACAGTATCGTTGTATCCTAAATGTCTTGTCCATGTTCCTGTGTATCGTGTTCACCAGTTTGTTAACTTGCATGAAACATTCTGCTATTTAACAACTGCAGCTTTGACATTTTTCAGTTTTGAATGCATTTCTATTCCTTCATGAGATGTAGGTGTCACTGGCTAATCCAGAGATTATTCTCAGTCCCTGGTTGCCCTAGAGTGGGTGCTTGTGAGTGCTTTCTTGAACTGCTGCAGTCCAGGTGTAGGTAGACACCCAATGCAGTTAGGGATTTCAACATTTCGACCCAGTGACACTGAAGGAATGATGTATTTCCAAGACAGAATGGGGAATGGGCGCTGCACTTGTCCCTCTACTTGATTGTGGTTGTGAGTTTGCTGTCTAAGGAGCTTTGTTAAATTTCTGTAGTGCAGCTGCACATTGATGGTGGAGAGTTTTTGATTTGGTGCCAATCAAATGAGTTATTTGTCTTGGATGGTATCAAGCTTTTTGACTGTTGTTAGAGCTGTACTCAGCCAAGTAAGTGGAGAGTTTTCTGCCACACTCCTGACCAACATTCCCTCTAAATTTTCTTTGGGGCAGGGACCTCTGAGGTCTGTACATGGCATTGACTGCCACAACCAGAAGTCAATGCATTGGCACACTAGTTGGCATGTATGGAACCATGGAAGAACCTCAGAGTGGTTACGCAGCTACAAGGCTTAATGGGAATGTTGCTTGTGCCTTGTAGATGGTGGGCAGGTTTTTGGCTATTCAGGAAGTGAGTTACTCACTGCAGGATTGCCAGCCTCTGAGTATCTATTATAGCCACAGTATGTACATGACTTGTCCAGTTCAGTTGCTGGTTAATAGTAACCCTTGCGATATTGATAATGGGGGATTCAGCTGTGGTAACGTCATTGAATGTCAAGATCAATTGTTAGGTTGTCCTGGAGATTGTCATTGCCTCACATTTGTATGGCATGAATGTTACTTACTGCTTGGCGAAAGTGAGGACTGCAGATACTGGAGATTAGAGTCGAGAGTGTGGTGCTGGAAAAGCACAGCAGGTCAGGCACCATCTGAGGACCAGGAGAGTCAATGTTTTGGGCAAAAGCCCTTCATCAGGAATGAGGATTCCTGATGAAAGGCTTTTGCCGGAAACGTCGACTCTCCTGCTCCTCGGATGTTACTTACTACTTACCAGATCAAGACTGGATAGTGTCCAGATCTTGGTGCATTTGGACATGGACTCCTCCAGTATCTGAAGAGTCATGAATGGTGCTGAACATTGTGGAATTATTAATGAACATCCCCACTTCTGATGTTATGATGAAGAGAAGGTAATTGATAAAGCAGCTAAAGATAGCTGAGCCTAGGACACCACCCTGAGGAACTCTTGCAGAGAAGTCCTGGAGCTGAGATGATTGACCTCCTGCAACCACAATCATCTTCCTTGTGCTCGGTGTGATTCTAGCCAGTGGTGAGTTTTCCTGATTACCATTTATTCTAGTTTTGCCAGGACTCCTTAATGCCAGGCTCAATCAAATGAAGCCTTGATGTCAAGGGCAGTCACTCTCACCTCACCTCTGGAATTCAGCTCTTTTGTCCATGTTTGAACCATGGGCTGCTATGATGTCAGGAGCTGAGCAGCCCTAGCAGTGCCCAAACTGAATGTCAGTAAGCAGGTCATTGCTAAGCAAATGCTTGTTAGTAGCACTGTTGATGATGCTTTTCATACCTTTACTAATGATTGCAAGTAGATTGTTGGCGTGATAATAGACCATATTGGATTTGTCTTTTTTTGCATACAAGGGACACCTGGGCAATTTTCTACTGTTAGGACAGATGCTAGTGTTGTGGTTGTACCTGAACAGCTTGTTTAAGCATGTCTAAACATGGCAAGTTCTGGGGCTGAGCTTCACTGCTTTTAATAGATTGTTATCAGGACCCCTAGACTTTGCAGAATCCAGTGCCTCCAGACATTTCTTAATATCAGGTGAAGTGAACTGAATTGGCTGAAGACTGGTATCTGTAACGCGGAGGACCTCTGGAAGAGGCCAAGATGGATCAATCCCTCAGCATTTCTGGCTGAAACTTGATATGGGTGTTTCAGTCTTATCTTTTGCACTGTGTGGTCAGCCACACCATCATTGAGGATGAGGATTTTTGTGGTGTCCCCTCCTCCAGTGAATTGTTCAACTGTCTACCTTCATTTGCGATTGCATGAGGCAAAACCTAGATCTGATTTGTTGGTTGTGGAATCAAAGATGTGTAGGTTAAGTGGATTGGCCATGTTAAGTTGCCCCATAGTGTCCAGAGATGTGCAGTCTTGGTGGGTAAATGTGGAGTTGCAGGGATAGGTTTGGGTGGGAGGCTCTTCAGAGGGTTGATGCAGACTCAATGGGCTGAAAGGCCTTGTTCTGCATCATAGAGTTTCTATAATTCTAAATCACTTAGCCAGTCTATCATTTGCTGCTTATGCTGTTTAATATGCAAGTAATCCTGTTTGGTAGCTTCACCAGGTTGACACCTCATTTTTATATATGCCTGGTGCAGCTCCTACCATGTCCTCTTGTACTCATCATTGAAACAGGGTTGATCTGCTGTCTTGATGGTCTTGGTAGAGTGGGGTACATGCCAGGCCATGAGGTTGCAGATTGTGCTGTCGTACAATTCTGCTGCTGTTGGTCCACTGTATCTTGTGGACCCCCAGTCTTGAGCTGTTAAATATTTTTGAAATTTATCCCACTTAAACTAAATAAAGATTAGTTGGGGCAGCACAGTGGCTCAGTGGTTAGCACTGCTGCCTCACAGCGCCAGGGACCCAGGTTTAATTCCTGCCTCGGGTGACTGTCTGTGTGGAGTTTGCACATTCTTCCTGTGTCTGTGTGGGTTTCCTCTGGGTCCTCTGGTTTCCTTCCACAATCCAAAGATGTGCAGGTCAGGTGAATTGGCCATGCTAAATTGCCCGTAGTTTTAGGTGCATTAGTCAGGGGTAAATATAGGGGAGTGGAATATGTCTGGGCAGGTTACTCTTTGGATGGTTGGTGTGGACTTGTTGGGCCGAAGGGCCTATTTCCATACTGTAGGGAATCTAATCTAGAAAAATGAAAGGTCATCCCTGGTTTTGTCCTTCACCAAATAGTCATCAGAGTGTAACAAGGCTTATCGTTTTCCTTTTAATAGACTCCTGTCGAAGATACTTTCCAAACTTATTTTCAAAGTGACATTTTTCGGCTAATATATTTATCTGTGTGGACTACATGTGCCATTGATTTGAGTAACAGACACAAAAACACTTTTCTTGATCAAAGTGTGTATTTCGTTTTTTAAAATATTGATATGTAAACCATAATTAAGATAAAAGAAAATGCCCAATGCTACTTTTACAAGAAGAAAAAGTAAAATTTCGAATTCTCTTTACTATGACCATTGTATTCAGGATATGATAATATTCAACATAAATTATTCCAGACTTGCCACACAATGCTTTATACTTTGGAGATTATTGCTGTATTGAGACTTCTGTACAAGAGGAATAAGCAGCAGCAGCAATGCATTTGAATTGTGTCGCAATCCAATCTGGATTTATCTGGACATGACCGAGTTTGTTGAATGATTGATTGGAGGTGTAAGGATGTCAAAACACAGATTATGAGACTTAGATGAAGGCAGCTCCAGAGATGTCCCTGAAATGGATTTTTTATTTAGCAACTTTAATACATCACACCTGAGGTTTGAATTTGTAAATTGAAAAGAACATGGATTTATTAAAATTAAATATTATTTATTTATTGTGTTTGAAGTAGCATAAATGCAGAATGTTTGGATGATTTTACAACAATAATATTTGACATGATGAGCCCCTTATTCAGTTGGGCCTTTGATGCATATCTGTTTGTGTATATAATTCTTTGGGAAAGTGTGAGATTGTGCACTTTGGTGGGAAGAATAGGGCATAGATTATTTTCTAAAGGGAAAGGATTCACAAATCTGAAGCACAAAGGAACTTACGAGTTCTTGTTCAGGATTCTCTTAAGGTTAACTTGCAGGTTCATTTGGCATGAAGGGAAATGAAATGATAGCATTCATTTCAAGGTGTCGAGAATACAAGAGTAGAGATGCAATTCTGAGGCTGTATAAGGCTCTGGTTAGACTGCATTTATAATACAGTACTGTGAAGAGATTTGGTCCTCTGTATCTAAGGAAGGATGTGCTGGCATTAGAGGAGGTCCAGAGGAGGTTTACAAGAACAATCTCGGGGGTTAAGGGTTTGTCATATGAGGAGTCTTTGAGGACTCTGGCTGTGTACTCAACGGCATTTAGAAGGATGTCATGGGAATCTCATTGAAACTTACAGAATACTGATAGACCTAGACAGAGTGGATGTGGAGAAGATGTTTCAGTCAATAGGAGAGACTAGAACTGGAGGATACAGCCTCAGAGTGAAAGGACAAGTCTTTAGAACAGAAATGAGGAGGAATTTCTTCAGACAAAGGGTGGGAGGCCTTTCCCCATTTTGAAAACAGTCTATGCTTTGAAAACAGTCTTTCTACCACTGTCCACGTTTCCACAGAAGGCTGCAGAGGTCATGTCATTGACCGTATAAAAAGACAGAGTTAGACTGGTTCTTAATTATTAAAGGGATCAAGGGTTACAAAGAAAAGGCAGGAGAATGGGGATGAGGAACATATTAATCATGATTGAATGGTGGTGCAGATTCAGTGGGCCGAATGGCCTAATTATGCTCCTGTATCTTATGGTCTTAAAATAGGGGTCATCTGAAAACTGGCATGTCATTATATGTATATTTGATTAGAGTTGTACACATGTGGAATGGTGTTTGTTTTATTTTCGTTCATGGGATGTGGGCATCACTGGCTAGACACCATGTAGTGGCCATCCCTAATTATCCAGAGGGCAGTTAAGACTCAATCACATTTGCTGTACGTCTGGAGTCACATGTAGACCATACCAGGTAAGGACATCAGCTGTGATGAACACTCATTTAGACTCAAGATGTTAGCTTGCTTTCTCTCCACAGAGGCTGCCTGACCCGCTGTGAATTCCAGCATTTTTTGATTTTAGTCAGGTAAGGACATATGTTGTCTTCCCAGAAGGATATCAGTGAAACAGATGGAACTTTCCCCCTCAATTGACAACAGTTTCACGGTCATCATTATACTCTTAATTCCAGATTTGTATCCATCTGGCATGGCAAAATTCCAATCTTGGTCCCCAGAAGATTACCTGGGTTTTTGGATGACTAGTCTAGTGATAATACTGAGTGATTAGTAAATTTATTAAAAAAACACACATTTGCCTAAGCTGTTCATTTTATCTGACCATTCAAAGGACTTAATAATGGAAATGTATTGCATATTAGTCAGGTCTTGAATAACATTTACTGATGGCAGGCTTTTGATGAAAAATCCCACCCACAATAATAACTTGTCTTCTGTAGTAGTTTAATAACTTTTAGGACCATTTTTTGTTTTGGAAAACAACAGAAATAGAAAATCAAACTTAACATCAAAGAAAAGTCTTGCTGGTATTCTAACAGTACATGGATGATTAACCGAGGCTGGTAAGAAAACATCAGCTTAGCTTTTGTCACTGTTTTGGCAAACACTTGTGAAAGCTACAACACTGACAGCTTTTATTTGTGCTTCCCATAGACAGACCTGGTGAGCAAAGCAGAGTACATATGAAGCTGACTGCTTCAATAATTGTATTTTAAGCCCATAATGTTCTTAAATGAGTGATGTGAGACACACTAAACTTAGACTGGACTTGGAATTCATTCGTTCCTTTTCACTTAGTTACTGCTGGTGAAACCCAGCACTACAATGTCATAGACAAGATTTAATAGGTCTGTACTGTACAGAGGGGTGACCTGTTAGAATTAAAACAGGCACACTGGATGACAAGGACATCATTCAACACCTCTCTAACCAACATCCCACATCTAAAGTCTGTTCTATCATTCAATGAAATCTTAGCTGATTTGGAAGGGCATGCGGGTGGAAAATGCAAGCATCAATTTTGCTTCCCTCTATTTATGCCATTAACTTAGAAAACATGGGCAATCATTTTTGAACCAATGTATTTTTGGTAATTTAGAAATTGAATATATTTAATTGACAGCAATCCATATGTGTATGGATTGAGTTGCCAAAGAAAGTGGTGGAGACTGGTACAATTATAACATTTAAAAGGCATCTGGATGGGTACATGAATAGGAAGGGTTTAGAGGGATATGGGCCAAATGCTGGTAAATTTGGATTAGATTAATTTAGGATATCTGGTTGGTATGGATGAGGTGGAATGTCCAGTGTTCTGTTTCCGTGTTTTCAGCTCTATGATTCTATAACAGGAAAGTAAGGAAAACTACTCTTTATATGGGATACAGTGTATGTAAATGGGTATAAAAGTTGGGATTAAAAGCCATTTGAGGTGAAAGAACTTTGTCAGGATAATATTCCTTCCTCATTCATTATATTTTTATAATTCATGATTGATTAAACTATATCCAAAAACCAATGATCTCTTTTCTCCTTTTTCTCCCCCTCCATCCCCATTCCAACCATTCCAATCTTCTTACAACATCCAATGCAACCTCTTAGAAAGTCGACTCAGAAAAAGATTCTCTTTTCAATCATTGTTTACAAAAGTTAAGAATAAAGGAACGAGTGAAAACCATTCAATTCATCAGTACAGTCGACCTTTTAATTAGCTGGGACCATAGGACATAGGAATATGTTCATCCCTCAAGCCTCCTCTGACATTCAATAGTGTTATGGCTGAGACAACATACCTCATGTCCATTTTCCTGCCTTTCCCCCATAACCCACAACTAATCAAGAATCTATCTATCTAAATATATACAAGGACTCTGCCCTCAGAGCTCTCTGTTAGGAGCAGAAAAACTGCAGATGCTGAAATTCAAGGTAGACAAGCAGGAGGCTGGAAGAACACAGCAAGCCAGGCAGCATCAGGAGGTGAAGAAGTCAACGTTTCAGGTGTAACCCTTCTTCAGAACGGGGGGGTGGGTGTAGGGGGAGTTGCAGATAAAGGGGGTGGTGGGGGCAGGGTGGTGAAGTGGGAATAGATGAAGCTTTGTGTAGTCAAAAAGCTGGGGGACTGAGGAGGTCATTCCAGCATTTGCAAAGTTTTTGTCTCTAACCAGCTTTGTACCACTGCAAAGTCTCTTCAAAGAATGCCCATTTTGAAGAAAAGTTCTCTGCTTCCCTCAGATGTGCACTCAGTGAGTCCCTTTCTCACTGCCACAATGCCATAACCTCCTCAGCCCTCCAGCTCTTTGACCACACAATGATTCACCTATCCCCACTTCACCACCCTGCCCCCATCACCCCCTTTTTCTGTAGATCCTGAAGAAGGGTTACACATGAAATGCCGACTTCTCCACTTCCTGATGCTGCCTGGCTTGCTGTGTTCTTCCAGCCTCCTACTTGTCTACCCACAGCTCTCCGTGGCAAGGAGCTCCAAAGACTCATAACCCTCTGAGAGAAGAAATTCTTCCTCTTCTCAGTCCTAAATTGGCACCATTGTCCATCTTCTTTCATAGCCTTTCTTCCATAGCCCTTAATATCCTTGCTTACCAATAGTCTAGCAGTCTTCGTTCTGAAATGTTCAGTTGAGTCTGGAGTCAATAGCTATACAGAGTGAGAAGGTTCCAGATTTTCACTTACCTCGTGAGGAAGTGGGTTTTATTTCTGAAAGAACTGGCTTTCATTTAAGAGTATACTTTATGTTCTGGATTCAAGCTTTTGAATCTCAAATGCATTATCCCTCAATCTCCTAAACTGCAAAGAACACCAGTCAAATTTATGCAACAAATAGAGGTAAAAGCTGCAATATTTGTCCCTCATCATATCTTTTTGAGTACAAGATGAAATGACAGCACAGCGAAGCAGGGTACAATTATGACAACAATTTAGATTATTTTTTCTTAAGAGATAATGGATGCCTGAAATCAGCTCTCAACAGAAACCATTTGTTCCCTCCGTGCTTTTCAGCAGACTTAATTGCCAGCAATTACAGAGAAACAAAGACATTGTATTCTCAACAATTTGTTCTTATCTGTATGGGGAACTACGGTTTTATTTATATATTCTTGAGATACAGTCGTCCCTAATTAGCATTGAGAAGGTGAAATGCTGCATATGGTACACCTGCAGTACCCTTATCATGGTCAGTGCCTGTGTTATCATTGTTTGGTGCATCTCAGAATCACACAAGTGTTACTGGGCAGCAGGAGTCCATTCAGTCCATTGTGTCTGCACTAATCTTGAGACGAGCATCATATTCCTTTTCCCCCATACTCGTGCACATTATTTCTATCCAAGTGATCATTGAGTAACTTCTTGAATGTCTCAGTTGAACCTGCCTCCACCAAACTTCCAGTGCTTCTCATGCCATAGCTACTCAATGTGCTGAAAAGATTCTTCTCACCTCATATTTGCTTCATTTACAAATCGAGAGTCAAGAGTAGCTTGGTTTGTCATTTCTACCAAATACATCTGATACAGTAAAGAGGACAGCGTTCCTCCAGGACCAAGGTAATACATGGACAGCACAAAACTACACAATCATATGCAGGGCAGCACAAAGTGCATAAGAAGTGCAAAACATGCAAGACAGCACAGTAATTCCTGACATGTCAACACAATAGGCACAGTGGTGTACAAATTACAGTGCAATAAAAGAACGATAGTTAATTAAACATTGTTCTAGCAGCAATTCGAAGTTGTGCAAAGAGTTTCAGATCGAATAGAGTCTGATCATACAGTGTGAAGGAGCCTGATAGACTGGGGGAAGAAACTGTGGCACAGTCTGACTGTGAAGACCGAATGCTCCAGTATCCTCTGCCAGATCTCAGGAGGGAGAAGAGTTTGAGTGAGAGATGTGTGAGGTCTTCCACAACGCCCTTAGCCTTTTGGATGCAGTGAGCAGTGTAAATGTCTGTAATGGAGGGGAAGAGAGACCCCGATGATCTTCTCAGCTGTCCTCACTATCCCGTTGTAGGCTCTTACAATCTGAAATGGTGCAATTCCCGAACCAGGCAGTGATGCAGCAGCTCAGGGTACTCTGAATGACCCCTCAGTAGATTGTGGTGAGAATGGGGAGTGGGAGGTTTGCTTTCCTCAACCTGTGTAGAAAGTCGAGATGCTGCTGTGCTTGCTTGGCTATGGAGCTGGTGTTGAGGGACTAGTTTAAAGCAGTGATTCTTTTACAAGTGGGAACAGTTTCTCCTTATCTACCCAGTCCAGCTCTCTCATGACTTTGGAAACTGTTACTGGATTTCCATTTAGCTTTTTTCTCTCCAGTTTATCTGGCTCCATTCTAATTAGACATTACCCCTCGTGATTTGATATAACTGAACTGTGGGTCTGCGGTCAATATAGGCCAGACCAGGTAAGGGATACCATTAGTGAACAAAATAGAATTTTATGACAATCGGGTCATCTCGTGGTCATCATTACTAATGCCACCTTTTCATTCAACAAATTTAATTTAAAATTCCCTATTGCTACAATGGGATTTGAATTCACAACTTGAGATCATTGGCCCAACAGCACAGTACTGGTCAATTAGAATAACCATCATGCTTTCTAATCAATTCTTAAGCTTGCTATTTTAACATTTTAAAAATAAGGTTGCTTTTTACATCATGCATCACCAGAGCAAAGTTCAATTGGGTATTGTGCATTCTGAAATTTTGAATTCAACCAACAAATTGAATTGCATTGGTCCTTCTCTGGATTGGTATTGGATAAGATTATCCAATAACAAATACATGAGATTCAAATGACAAGGAATCATTTGTCTCTGGAGTGAGGAATGGACAGGCTGTGGTAATTTTATGTTCCTAAATTTAGACCATCTTTGAAGATCAAATAGAATTTATACTGAATTGTCAATCTGTAAATTAAAACAAAGGGTGGATGGTGGAGTTATTAGTGGACTACATTGTCCCTCTGAAATTTTTGGACTACAAATCAATTCATTATTGCTTTTCAAAAGAAAGTGAGTTCTCAATTAGTTTGCTCGTGATGTCCCTAACTGGACATCATGTGGAACGGTACCATGGGGCATGGGCTTGCCAGTGTAGTTTATGGAGCTTATGATCTGTGCTGTACAGATATGTGGAAGACAGCATCTCGGAAGACAGCATCTCCTTACTCTTGCCACTGAAATGGAACTGGGAAGACATCAGTACCAGTTACAACATTGACCTGTTAGAGTTGGAGATTGAGGCTGCAAAGTTGTCTTCTCAAAACCCATGGACTGATGAGACCAGAAAGGGGAGTACAATGAACAATTCTTCATTACCATGTTGTAGTTCAATCCAATTCCCAAATAAATTCAAAAATAACAATTTGAATTTACATATCACTTTGGACAGAGTGAACGATCACAGAGTGCTTCCCTGGAGTGACTTCCAAGCAAAATTTATAGCTTTGTGCGAGGAAAATCATGACTCACAAACTTGATTGAGTTTTTTGAGGAAGTTACCAAAAATGTTAATGAGGGCAGAGCAGTAGACTTGGTTATTTAGATTTTAGTAAAGCCTTTAATAAGGCTCGACATGGTAGACTAATTAGTAAAGTTAGGTCACATGGCATTCAACGTGAGCTTGCCAGTGGATACATTATTGGCTGAACGCAGAAGACAGAGAGTAATGGTGGAGGGTTGCTTTTTGGATTGGAGGCCTGTGACCAGCCGAGTTCCACAAGGATTAGTTTTGGTCCTCTTTCGTTTGACATTTATGTAAATGATTTGGATGAGAATATAGAAAGCATTGTCAGTAAGTTTGTGGATGACACCAAAATTGGTTGTATAATAGACAGTGAAGAGGATTTTCTAACATCATAAAGGGACCTTGACCAAATGGGACAAAGGGCTGATAAATGACAGATGGAGTTCAATCTGGATAAATGCAAGATATTACATTTTGGTATAACAAACAAGGATACTGCTTATACAATTAATGGTGAGACCTTGGGCAGTGTTGTATAACACAGGGACTTAGGGGTGCAGGTACATAATTCTTTAAAGTTTGCATTACAGATAGACAGCATGGTTAAAAAGGCATTTGACATGCTTCCTTCATTGCTCGGCCATTTGAGTAGAGGAGTTGGGACGTTATTTTGAGGTTGTACAGAACATTGTTGAGGCCTCTTCTGGAATACTGTGTCCACTTCTGGTCGCCTAGTTATGGGAAGGGTATTATCAAGTTAGAGAAGGTTCAGAAAAGATCTACCAGAATATTGCCAGGTATGGAAAGTTTGAGTTATAAAGAAAGGCTGGATAGGCTGGGACGTTTTCACTGGAGCAAAAGAGGTTGAGAGGCGACCTGATAGAAGTTCATAAAATCATGAGAGGTATATATAGAATTGATTGTCTTTTCCCTAAAATGGGGAATTTCAAGACTAGGGGCACATTTTTAAGGTGAGAGAAGCGAGATCTAAAAAAAGACACAAGAGTTCAATTTTTTTACACAGAGGGTGGCTCGTGTGTGGAATCAACTTCCTGAGGGAGTGGTGGATGTGGGTACAATTACAATATTTAAAAGATATTAGCCTAGATCCATGAATAGGAAAGATTTGAGGGGATATGGGCCAGAAGCAGGCAGGTGGGATGAGTTTAGTTTGGTATTATGGGCGGCATGGACTGTTTGGACCAAAGGGTCCATTTCTGTGCTGAATGATTCTATGACTCTGTGCCACATATGGAGGTATTAGAGTCATAGAGTCATAGAGATGTACAGCATGGAAACAGACCCTTCAGTCCAAACCGTCCATGCCGACCAGATATCCCAACCCAATCTAGTCCCACCTGTCAGCACCCGGCCCATATCCCTCCAAACCCTTCCTATTCGTATACACATCCAAATGCCTCTTAAATGTTGCAATTGTACCAGTCTCCACCACATCCTCTGGCAGCTCATTCCATACACGTATCACCCTCTGCGTGAAAAAGTTGCCCCTTAGGTCTCTTTTATATCTTTCCCCTCTCACCCTAAACCTATGCCCTCTAGTTCTGGACTCCCCCACCCCAGAGAAAAGACTTTGTCTATTTACCCTATCTATGCCCCTCATAATTTTGTAAACCTCTATAAGGTCACCCCTCAGCCTCCGACCCTCCAGGGAAAACAGCCCCAGCCTGTTCAACCTCTCACTGTAGCTCAGATCCTCCAACCCTGGCAACATCCTTGTAAATCTTCTCTGAACCCTTTCAAGTTTCACAACATCTTTCCAATAGGAAGGAGACCAGAATTGCATGCAATATTCCAACAGTGGCCTAACCAATGTCCTGTGAAGCTGCAACATGACCTCCCAACTCCTGTACTCAATACTCTGACCAATAAAGGAAAGCATACCAAACACCTTCTTCACTATCCTATCTACCTGCGACTCCACTTTCAAGGAGCTGTGAACCTGCACTCCAAGGTCTCTTTGTTCAGCAACACTCCCTAGGACCTTACCATTAAGTGTATAAGTCCTGCTAAGATTTGCTTTCCCAAAATGCAGCACCTCGCATTTATCTGAATTAAACTCCATTTGCCACTTCTCAGCCCATTGGTCCATCTGGTCAAGATCCTGTTGTAATCTGAGGTAACCCTCTTCGCTGTCCACTACACCTCCAGTTTTGGTGTCACCTGCGAACTTACTAACCGTACCTGTTATGCCCGCATCCAAATCATTTATGTAAATGACAAAAGGTAGAGGGCCCAGCACCGATTCTTGTGACACTCCACTAGTCACAGGCCTCCAGTCTGAAAAACAATCCTCCACCACCCCCCTCTGTCTTCTACCTTTGAGCCAGTTCTGTATCCAAATGGCTAGTTCTCCCTGTATTCCATGAGATCTAACCTTGCTAGTCAGTCTCCCATGGGGAACCTTGTCGAACGCCTTACTGAAGTCCATATAGATGACATCTACTGCTCTGCCCTCATCAATCTTCTTTGTAACTTCTTCAAAAAACTCAATCCAGTTTGTGAGACATGATTTCCCATGCACAAAGCCATGTTGACTATCCTGAATCAGTCCTTGCCTTTCCAAATACATGTACATCCTGTCCCTCAGGATTCCCTCCAACAACTTGCCCTCCACCGAGGTGACTGTGCTCAGCAATGGAGTATATTACCTTCATTAGCTCTGTAATGTCAGTCAATGTATTGCAATTTCTAACTCCAGATCACTTGTAAAGATATTGAAAACATCCAAACATAGATCCTATGTTTAATATGATTAATGGCGATCTCTGCTTCACCACTACCACTGCTCCTCTGGGCACTATTGGTCAATTGACTGTTAAATTCTAAAAAGTTCTCCACTGATAAGGGTGGCTCAGTGGTTAGCATTGCTGCCTCACAGCGCCAGGGACCTGGGTTTGATTCTACCTTCGGAATATTGCATATTCTCCTCGTGCCTGCGTGGGTTTCTTCCAGGTGCTCCAGTTTCCTCCCACAGTCCACAGATGTACAGGTTAGGTGGATTGGCCATGAGAAATGCTGGATTGTAGGGATGGGATGGATATAGGTGGGACGCTCTTTGGAGGGTTGCTGTGGACTCAATGGGCTGAATGGCCTGTTTCTATACTATAGGGATTCTATGATCTGCTTGACTTTAAGACCAACCTTTCCAAAGTCAAAGGCCTCACTGAAATCCAACTGTACTCCAACCCACTGTTTTATCCACACGAAGGTCCTTTGTCATATCCTTAAAAAAACAGTTAATTAGATTGATAAGATCTCTCCTTCAAGAGGCCATATTGACTTTCTTGATGTTCTAGCTGCTTCATTATCATCTTAAGAAGAGTCTCATCCAACTTGAAACATTAACTCTGTTTCTCTCTCCACATATGCTGTTAGATTTGTTGAGCGGTTCCAGTACTTTCTTTTGCTCCATTATCTCGGCTTTCACTAGGGGTTCAATAAACTTGATCTGATTGGCATTCAACCTTGAGGAGCAGTATTATTTCTAAACAATCAAGCACCAAAAAATTATTTTCATCAACCAACATGGATTGTATTATACCTTTAATTATTTCCAAGTAAACACATTCTTAACATCAACAAAATCATCTTGTGATTTGTGGACATTGGTTTAGGCTGGACAGATTCAGTTCACATCAGACAAATGCTTATCATGTCACAAAACCTCTTACGGAAAAATAAGGTAAATTGTATGAAACTAAGACAGAGTACCCTGCTTTCTTGAGAGTGTCTGGCTGATGAGCTTGCACGAAATGTCAGTGGCAGTAAAAGTCAGTAGCCTGTGACTGAGCAAGTTCACCTATTATGCATACAGACGGAGAAAAAGTTCCCAAGTATTCACCTCCAGTTGTAGCAACCATTGATTGCAAGAGTGACTACCCTGATGAGGCCTAAGTTCTAATGTATAGAGGGGAGATTGAACCACACTTCTTGTTCATGACCACTAACAGGTGACACACATTGCTGAATCTGTAGATCACATTTCCTGCAGCTGAGTATCACTCATCAAGAAGACAAAGTACAAGAAAAAAAAACTTGCATTTGTATAGTGCCTTATGCTCTTTACAACAATGTATTTTGGAGTGTAGTCACTGTTGTAATGCAGGAGGCATGGCAGCCAACGTTCACACACCATGTTTCCAAATGAGCAACGTGTTAACAATCAGATAAAAATTTCTATTGGTGCTTGTTGAGGCATTACATATTGATCAGAACATTTCTTGCTTTTCTTCAAAGTAGTCCCAAGGGATTCTTTACACCTACTTGAGAAAGTTGGAGGGGCCTTGATTTAACATCTTGTCTGAAAGATGGTACCTCTGACTGTATTGCACTCTCTAAGTGATACACTGGGCGTATCAGTTTTCTGGCGTGGGGCTTGAATTCATAACCTTTTGACTCAGAAGTAAGTGTGCTTACCTAGTGAGTGGAGACTGACATTTTACGACATAACATGCAAAGGCAGGTTTGTTTTCAAATCTTGTTTTAAAGTCAGCTGTTTTCAAGAAAAAATGATAAGAGAAAGGCCATTCAGGTCATTAAGTCATCAATCCTGAAAGGACCCTTATTCAATCCTTTCATAGTACCCATTTGCTTCCTAAACAGTTTCATGTCTTTTGGTTTCACTGCCCAATGATAAGTTTAATTGGTAAGCTGGACTTCACACGAGCATTAATAAATGTAATCAGCTCCACTTGGCCAAGGAATATCATTTCATGAATCAGCTCCTCAGAGTGCAACATCTTGGAAAAATGTGGGCATCATAGTGACTCATGATTCTATTTATCATGACGCAGTAAAAAGCATTTGTACAATTTAAAACAATTTGAGCGATATTTTATAATGTAGTAAATCATCTCCACACTAAAAGTAACACAATACCAACAAATATTTGTACTACAGTTCAAAGACACTTCATTGACCATTTAGCAAGAGTTGTTCATGCGAGTAAAGTGCTTTTGAAGTGTCTCTCAATGTTTTGCTACATTATAACAGCAAAGCCATTTCAAAAATACTTGATTGCCAGTAAAGTGTTTTTAGATTTACTAATATTTGTAAAGTCACTACATAAATGCAAGTTGTCTTTCCTCATATCCATTGTTTAAGGGAAAATAAGTAGAAAATCAGTGCACTCAAAGTTCCCTTCAATTTTTTGTGTACACTAACCATACATCATTAATCAGAAGTAAGGTTAGCAAATGTGATGCATCCTGCAGACAGGAACATAAAGTGAACACCTTAAACACTGCACGAAAAATCACATGAAAAGTTAATTAATGCCCTTACTGTTCTTTATGACGCACTGGAATACTATATTAGCAATTTAGTAAATATTCCATTTGAAAAGGTTAGTGTTTTAGGTAGGATTTGAAAATGGGTTGGGTACAGGCAGAGATCTCTAAAATATTAAAACTGTTTCTTGCAAGGATTAAGCTGTCAACGGTGGTAGCTTGGCCACCCACCATCTGCATACATTACTGAATAGATGGAACGGTGTGCTTCTTGCTGAGGGAAATCCCTTGGGAAATAAATAATGATTTGTTTCATTACTCGCATTTTTTAAATAGTGGTCTTAAATAAGGCATTGTATCATCTTGCTGGAAGATAATCCGAACCACAATTTGCTAGTTTGAGGGTATGTAACGCAATGATGGAAAGAAAGACCATCTCTAAACGGATTGTAAAACTGCATTTTAAAAAATCGTGCCCGATCCTGAGCTGATCTGGCAGGTCAGGTTAAAACTGGAGCTCAAAATGTTGTAAATTTCACATTATGGTCTGGTGGTTGCAGCTGTACAAGACATTGGTGAGGCCACTTTTTAACAACTGTACAATTATGGTTGCCCTGCTAGAAGAAGGATTGTGTTAAGCTTGAAAGGGTGTGGAAAAGATTTACAAGGATGTTGCCAGGGTTAGAAGGCTTGAGCTATAGGGAGAGGCTGAATAGGTTGGGGCTATTTTCCTTCGCGTGTCAGAGGCTGAGGGGTAACCTCATAGATGTTTATGAAATCATGAAGGGCATGCTTAGGGTAAATAGCCAAAGTCTTTTTCCAAAAGTAGGGGAGTCCAAATCCTAGAGGGCATAGGTTTACGGAGAGAGGGAAAAAAATTAAAAGAGACCTGAGGGGAACATTTTCACATAAGGATGATGTGTTTATGGAGTGAGCTGCCAGAGAAGTGGTAGAGGTGGTTACAAATATAATATTTAAAAGTCATTTGGACAGGTATACGAATAGGAAATATTTAGATGGGTATGGTCCAAATACAGGCAAATGGAATTAGTTCTGTTTAGAATACCTCATAGGCATTGATGGGTTGGACTGAATGGTCTGCTTCCATGCTGTATGACTCTAAGGTTATGTGATTGGTAAATCAGGTTGGCCTTTTTCCCCCAACTTACTTATTTAGACAAAGCAGTTACTTGGAAAGTGGGTGGGTCAGTTGAAATGAATATACTGGGGGAAGAGGGAATACAATTTCCCTCCAGAAAATTAATCGTTTTGACCCTTTCCAGTGTGTGATCTCTGAAGATTTGCAAGATTGGAAGGTTTTCTTCATCTCCTGCAGTCACAACCATGAGGAGATCACTGGAGATCCCACAGATATGGTTATGAGGAAAGTTGTAAACTATTGAAAGTGAAGATACAGCACAGGGTTCTGTCAAAGACCCAGTATCCAGTGTTTCACATGAACTGCAAGCATTCCTGAATGAATTTTAATGTGCTCCATTATGCGTTTGTGAACTAGACTACTGCACTTTCAATGCAAGATAGAACTAATACCTGCAGGAGACAGTGTTCTGTACTTTTTAAATATGCTTAGAAGCTGGTTACCAAGCTAGAAAGAAGATTTGAAGCATAATAGCAAAATTCTTATGGAGTGATTGACTTTGTTATTTTCTTCACTGAAAATTTTTCATCTTTTTTATTTGGACATTTCTCCCTGATCACCTGAATAATTGCTAAATTTAACTTGGATTTTCCACAAATTAACATCAGTTAGAAATTCCTGACCTTAACTGCTTTCCAAGACAAGATAAATTACAGCAAATGAATATATCTTTTTGTTGCAGTTTAGGTAAATTGCTTGCATGACCCCATTGTGATGCAGGGCGATCAGGTATTTCTACAGGGGGCTTGTCAGGATATCAGCCTGTTGAATCCAACTCTCTTTGTGAGTGCCATCGCAGTATGGAGGACTCTTGGAGTGTTTGCAGCCACACAACCATACCTTCTTCGCCTCTTGCAGTTTGAATGTCAGTGGAGTGGGAGCTGAGGGGATAGACCTGTGGCTCCCATCGCAGAAAGGCTAAAGACAAGAGAGAAAAGCTATTTGGTTAAAAAAAAAATGTAAAGTTACAATATTCTCTGGCAGTAATACATATGGCTGATAAGGCAGACAGGTTACTGAAGCTTGTTCCCCTGCACTTACCAGTGCAAGAATGCAAAATAATGAACAATCACAACAATTTGTAGTACAGGTGAAAAGGAGTAGGCTGGGGGGAGGGATGTAATATTGTTACGTTTGACTGAAACTTGGAAATTTTTGTGTTTATCCTATTGAGTACAAGAAGAAAAGCTTTTGGTGATATATCTCTCTTTTCTTTGGTTTACATTGGCTTGAAGTGTGTTTTAAATCTGAACACAACACAAGAAATAGAAGCTTGAATGACATGCAAATTTGTGCACCATCCCATGTTACGTTAGCAAATATAATAACATTGTGTTTTCTGCATTGGTCCTGTCATCCCGAGATTGGAGCTCAATGATTTTATTCACTTGTAGGCTTTGCTATGGGCCAGCATTTATTGCTCATCATCCATTGCCTGAGAAGGTGGTGGTGAGCTGCCTTCTTAAGTGGCAATGGTACATTTAATGTCAGTAGACCCACAATGTCATTAGGGAGGGAGTTCCACGATTCGATGCAGCAACACTGAATGAGAAAATGATATAGTTCTAAGTCAGGACAGTACATGACTTGGAAAGGTGTTTACAGATGTTCCCATTTACCTGCAGACGATGTCCTTCTTGATGGTAGTAGTTGTGGGTTTGGAAAGTGCTATCTTAGAAGACTTGGTGAATTTCTGCAATGCATCTTAGAATGTACAATACTGCTATTGAGGCAGAGGATATTTGTAGATGCAGTGCTAATTAAGCAGGCTGCTTTGTCCTGGATGGAGTCCCAAACTCTACTGTTGTAGCAGGGAATTGTGATTAAATGAATCTGGAATCAAATAAAAAGGCTGCATTTGAGGCCAACACCACTTGCTTGTAGGAGCACAGTGCACTTATACACAATGTCAATGTGTTTCTTTTGTCTTTTAACCTTTCTAGTTGGGATAGTTAGCCCTTTGATTGGCTTTGGTCCAATGTCCCCCTCTTTGGTTGTGCAGAGGTAAAACACTTGGCCATTTACTGGGTCACAAAGTTAGTCTTTTTTTTCTAAAAGCTGTTCCTTGGCTCATGGATACTCTGTCCTTGTCTTTTTCTCAGAGGGGTAATAAACCACGCCGGGCTCCGATCAGACTGGTTTGGTACAGAGATGAAAAGGATTTTGAGAGGTTTTTTGTTTACATATAAACAGATCAGACTTCAGGCCAAAGTGGTCATGTTTTAGCAGTGATCTGTATAATGAAAAGGGAATGGTCAGCTCTCTAGCTGAGCTGAACAGTTTCGTTCAGTCCAGAACTGGTTGGGAGTTCAACAGTGAGCTGTGTGGAAACTCTCTCTTCTGCCCTTCTAACTTCAACCTGTAAGCATCTGACCCTTTTTTGTACTGTGATTTAAAAGGGCTTTGCTTATTGGGACTGTTGTGTATGTTCGGAACAGCATACTTAAGTCTAGTTTGGATGGACTGAGTTCTGTAGGGGACAGTGTGGTCTGCAGATGCTGGAGATCAGAGTTGAGAGTGTGCTGCTGGAAAAGCACAGCAGGTCAGGTAGCATCTGAGGAGCAGGAAAATCAATGTTTCGGGCCAGAGCCCTTCATCATTAGTCCTATTCCTGATGAAAGGCTCCAGCCCGCAACGTCGATTTTCCTGCTCCTCGGATGTTACCTGACCTGCTGTGCTTTTCTGGCAACATACTCTCAACTGAGTTCTGTCAGGGTTCTTTATTCTGTTCTCGTGTTTCATTGTGTAATTTTATGAATAAATTTTTTGTCTGTTTTAAACCTGGCAGTCAACCTTGCTAACTTTAATCTGGGTAATGTTCACTGTACATTTACTGAAACAAATTGCAAAGTTATGGTCTGGGCTGCCTGCTTAAGAATGTTTTGAGAGGTCTGGCCTAGTCCATAACAACTGAGACGCATTTGGACAGGATTACTCCCTTAGCTGTGAGAGCAACATGTGAAACATACATCAAGGGCTAATTTTCATTAACTGTGCATGGTGATGAACAGTGCAAGTGTGCATGAGCAGATTTAGCATGGCAGCTACTGTTAAACACAGTACTCTATCACCTGCATTTGGACAAACACCTCTTAATAAAAATGACAGCAATAATAATTGTGACCATGAAGCTACTGGATTATTGTGAAAACACGACTGGTTCACTAATGCCCTTTAGGGAGGGAATCTGTTCCATAGCTCTACAAGCCTACTCTGCTACTGAATAATCACAGCTGATCTTCTGCTCAATTCCACATTCCTGTACTACCCTTTAACTCTTGATTCCCCTTAGTGTCTAAAAACATAGCAGCCTCAGTCTTGAATACATTCAACAAATGTTAATTGTATATTAATTGTTTCATTTTATGTAGGTGGCAGGTAATAAATGGGGACTCATCTGAAACCTTTTGAAAATGGACCGAGACAATGACGGTTGTTGTGAGGATTGCAGGTGTGTGCTTCTAACGGATAACTCTGCAAATAAATATAAGAACGTGTAAGGATTAGTTCTAGTTCTCTTAATAATGCCTTCCTTGAACAGAAAATGACTTAACATCAACAGTTCTCTGGGGTAGACAATTCAAAAGGTTCACAATCCTTTGAGTGAAGAAATTTCTCACCTCTGATACATGGGTGACCTCTTATCTGGTAAGTATAACTGCTGGTGCACCCGGATATGACTGAACTGTGAGCATATACCAATCACACAGACACTCAATGGGCAGGTGAAATTTCATGCAGAAATGTGACGACATTGCATCCGAGTAATTAACGCCAATCCATCAAATCATTCTTCTAAACGAATCTCTGCCTCTGGCCATGATCTGGCCATGCTCCTGTCCCTCAAATGTGAATATCCTCGAGTTATACTTTTTTTACTCATTCATTGGATGCTGACTAGGCCAGTACTTATTGCACAGCCCTATTTGCCCATTGCTGTCGGTCTGGAGTCACATGTAGGCCACACCAGGTAAGGATGACCTAAAGGACATTAGTAAACCAGACTGCTTCCGCAGAAAACTATCTGGATCTCTGGATTAACACTCCATTATCACCTTCCTTCCTGCATAAGAGTTTGAGTGGGCTGTGTCACAACAGTACAAACAGATCTTCATGTGCAGCAAAAAACAGAATTATTTTTCTGACAGTCTAATTTCAATTTCCTGAGCATGTTTTTAAAGCTACTCTCACTAAAAAGTGGTATGTGCATTTGAGTGGATTTAAGTGGCGTAAGTGTATAAGTCACATTAAACATTAATCCTTTGCAAGTTCCTAAACCTCCAGGTGATGAATTCTGTGTTGAAAGGGGCCAAAATCAGGCAAACAATGGAACCAAACTTCCGTGCAAACTTAGTGGGACATGGTAGAAATTTGCTGGAGATGTCACAGGGTATTGTAAGAGGACATCTCTTGCTCTATCCATTACCTAATCACAACCTAAGGATGGCCTTCAAATGTTTCACAGGAGTATCTAAATGTAGCTTGTTTTGATTTTTGGATTTAAAAAAAAGAGTATCCACAACTGACAACTTACTCACTTTTATAGAGAAGTGTGTTTTAGTTATTAATATCTGAACTACTGGACAATTTACATTTTTTGGCAATCATTTTCATCAGTAATCATTCTAGTTCATATTTTTTAACAATGAAAATTTGAGCAGATTGAGCTCCTTATAAATCTAATGAACATGAAATAATGGAGTAATGATTGCGCAAAATATTCCAACACACATTTTTGAATTTGGCTGATTGGATTAAACCTGGTTACTTTTCCCACAGAAGAAAAATTGTGTTTCTCTTGCAAAGATCTATGATTCTATAACAGTTTTATCTGTTACCATGATAACCTTTAAAACTCCCTCATTTGTTCAGTTGGTGAGAGGTTACTGAAGACCAGGAAAGGCTACTCTTCAGTTCATGTTCTGATGGATTTGTCCACGTTAGAATTAGAATCCCTACAGTGTGGAAACAAGATCTTCGGCCCAACAAATCCACACCGACCCTCCGAAGAGTAACCCACCCAGAAACATTCCCCTGCATTTACCCCAGACTAATGCATCTAACCTACACATCCCTGAACAATGTGGGCAATTTAGCATGGCCAATTCACCTAACCTGCACATCTTTGGACTGTGGGAGGAAACCAGAGCATTCGGAGGAAACCCACACAGACACGGGGAGCGTGTGCAAACTCCACACAGAAATTGCTTGAGGCTGGAATCGAACCTGGGTCCCTGCTAACCACTGAGCCACTGTGCTGCCCATTGTGGTAGTGTCACTATCAACTGATCTCATTCTCAGTTCAAGAAGGGTAAACTGGTTGTCACTGGTGGCTACTGTCCAGCAACTGTTTCTGAAAGGAAGTATGCAAGAAAAGAGAAATGGACAAAAAGAGAAAGCAAGGTAAAAACAATGACTGCAGATGCTGAAAATCAAATACTGGATTAGTGGTGCTGGAAGAGCACAGCAGTTCAAGCAGCATCCCACGAGCAGCGAAATCAACGTTTCGGGCAAAAGCCCTTCATCAGGAATAAAGAGAAAGCAACCAAGCACATACTCAATTGGATGGGTCTGGGCTGAGATTATACTATAACTCTACAATAAAGCTTTCCACACATTGCCAGCCTCCCCAAATTAACAAAAAATAAGTTTTTGGGTGCAGGGTTAGGCACTCTTTAGTGTGTGGAACTATTGTGCAGAAGGACTCAAGGATTCCGGGTAAAGGGAAAGAAACAGGTGAAAATAAAGGGGAGGGAAAAAAAGACAAGCATACGACTTTGCAAGATACTCAGTATGTCATTTGTTATAGATTAAAGGTAAAACCTGTCTGAACATGGTTTCTGTTTTACTTTAAAGATACTAGTCTGAGGACATTAATCAAGTTGCAACTGATAGTTCTCCCATCAGTATTAAATTTTCATCAGAAATTGACAGATTGACTGAAGCAGGTGAGGGGGAGGGGCAGTAGCCCTTTTCCAACTCAGGAATATTTCCCAACTTTGCTGTCAAAACCTGTCTTACTGCAAGACGATCAGTCTTGCTAAAAAAAAAACAAAGAAAGCTGAATCATTGCTTTTCTTCTCTACATATTGCAATCATTCTTATGCAAGGATGTGTTGAAGCTCAAATGGATAATACAAAATGGCCCTTAAGGCTACAGCATGTTATTTTTTATGTCTGCAAAAAATTCTCTACTTGTCCAGGTTGAGGAGGTCAATGTTATAAATTTAAAGTTGATCCCATCTGCTTCACATTCCTACTCAAAAGTGGACCTGTCAAAAAATAGATTAAAAAGTGTGAAAAGAAAAATGACCTTGACTGCATCTGGTTGCTCAAGAGCTTCTACATGTGGCTCTTAGCTTCAAAGTTCAATAACACGGGTTAGTCGACAATGAAGACACATTTGTGGCAAATTGCTCGAAGTTTACTTGATTTTGTTTGGGATGGTGAAGCACAGCTTTTGCCCAGAGTAAGGCATTGTCTAGTTTACTCATCTCAAACGTCACTGTCCAAATCGCTTACCACATCAATCAAATGAAACCGTCACTTATATATCACTGAAAGGAGGGGTTGTGGTGGGGGGGGGGGGGAATGTCCTCTGAGGAATGGTTAAGTAGACACTCAAGCATGTGACGCTTCATTGGTGCTTGAAGGCAGAAGGTGGGATGAAGTGAGGAATGGGTGTGGTATTTCCTGTAGCTGGGAGTTCTGGAAGTTGGGAGGGTCATGGCTTTGTGGTGGGGGTTCTTCACACGGGAAGCTGTGGAAATCTCTGGAGCTATGGATAGGTGTTGGTAGATTTTCAGGGACAGGGGGTTGGACAGAATGGGATTTTAATCAGTGGTTCAGAAAAATGGAGCTGGAATAGGAGTTTAGATGAAGACCAGTTTGAACTGAATGGTAGAATAGTCTCGATAGACTGCATAGTTTACACTGCTCCAATGTTTTGTGTTCATCAGGTCTCTGAATTGTCCTCAAGTGTTTCATATGCAAGGAGTGACCATTACATTACAGAATGCCTGTTACATTTTGAGCATGATAAGAACCCAGAACATTGTCTAAATTCACAATCAATTCATCAGTTTTTCAGGGGATTATTTGAGATAGGAATGGTGCCAGGACACTGGAAGAATTCTCAATTATTCTCCACTCAGTGATAATGCACATAAAAACAGCTAGGAACCAGGACAACAAGCGGATGGGAACAAACAAAAACATAAATTGCTGGAGAAACTCAGCCAGTCTGGCAGCATCTGTGGAGAAAAAAAGAGTTAATGTTTCGAGTCCAGTGACCTTTCTTCATATGGGATCTTGGATTAAGAGCTCATCAAAAACATGAGTTTAGAGTGTGGTTACAAGCTCTGATGTGGGGCTGGAATTTGTTAACCCTCAGGGGTTATTAACAACAACATGCTGTTATATTGCCCTTCAAGGTCTTAAAATGTCCTACAGGGAGTATTATAAAACAAAACTTGACCCTGAGCCAAATAAATGGAAACTGGCGTTCACAGCCTCAAAGAGTTAGACTTTAAGGAGTGGCATAAAGTAAAATGGAGTTCTGAAGAGGTTCAGAGAGGGTCTTTGCTTTCTTTATTCATGTGATGTGGGTGTGGTTGGTTAGGACAGCACTTAATGTCTGCCCCTAATTCCCTTGAGAAGCTGGTGGTGAGATATATTTTTGAAATGGGTTGAGTGTTTAAAGGTCTAAGTAGCTGAAAACATAGTGCAGTGATTAAAATAAGGTAGCCAAAAGAGGCCAGAATTGAAGAAGTTCAGATACGATGGAGGATGGCAAGAATGGAGAGGGTTAGAAACAAAATGGCAAGGCTAAGATTTGAATAGCCACCCTGGTGTGCATCTCTGGGGAAAGGCAGATTTACACACCAAGGCAAGTTTGATACTGCCCATGAAGCTAAAGCAAGTCAAATTGTTTTAGAATGGGAGAAAATGTAAAATGTAACATGTAGTTTATTGATGAAAAAGAGGAGGTATGAGGAACTGTGGTGAGGATTATCCTGCTTGATATTAATGAGACAAATACAGAGGAACCTTGATTATCCAAATGTCAATTATTCGAATTTCAGATTATACAAAGAAAATCTCAAGGTCCCGCAAAAACGTTACACCAAAGAGGTAAGTGTATTTGATTTACCCGTACTGAAGAACAGGTGAAAGCGCTGGCAAAAACAAAGAAGCACAAGCACCTCAAGCATCAGTGACTGGATATTTTCATAGGTAAGGGTTAGTTGCACAACCCTTTGCAAAAGTAAGTGTTTTACAGAGTATTCCTGTCACTTTGTTGGGCCGTTCGTGAAAAAAAAGGCCGAGAAAGTAAATCATGTGTGAGGCAGTGCTTCTGTCTTTCTATCATGACATTGAGTTCCTGGAAACTGACAAATGCTCTTGTGATCGTAGAAGCTGTTCGAGACCTTGTTTAATGCTGGGATTACATATTCAGTATTCATGTGATGGGAAGTCCTTCTCAGTTTAACCTGTAATTTGCAAAGATTAGTTTGTTTAAATAGCAAACTCATTAAAATTATAGATTTAAACAAATTCTCTGGTAGAGCACAGCGTTAGATCAGTATGGCTTCCCTTGTTTAGGTAAAATCAATTGTCCAAATAATCAATTATCTGAACAAAATAGTGCCCGCTCATCTCGTTTGGATCATTGAGGTTCCTCTGCATTGAGAAACTAATGGAGTAGAATAAAAAGGTTTAAGTCAATGTTAAATGCTTGATTTCTTATGGAAAACATTCATAAAATTTGAGACTTTATCGAGGCATAGAAACAAAAATTGATTATAAATCTTTTCAAGTTATTGCTCATGGAATATAGGGGTCGCTGGCTAAGCAAACATTTATTATCCAGAGGGTAGCTAAAGAGTCAACCACATGGCTGTGAATCTAGAGTCCCATGTAGGCCTTAATGGGTAAGGATGGCAGATTTCTTTCCCTCAAAAGGACATTAGTGAACCAGATGGCTTTTATGACAATTGTCAGAGATTACACTGGCCACCACTGGCTAGCTTTTTATTCCAGATTCTTATTGAATTCAAATGTCACTATCTGCCATGGCAGGATTCAAACCCATGGCCTCAGAAGACGAGCCTGGAATTTCTGGATTAGTAGTACCACTGATATGCCACAGGCCTCTCCCCACCTCCACAAACTTCATTATAAAGGAGGATATTGGAGTCATAAGCAAAACTGCAAAGTACACTTAGTCGTAGTCACAGTGAAAAATATTGAGCTAGATTTTAAAACCATCCTGGGACAGGGTGGGAGGTGGAGCATGTGAACCTATAAAACAGTGAAGGAAAACGAGAGTGGAATACCTGTCATTGCCCTATACATGCATTTCTGGGGAAGATGGCAATTGATCCCTACCTCAAAGGATGCTTAAATGGCTAATTAAGGTTCTCCGCCCACCGCCACTGGTTTTTTTACCATGTTTTTGGTTTTAGAATTTGAAGTGATTAAAAACTTTACAACAATCTGGGTTTATTCAATACATTGCATCAGTTGTAAGATACTTTGATTTTTTACCAAAATCCCTGTGTCCTATGATCCTGCCCCTGCCCCACTAGCTACCTGACAAAGCAGCAGCACTCCAAAGGTTAGTGCTTTCAAATAAATCTGTTGGACTATAACCTGGTGTTGTGTGATTTTTAACTTTGTCCACCCCAGTCCAACACCAGTACCTCCACATCATGACTGATATAACACAGTAGTTCTGTTCCAATGTGATCCCGCGTTATAAGAAAATCACATAACAGCAGTACCGTATAAACCAGTGACACTGGAATTGCGTTATGGCCAATACAGGTAAGGAAAGTTCAGGTTCTGCAAATAACGGTCTAAATTCTTCAATCTCGTTATAGCCAATTAAAGACTGTGAAGGAAGAGGAGGGAACTTTGATTAGAGTAGATAGTTTTACTGGAATGACATCAGGCACATGTAGACAACCTCAAGTGCTGAAATTTTTCACAATGTATGCCAATAGCCATCTTTTAATATCCGCACATTACTAACTGTGCAGATTAAAATGGCCCCTTAATGCTTTTCTTTCTCCTTAGTCACACAGCATTGAAAGTGGCCCTTTGGCCCACCATGTCTATGCTGACCAACAAACACCAATCTGTGCTAATCCCATTTACTTGCACTTGGTCCACAGCTTTCTATGACCTGGCATTTTAAGTGTTCATCCAGATGCTTCTTAAATGTTGTGTGAGTACCTGTATCCACCATCTTCCCAGGCAGCACGTTCCATATTTCTACCCCACGCTGGGTGAAAAAAATGTTGTTCTCTCAGATCTCCATTTAACCACTTGTTCCTCACCTTAAACTTATGCCGCTCTGGTTTTAGTTATGTCTTCCATGGGGAACAGATTATCACAATCCACTCTTTGCCTCATAGTTTTGTAAAGTCAATCCGATCCCCCCCTCAGCCTCCTCTATTCCAAGGATAAACAATCCCAGCATATCCAGTCTTTCCTAGTCACTGAGACTTTTCATCTCAGGCAACGTTTTGGGGTGAATCTACTTTGCACCCTCTCAAGTGAAATCACATCCTTCTGATAGTGTGGCAACCAGAACTGCACATAACCGCCTAACCAATGTTGTATAAAATTGTAACAAGACCCCCTTGCTCTTATATTCTACCCGCCCAGCCTAATGAAGGCAAACATCCCAGCTTTCTTCACCACCCTGTCTAGTACCTTCAGGGATCTATGGACTTGTACACTAGAGTTCCTTTATTCCTCAGTACTCTCTAGGGACTTACCATTCATGGTGTATATCCTTCCTTATTGGACCTCCCAAAAGCATCATTTCGTACTTATCTGGATTAAATCCTACCTGCCATTACTCTGCCAAATTTAGCAGCCGATCAATATCAGACTGTAGTCTGAGACTACCCTCCTCACTTTCAACAATAACCTCAATTTTCATGTCATTTGCAGACTTACTAATTAGATTACCTAATTACCTTCTACATTGATATCCACATTATTAATGTACACAATAAAGCAGCACTGATCTGTGTAGTACACCGCTGGTCTCAGGTTTCTAATAACAAAAACAACGCCCACTATTATCTTTTATCTCTTATTTGTCAGCCACTTTTGGATCCAATTTGCCAACTTTCCTTGAATTCCACAGGCTCTTACCCTGTGGACCAGCCTTCCATGTCTTGTCTTGTCAAAGGTCTTACTGAAGTCTATGTAAAGCACATCAACTACACTACCCTCAATGTATTTAGTCACCTTTTCAAAAAAATTAATTACTCTGACAGGATGTCCCTCTTACAAATATGTGCTCACTATCCCTGCTTTTCCAAGTATTGATTAATCCTGTCCATCAGAAAGTTTTCCAATAATTTTCTGACCACTGATGTCAGACTAACTGGTCTGTAATTACCTGGCTTATCCCTGCTGCCCATCTTGAATAAAGGAACCCCATTAGCTATCTCCAGTCATTTGGCATTTCACCGGTTACCAATGAAGTATTAAATATCTCCACCAGGGCCTCAATATCCTCCCTTGCCTTCCATAGCAGCCTAGGATTCATCTCATCAGGCTCTGGGGATAAATGCATCTGTACAGCCATTAAAACATCTCATTATTCTTAAACATGTTCTAAATCCTCAACATCCCCACTGAAATCACTGGCTAAATGTCCTTATCTCTGTGAATACAAATGAGAAGTATTCATTTAAGATCTCATCCGCATCCACTGGCTCCGCATACAGGTTGCCACTTTGATCTCTAATAGTGTAGTGATTGTAACGAGGTCAGCCTGATGAATGTCATAGACTATGAGTTCCCTGATTGGACCAGATTAGCAGCCCCAGGGACCCCTGGCTGGCATAAAAAAAGTAGAGTCTCACTCTGGTGCCTGACTTGCTATGAATCAGTACCAGAGTCAGGACTGTTCATGTGTAACAGGTGACAGGATACTGGTCTCTGTTCAGCTATTTCAAAAACGACGCACTCTTTCCCATATAATCCTCTTACTCTTCATGTACTTACAAGAAGCCTGGGGTTTTTGCTGACTTCATCTGCCAAAAATATTTCACGGCTTCTCTTTGTTCTCCACATTTCCTCCTTAAGCAACCTCCTACATTTTCTATACTTTTGAAGGCCTCCCATTTTGTACATGTTGTACCTGACATATACTTAGAAAATGAAACTCTTGATATCTCTTCCTGCAGCTGATAGAGAACAGGTTAATAAATGACCACAAAAAGGTTCCAGTTTAGCAGGATATTAAAACCTAAAATCCCTCCAAGCTACAGGGTGGAATAGTTCATTAGAATCCCTACATTGTGGAAACAGGCCCTTTGGCCCAACAAGTTCCACACCAACCCTCTGAAGAGTAACCCACCCAGACCTGCATTTACCCCAGACTAATGCACCTAACTTACATATCCCCTTAACACTACGGGCAACTTAGCATGGCCAATTCACCTAACCTGCACATCTTTGGATTGTGGGAGGAAACCAGAGCACCTGGAGGAAACCCACGCAGACACAGGGAGAATGTGCAAACTCCATACAGAAATCGCTTTAGCCTGGAATTGAACCTGGGTCTCTGGTGCTGTGAGGCAACAGTGCTAACCACTGTACCACCATGCCGCCCCCAAACACTTTCATTGGTTTCTTGAACCACGGTTCCAGTCCAGAACTGAATAGATGAGAATGTCACTGTCAGTGAGGCTCCCATGCAGAATGTGTTTCTTAAAGGGCCCACATTGCCATTAAAGAAGTAATTTCATTCAAGCCATACATGCATGATGTAGGAAACATCATAGCTATACAGGAGGTGAGTGAAAGTCTTGCATTTCTCTAGTGCCATTCACAACCTCAGGATGTCCCAATGCACTTTAGAGCCAATTAAGTAGCTTGGAAGAGTAGTCAATGTTGCAAAGTGTGAAACAGCACAGGCATGGTCCTACAAACAGCAAGAGGTAACCTATTTTAATAAGGACGTCAGACATAGGAGCAGGTATAGGCCCTTCATCCAGTCTGCTCTGCCATTCAATGACAGAATGAATAATCAGATAATCCTCAACTCCATTTTCCTGTCTTTTCTCCATAACCCTGATTCCATGACCAATTAAAAATCTGTCTGTCTCAGCCTTGAATATACTAAATGAGTCAGCTTCAACAGCCCTCCATTGTAAAGAATTCACCAGATTCACTGCCCTCAGAAGAAATTCCTCTTCAACTCCATCTTAAATGGGTATCCTCTTACTCTTGGATTACGTCCTCTGGTCCTAGACTCTCCTACATGGAGAAACAACTTTCCTGCATCTACCTTGTCAAGTCCTATAGGAATCTTGTATGTTTCAATAAAGTTACCTCTTATTCTTCTCTCTTCCAATGAATACCGGCCCAACCTACTCAACTTCTCCTCATATAATAGTCCTGCCATACCTGGAATCAGCCTAGGTGAATGATTATGTTGATTGACGTATAAACTTTGGCCAAGACATTGCTCGCCTTCAAAACAGTATTATGAGATCTTTTCCATCCATCTGGAGGGTCTGCCTTAATGCCTTCTCCTGAGGTAGGGTTACATCCGAAACGTTGACTTCTCCACCTCCTGATGCTGCCTGGCTTGCTGTGTTCTTCCAGCCTCCTGCTTGACCATCTTGGATTGCAGCATCTGCTGGTTTTTTTTGTCTTTAATGACTTCTCTGAGAGTGCAAAACTCCCTCAATGATGCACTGGAGCTTCAGCTCAGACTTTGGTGGTCAACCCACTGGTGCAGGGCCTGAAATCAAAGTCCTGTGACTCATAATGAGACCACAGTGCTACTGAGTAAGTCAGGTTGAGAAATGCTTTTTTCTGAGGTTAAGATCTTTACATCTTTACTGGAAGCATGGTTAGAATGTGACAACTGTCATCACATAATGTAGTTGAGAAGAACAGCAGAGATGTGTTTCCAGAGGAGCTAGATATGTACATGAGAAACAATTAAAAGAATGAAAAAATGTTGCAGTGAGATGAAGCGAACGTAGAAGGAGACTCATGTAGAAAATAAACAGAAATGTTTGGCTGAATGATCTGATTTTTTGGGGGTTGGAAATACAATATTGTCCAACTACAATATATCAATGAATACTCAACCAAATGCCCAAAATGGAAAGTGCTCGATTCCCTATAACTAACACTCCAGCATTGATGAGCAGAAAATTAGATCTGAAAGTGCTCCAAAGGATAGTTGGTAATTGTGGTAAGTGCATATTTCTTGCATCATTTCGTATTTCTCCCCTAGCTGGTCCTTTAGAAGTATGGCCCCTAAACCACTATTATAACATAATTGTGGTCAAGCAAGTGACCTTGGCTCAGAAAGACGTTTGCAAATAACTCACAGCAAAAAATGCTGGAAGGGATAATGACTTTGCTTGCATGCCTCAAGGAACAGAAGAGGTGAATCCAGTAGCACTCAAGTGTGCATGGATTGGAACTACACAGCTGTTCACATGTGCAATAGGTTAAATTCTCAAGGTGCACTTCAAAGTTACTTTTAATTTACTCATTGAATGTGGGTGTCACTTGCTGGCCAGCATTTATTGCCCATCTCTTGAGAAGGTGGTGGTGAGCTGTCTTCTTGAACCGCTGCAGTTCATATGCTGTGGGTAGACTCACAATTGCTTTAGGGAGGGAATTCCAGGATTTTGACCCAGCGGCAGTGAAGGAATGGCAATATGTTTCTAAGTCAGGATAGTGAGTGGCTTGGAGTGGAATCGAGGGTGTTCCCATGTATCTGCTGGCCTTGTCCTTCAAAGTTGATGTGGTCCTGGATTTGGCTGGTGCTGTCCAAGGATCTTTAGTGATTTTCTGACATGCATTTTGTAGCGAGTAAACACTGCTGCTACTGAATATTGGTGGTGGAAGGAGTAAATGTGGTGCTAATCAAGTGGGCTGGATGGTGTCGGGCTTCTTGAGTATTGTTGGAGCTGCACCCGTCCAGGCAAATGGGGAACATTCCATCACACTTGTGCCTTGTAGATTATGGACAGGCCTTGGGGAGTCAGGAGGTGAGCTACTCATCATAATAGTTTTCATCTCTGACAGCCACTGTATTTATGTAGCAAGTCTAGTTGAGTTTCTGGTCAATGATAACCCCCAGGATGTTGAATGTGGGGGATTCAGTGATGGTAACACCATTGAATGTCAAAGGTGGTGGTTCGATTGACTTTATTGCCTGGCATTTGTGTGGCACGAATGTTACTTGCCTCTTGTCAGCTCAAGCCTAGATATTGTCCAGATCTTGTTGCATTTGTGGGTGGCACGGTGGCACAGTGGTTAGCACTGCTGCCTCACAGCGCCAGAGACCCGGGTTCAATTCCCGCCTCAGGCGACTGACTGTGTGGAGTTTGCAAGTTCTCCCCGTGTCTGCGTGGGTTTCCTCCGGGTGCTCTGGTTTCCTCCCACAGTCCAAAAGATGTGCAGGTTAGGTGAATTGGCCATTCTAAATTGCCCGTAGTATTAAGTAAGGGGTAGATGTAGATGTAAGGGTATGGGTGGGTTACGCTTCGGCGGGGCGGTGTGGACTTGTTGGGCCGAAGGGCCTGCTTCCACACTGTAAAGTAATCTAATCTAATCTAATCTAATCTAATTTGAACATGGACTGCTTCAGTGTCTGAGGAGTCACGAATGGTGCTGAACATTGTGCTGTATATGGTTAGTGAGTCATTACAGTAAATGACAAGCGGAGTCAAAAGCAAAAAGTGTTTCTAGTGGTAATCCCCTGAATTTATCAATAGTTCGGGTTTTAAAAACCTTGTTTTACAAGAATTTAACATTGTGTTAAGATATATTTAACATCATTGTGCAAAATCATTTGGTAGCACAAACTTGTGTTTCGCCTAACAAATGGTATCTTTTTTGAGTCTTTTCATTTTGCAATTCACAAGAATACCAAAGTAAAGGGAAACAATAGTTATACTGTATAAGAGGAGATTGCAGATTGGTTGGCAAATGGGTTCTGACTGGTAGAGGCCACCAAGCCAAACAGACACTCTGCCGAACACACAACCGAGTAATGTTGTATGTGAATTTTGGTGCTGGTGTGTTGCTTTGCATATGTAGATTGCTCATCCCAAAGGTTGGCAGATCATATTAAACAGAATATCCCTTTGGTTGATCTCAATACACAAGGATACTGACTTTATCCAACAAGCCCGTCTTTACAAAACTTAAAACATACTGTCCGATGTTAGAGGTGATTCTGTGATAGAACATAGAGCATAGAACATTACAGCGCCGTATACACCCTTCGGCCCTCTATGTTGCATTGACCTGTGAAACCAATCTGAAGCCCCATTTAACCTACACTATTCCATTGTCATTTGTACGTTTATCCAATGACCATTTAAATTCCCTTAAAGTTGACAAGTCTCCTACTGTTGCAGGCAGAGTGTTCTCCGCCCTTACTACTCTGAGTAAAGAAACTACCTCTGACATCTGTCCTATATCTATCACCCCTCAATTTAAAGCTATGTTCCCTTGTGCAAGTCATTACCATCCGAAGAAAAAGGCTTTCACTGTCCACCCTATTTAATCCTCTGATCATTTTGTATGTCTCTATTATGTCACCTGACAACTTTTTTCTTGTAATGAAAACAGCCTCAAGTTCCTCAGCCTTTCCTCATACGACCTTCCCTCCACACCAGGCAATATCCTGGTAACTCTTCTCTGAACCCTTTCCAATGCTTCCACATTCTTCCTATAATGTGGCGACCAGACTGTAAGCAATACCCCAAGTGTGGCCGCAGCAGAGTTTTGTACAGCTGCAACATGACCTCATGGCTCAGAAACTCAATCCCCTACCAATAAAAGTAACACATTGTATGCCCTCTTAAAAGTCCTATCAACCTGGGTGGCAACATTCAAGAATCTATGTACCTGGACACCAAGATCTCGCTGCTCATCCACACTACCAAGAATTTTACCATTATCCCTGTACTCTGTATTCCTGTTACTCCTTCCAAAGTGAATCACCTTCCATTTTTCCACACTAAACTCTGTTTGCCACCTCTCAGCCCAGCTCTGCAGCTTATCCTTGTCCCTCTGTAACCGACAACATCCTTCCACACTGTCCACAGCTCCACCGACCTTAGTGTCATGAGCAAATTTACTAACCCATCCTTCTACACCCTCATCCAGGTCATTTCTGAAAATGGCCCCAAAACAGACCCTTGCAGTACATCAATAGTAACTGAATTCCATTATGAACATTTTCTATCAACCACCATCCTCTGTCTCCTTTCAGCTCGTCAATTTCTGATCTAAACCGCTAAATCACCCTCGATCCCATGTCTCCGTATTATCTACAGTAGTCTACTATGGCTTATCAAATGCTTTACTGAAATCCATACACATCACATTAACCGCTTTACCCTCATCCAGCTGTTTGGTCACCTTCTCAAAGAACTCAATAAGGTTTGTGAGGCATGACCTACCCTTCATAAAACCATATTGTCTATCCCTAATCAAATTATTCCTTTTCAGATTATTATAAATCCTATCTCTTATAATCCTTTCCAACACTTTACCCATAACAAAGTAAGGCTCACTGGTCTATAATTACCAGGGTGGTCTCTACTCCCCTTCTTGAACAAGAGGACAACATTTGCTATCCTCCAGTCTTCTGGCACTATTCCTGTCGACAATGACAACATGAAGATCAAAGCCAAAGGCTCTGCAATCTCCTCCCTAGCTTCCCAGAGAATCGTAGGATAAATCCCACCCAGCCCAGGGAATTTATCTATTTTCACACTTTCCAGAATTACTAACACCTCCTCCTTAGGAACCTCAATCCTGTCTCATCTTATAGCCTGTATCTCAGTATTTTCCTCAACAACATTGTCTTTTTCCTGTGTGAACATTGATGAAAAATATTCATTTCACGCCTCTCCTATCTCTTTAGACTCCACGCACAACTTCCCAGTACTGTCCTTGACTAGTGCTAATCTTACTCTCGTCATTCCTTTATTCCTAATATACCTATAGAAAGCTTTAATCCTTGATCTTTTAAAACTTGATCCTACCTCTCAAGACTTCTCATGTCCCCTCCTGGCTCCTCTTAACTCTCTCTTTAGTTCCCCCCTGGCTAAGTGGTAACTCTCAAGTGCCCTAACTGAGCCATCAAGTCTCATCTTTACATAAGCTTCCTTCTTCCTCTTGGCAAGAGATTCAACTTCTTTAGTAAACCACGGTTCCCTCACTCGACCACGTCCTCCCTGCCTGACAGGTACATACTTATCAAGGACACGCAGAAGATGTTCCTTGAACAAGTTCCACATTTCAATGGTGCCCATCCCCTGCAGTTTCCTTCCCCATTTTATGCATCCTAAATCTTGCCTAATTGCATCATAATTGCCTTTCCCCCAGCTATAACTCCTGCCCTGCGGTACCTATCCACTTCCATAGCTAAAGTAAATGTAATCGAATTGTGGACACTATCAACAAAGTGTTTACTTACCTCCAAATCCAACACCTGGCTTGGTTCATTATCCAGTACCAAATCCTGATGACAGGATTTGCTAAGTAATCTTGAATGTGCTAAAAATTACACTGTCAACCAATTTAAGATTGGCAATGGGGCTCAAAAGGGGATACACAATTGTACATACTGGAAGCTACATATTAATACATTGCGCTCTGTTCATTACTAATGTAAAGAACATGTGCACACACTGAGCTTGTTTCAACTCAACAAATTTAGCGACGGCCATTCGCCAGCTCATTTTCCAGGGTAATGCCCTGACCAAAGTCAATCTGCCTAGCTTTGTTTATAAAAAACAAGAATCAGTCTATTCAGATAGGCGATCATACTCCTCTGAAGCAGATGGGACTTGAACCTGGACTTCCTAGCTCAGACATAGGGACACGAGCAACATATCACAAGAACTTTTGATGTTTATTCTAATCAATCTGCTGTGATATACATCGGAGGCAGGTGGGATATGAACCCACTATCATTTCCCCACAAATGCCCAATCTGCTTGGTTGAAAAAACTTAAACAGTCAATCATTATCTAACTGGTGCAGTGTTAGAAGTGTTCTTGTTTAGTATAGATCACAAATATTAAATATAATATTCTGTTGCATTGTACTGAGCTATGTAGGTTACAGAACATTGAGATTAGCAGAGATTACTTTAGTCTTTTTTTACACAAAATGACCTGTCTACTTCAAGAGGAAAAGATTTTCTTAAACCACACAACATACTAATTTGTTTTACTTTTCATCCCCTGACTACATTCTTTCCAGCATAAGCCATTCACGGGTGTCTTGAGCAATCTTGTCACCTTGACCAAGTGACCAATCAGCATGCAGCAGGTGGGATGACCAGGCTATTTGACCTTTACCAGGCAACTGCAGTCAAGTCCAATTAACATTAAACATAGAACATTACAGCGCAGTACAGGCCCTTCGGCCCTCGATGTTGCGCCGACCTGTCAAACCAATCTGAAGCCCATCTAACCTACACTATTTCATGTATGTCCATATGCTTGTCCAATGATAACTTAAATGTACTTAAAGTTGGCAAATCTACTACTGTTGCAGGCAAAGCATTCTATACCCTTACTACTCTCTGAGTAAAGAAATTACCTCTGACATCTGTCCTTTATCTATCACCCCTCAATTTAAAGCTATGCCCCCTTGTGCTCACCATCACCATGCTTGGAAAAAGGCTCTCTCTCTGTCGTCTGCAAATTTACTAACCCACCCTTCTATGCCCTCATCCAGGTCGTTTATAAAAATGATGAACAGCAGTGGACCCAACACTGACCCTTGCGGTACACCACTGGTAACTGGACTCCAGGATGAACATTTCCCATCAACCACCACCCTCTGTCTTCTTTCAGCAAGCCAATTACTGATCCAAACTGCGATATCTCCCACAATCCCATTCTTCCGCATTTTGTACAATAGCCTTCTGTGGGGAACCTTATCGAACGCCTTGCTGAAATCCATATACACCACATCAATCAGTTTACTCTCATCTCCTTGTTTGGTCACCTTCTCAAAGAACTCAATAAGGTTTGTGAGGCACGACCTACCCTTCACAAAACCGTGCTAACTATCCCTAATCAAGATACTTGTGAAATGCTTTCAGTTAATGTACACCTCACCATCATGCAACTACATAAGTTCAAACTCGTCATGAACAATTATTTTTATTAATGAAAAGAACTGTCTCCTTCCCAGAGGACGCCTGTCCTACTCAATCCCAAATTTGGCTTTCTCCCACCTCTTCAACCTTTGCTCCATTCTGTCTATATGTTCCCTCTTTGTGTTGAAACCCTAATCCATGTCTCAATCACATCTTGATAGCACTTTTTAACACTAGTCGAACTGCTGTCCTTGCTCCAATCGTCCAGTTCGTTCAAAATTTCATAGCTCACCATTAAAGAGAATTAGAAATATCTGACATGGAAGGTTCACTCACACAGGGTGTCGATGCTTGAATCTGATGCCACAAAACAGTTTGGGGGCTTGTTACTGAAATCAATCGTGGAATCCTCAAAATCTGAGTTTGCTGTTCTTTCATCAACTAAACTACAGGATTCTGCTCTGTTACAGGAGAAAAAGTACAACAACAATAAAATAAAATCATAAGCTGGTGAGTATGATATCTATAGATAAAGTGTTATTAAAATAAATCTAAGTATTGCATAGCTATGTTATGGCTGGACTATCTATCCCTTTTAGAGAAAGGAATGAGCTATCAGAATTGTATAAGGGTACATCTGGTGAGTAATTTTTAGATATTGTTCCCAAAGATGTTTTCAAGTAAGCCTGCAAGCTCTCCATAAGAATCAGGGAGAAAAGTTTCGGAAGTACAAAGGCAGTAAATTAAACTGTGTGCACCAAATAAAGGAGAACTTGCTTTGGACTTCAAGGATTGAATCAACTCTGCATTGAATTCTAGTTTCCCTGCTATCGGAACATCTCACTCATCACCCACAACAATACAATTTCAGTACTGGTCATCAATTAACAATGAAGACAGAGATTATTATTTTTTTCAAACCATCTTTCTCTGATGCAGAAACAATGAGACAAATTGCAGTCCTCCTACTGCTCTCCCTCATCCTGGTTAGGATTTCGCAAGTCGTGTGCCACTTGTGTCTCAGTGAATAGCATTCTTCCCTCCACTCAAAGCACTGTTAGCTTCAATCCCACTGCAGGAGTTTAAGCATTTTACCATCAAGCTGATGCTCCCAGCAAAGTGGTGAGAGATTGCTGCGTTGTTGGCAGTGACAACTTTCAGAGTTGATAGAGCATAGTGTTGCAAAAGGTACAGCAAACGAGGGGCAAGAAAGAGTTGACACTTTGTCCATAACCCTTGTCCTGAAGGAGGGCTATGCCCGAAATGCCGACTCTCGTGATCCTCAGATGCTGCCTGACCTGCTGTGCTTTTCCAGCGCCTGCTTTATCAACTTTGACTCTCCAGCATCTGCAGTCTTCCCTTTCTCCTAGCGACAAGTTTCATCCAAAACAATAAACAAAGGCCCCATCTCTCCCTTCAGTTGAATGCAAAGAATCATGTGGCATGATTTTTAAAAGCAAACATGTTCCCCCTGCTGTCCTGTCTAACAGTTGCCTGTCAATCAACCAAACTAACTAACACAAGTTGTCACTGTGGGAGCTTGCTGCGTGCAAATTGGCTGCCATATTTCATACATTACAACATTAACCACACTCAAATTATTTAAATGGCTGAGAATTGCTATGGGACATCATGAAAGGAGGTATAAAAATGCATTTTTTTTTCTTATACACAAACAGTCTCTCTAGTCAACTTGAATCAGGACTACACAATATGAGGAACCTACCTCTTAATAGGAAACTCAAGAGAAAAGTGGGAATGCCAAAATTCTTGCACACAGAACCTAGAGGTTTACAAGTTTCAAATCTTTGCATGTGATTTATATGAGCTCCACAAACCTAGTGACACCCTCAATCACAGTTTACACCCACCAGAAGAGGCAGAGGTTGCCAGGAGGCTGGATGAACTGATTTCACTGGTTCCCAGTGTCCTCGGTCATGGGGAGATGCAGGAGGATTAATCAACATTTCCACAGTTTCCAGAGGCACTTGCCAAAAGCACATACTTTAAAGCCAATATGATTCAGCAACTTTAAGATACAATTTCTAATTGCTATGTGTAGCACTATTCTATACATTGAAGTATGATTTCCAATCCTTGTTATTTCTTGAAAAAACATATTCAGTCTTCTTTACCATGAATATTTCCTACACTAATTTCCTATGCACAACTATTTATGGGAGCACGTACAGCACAGAAAGAGGCTACTTGACCTTTCAGATCCATGTTGCTCTCTATATTCCATATGTGCTTCTTCTCTTTATCTCACCCAGTCAGGATAACCTTCTGTTCTTTCCTCTCTTCTGATGAAAAGATTTGCCTTAAATGTATCTTTTACTTTAACTGTTTGTGATAGTGAGTCCTACATTCAAACTATTCCGTGGGTAAAAATATGGATGTGCAGCAGAAACAGTTAAGTGTTAATCTTTATACTCAGGCTAGACAGGTAGACTCTGCCATGGGAATACAGCAGAGATTCAGAGATACTATTGCCCCTTTTTTGGATGAGAAAAGGTGCAATACATGCACGTGCTGTATAGATTTGTGGGTTTTTTTCTAAGTATGTTTTTTTTGCATCCTAGCCCTGATTGCGTTCAATTCTGGTTGCCACATTACAGGAAGGATGTGGAAACTTTGGCAAAGGTGCTGGCTGGATTAGAGAGTGTTTGAACTATAGGAAGAGGCTAGGAAAACTCTGATAGCTCTCTCTGCAGCGTTGGAGGCTGAGGGGAGACTTGATAGAAGTCTATAAAATTATGAGATGCGTAGACAGGGTTGACAGTCAGGATCTTTTTCCCCAGAGTTTAAATATCTAATACTAGGGAACATGCATTTAAGGTCAGAGGGGGAGAGTTCAAATGTGTTTCAAGGGCAAGTTTTTTTTTACACAAAAAAGTGAGGTAGGAGACTGCAACGCACGTAGGTAAAAACAATGACTGCAGATGCTGGAAACCAGATTCTGGATTAGTGGTGCTGGAAGAGCACAGCAGTTCGGGCAGCATCCAAGTAGCTTCGAAATCGACGTTTCGGGCAAAAGCCCTTCATCAGGAATAAAAGCTGATGAAGGGCTTTTGCCCGAAACGTTGATTTCGAAGCTACTTGGATGCTGCCTGAACTGCTGTGCTCTTCCAGCACCACCAATCCAGAAACTGCAACGCACTGTCAGGGATGATGGTAGAGGCAGATACAATAGGGGCATTTCAATGAATTTTAGATGAGCATATGAATATGCAAGGAACAGAGGGATATGGACCAAGGGCAGGCAGAAGTGCTTACTTCAACTTGGCGTCCTGTTAAGCACGACATCGTGGGCCAAGGGGCCTGTTCCTTGCTGCACAGTTCTACATTTTATGAGTACAAGGCAAAACGCTTTTCTCTGTATTTCCTTTTAGCGATGTTTAAAGTTCCATACTACCAAGCAATTATTTACAGTGCGACCTTTGCCCATCTCATTCAATCAGTTAGCGACCCAGAATAAAGGAGCAAAACTAAAATAACGATCAATCTCTGCTGCTGGTATTCAGCATCTGGCACAAATGCTCCAGTTTGAACTCCTAATCTCACTGTCACAAAAGCACAAAAATCACAGGTGATGCTTCAGAATACCAGAGGAGTTGCTTTCAATTGCACTAGCTAGTCCTGGTGCACCTCAATAAGCTGAGGGTTGGCAGAACTGGTGAACAAAAAAATCGTTCCCAGTTCCCCAACGATCAGATGCAGAATAAAAGGCCTTGTGTTGTCAACCTAGTTTCGGTGATCAGCATTGGTGCTTTGAATCCAAAATCTTTTCAAGCTGAGAACTCTACCCACCAATTTACTATAGGCACAATAATGTAGCCAGACAACATAGTACTTCTACAGCATGGACAGCAAGCTGTTCGGCCTACTGAGTCCATACCATCCAAACTCAACCCACCCTATCATATAAGCCTTAATTTCCAATGACTAATCTACCTAGCCTGCATATCCCTAGACACTATGGGCAATTCAGCGTGGCCAGTCCAGCTAGCCTGCACATCTGTGGGAGGATACCAGAATAATGGGAGGGAACTCACATGGGAGGGAAGACATGGGAGAATGTGCAAATTCAACACAGTCACTTGAGGCTGGAATCAAACCTGGGGCCCTGGTGCTGTGAGGCAGCAATGCTAACTACTGAGCCACCGTGCCACCTCACGCCTAGAAGAGGAAGAAATACAACTCAATCCATGGCCTCTGAGCAAGATGTCTGAAAGATAGCGGTAGGTTTGCTGAAGATATGGTGCCCTCTTGCTAACCCATAGCTGCTGATGCCATTAGTCAGGGTTTATTCTTAATGAATGACCGTTTCAGAGGAAAATCACACAGATGTTTACCCATTTCCCAACGAAAACACAGTAGGTGGGTTTGCAGCTTCACCACGTGAGAAGACAATATAAACATGAGTTGGATTTGGTTGTATGATGTCTCAAGTCTACTCCCACAATCAAAGTTGAATTTGTACATCATTTCCTATCTCATTATTTGCATGTTGCCAAAAAATGCAATGTTATTCTTGAAAGTATTCATCAACCAAACATCCACAATTCCAAATATTCACAACCATCTGAATTAAGGATTTTCCCTTTCATCTCTGTACCCTGACACTATAATATTTACAGTTCAAGATTGTTCAACCAGGGGGAACCACCTCTCAGCATTTATTCAGTGACTGTAAGAACTTTATACATCTCAAGGAGACTAACTCTCAGTTTTCCAAAACTCAGAGAATACAGACAGGTTCTATTCAATCTCATTCAACAGTTTGCTGATTGAGAGAAAACATTGTGAGCATCTGTTGGAGCAGCTCAGTGTTTTTTGCAAAAAAACTCTTGAATGCTCTTTCTCTTGATTTCACCAGATGTGTTGTCTAAAGGACAGGTAAACTGCTTTACCACATTACCATCATGTAGGAGGACATAAATCTCTTTAAATATCTCTTTGTCCGGGAACTCCCCACATACGTTCAAGGCACCACCCACGTCCTCCACCTCCTCCAAGACTTGCGTTTCCCCGGCCCCCAACGCCTAATCTTCACCATGGATATCCAATCTACACCTCCATCCGCCATGACCAGGGCCTCCAAGCCCTCCATTTTTTCCTCTCCAGACGTCCCCCACAGTACCCTTCCACCGACACTCTCATTCGTTTGGCTGAACTGGTCCTCACCCTTAACAATTTCTCCTTTGAATCCTCCCACTTCCTCCAGACCAAAGGGGTAGCCATGGGCACACGTATGGGCCCCAGCTATGCTTGTCTCTTTGTTGACTACGTAGAGCAGTTGATCTTCCGTAATTACACCGGCACCACTCCCCACCTCTTCCTCTGCTACATTGATGACTGCATTGGTGCCACCTCGTGCTCCCGTGAGGAGGTTGAGCAACTCATCAACTTCACCAACACTTTCCACCCTGACCTTAAATTTACCTGGACCATCTCTGACACCTCCCTCCCCTTCCTGGACCTCTCCATCTCCATTAATGACGACCGACTTGACACTGACATTTTTTACAAACCCACTGACTCCCACAGCGACCTGGATTACACCTCTTCCCACCCTACCTCTTGCAAAAATGCCATCCCGTATTCCCAATTCCTCCACCTCCGCTGTATCTGCTCCCAGGAGGACCAGTTCCACCACAGAACACACCAGATGGCCTCCTTCTTTAGAGACCTCAATTTCCCTTCCCACGTGGTTAAAGATGCCCTCCAACATATCTCGTCTACATCCCGCACCTCCGCCCTCAGACCCCACCCCTCCAACCATAACAAGGACAGAATGCCCCTGGTGCTCACCTTCCACCCTACCAACCTTCGCATAAACCAAATCATCCGCCGACATTTCTGCCACCTCCAAAAAGATCCCACCACCAGGAATATATTTCCCTCCCGACCCCTTTCCGCCTTCCGCAAAGACCGTTCCCTCCGTGACTACCTGGTCAGGTCCACGCCCCGCTACGACCCACCCTCCCATTCTGGCACTTTCCCCTGCCACTGCAGGAACTGTAAAACCTGCGCCCACACCTCCTCCCTCACCTCTATCTAAGGCCCTAAAGGAGCCTTCCACATCCAACAAAGTTTTACTGGTTTTCTGAGGTCCTGGGCCTCCTTCACAACCGCTCCCTCACCACCAGACGCCTGGAGGAAGGACGCCTCATCTTCCACCTCGGAACACTTCAACCCCAGGGCATTAATGTGGACTTCAACAGTTTCCTCATTTCCCCTTCCCCCACCTCACCCTAGTTCCAAACTTCCAGCTCAGCACTGTCCCCATGACTTGTCCGGACTTGTCCTACCTGCCTATCTCCTTTTCCACCTATCCACTCCACCCTCTCCTCCCTGACCTATCCCCTTCATACCCTCCCCCACTCACCCACAGTGCTCTATGCTACTTTCTCCACACCCCCATCCTCCTCTAGCTTATCTCTCCACGCTTCAGGCTCACTACTTTTATTCCTGATGGAGGGCTTTTGCCCGAAACGTCGATTTCGCTGCTCCTTGGATGCTGCCTGAACTGCTGTGCTCTTCCAGCACCACTAATCCAGAAAGTAGAGTCATAGAGTCATAGAGATGTACAGCATGGAAACAGACCTTTTGAACCAACCCGTCCATGCCGACCAGACATCCCAACCCAATCTAGTCCTACCTGCCAGCACCCGGCCCATATCCCTCCAAACCCTTCCTATTCATATACCCATGCAAATGCCTCTTAAATGTTGTAATTGTATCAGCCTCCACCACTTCCCCTGGCAGCTCATTCCATATCAGTACCACCCTGTGTGTGAAAAATGTTGCCCCTTAGGTCACTTTTATAACTTTCCCCTCTCACCCTAAACCTATGCCCTCTAGTTCTGGACTCCCCAACCCCAGGGAAAAGACTTTGCCTATTTATCCTATCCATGCCCCTCATAATTTTGTAAATCTCTATAAGGTCACCCCTCAGCCTCCGACGCTCCAGGGAAAACAGCCCCAGCCTGTTCAGCCTCTCCCTGTAGCTCAGATCCTCCAACCCTAGCAACATCCTTGTAAATCTTTTCTGAATCCTTTCAGGTTTCACAACATCTTTCCGATAGGAAGGAGACCAGAATTGCACGCAATATTCCAACAGTGGCCTAACCAATGTCCTGTGAAGCCGCAACATGACCTCCCAACTCCTGTACTCAATACTCTGACCAATAAAGGAAAGCATACCAAACACCTTCTTCACTATCCTATCTACCTGCAACTCCAGTTTCAAGGAGCTATGAACCTGAACTCCAAGGTCTCTTTGTTCAGCAACACTCCCTCGGACCTTACCATTAAGTGTATAAGTCCTGCTAAGATTCGCTTTCCTAAAATGCTGCACGTCGCATTTATCTGAATTAAACTCCATCTGCCAGTTCTCAGCCCATTGGTCCATCTGGTCAAGATCCTGTTGTAATCGGAGGTAATCCTCTTTGCTGTCCACTACAACTCCAATTTTCGTGTCATCTGCAAACTTACTAACCGTAACTCTAAGTAGAACAATGTGAATGTGATTTTTTTCTTGACAAAGAAAATAACTCGCTAAAATGTTGTACAATCATAATACTGAGTGAAAACCATCTGTGGCATAAAAAGACCGTTAGGAGATTGAGGGGTACCATATATATTGAGAATACAGCTGTACAGAGAGAGCGTACGAGAGACGTACACACATACAGACACATACAGAGGGAGAGTAAGCAAGCGTGACAGTGAGAATAAACCAACATTATAAAATGAAAATCAACTTGTTCACTTCCCTGTAGTTTAAGGAATGGAACCTCTCACCTTGATTTGGTTGGGTTCCACATATGACTCCCACTTCAACAACGACAACTTGTATTTATGTAGCACCTTTAATGTAGTAAAATGTCCCAAAGCAATATGGATGTCTCCAAATGGTTTCTGAAGAGGCCAAGTAAACAGTTGCCACAAGGCCCAAAGCCATAGACGTTCCCACATCCGGAAAACAAACGTACAAAAAATAGTGTTTGGTACAAGTTCAATAAAACCAGTCATATCCTGGGCCCTGGTCAAGAGTTTTCTGTGTCCTGGAGTGTCAAAAAAATAAACAGTTATTTTGTCAGAAAAAGTGACCTGTCATTTCAGTGGAAATTCTTTGAAGGAAGCACTGATGGCTGACTATGATGAAGTTTGAGTGTTCACACCAGCCTAACTGAGGGTTGAGGTTAATTTTTGAGCTTGTTAAACAGTGAAGTAGGTTAGTAGTAGAGGAAGTTAAATTTTCCACCTTTTTCTAGTTAAGGGTCAATTCTAAGAGCCTTGTGCTAATGTTTGGACCACATTCAGCTGGGAAAATATCCATACATTTTGAGTGGATGGAAAATTGTGGATGGAAAAACCTAGGAATTCCTGAATTGCACAGCCAGTGAGTAAGGCAGCACCAACTTAGAAAGCTGCCCAGTCAGCTTGTACCCATATTATGTTTAATATGCTCATGTGTGGAGTAATGTCTGACCTGCTCTGAACTCACAAAGCATCCTGTGTCCATAACCGATGCCACAAGTAACTAAATAGTTTCAAATAAGAACAGTGAATAAATACCTGTTTTTTGCTATGTCCACAAGCACACCAAGAGTAGACCTTCGCTGCTTGGAGCTCTGCCTCAAAAGGATGTTTGGCTGCAATGACAGCTTTCTTTGATGTATTCGCGGTGTAGTACCTGTGACTTCTCATCTGTACATAGATGAAGAAAAAAGGAAGTGAAATGCTGGTTGATGCTGAAAGAATTCTAATTACTTTTGTTTGGCACGTTTACCAATTGACAGCCAATGTACCCATGATGCAGAGCTTTCCCTTGTCGCAATAATTGCCCGCAGAGCAAGATTTTAATCGAGCAGTTCGGATCCTGCCTCTGTTCTTACTAAATTATTTATTGATATGGCTATATATTAGAAATGTGTAAAAACCTCCTCAGAGCAAAGCCTTAAAAGAAAACGGATTATTTACAACCAGTTGTTTATTTTGCAGGTTTACTCAAAGATTGGCCTCAGTTAGGTTGTGAAATATTGCGTTGACAGAATTCTAAATTTTAAACAGCAAATTCTGAAGAAGCACAGGTTCTGCCAACGTCTGTTGTTCCTGTTTTACAGGGTGCACTATTGTGGAGATGCCGGTGTTGGACTGGGGTGGACAAAGTTAAAAATCACACAACACCAGTTTATGGTCCAAGAGGTTTATTTCGAAGCACTAGTTTTCGGACTGCTGCTCCTTCATCAGGTGGTTGTCAGGTAAACTTGTGGGACTATAACCTGGTGTTGTGTGATTTTTAACTTTATAGGATGCAGACACATGTATAAGTGGTGACGGGGTGATGAAAGTGGAGGATACTCAGTAAACAAGAACAGGAGGAACACACAGAGATCTAGGGGGCTGTGGGGTTGGTGGAAATTACAAGGATAGGGAGGAGCAAAGCTAGGAAGGAATTTCAAAGAAAGATGAGAATTTAGGTTTGAGGAATAGCCAGACTAGAGTCAGCTAAGGTTTACCTTCCAAAACTGTATCCAGTGATCCCTCAGGGTAAGACAGACCTGTACAAAAGTCAGGAAAAAGTTGGAGTACCCTGATGAAATTGTAGAAACATAGAATATAGCACCAGGAGCATGCCATTCAGCCCTTCGAGCCTGCTCCCTCACTCATGGCCGATCATCTAACTCTCTACCTTGTTCCTGCTTTCTCCACAAACCCTTAGAACGTTTTAATCCTAAGAATTATAAGACTATAAATCATTACCTTTTGGAGTGATCCTTTTCTTTCCTAAAAGAAACAACTAATGTATTTCCATGTTCACACTATTGGACTACTGCCAGTCTCCATAAATGAAATAATTAATCTACACCGAATGATTAGTGACTCTTAACTTGTGGATACTCGCTTACATTTTTGTTTCTGTCGTTTTGTATGACTTTTACTGCAGATCCTGCCATTTTATCTAAATCTGTGTTCTGACCTAATTGGTGCCCAAAACATTTTCTGCGTTGATAATGTCTGTAACTTGTTTGCTTTATTGATGTTGGCAATGGTTAGGCATTACCACACTTTGGTCTTCTAAATCCCTCTATATCTTGGTATTTATAGTTTGCCTTGTTTCTGAACTCTGGAATTACCTCTCTTATCCCTATCCCATCAGGATCTGTTTTAAAAAGTCTTCTCAGCAACTAATTTTCCAATCTTTCATTCAATCACCTTTTTCAATTTTCTACTTAGATATACATTTCCCCAACTCCTTTTCCTCCTCTCTGAATCATCTCAGGATATTCTACATTAAAAGGAGGAAGCAGTGCAGAAAGAGACGGATTCAGGCAGCCATGATCTTCATTTGCCAAATGCAATTTTAAAATTCTGCTCACATTATATTGGAAATAATCCAAATTCTACTTCTTGCTTTTCTTTACAGTGTTGTTTAGTTCTACATGTCTCATGAAAACCACTTTTCCAATCCCACTGCATTTCCTTGATTTACAACACTGTCCAGTAGTGATAACCAACTTCACCCACTTTATAAATTATTATAAAGTTAAAAATCATTCAAAGATTGTGGAATTCTCAAAATGTCAGTGGTCTGCCCATTCACCAGTAGCTGCTGAAATTTCTCTTAAGTTTGGAGTATAAATCCTTACGAGGCATAGCAAAGGTCAATATTGCTATAGCCAATGATTAGCAATAGTATCATGCATCAGGTAAAGGGAATTTAACAACAAAAACAAAAATCCTTTTTTTCTAAATGCTGTTAATGTAACTTATTTTGTTATAATACTGTGTTTATTTATAGGTTTCTATTTGCACTACTTTTGTTGGATTAATTTCCTAAAATGTTATGACTTTTAATTGTTCTAGATAGTCACAGAACAATGCCATGCCACATCCATGTGCTTTGGGGTGAATTGGGCAAACTCAGATTTCAGTCTTTTCAAATTGGAAATAACCTCTTGACCACGCAGGTAGGTGCATGGTGGGGGAGCAATTTTAGAGATTTAATCAAGGTTCAACATCATGAATGGCTTTGCAAAGTAAATAATGAGAAATTGTTTCCAGTAGCAGAATGGGTGATTCCCAGGGGATATAAATTTAACTGGATCAAAATCCTGCACAGCCGCCCGCACAAGATTGTGGGTCTATCTGTAGCATGTGGACTACAGCAGTTCGAGAAGGCAACTCACCCCCACCTTCTCAAAGACAATGAGGGATTCACAATAAAAGCTGGCCCAGCCAGGAAAGCCCACGGCCCTTGAATGAATAAAATCATGGTGATTGGTTCAATAATCAGAGATGAGATGAGGAATCTTTTATATGGTGAATTGTTGTGGCCTGAAATGAGTAGCTTGAAAGGGCTGTGGAAACTGATTGATTAGTAATATCCAAATAGGATTTGGAATAAATACTTGAAGGAAAAGAATATTGAGATATGGCAAGAGTATAGAGGAGTGGACTAATTTGATAGCTCTTTTGAAATTTGTTATAAAAAAGATACTAAAATACTGAATCAAAATAGAAAAAAGCAGAAATACTTAATAAGCCATGACATCTATACATCTCGATGACAGCAGTCAAGTTGCGCCATTACAATATCAAACAATTGCAATAATCATAAGTGTGGGGATTTGGATGAACTCAATAGTCAGAAAGTGATTCAGTGGAGGCTAATTCATCAGAACAATCTGTGAAATCAATAAGTTCAGATCACACTGGAGCTTGGGAAAATAACATGTTACAGCTTGCCCCCAAACTGCAGTAGGGCACAATGGAGTTGTTTGGTAAAGTGGTTACCTACTCTGCATTTAGCTTTCAAAGGATATGCTCCTCTGTTCCCAACTGCACAGACTGGCCACCTACATTGCTGTCTCATGTGGAAAGTGTATTTGGAATCCAATAACACTGTGGGAAGAGGTGATGGAGGCATAGGTGCTCTAACTCTTAGTAGGAGAGTAGCATGAATCAGTCTGTTGCACAATTTATTTGAAAAGTGAGCTTGAAGAAAGAAGTGGGGGGTGGGGTGATGTCAGGGTAGGCGGGGAGTGGGGGGGTGGGGTGGGGTGGGGGGGACCTAATGTTGGAAGTTGCAGAAAATGCTTAAGATATGGTAAATATGGAACATGAAAAGGTAGTTGGTCTGGACTAGAATTTTAAAGTTGTAAGGAGAGTGAGTGACAGAAATTGGAAAAAAGTGGATGGATTTAGCCAAGGGTCTTTTTGATCATTTTTCTGGAAAGCTACTTTGACTTATTAGAGAAAATGAGACAGATAGCAAAACTAGATGCACAGAAGCGGGAGAGTCTTCGGAGGTTGCAGGATGGAAAGAGTCTTGAGGAGACGCTTCTTGAAGTAAGTTAGTGATTTATATATCTAAAGAAATATATACAATTAAAATTAAGTTAGCATTAACTAGCTCCATCAAACATGTAAATGCAAAAGCTTAAAATAAATCTAACAGAATCTGTGGTAGGAATAATAATTCATGTCTTGAATTCGATAAGACATCTTTGGAACTGATGAGAGGTGGAAAAGTGATGCATCTTATGTTTTTCAATGATTGACAGCCACTTTTGTATTTGTCCAAACATAATGTTACAGCAATGAATGTTTCACTAAATGTCATTATGACCCTTTTCCAAACCTATATAACCATGTACATTATCAAATTGATACTGAGTCTGTGTTTTGGTAATTAATCAATGAACTATAATTGGCTTTGAACTGCTCTTTTAGCAAAAGATTATGTAGCTTTAGTGTGCTGGAGGGGTATTGGTAAAACAAGTTCCTGTTTTATACTTCTTATAACTCTTGAATTGATTCTAAACCTACAAATCACTATTGAAGCAAGTATTTTCTATTTTGACTGATATTTATTTAGCATAATATATTGACTTGAAAATGATAATTCACTAAGAAGTAAATTATCCAACAAAGTGGTAGTTATCAATAGGTTGGAAATAATATTCCTTGGGGGACTGTGGGTCAGATACGGGATTGAACTTAGCCTGGACTGATGAGATAAAACACTTCCCGTTGAAATCCATGAAGACACTAAAATGGCTGAGTCACAACCTAGTGCTTAGCGATTGACAATCTTTGGCACTATGTTACCTATGTATGATTCTGCAAACATAGTCAGGGCTGGAAATGAACATGCTCATTCTAATCTTGGAGTGTAGGATTTTTAGGGGTTGGGGTGAATTAAACAGATTTCAATACTGAAGGTCAAATAACCTGTAATTAGAGTCATAGAAATGTACAGCACGGAAACAGCCACTTTGGTCCACTTGTCCATGCCGACCAGATATCCTAACCTAATCTAGTCTCATTTACCAGCACTTGGCCTATATCCTTCTAAACCCTTCATATTCATATACCCATCCAGTGATGAATAAAGGTTTTGGGGGCTGTCATTTTTAACTTCAGGAGAGAAGTAAAGGGAAAAAAATAGAATGGTTAATTAAAGGGAAATAATTGCATTGTGATTCTTGCCTATAATGTATCAGCACAATGTGGCTTACTTAAGCACAATGCTTATTTATTCAGCCTTGTTCAATGGAATTACTTTTAAATTATCCATTTGCTTTCCACTAAGAAAATAATAGATAGTTGAGAAAAATGCCTTTGGCCTTCGAATGTTTGACTCTCTAAATTTCTTATTCCAATATTAGCTTATTATTATCTTTTCACCCAGTGATCCTAATATCTGATGATTTATAAAGAAGTGAAATTTTTGCTACAGATTGTGTACATTCCAAAATATGAGTGAAAGGGAGGCAGGAAAACTCAATTTATTGAATGACTACAGAATGAGAAGAGGGTATAGAGTCATAGAGTCATAGAGATGTACAGCATGGAAACAGACCCTTCGGTCCAACCCATCCATGCCGACCAGATATCCTAACCCAATCTAGTCCCACCTGCCAGCACCCGGCCCATATCCCTCCAAACCCTTCCTATTCATATACACATCCAAATGCCTCTTAAATGTTGTAATTGTACCAGCCTCCACCACATCCTCTGTCAGCTCATTCCAAACACGTGCTACCCTCTGCGTGTAAACGTTGCCCCTTAGGTCTCTTTTATATCTTTCCCCTCTCATCCTAAACCTATGCCCTCTAGTTCTGGACTCCCCGACCCCAGGGAAAAGACTTTGCCTATTTATCCTAACCATGCCCCTCATAATTTTGTAAATCTCTATAAGGTCACCCCTCAGCCTCCGATGCTCCAGGGAAAACAGCCCCAGCCTGTTCAGCCTCTCCCTGTAGCTCAGATTCTCCAACCCTGGCAACATCCTTGTAAATCTTTTCTGAACCCTTTCAAGTTTCACAACATCTTTCCAATAGGAAGGAGACCAGAATTGCACACAATATTCCAACAATGGCCTAACCAATGTCCTGTACAGCCGCAACATGACCTCCCAACTCCTGTACTCAATACTCTGACCAATAAAGGAAAGCATACCAAACGCCGCCTTCACTATCCTATCTACCTGCGACTTCACTTTCAAGAAGCTATGAACCTGCACTACAAGGTCTCTTTGTTCAGCAACACTCCCTAGGACCTTACCATTAATGCATGTTGGATGAATTCTTTGTTAGTGCCAGGCCAAATTCAAAATGTCGAGAGTGGACTGAAAGAGAAACTGTGACTGGCAAAGGGAGAATATGAAAATAGAATGGTGGGTACCACCAAAAGAACACAAGAACTTCTGTATATAGTATAGTATTCAGGGTAATAGGAGGTGGGTTGGGCTAATTAAGAGAAAAGGTCATGTGAATTGCTAGGGGGCACAAGGCAAAGCTAGAATAATTAATGAGCACTTTGCATTGGTGTTTACTAACGAGAAAAAAAGGTGCTGACAAAATATCAGTAGAAGTAATAAAAATTGATCAGAAGGTGATACTGAAAAGGCTGACTATGGTAAGAGTGTGAATTTGCATCCCATGTTGCTTAAAGGACGTGGCATTGGAGTTTGTAGAATGTCTTACTGTAGTCTTCTAATCTTTGCTGTATTGGGTAGGTTCCAGATGATTGAGGATTGGGAAATGTGACACCATAGGGCTTTCCTAGCCACTAAAGGTTGGCCAGTTTTAAAACCACTGAGTAAAGATTTAGAAATAATCGTGGGGAAAAAAAAATCAACAGGCACTTCTAAAGGTATCAGTTAAATAACAAACACCAGCATGAAGTCCTGAATGGCATGTCATGTTTGACTAACCTGATTGAATGATGTGGAGGTGCCTATGTTGGACTGGGGTATACAAAGTCAGAAGTCGCATGACACCAGGTTACAATCCAACAAGTTTTTGTGAAATCACAAGCTTTCGGAGTACTGCTCCTTTGTCAGGTGAAGTCACCTGATGAAGAAGCAGCACTCTGAAAGCTTTTCATTTCAAATAAACCTGATGGACTATAACCTGGTAACCTGATTGAATATTATGAAGTAAGAGTAAATTGAAGGGAAAACAATGGATATTGACAATGTAGATTTTAAGAAAACAATTAACAAAGTACTTTATAAAGGACTGGTTAAAAAATATATATGAGAAATAGGAGAGTCATTGTTAATTTGGATTAAAAATGGGCCTAAGGACAAAACAGTGAATGGTGCTATGTGGTTGTTTCTCAGACTGAAGAATGTTAAACAGTGGTGATCTGACATCACTGCTAGGTCAACTGCTCTTTTTGATGCATTGAATGATTTGAATATTGGAGGATAAAGCAAAATTTCACAATTTGCTTATTCTGAACTTGGAGAAGTAGCTGACAATGAGGATCACAGCGATTAGTTCCAAATGGGCATTAATAGGCTCACCAAATGGACAGACAATGAGGTCTGCAGATGCTGGAGATCAGAGTTGAGAGTGTGTTGCTGGAAAAGCAGGTAGGTGTGATCTGAGGAGCAGGAAAATCAAAGTATCAGGCCAGAGCCAATCATCAGGAAGGGAGCCCTGATGAATGGCTCTGGCCCGAAACTTTGATTTTCCTGCTCCTTGGATCACGCCTGACCTGCTGTGCTTTTCCAGCAACACACTCTCAACTCACCAAATGGGCAGATGTGTCACATAGAATACAGTACAGAGAATGTACAATAATGGAACGTTTCCAGGGATTAGCACTGTTCTCCTTAGAAAAGAGGACATTAATGGGAAAATTTATTGAGGTTTTCAAGATTATGACATGTTTAGATTAAGCAGACATAAGCAAAGCTGTTTCTATTACCTGGTGGTACAATGACTGTGTGTCAGAATGTTGTGTTTTGGGCAAGATTTGCAGGGAATATGTGAGTAAGAAGCTTTTTATGCGGTAAGCAGTAATGGTATTGAACTCACTGCCTACAAAGGTGATGGAAATTGAGACAGGGTGATTTCAGAAGAAAGTTGAAAGAAATAAAAATGTAAGTGTACAGGATAGAGTGGAGGAAATGGAACTATGCCTGCAATTAGATTTTTATACAAAGAATTAGCATGGCGCTTCTGTTGTGCCTTGTTACTGTGAAGTTTTGCTCTCCACTAATTAATCTATTGAGGTACTGTAATTCAAATGGTTTAATCTTACATATGCATACACAATCTGTCTCATATCTTAATTCTTACTGTCACAATGTTTCAATAAAGCTTTTAATGTTTGCATTTGTATGTGAATATTTTCTTACTGCACTTGGTAAACCAAACACATTCCTCAAAATGTTTTTGGACTCAAGTTCACAATTTATTTCCAAAATAAACTGACATTTCTATTGCCCAAAATCATTTCAATAATATTTAAAAATGCAATAGTTGTAAACTTTGCAAAAATCTGATGCAATTTATCCACTGATTTGTCTTTTATACTTTTTGACATCTCAGATCAAAATTTTATTTGCAGGTCTGGCAGGATCTGCACTCTGAACGTGTATAAAGTACACTTATCATCTGGATCTATCAAACCCAAATACTATTGAAATTCCAGCAGTTAGGTTTTTTAAAATAAAAGCTTAATGGATAGAACTTTGAAGGTAAGGGACTAATTGTTTTGTTGATGGTTAGAAAACGTAAACATATTAATTACTATCAGATATGAAACAGATCCACATGCAAGAAGCAAATGTCTTCTGCTAACCTGTTAGAAAGTTACAAACACATGCTGTCAGAACCAGGAATTTCTTGCAATTTCCAGTGAAGATATAAAGATGTAAAGGGATATGTTGATACTGTGGGGAAATGACATTGAGATAGAAGTTCAGTAATGATCCAATTGAATGGCAGAGTAAACTTGATGGACTGAACAGGCTATGTTACCTATGTCCTGTTTCTCTCAATATTGATGGACATTAAAGATTTACCAGTGAACTAAACTCTTTTATTCCATCCATAGGTTTCAGCAAGCATTAGGTCAATCCGAACAGTTCTGACAATCTCAATGGAGATGCCGGACAAGGGACACACTACTGAGTTTTTATATCCAAGAGCACTGCTTTTTTGCTAAAGCCTAGCCTACTGTCTAATGCTAATGAAAGCTCACTGTTATACTCTAATGCTGCTAAATCTCACTCTGCTAACCAGTAATGCTCACTATTTGATGTTTACTTTCACCTGGTAAACTTGCATTCCATCTCAGAACTCATCTTTAGCTTAAAAAAAAGGGATAAACATTAATTACTTAAAGCAATATCCATGCCACACATTATGAATCTTGCATCCACTTTCATTTCCCAACCTCCTGGTACTGAAAAATGCTATGCTCACATTCATAGTGAGCATGTCCCATTTGTACAAGTTCTCACAAGTACGTTGGTAGGGCCTAAACTTCACACATCCAATGCCCCTTCCCCCCCCGCCCCGCTCCCTCCCCCCATCACCAATGCTGCCACCACCAACCAAACTCTTTTCCTTTACCTTAGGAACTGCTCTGCCTTCCACTTCATCCAATGTGTGCTTATACTTTCTGAAATGTGGTTTCACATCCTAACATTTAAATATGCTTTTATTAGTTCTTCTGCATTTTCTTGATAATGAATTTGTTATTCCCATGCTTCCTCAATTACCCTGTCATGACTGTCTTCTATTTTTCTCATTTTTTTCATTTGCTTGCACAACATTTCATTTGTTGATTGTTTATCCAGTTAGGTGTTGTCTGCAAGTTGCTGACCTCACTCTCTGCTTCTAAGATTCCAGTGTTTAGACTCTTGTATTATTGAACATGCTTGTAGTTGGTTTCTTCATCCTAATTATTTGATATATGTATGTATGATTTATTTATGTTACAACTTTATTGTCACAACCAAGTGCTCTCTGGCTTGCATCAAAAAATTATAAAGTCTAACTTTGTGTAGACATTAAAATGTCTTAAATGCCGCCTTTGCTTGAATCAGGGTGAATGAAATGGTTAATTATTGTGATTCATGTTAATTTCTAAAGAAGTATTTAAATAAATCTTGCATGAGAAGTTCCTTTGGCTCCTTATTGATTCACTGACTAGTGGAAAAGGTAATTCATATGCAGTTTGGTTCAGTGATATTACTGTCATGTCTAATTCAGATGGGGAGCTGTGGGTTCAAATCTAGTTCCGCGGATAGGGGAAATAGGCAAAGTCTTTTCACTGGGGTCAGGGAGTCTAGAACTAGAGGTTTAGGGTGAAAGGGGAAAGATATAAAAGAGACCTACAGGGCAACACAGAGGGTGGTATGGGTATGGAATGAGCTGCCAGAGGAAGTGGTGGAGGCTAGTACAATTGCAACATTTAAGAGGCATTTGGATGGGTATATGAATAGGAAGGGTTTGGAGGAATATGGGTCGGGTGCTGGCAGGTGGGACTAGATTGGGTTGGGATATCTGGTTGGCATGGACAGGTTGGACCGAAGGGTCTGTTTCCACGCTGTTCGCCTCTAAAGACTCTATGACATAATACTTGGCTGACACTTTAAACACTAGATAAAGGTACTATCTTTGCATGAGGTCAGAAAGCTATTTTTCCCCCAGACAACATTATTTCAAGTGCATCCATAGAGGACTCTGGTGTCTTGGTATCCCTCAACCAACATCACTAAAGTATGTTACCTGGCCATTATCTCATTGCTATTTTTGTGTCCTTACTATGTTCAAATTGGTTGCTGACTTTTCCTCCATGACAATAATAACTACAGATCAAAAGTAATTAATTGTTAATGAAACACTTTGGGACCTCCTGAACGTGCAAGAGAGGTTCTTTAAATATGGGGAGTTGATGGCCTGCAAACATTATTGTGAAACAATTAATGCAGACACCCAGGTAATGTTCTGCGAGTCCAGGTTCAAATTCTGCCATGGCAGATGGTGGAATTTGAATTCAATTTTTAAAAACTCTGGAATTAAAAGTCTAATGATGACTATGAAGCCGCAGTTGATTATCAGGTAATCTCATCTGATGACCTTCTTGGAAGCTTTCTTAGACTCTTCATGTGGACGCATTGGTTACAAAGGCCCAGTAACGTCTCTTCTTCCCCAAGCAGCTGAGGAAATTTGGCATGATGGCAATTACCCTTGCCAACTTTTATAGGTATGTCATTGAGAGCATTCTGTCTAGATGTATCACTACGTGGTATGGCAACTGTACCATTCAAGATCGGAGACAGTTACAAAGAGTGGTGAACTCAGCTCGGACAATCACAAAGGCCAACCTCCCATCTACAGAATACATCTACCAGGCCCAGTGTCAAGGAAAGGCCGCCAACATTCTCAAAGATCCATCCCACCTTGGCAAATGTTTTTCAACAACCTCTACCATCGGGGAGAAGGTGTAGAAGCCTGAACACACACACCAGCCGGTTTCCTAACAGTTTCTACCCTACTGTTCTTAGAATACTGAATAGACTCACAAACTCTTAACATTCGCCTGTACCTGTGTTTTTGTTTTTGCCGCTGTTTACCTATTATTTAGTTATCAATGCGACTTAACTCTGTGTTCTGCCTGTACTGCTTGCAAAACAAAGCTTTTCACTTGGTACATGTGACAATAAATTAAATTCAATTCAAACCTGCCATCTTTAACTTCGTCTGGTCTACATGTGACTCCAGGCCCACAGCAATGGGTCTACCCTCTATGCAATTGGGTACGGGCAATAAATACTGGTCTAGCTGGTGTCGCCTACATCTCATTAAAAAATAAGTTTGCTCTTTTGTTTATACTTCTCTATATTTTTAAAATTTGATCAACCATCCAGTTAAACTTGTTCTGTTATGGTAAAATATATTCTTTAGTTTTGAAGTTGCTCACCATAACTGATTTCCTTATCCTTATGCTTTTCCATAGTCCAAACGTGTACTCAATTCTCCAATGACTGTATGTCCAATATTTTGTACACAGTCAACTGCTTTTTTTTTGCAGCAAATACAGAACTGTAATTTCAGAAAAGATCAGGTAATTTGTTTCATCTATGCCTGGACTAATATACACTGGGTAAAAATGTATGAAGGGCTTTTGCCCGAAACGTCGATTTTGCTGCTCCTTGGATGCTACCTGAACTGCTGTGCTCTTCCAATATTTCCTACATTTTGTATTCAATGAACTTCCAAATCTTTTGACAACTTCACCATTTTAGGTATATTTCCAGCATTTCATTTTTCCCAAAATGCATTTACATTATTGTGTATTTATTTATCCTCTCTCCTCGCCTGTTGCTAACTTAAATATTTATACATAATTTACTGTTGTTCCTAACTTGCTATGATTCAATTTTGATACTGCTTCTGTGCTCTGGAGTAATTATTTGTTGCACTTAATTCTTATTGTACAACAATAACATGTCAAAATAAAATTTTCTACCTGTATTGAGTATTTGTTTAAAATTAAGGATTTTCTACAAATTCACTGATTTCATTTTTTATAATTCCAATATTTTCCTTGTCTACACATTATTAAAAAGAATTCTCAAACAAAATGCATAAATTTTAAATTAACATGAAATGTACTCAGAGCCTGATGGCAAATTCTCAATAACTTTGTGTCCCATAACCTTTAAAGTATATTGATGCAATATTGGCTAGATATCTTGATAACAACTTCAGTTTGGTGTTTCCGTTTGTAATTTCAACCCTAACATACAAAAATGCACTATTCTAGGCTAGAATGATGTTGCGAGAGAACCTATTGATTTCAGTCAATGTAGATCAATTAGGTAAAAGGATTCTGGATTAGTGGTGCTGGAAGAGCACAGCAGTTCAGGCAGCATCCAAGGAGCAGCGAAATCGACGTTTCGGGCAAAAGCCCTTCATACATTTTTACCCAATTGTATATTAGTCCAGGCATAAATGAAACAAATTACCTGATCTTTTCTGAAATTACGGTTCTGTGTTTGCTGCAAAAAAAAAGCTTCCATCAAGATCATTTCATTCAGTGTGGTTAAGTTACTGACTGTGCCTAATCTAGTAACCTAATTTTATTTTTTTTGTAGATTCAAGATGCTTGTCTTTAAGGAATTAGTTGATCTCATTGTTAAAAGCTTTTTTCACTTATTTTGTACATAATTTGCATGATGGGAATTATGCCAATTAAAACAAGAACATAAAGAGCTGGAGTTGGCCTCTCAGCCAGAGCCTCCTGCACCAATAAGACCACGGCTGATTTTTGACCTCAAATCCATTTCCTACCCAATCCACATATTTCTGGATTCCTTAGTGACTAAATAATAATCATAATTAAACAAAACCAGACCACATTGGATTGACGATTAATTAAAGGGTGCAGAACAGTATGAATAAATGGCTTATTCTCAGTTGGCAGACTGTGACCAGTGGGGTACCACAAGGATCAGTGCTTGGACCCCAGCTGTTCACAATCTGTACCAGTGATTTGGTTGAGTACTAAATGCAGTGATGTAGTATTTCCAAGTTTGTGGAGACAAAATAAGGCGGGGTGATGGAAGGCAACTTCAAGTGAATTTGGGGAGTGAATGGGTAAGAACATGGAAGATTAAGCACAATATAATGTTATCCAGTTTAGTAGAAGGGGTAGAGATGGAGCTTATTTCTTTAATGGTGAGACATTGGGAAATGTGGATGTCTGAAAGAACCTCGGAAAAGACAATTACCATTAATTCTACCTCTCCCTCCATTATTTAATAAACTTCCTTCAGGTTGCCTCTCAACCTCCTACGCTCCAGTGAAAAATGTCCCAGTCTATCTTTATAACTCAAACCTTCCATACCCATCAACATCCTGGTAAATCTCTTCTGAACCCTCTAAAGCTTAATAATATCCTTCCTATAACTTGGTGATCAGAACTGGACACAGACCTTCACAAGAGGCCTCATCAATGCCCAGCATAATCTCAGCATGACTTTCCAACTCCTATACTCAAAAGAATTGAGCAATGACGGCAAGCGTGCCAAATGCCTTTTCAATCACCCTGTCTACATGTGACACAACTCAAAAACTTATGTACCTGCACCTCCAGGTCCACTTGGCATTCTCAAATAAATTCCAGCACATCTGTCAAGCATGACACCCCCTCCATAAATCCATGCTAATTCTGTCCAATCTTGTTTTCTATTGCATACTTTATAATGGACTCCGGCATTCACCCCCACTACCGATGTCAAGTTAGCCAGTCTATAATTTGCATTTTGTCCTCTGCCTCCCTCCTTAAATAGTGGGGCTGTAATAGCTACCCTCCAATCCACAGAAACTGTTCCAATATCTACGGAATTTTGGAAGATGACCCGCCAGTGCATCTGTTATTTCTATGACCACTTTGTTAAGTACTCTGGGATAAAGCTTATCAAGCCTTTAATCCCATTCATAGCAAAGTGGTGTTGGAGTGGTGTGGAATTTATTTCTATTCCACATTCCTATTAGGTCCCATATTTTCGATATGTTATTTGTGGCTTCCTTTGTGAAGACAGATCAAATGGATGTGTTTAATTATACTGCGATCTCTTTGTTCCCCATTATAAATCCTTTCTTTTCTAACTGTAGCAGACCCATATTCATGGTCATTACTAATTTTTTCTCTTCATCTACCTATAGCAGCTTTTACTATTGATCTGTATATTCTCTGAAAGCTGAATATCATACTGTTTTCTCCCTATTAATCTTGCTGTGGTGGAATCTTAACTGTTCCTAATCCTCAGGTCTGTTGCTTTCTTCAGCTAATTTGTATCTGACGTCTTTGGACTTAATACTATTCCGAAGTCCCCTCATTGGCCATGGTCTGATTACATTTCCCATTTTATTTTTATGCCAGGCTGGGATGAATAACTTTTGCAGCTTGCCCATCTGGTTTTTAAGATACTTGCCATTGCCTTCATTATTGTAAATAACGATTCTCAATTTATCACATATACTAAACCACCATTAGTCTTTTTTTAAAAAATGAGAGAGCAAGACTATGGTGACTTTACCTTTATATTAAAAAAATTCTCAGCCGTGACACGGGTTATGACATTATTTTCAAAAACCAAGGAATTACTTAAATATTCTGTTGGTTGTGTGATTGTTAGGAGTGTGGAACTAACTCAGACGAAATTGGCTCCCACCATCGAAGATCATGTCAACATTTCAGTAAAAGTTATGTTGTTAGCTGGGGAACAAGGTAAAGGAAATGGAATCAGGATTTACATTTGGATCAGAACTAACAATGGTGTGCAGGTCAAATATCAACAATGGATGCATCAAGCAATATAATATAAATAAAGATTTGCCTGAACAATAGCGCATGTCCATAACTCAGGATGCCCCTTACAATTTTGTAGTATTCAAAGTATTTGTAGAATTGTGTTCTCATGTAGAAATATCAGATGTTTTTACGTGAGTCTGTGGGAGAGGTCTTAATGTTCTGTAATTACCTGTTAATAGCTGTACTTAAGATAATTTGTCAGAAAAATGGAAGTGTATGCCATAGTATCATTCAAAAGGGAATTGGAGAAAAGGTTGAAAAGGCAAAAAATGCCTAAGGTGCAAGGAAATTGGAAGAATTGGAGAGTTCTTTCAAAGCATACATCAGGCCAAGGACGGGCCAAATGGCCTCCCTTCTTCTCTGTGATTCTACGATCACGGAGAACAAAGGGTTGGTAAAGTTTTTTTTGCTGCAATTCATGGGTGAGGCACACACTTTAAACCTTGTGCCAAGTCTATCTCTCCTTCCTGCCAAGTTACACCCTGAGCAATGTCACGGCTCGATCTATTGGACTACGAGTAAAGGTTACGGAGTCAATGGAGGCTTCTGTTTATCTTATTAATTTAAAAGGAAATTACATTGTGCAAGTCGAGAAGAACAATAAAATATGCCTGAACTGATGAGACCCATGCTGTCATTCACACTATTTCCATTCTATGTGAGGTGGCCATTTACTGACAAGCCGGAATGTACAGTACACACAGATTCAAAGTATAATGTTCGGAAACTCCTATTCAGTGGATGCTCAGTGCATTCGGCATTTTTACAAAAAATTGACACTAAGCCTTCTATGATTCCCCCCACCCCATCCACTCCTTTTATCGTCAGATTCTGAAGCGTTGTTCCAAGCCCTTGAACGCGTTGAAACTTAATTCACTGAATGCAACAAAACCGACAACTGAATAGGCGCCGGAGCAATTCAACATAGTTCATAGACTGCCGTGGAGAAAGGGATTTCCTTTCGATGATGAACTGAATGTTTTATTGTTGGATGATCTGCAGAAACTACTTTTCTCGTTCATATCACAAACATGGGAAACGACTGGATTTCCTACTTTGAACTAGAACGCATAGCTAGAGATATGCATTGTAATAGGGGTAGCAATGTACATTAGAGAGAGGTATTTAAATCAAAAAGGAATCCAATCTAGGAACATAAAGAACTGGAAAGAGTTTCAGGGAGTGTGCTATTTGTGACCTCTTCGACCTAATCTGCTTGACAACATCTGAAACCCCTTTTCTCAATTTGTGTGTGTCGGTGAGTCTTAAAGAGAGGGGGCTGGGGGTCCCAGACAGCAATGTTTATATTTATTGTGCCAAGTAGACACGGTCTGCTTTTCATTATCTCTGGCCTGCGTTTCAAACGTTGTGAGCGAGTTCATTTCTTGTGCACTAGCCTTCACCCCTGGACGCCGGGGTGTGAGGGAACCTGACAATCTGGTGCTCAGGACACTGTGCTGCTGGGGGGGGGGTCGTTTAGAGCGCAACGAAATCTCTGCCGCTCTGTGGGTTAGGGGCTGTGTGGTTGAGGAATGTTTAGCTCTAGTCATTCCAGATCCAGTCATCTAACCATCCAAATCTCAAGTAATATTGACCCCACTCTCTGTGCACTTTCTGTATTCCTCGCTCTGTTCTGTCACCCTAACGTACTTTGTATGTTAATCTACCTGTACTGCACACAAAACTTTTCACTGTATCTAGGCACAAGTGACAATAATAAATCACGTTTCTAACGTGGGTGTGCTGACCCGTTGATGGCGGTGCCTAGATAAGTGATCAGGATAACTGATCAGCCAGGTTAGTTTAAAGTTGTAATTATGTAGCATAAGATGGAAAATAATATGGGTTAAGAAGGTAAGGTGGAGGCTGTTCGGCCCCTCAAGCCTGGTCTGCCATTCAATCGGATCAAATATTGATCAAACTGATCCAACATTTCTCAATGCATATTCCTGCCCTTACGAGAGCACGGGGAGGGGTGTTACCTCGAGTCTAGGCTTTGAGCAAAGTGGGATTCTATTTTATCCGAACTTCTCAGTCAGAATAAAACACCGCGATTCAAACGTCCCCATTCCATAACGAGAGGGAAGGCTGTTGATCCGAATTAATTGATAAACCCGATCCGATAAACCACTGTTCAGTTTGTAAGCAAGTGGGAATTTCTTCAAAAACTCTGAATAAAAACGCATGAAAAACAGACCCCCAAAGCAGGTCAGCGCTAGTTACGATTGGACAGAAAGTGGGAAAAGTTCAGTCGATCAGACAGTGTTGTTGGAGAATGAGGACGTTAAAATTTCAGATCAATGGGTGCTCTTTTCTGTCAGAACTGGGGAGACGTTTCAGGACCTTGTGTCCTCCGCCTGCTGTAGTTTGTATTGTTAGAAAAACGCGAACCACATGCGTTGGGGGAAAGCAATCCTGATTTGTGAAGAAAGATAAAGCAATCAATTCTCTTCCCCCCCCACAAAGGTCAAGATTTCAACTGCTTTTCAAAAACAAAAATTGCTGGAGAAACTCAGCAGCTGGGGAGAGAGAAAAACAGAGGTAATGTTTCGGGTCCAGTGACCCTTCTCCAAAAGTTGAAAGTGCTTTCCCTCTTCATGCCAGACCTGCTGAGTTCCTTTTGCTTTTCAGATTCCCAGCATCCGCTGTTCTATGTATTATTTCAATTTCCTTAAGGGGGTGAGTCTCCACTAATTGGAGCACAGAGCAGGACAGCACGAGAACAGGCCATTCAGCCCACCACATATGACTATCTATGCCTCAACTTTATAAACTTCTATCAGGTTTCCTGGAAATCTGTTTTCTAGGCAGGAAAAGTGATGACAGTGCAGGATAGGCTGGAAAAAGTTCTGGGGGTCACTAGACTTGTAACGTTAACTCCACTTTCTTATGCTGCCAGATATGCTGAGTTTCTCCAGCAATTTCTGTCTTTGTTTCAGATTTCCAGCATCCTCTGTAGTTTTTTTTGTGTGAGCTGGGGGCATAGTGGTTAACTGACTAAAACAGCCACACGAGTTCATGAGCTGGGAACCTGGGTTCAAATATTTGAAAAAAAATCCTAGCCATCATTAATGTCCTTTCTGGAAGGGAATCCGCCATTCTTAACCTAGTGTGGTTACAGCAGCAAGTCACTCGGTTCAGTGGCAGTACATTCACCTAATATTCCATGGTCATTTAAAAATAAATGATTGAGGGAAGGAGACGTATTATTTTATAGTGCCTTGTAAATCAAGGAAAATAACTAGCACTTCCTTCTCTCGTGCAAAGCATAGATTTAAAATATAGTTGACAAAGGGCCAAATAAAAGAAACAAATTATGAAGATTTGGAACCCGCTGCGTACCAGGATGTTGGAAGGGGGTTCGATTTGTACCTTTCAAAGGGAAATTAGATCAAAACTTGCAGGAGGCTGAGCGGGTTAATAGTGGGGGCTACTGGATAGCTTCAGGGAACTAAATGGGCAGATGCAGTTCACAAGTTACAATTTTTATTGTATCACTTTGTTCAAGGACGGCATTATTGTACAATCGACTCATTTATCAGGTTATGGCTTTGTGCTTGCTTGCAGGCTAGGCTTTTAGAGACTCCAATACTGCTCAAAACAGAAGTAGTTGATCAGTTATCAAAACGGTGGAAGTGATCGAGATCAGGATAAATGATCAGCCAGGTTATTTTTTTCTAAAAAAAAGGTTGCAATTATGTAGTTTAAGGCGAAAATAATCACACGGACATCAAGTGGATAGACAGCACTGGGAAAGTCTTGGGACTGGGATTCTGAGATTAGATTAGATTCCCTACGGTGTGGAAACAGGCCCTTCAGCCCAACAAGTCCACACCGACCCCCCCGAAGAGTAACCCACCCAGATGGTGGCACAGCACTGCTGCCTCACAATGCCAGGGACCCAGATTCGATCCCTGCCTCGGACAACTGCACATTCTCCCTGCGTCTGCGTGGGTTTCCTCTGGGTGCTCCGGTTTCTTCCCACAGTCCAAAGATGTGCAGGTGAATTGGCCATGCTAAATTGCCCTTAGTGTTATGGTGCATTAGTCAGAGGGTTACTCATCGGAGGGTTCGCTGTGGACTTGTTGGGCCGAAGGGCCTGTTTCCACACTGTAGGGAATCTAGTCAGATCCACTCCGGGACAAATTTAGCATCTGCACATCTTTGGACTGTGGGAGGAAACCCACGCAGACACGGGGAGAATGTGCAAACTTCTCACAGACAGTCGCCTGAAGCTGGGATCCTGGTGCTGTGAGGCAGCAGTGCTAACCACTGAGCCTCTGCCCATTCTGTTAGTTTTTGTTTGAGGGATCAATACTGTTCCTGGAGCCGGGAAGGATGTATTCCAGCAAGAATTTGGGACAATAATTGCAACTTCAGAAATGATAAATGCAGCGTTCATTGGAAATAAATCTCATCCACAAGATTCAGGGAGATGTGATAAAACGTACTCCTTCATGAGAAGCAACAGAGAAAACATCATCTAATCCCATTTTACAACCAAACTAATCCAATCCTAAAGGATTGCAGTCACCACCTCCCCCCCCCCCCCCCCCCCCCGTTAATCCATGCCGCTTTATATTTAAAAAAGACGAGTGGTGTATTTCATTTAAGGGATTTTTTTTGTCAAAATAAATTATACAGCCATGGAGAAATGTTACTCGAAATCTGTGATCCCTGTATGAAAAAAAAACTAAAACATGCAATTAAAAGAAACCTCTGAAAATATGAATGAGTTAATAGAGAGCTAGGAAAATATTGCAAATATTTCCTAAAGAGAAGGAATGCGATGCCTCCAAATCTTTTTGTTTAACCTTTGGATATAATCTTCGTCAATTATCTAAAGGCAACGTCAGTTTCATGAAATGTGCGTCTGGCAATATCCTCCTAAATTCTTGTAAGAGGCACAAGCAAAGAAGGATTGATCATAAATGAGGAGTGCGTACACCCTACAGCATGGAAACACGCCAGTTCGCTGAATCAGGGCATTGGTGTGTGTTTCTGATCCACATGAGCCTTCCTCCCTCACTTCATCTCATCTATTCTTTTATCTCAAGTGCGGATCTAACTTCCCTTTAACTGTGCCTTGCCTATTCATTTCAACCGCAGTTAAATATGTGCGTCTGTCTTTCGCAAATTTGCTTATCTGTGTAAAACGCACTGTCCACCTTTGTACTTCCCTGCGGTGCTGAAGACATTTCTGAATAGAATATGTGCACGGCCAGCCCCGTTTCCCCATTTGTCACAAATCTGTGTCTGCGTTTTTCAAGGAACTGTGATTGTACTCTATGGTAGCGAATTTCACATTTTTATCGCTCAGGACTCATTAGCATCAGTGTAGAACTCGTTAACCCAATGAATTCATTCAACAGACGAATGCTCTATTGGAAATTTAAATGTATAACGCCGATGAACTTCAAGAGAGGCCCAATGATGGGTCAGGTAAAGGAGCCGCGGTGAGAAATATGTCCCTGGAGACCACTATGTCACTAAACATGGAAACACACAGGTATGTGGGAACACAGGAACAAGAGTTGCATGTCAAACCTGCTCTACCCTTCAATGTAATCATGGCTGATCCATCCCAATGCCTCTTTCCCCAAACTATTCCAATCTCCCTTTATATCTCTTAATTTTGAAATTCTGGACTTCCCTAAATTTTGTAAGCTTCAATAAGATCACTTCTTATTCTTTGACAGTCTCCAGAATACAGTCTCATTATCCCGAATCTATCTTTAGGAGTGAGTCTTACTATTAAATAGGGTGATCATTTGTTAAACTACTTCCATGGCAATAATATCCTTCCTAAGCTAAGGATACCAGAATTGCACCATCATATTCAAAGTGCAATTTAACCAAGGTTCTATCCGATTGAAGCAAATTTCTGCTGCTCCTATACTCAAACCCTGTTGCAAAGAAAAATGCTAACATGCCAGTAGCCTTCCTAATTGCTTCTCCCACCTGCATGTTAGCCTTCAGTGTCTTATTGACAAGGACACCTAAATAATTCAGCAAGTTTGCTTGCTGAGCTGGAAGGTTTGTTTTCAGACGTTTCGTCACCCTACTAGGTAACATCATTAGTGAGAGTCTCCGGTGAAGTGCTGGTGGTATGTCCCACCTCTCTATTTATAGGTCTTGGTTTCTTAAGGTGGGTGATGTCATTTCCGGATCTTTTGTTTCCAAGGGAAGGTGGATAGGATCTAAACCAATGTGTTTATTAATGGAGTTCTGGTTAGAATGCCAAGCCTCTAAGAGTAGAAAGTAGTGATAGTGGGTTGTCTCTTTTGGTGGCTAGTTGGTGTTCATGTATCCTGGTAGCAAGTTTCCTGCTAGTTTGTCTGATGTAGTGTTTTTTTGTAGTTCTTGCTTGGTATCTTTTAAATTACATTAGTTTTGCTGGTGGTACCTAATGGATCCTTTAGGTTCATTAGTCACTGTTTAAGTGTGTTGGCAGGCTTGTGGGCTACCATGATGCCAAGGGGTCTGAGTAGTCTGGAAGTCATTTCTGATATGTCTTTGATGTAAGGTAATGTGGCTATAGATTTTGATTGATTTGTGTCTGCTTGTTTGGGTTTGTTTCTGAGGAATCAGCAGATTGTGTTTATTGGGTATCCAGTTTTCTTGAAAATGCTGTATACATATTTTTCTTCTGCTTTTTGTAGTTCTTGGGTGCTGTAGTGTGATGTAGCTCGTTGAAATAATGTCTTGACGCAGCTCCATTTTTTGTTGGGATGATTGCTTCTGAAGTTAATTATTTGGTCCGTGTGCGTTTTTTTTCTGTAGAGGCTGGTTTGAAGCTTTCCGCTAACTGTACGTTCAACTCTCATGTCTGTGAAATAAAGACATGCACGAGAATTCTTATAGGTACGACATTCTAACCAGAACTCCATCAATAAACACATTGATTTAGACCCCATCTACCTTGCCTTGAAAAAAAGAACCGGAAATGACATCACCCACCTTAAGAAACCAAAAGCTATAAATAGAGAGGTGGGACATACCACCAGTGCTTCACTGGAGACTTGCACTGATGATGTTACCTAGTATGGTGACGAAACGTCTGAAAACAAACCTTCAAACTCAGTGAGCAAACTTACAGACTTATCATCAATAGGGGCGGCACGGTGGCACAGTGGTTAGCACGACTGCCTCACAGCACCAGAGACCCGGGTTCAATTCCTGCCTCGGGCAACTGTCTGTGTGCAGTTTGCACGTTCTCCCTGTGTCTGCATGGGTTTCCTCCGGGTGCTCCGGTTTCCTCCCACAGTCCAAAGATGTGCAGGTTAGGTGAATTGGCTGTGCTAAATTGCCCTTAGTATTAGGTGAAGGGGTAAATGTAGGGGAATGTGTCTGGGTGGGTTGCTCTTCGGAGGGTCGGTGTGGACTTGTTGGGCCGAAGGGCCTGTTTCCACACTGTAAATAAAGTAATCTAATCTGAGTTACAAACCTTCTTAAAAGACAACTACACAAGCTTTATATATCTAAGTTTCTTACCAGTTAAGAAATACCCAGCACTAATACTTTCCTTAAATTGCTGAAAAGCTCCATCAGCATGTCAATGAATGGCTTCCGCTTCTATAAGCTGCAACCTTCCATGAACCATGGAGGTCCCCGCAATTGCAAGAAAATTTCAGGGAATGTGATGGGCAATGTATTCCTCTGACCAAAAGGGACAACCTCATATTGTCCATACTACATTTCATTTACCCTGTTCTTCCATGCTCACAAAGGCAGTGTCAATCCTCTTGAAGCCACTTTGTATCTTCATTATAGCACACATTCTCACATAGTTTTACATCAAATGTGAATTTGGAAACTTTACATTTGGTTCCTACTTTCAAATCATTGTTACATAATATGCACAGCTGGAACCTCGAGCACTGGTCCATATGGAACATCACTAATCACACCCTGCCAAGGTGTGAATGATTACAGAGAGTGGTGAACTTGGCCTGGACAATCACAAAGGCCAACTTCCCAACTATAGAATCCGCCTATCAGGCCCACTGTCAAGGAAAGGCCGCCAGCATTCTTAAAAGATCCATCTCATCCTGGCAATGTTTTTCTACAAACTCTACCACTGGAGAGAAGGTACAGAAGCCTGAACACAAGTACCAGCCAATCTCGTAACAGTTTCTACTCTGCTGTTGTTAGAACACTGAATGGACTCTCCATCTCTTAACATTCACCTGTACCTCTGTTTTTTGTTTTTGCTGCTGTTTACCTATTATTTACTAACTCTGCTACTTAATTTTGTGATCTGCCTGTATTGCTCACAAGACAAAGCTTTTCACTGTGCCTTAGTACATGTGACAATTAATTCAATTCAATTCAATTCAAATTCAATGCAATTCAATGATCTGTTACTTCCTCCCTCTTGCTTTCTGCATGTTAGCCAATTCTTAATCCATCAAAGCCTTCTGAAAATCCAAGTATGCCATGTTCACTAATTTCCCTTTATCAATTCTGTTAGTAACATCCTCAAAAATTCCAACAAGTTATTCAAACACGATTTACCATTCACAAATTCAATTTGACTGTGTCCAAGAATCTATTTCTCACATCCTTTACAATAGATTTGAGTATTTTCCCTACAATTGATGCAAAACTAACAGGACTGTAGTTCCCCAATTTCTCCCTGCCTCCCTCCTTAAAATAATAGGGTGACATTTGTTATTTTCCAATCTATGGAAACCAGCCACAATCTACAGAATTTTGAAAGATGGCTACCAACACATCCACTGTCTCCATTTTAAACATTCTCGGATATGGACTATTTGGTCATAGAATATTAGGTCCCGAGGACTTTTTCACCTCAGTTCTATTAATTTCTCCAGTCCATTTTGCCACAACTTTCTTAATAATACTAATTTCCTTCAATTCCTCATCCTCCCTAGTCGCTTGGATTTCTAATTCTGGGATTTTTCTTGTATCTTCATCAGTATAGACAGACACAAAGTAAATATTTTGCTTCTTTACTATTTAGAGTCAGAGAGATGTACAGCACGGAAATAGACCCTTCAGTCTTACTAGTCCATGCTGACCAGCTATCCTAAATTAATTTAGTCCCATTTGCCAGCACCTGGCCCATATCCCTCCAAACCCTTCCTATTCATATACCCATCCAGATGCCTTTTAAATGTTGTAATTGTACCAGCCTCCACCACTTCCTCTGGCAGCTCATTCCATACATGCACCACCCTCTACATGAAAAAGTTGCCCCTTAGGTCACTTTTTAATTTTTCCCCGCTCACCCTAAACCTAGTTCTGGACTCCCCAATCCCAGGGAAAAGACCTTGTCTCTTTACCCTATCTATGCCCCTCATGATGTTATAAGCCTCTATAAAGGTCATCACTCAGCCTCCGACACTCCAGTGAAAACAGCCACAGCCTATTCAGCCTCTTCCTATAGCTCAAACCCTCCAATCCTGCCAACATCCTTGTAAATCTTTTCTGAACCCTTTCAAGTTTCACAACATCCTTCCGATAGAAGGGAGACCAGAATTGCACACAATATTCCAAACTTGGCCTAACCAATGTCCAGTAACATGACCTTCCAACTCCTATACTCGGTGCTCTGACCAATGAAGGCATACCAAATGCCTTCTTCACTATTCTATCTACCTGCAATTCCACTTTCAAGGAACTATGAACCGAGGTCTCTTTGTTCAGCAACACTCCCCAGGGCGCTATCATTAAATGTATAAGTCCTGCCCCAATTTGCCTTTCCAAAATGCAGCACCTCAAATTTATGTAAATTAAACTCCACCTGCCACTCCTCAACCCATTGGCCTGTCTGATCAAGATCCCTTTGTCGTCTGAGGTAATCTTCTTCACTCTCCACTACACTTCCAATTTTGGTGTCATCGGCAAACCTACTAAGTGTACCTCCTATGTTCACATCCAAATCATTTATATAATTGACGAAAAGCAGTGGACTCAGCACTGATCCTTGTGGCACACCACTGGTCACAAGCCTCCAGTCTGAAAAGCAACCCTCCACCACTACCCTTTGTCTTCTGCTTTCGAGCCAGTTTTGTATCCAAATGGTTTGTTCTCCCTGTATTCCATGTGATCTAACCTTGCTAACCAGTCTACCAAGAGGAGCTTTGTCAAATGCCTTCCCAAAGTCCATATAGATCAAATTCACCACTCTGCCCTCATCATTCCTCTTCATTACATCTTCAAAACACTATCAAGCTAGTGAGATATAATTTCCAATGGACAAAGCCATGTTGACTATCCCTAACCAGTCCTTGCCTTTCCAAATACATGTAAACCGCGTCCCTCAGGAATCCTTCCAACAACTTGCCCACCACTGATGTCAGGCTCACCGGTCTACAGTTCCCTGCCTTCTCCTTATGACCTTTCTTAAATACTGGCACCACATTAGCCTACCTTTAGTCTTCCAGCATCTCACCTCCCTAATCTTTATTATAAATTCTCCTGACTTTGCCTGTAATGGACCCACATTTCTCGTAGACAAATATTTCCTTATTACATATCCATAAAGTCAATTTTTAAAGTAAACAAATCCAGTCCTTATGCTTTTCTTTGCAGGTTTACATTCATATTCTGTTCTACCTTTGTCAGCTTCTTGGTGTATTATGGTCACTTATTCCTTTTGGCTCTGAGGAAGAAGTGGGGCTCCAAAGGCTTGCGGTTTCAAATAAACCTGTTGGACTATAACCCTTTGTTGTGTCATTTTTGAACAAGATTATTAATTAGACCTTTTTTTTGTAACATAATACTACATCTAAAATATTCTCGGTTTTCTGTTCAGTTCTGTTTATCAACTTCTTTGGTGTATTCCAAACCCCTCCCAATTCACAGGTTTACCAATATTTTAGGCCTTTTCTTTTAATCTTATATAATCCTTAATTTCCTTTGATGTTTGTACCTTTGTTCAAATTCACCTCAGCCAATTTTCCCTTCACACTATTATAATTTTCTTTGTTCGAATTCAACACCCTGGCATCAAATTGAACTACCTCAGTCAAATGGAATATAATGTGGTAAAATACTAAGTTATGCACTTTGGTAGGAAGAATAGAGGAGTGAATATTATTTAAATGGAGAATGACTGTGGAAAGCTGCAGCATAAAGGGAATTTGGGGATCCTATTGCATGAATCATAAAAAGCTAGCACCCAAGTTCAACGTACAATAGGGAAGGCAAATGGACTGTTGGCCTTTATTGCAAAGGGAATGGTGTATAAAGATGCTAAAAATATACAGGCACACCTCAGGCCACAACTGGAATATCGTGAACAGTTCTAGTCCCCTTATCCAAGGAAAAGACTAGGTTGACCCCAGGTATGGAGAGATTTTCTTATGAGAGGTCAAATAGGTTTGGTTTATACTGATTGGAAGTTAGGATAGTGGAAGGAAATCTTATTGAAATGCATAAAATATTCTGAGGGGACTTGACAAAGTTGAAACAGAGAGGATGTTTTCCCTTGTGGGAAAGTCTGGGAACAGATTAAAGAGTCAGACATTTCAGACAGATGAAGAAGATTCTTTTCTCTGAGGGTGGTGAATCTGTGAAATTCTTTAATATAGAGGGCTGTTAAGACTGGGTCAATAAGTATATTCAATGCTGAGACAGTTTTATTTGGTGAGGGAATCAAGGGTCATGGGGAAAAGGCAGGAAAATGGAGTTGAGAATTGTCAGATAAGCAGTGATCACATTGAATGATGAAACAGACGCAATGAGTTGAATTGCCTAATTCTGCTAGGTTTAAACATAATGTACAATTCTATAATATTATGGCCATTTATTCCTATAGGCTCTGTTACAACTCTGTTATTAAATAACTCATTGTTCTCACAATACTGAAAAAATAGCCTATTCTTGATTCAATTCCTTAACATATTGCTCTGGAAACCCATACCCAATACACTCCAGAAACTCATCCCCTGCAGCATGATTACTGCACTATCTTTGCTGTATACTTCTTTTATCTCCTGATTTATATCATGCCCCACGCCATCTGTTCTGTTTGGTGACTTATAAAAAACTCTCACCAAAGTTTGCAGCCTCCTGCTGATTCTTAGCTCCACCAAAATTCAGAGATCAGCCTCTGCAGCAAGTGAGACTTGAACCTGAGTCTTCAGGCCCAGGGATAGGGACACTACCTCAACAGAACCCTCCCATTAAGATGTAATGTGTCTAGCTTGTCCGGGTCCCTCCTGCAGAAATCTGATACCTTCCCTCCTGTACTAATGCTTCAGCTATTTGATCAACCAACTAATCTCGCAATTCCCAACATCACCAGCACTTGGCACTGACAGATTACTGCCCTTGAACTTCTGCTTTCTGATTTCCTTCCCAATTCTCTGAAATCTGCTTTCAAGGACCTCATTCCTAATGTAGACAACAATCTCTGGCTGTACAGCCTTGCCCAGAAGGCTAGCCTAAAGCTTCTCTATGATATCCCTGACCTTGGCACCAGGGAGGCAGCATTTGTCCTGGAGTTATGTTTATTGTGGAGAAGTGCTGTCTAAAGTCTTGGCTATGGTTTCCCCTATCATTACTGTGCTCCCTTTCTTCTCCTGTAAAGCTGAGTTGTCTGTGGTGCCTGGGTACACTCCCCCAAGGAACCACCACTTCCAATAACATTCAAAAGGAAAACCAGCTAGCCAGCACAATAGACTCAAGGGGCTCCTGCCCTGCTTGCCTGGATCTCTTGGATTGCCTCATGATCACCTTAACCAGCAGTGAGAACAATTCTCGAAAACGGCTATCCATGTATTTTTCTGCTTCCAGATACGCAACAGTGACTCCATCTGCAATTGAGTTCTAAAACCCAAGCTTGTGTAGCTAGTGATACTTCATGTTGATACGTTTGTCTTGGAGACATGGTGCTTTTATGGCTTCCCACACATTGCAGGATATATATTCCACTTGGTTGAGCTGCCCTCCTATACTGTGACTTTTAAAATTATTTATCACAATTAGAGTAAGTACAATAACCTCAGTTACTAATCAGCTTCTCTTTCTGTATCAAAATAACAGCCAATTACTAGAAACAGAAAACAGATGCAGATGCAGGCTATTCAGCCCTTCAAACCTGCAGTACCATTCAATATGATCATGGCTAATCATGCAATCTTAGTACCCCATTCCCGATTTCTCTCCGTACCTCTGGATCCCTTTAGCTGCAAGCGCCATGTCCAGCTCCCTCTTGTATGTATCTAACAAACTGGTCCCAACAGCTTAATGTGGGAGAGAATTCCACAGGCTCCCTACTCTCCGAGTGAAGAAATTCTTTCTCATCTCAGTCCTGAATGACATACCCCTATTCTTAGACGAATTCTGGACTTGCCCCAAATCGGGAACATTCTTCCCGCATCTAGTCTATCCAGTCCCATCAGGATTTTATAAGTTTCTATGAGATCCCCCCCTCGTTCTTCAAAATTCCAGTGAGTTCAAGCCCAGTCGATCCAGTCTTTCCTTAAATATCAGTCCTGCCATCCCAGGAATCAGTCTGGTGAACTTTCATTAGGCTCTCTCAATAGCAAGGCTGACTAGAAGCTGACAAAGCTAGTAAAACAAGGGAGCATATCTTTTTTCTCATCGAATTCCTTCACTCACCAAACTCCAACTTTACATTCTGTGCATCTAAAGCAATACTCAGTGAAAACCAAAACATCACTGAGCGATGCCTTTTTTATGTTCGCTGAAAAACAACTGAAGTCAAGGTTCTGAAAACTAGTATTAACCAGCCACCCCATTAATCTGCAGCAGCTGTTCTTAGAGCTTGTTTACCTCTGTTTTAAGATTCAAACAACATTTAATTTCTCTTAACATAAAGATTAATTTTGGAATTAACTAAGAAAAACAAACCTTTAGAGATGTATTAACCATTAAAGCTCTCCCACTCAGTAGTTCCCAAGATTAAGTCTAAAGGCTCCTTGTGTTGGTGTCCTGAAAATCTCTATTTACTGGGAAGACAAGAGTAAGCACTTTGGGATACTCAAATAAACTTCAGAAGGAGTATTGAAAAACAGAAAACTCAACAGTCCTGAATGCAAGCTTCCTAGACACTTCCAATTGCAGGTGTCAGTGGGGGAGCACTTTGGGGCCAGCGACCATAATTCTATTTGATTTAAAATAATGATGGAAAGGGATAGACCAGATCTAAAAGTTGAAGTTCTAAATTGGAGAAAAGCCAATTTTGATGGAATTAGGCAAGAACTTTTGAAAGCTAATCAGGGGAAGATGTTCACAGGTAAAGGGACGGCTGGAAAATGGGAAGCCTTCAGAAATGAGATAATGAGATTCCAGAGACAGTATACTCCTGTCAGGGTGAAAGGAAAGGCTGGTAGGTATAGGGAATGCAGGATGACTAAAGAAATTGAGGGTTTGGTTGAGAAAAAGAAGAAAGCATACGTAAGATATTGACAGGATAGATCGAGTGAATCCTTAGAAGAGTATAAAGGAAGTAGGAGTATACTTAAGAGGGAAATCAGGAGGGCAAAAAGGGGACATGAGATAGCATTGGCAAATAGAATTAAGGAGAATCCAAAGGGTTTTTTTTCAAATACATTAAGGACTAAAGGGTAACTAGGGAGAGAATAGGGCCCTTCAAAGATCAGCAAGGCGGCTTTGTGCGGAGCCGCAGAAAATGGGGAAGATACTAAAAGAGTATTTTGCATCAGTATTTACTGTGAAAAAGGATATGGAAGATACAAACTGTATGCAAAAAGATGGCAACATCTTGCAAAATGTCCATATTACAGAGGAGGAAGTGCTGGATGTCTTGAAACAGGTAAAGATGGATAAATCCCCAGGACCTGATCAGGTGTACCCGAGAACTCTGTGGGAAGCTAGAGAAGTGATTGCTGGGCCTCTTGCTGAGATATTTGTATCATCATTAGACACAGATGAGGTGCTGGAAGATTAGAAGTTGGCTAACGTGGTGCCACTATTTAAGAAGGATAGTAAGGTCAAGCCAGAGAACTATAGACCAGTGAGTCTGACCTCGGTGGCGGGCAAGTTGTTGGAGGGAATCCTGAGGGACAAGATGTACATGTATTTAGAAAGACAAGGACTGATTAGGGGTAGTCAACATGGCTTTGTGCGTGGGAAATCATGATTGAGTTTTTTGAAGAAGTAACAAAGAGGATTGATTAGGGCAGAGCGGTAGATGTGATCTACATGGACTTCAATAAGGTGTTCAACAAGGTTCCCCATGGGATACTGACTAACAAGGTTAGATCTCATGGAATAGAGGGAGAACTAGCCATTTGGATACAGAACTGGCTCAAAGGTGATGGTGGAGGGTTGTTTTTCAGACTGGAGGCCTGTGATTAGTGGAGTGCCACAAGGATCAGTACTGGGCCCTCTACTTTTTGCCATTTACATAAATGATTTGGATGCAAGCTTAAGAGGTACAGTTAGTAAGTTTGCAGATGACACCAAAATTGGAGGTGTAGCGGACAGTGAAGAGAGTTACCTCAGATTACAACAGGATCTTGACCAGATGGGCTGAGAACTGGCAGATGGAGTTTAATTCGGATAAATGCAAGGTACTGCATTTTGGGAAAACAAATCTTAGCAGGACTTATACATTTAATGGTAAGGTCCTAGGGAGTGTTGCTGAACAAAGAGACCTTGGAGTTCAGGTTCATACCTCCTTGAAAGTGGAATCGCAGGTAGATAAGATAGTGAAGAAGGCATTTGGTATGTTTTCTTTTATTGGTCAGAGTATTGAGTACAGGAGTTGGGAGGTCATGTTGCGGTTGTACAGAACATTGGTTAGGCCACTGTTGGAATATTGCATGCAATTCTGGTCTCCTTCCTATTGGAAAGATGTTGTGAAACTCCATATCTTTGCACGTTATTTCTATCAAAATAATCATCCAAGTGTCCTCTTGAATTCCTCAATTGAACTTAGCAAAGATGTTGTGAAACTTGAAAGGGTTCAGAAAAGATTTACAAGGATTTTGCCAGGATTAGAGGATTTGAGCTAGAGGGAGAGGCTGAACAGGCTGGGGCTGTTTTCTCTGGAGCGTCAGAGGCTGAGGGGTGACCTTATAGAGGTTTACAAAATTATGAGGGGCATGGATAGGATAAATAGGCAAAGTCTTTTCCCTGGGGTCAGGGAGTCCAGAACTAGAGGGCATAGGGTGAGAGGGGAAAAATATAAAATAGACCTAAGGAGCAACTTTTTCATGCAGAGGGTGGTACGTGTATGGAATGAGCTGCCAGAGGAAGTGGTGGAGGCTGGTATGATTGTAAAATTTAAGAGGCATTTGGATGGGTATGTGAATAGGAAGGGTTTGGAGGGATATGGGCCGGGTGCTGGCAGGTGGGACTAGATTGGGTTGGAATATCTGGTCGGCATGGACGGGGTGGATCAAAGGATCTGTTTCCATGCTGTACATCTCTATGACTCTATGACTATGATATCACAAACAGTAAATGATCAGACAATCCCAGGTGATGATAATGTGATGATGGCTGTTCCTGTTTGGAACCAGGTCAGACTGATGTGTTGCACTACTGTTAGTAACTTATGTAAAGCAAAGGTTCGCTCATTATCCATCTTGTGCATGATATATTTCAGAAAGTTTAGAAGAATCAAGAATGATTGTAGAAATTAAATGCCTTCATACTGTAACTTGCCAAAATTACACGCCCACAACAAAAATACTCATCAAAAAAAAAGAAAGAATGCATTGAAATCCATAACCACGTCTGCATCAGCAATGTTTGACAACAAAACAGCTGTCCTTAGGCGACAGAGCTATGTTTGTGAAACGTTTTCTGGGGCTAAGCATGCTATATGAATGTAAACTGTAACTTCCAGGTGCACAGTTCTAAAGGATACTACCATTAATGGGTATACATCTTAAACTGGTGGCAAACCAACATTAGGAGTTATTTTTCAATGGAGGTATCAGGACAAATAGCATTTTATAGATTTAAGCAACCACAAAATTAAAAAAAATATATAAACAAGTGACTAAGAATACAGTATACAAACTTGTATAGGATGGGCATGTAGGTTTTTGCACTGATTTGGTAACGTTTGGGGAGGGATACGTCGCACTGTGAGTTATATGAATAGCTCTATTTTCAGACACAATTTACAAAGTGGCAGGCATCACAATCCTATTCTGAACATATGTTGGAAGATTCCAAATAGAAGTATTTGTCTTTCCAGCAATTGTTTTTCAAAACAAAATGCAGAATTCCTGCTTGAAAAAACTATGGTGATAAGTATTAGAAGTAGTGTAAAGGGTTACTAGATTTATATTTTTATGCTGTGCTCAATTCTGTATTAAAAACAATGAGTTTGATCGGAAATAAATTTTTCATAATCTTGGTTGGGTGGGATAGGAGAGAAGTTTTTTCTACTCATAAAAACAATAAGAAAAAGAGGGCACAGATTTAAAGTGATTTTTGAAAGGAGCAAATGTGATATCATAGTCATAGAGTCATAGAGATGTACAGCATGGAAACAGATCCTTCGGTCCAACCCGTCCATGCCGACCAGATATCCCAACCCAATCTAGTCCCACCTGCCAGCGTCCGGCCCATATCCCTCCAAACCCTTCCTATTCATGCACCCACCCAAATGCCTCTTAAATGTTGCAATTGTACCATCCTCCACCACTTCCTCTGGCAGGTCATTCCATCAACGTACCACCCTCTGTGTGAAAAAGTTGCCCCTTAGATCTCTTTTATATCTTTCCCCTCTCATCCTAAACCTATGCCCTCTAGTTCTAGACTCCCTGACCACAGTGTAATGACTTTGCCTATTTACCCTATGCATGCCTCTCATAACTTTTTCAACGTCTATAAGGTCACCCCTCAGCCTCTGACACTCCAGAGAAAACAGCCCCAGCCTGTTCAGCCTCTCCCTATACCTCAAATCCTCTAACCCTGGCAACATCCTTGTAAATCTTTTCTGAACCCTTTCAAGTTTCACAACATCTTTGCTAAGTTCAATTGAGGAATGCAAGAGGACATTGGATGATTATTTGGACAGAAATAACGTGCAAAGATATGGAGAAAAAGCAGGAAATTGGCACAAGGTAAAGACGGTCATATGAAGAGTTGGTACAGGCGCAATGGGCTGAATAGCCTTCCCCTGTGCACAACACTACTGTGAGCTTTAAGTGGCTTAGATAGTACATTACTAAACAGTTATGTTATGTACAATTGTAATCTCATTCTTTTCAAGACAAAACTGTTAGTTTTGGGTTATTTGAAGTATGTCAGAACTATTTTTTTACTACTGATTCAAGGCTGATATTTGTATACACAGATTATTTTTTTAAATTGTGACTGATAGAAAACATAATATCTTACAGATGGGGTACATTGGTGCACGAAGGAGAGAACAGATGGCTCGGAGTGAGTTTCACGTCTAACACACCAGAGGGTTTTGGATGACCTCCATAAACTACAAGAAGAAAGATCACGCAGTTTATAAACTTGAGCCAAATCACTACAGCATTGTAATATGGAGTAGACTCTTAACCAAATACTTTCACACTTAAGCTTCTATCTGAAACAGTTGCCAATTCTCCTCTATTACCAATGCACTTTGTCATTACGGCTACTGCGTGGAGTTGTGTAATTCCCTATGCTGCTATTTTCCTTTCTGTAATTCTGCTAGAAGGAAAAAAAGTGTATTGTAATTTTCAAGAAAATATTGTTTGTGGGAGATGGAATATCACTCATGGAGAGAACATGTGTAATCACAAAGATATATTTGCCATCGTCAGGAACTAGAAATTGTATCACTGTTTTCTAAAAACTCTCAAACTTCAGGATTTCAACATTTGCACAGAGATCCAGACTTTGCTGTCAAAATAAGAGTTTATTAGTGTGCAGATGGTACAGCAACTTCAGGCAAGGGCAGATGCACTGTTAAATATAGATATCCATAATACAGATTCTGAAACCCCCAGTTCAGTAATAGCTCCTGAGAAAACAGTAACATGCCCTCTGCCTCACCACTGAATGGTGTGAAATTGCTGCAATTGTACAGTTGATATAAATACAAACAGAAATGAGGGAGTTTCAATCCCAAGCATCATTTTAACAATGTGAAAAGCAATCGCTTGGTAGTACAGACGTATATTGCCGATGATACGAAGATAGGTGGACAGGCAGGTAGTACTGAGGAAGTGGGGAGGCTGCAGAAGGATCTAGACAGTTTGGGAGAGTGGTCCAGGAAATGGCTGATGGAATTCAACGTGAACAAATGCGAGGTCTTGCACTTTGGCAAAAAGAATAAAACACAGACTACTTTCTAAACGGTGAAAAAATTCGTAAAGCCACAGTACAAAGGGATCTGGGAGTGCTAGGCGAGGATTCTCTAAAGGTCAACATGCAGGTTGAGTCTGTGATTAAGAAAGCGAATGCGATGTTGTCACTTATCTCAAGAGGATTGGAATATAAAAACACCATTGTGCTACTGAGACTTTATAAAGCTCTGGTTAGGCCCCATTTGGAGTACTGTGTCCAGTTTTGGTCCCCACACCTCAGGAAGGACATACTGGCACTGGAACGTGTCCAGCGGAGATTCACATGGATGATCCCTGGAATGGTAGGCCTAACATATGAGGAATGGCTGAGGATCTTGGGATTGTATTCATTGGAGTTTCGAAGATTAAGGGGAGACTTAATAGAGACGTACAAGATAATACATGGCTTGGAAAGGATGGATGCTAGGAAATTGTTTCCGTTAGGTGAGGAGACTAGGGCCTGTGGACACAGCCTTAGAATTAGAGGGGGTAAATTCAGAACAGAAATGCGGAAACATTTCTTCAGCCAGAGAGTGGTGGGCCTGTGGAATTCATTGCCGCAGAGTGCAGTGGAGGCCGGGATGCTAAATGTCTTCAAGGCAGAGATTGATAAATTCTTGTTGTCTCGGGGAATTCAGGGCTACGGGGAGAATGCGGGTAAGTGGAGTTGAAGTGCCCAGCAGCCATGATTGAATGGCGGAGTGGACTCGATGGGCCGAATGGCCTTACTTCCACTCCTATGTCTTATGGTCTTATGGTCTTAAAGAAGACATGCTGTAAAAGCTTTTAATCAGGACCATTGCAAGAATTTCAAGGGGAGCAACAATTTGCACTGTATGAGACAAGGCTTCTAATTCTCAGGCAATTGATACTCATGGTTAAATTGTTGCCACAGAAAATGCACCAGGAAACTGTTTCTCCCCCATTCTTTTATCTAATTCAACTTTGGCTGCAAAGGATACAGCCCTGCATGTGAATATATACAGTTTTGAGTAAGCACAGTTGAGCCTGACCAGTTCTGATTAAGTTACTATTAAAATTGTTTTTTAGTTTAATTCTTAGCACATTTACAATTGTTTGTCACATACGGTCCAACTGCAGAATCACATGTAAAATTAGACCTTATGTTCTGAGCTTTGCAAGAACAATCTGGTTGAGCATGGTTAGTACTCTGCCTGTTGCAAACGGTAAAAGGGCATGCTGTTTGATGCAAGATGCCAATCCTCTACATGATGTCACACCAGCACAGAAATTCCTATATCTCATTTTATCTTATCTGTGATAAATATTATCATTGTTGCTATGGCAATGTGAAACTTCAACTATTGTGAACTTTTAACTTATTCCTTTATTTTCCTAGTTTAAACTATGAAAGACTTCAGTGTAAATTATTATCTATTTCTAATATTCTATGAAGTAAAGCTGAACATTTTAACTCTAATTTCTCTTGTTACTTTCCTACTACTACCTAAGCTTTCTTTGTACCTAGGTACCTCAGATGGTGTTCTGAGTGACACCATGATACACTTTTCATTGTATTCTTGCTTGAGTACAAGTGATAATAAAATCTAAAATCTAAATCATTTCTGAGTTGTCTTACCTTTTCAGGGTATTTTATTTATTAGAAATTTTAAAAATGTGAAATGGCCATTTTTTCGAATTTTACTTTGTGTGTTTTTCTGTCTCCTCATCCAATCTCTCTCTTCCTCTCCATTTCTCTTTTGAGGCCTAATTCGAAAATGAATTAACCAAGATTTCCTTCCTTCTCAAACCTGGTGCTGCCATTTCCAAACTCCTTCCATCCAATTGTTTCAGGAGAAACACATCACTCAAGTCCCAGATGTCCATTTACTAGCCTGTGACTTTATCAGCTCACATTTTCACCAACTCAGTCACAAAAAAATCTAAAACCCAAATATGAAAAGGCAAGTCCAACTATTGTTAGATGCCATCCAATGTTATTATTTATTGTAGAAGAGCAATTTGTTTTAAGAGCTTTACTCCTTTATTCTGTTTATATTTCTTATTCTCCTATTTATGGCTACTACTCTGATAGATTATACAAAAGCTAAATGACTGTCCTTGACATTCAAATAATACCTGGTGTAAACCTACTCCATATGAAAGGCAATATGCACTTATTTTGATTGAAACTTAATGGTAAATCATGCATGATGCAGTAATCTACTAAAAAATAGTGCACTCAGTTTGTACAATAAAATGATTAATTTTTGACTAGAAATGCTGCAGCAGAAGGGCAGATTTTAAAGCCTGGCTTAGTGTCTTATTTCATAGATAATACCTTTGACAGTGCTGCACTCCTTCAATACTGCACTAAACTGTCCCTCCTGTATGACGCCACGACTCTATGTGGTCATGTTACTGAATTGGCATCAGAAGTACCTGAGTCAGAACTGAGAATACTCCAACTGAATTGAGGCTGATCCAAACCTCAATTGCTACAAATTCTAGATAATGCTACGTTATGATTAAGGTCTGCTAAGTAAATGTTAACGCCAGTTTGTGGATTATTTGAAGAGATTCAGAGATACATTTGTATGGTTTACGAAATTTGTAACACCCACCTATTTTGACTCAGTTGTCAAAAGCCTCCTCCAACACTGTGATTGTTAGCCACATTAAGTCCTTCTTAAGTGAATCGTGCAGTACAGAAGACAGCCTTCAGATCTTTACTGCTAAAGGTACACTTTGTATACTAGCTCCTCTTTTCAACACAAGGCCCTTACCTTTGAATGTTAAGGCACTTGTTTATCCAAGTAAATTTTAAAGGTTGTAAGGTTACCTGCCTCAACTACCCTCCTAGTCAGTGCATTCCAAGTCCCCAGCACCCAACGGGTGAAAAATGCTTTCCTCAAATGCCCTCTAAACCTTCTGCCTTTCACCTTAAAATTATGTCCCCCTTAAAATTACTGACTGGTTGACTAAGGGTAATAACTGTTTTCTATCTGCCCTGTGCATGCCCTTCATATTCTTATATACCTCTCTCGGGTCCTCCTCAACATTCTCTGCTCCAGAGAAAACAACACAAGTTTATCCAGCCTCTCTTCGTCGCTGAAATGTTCCATCCAGGCAACATCCTGGTGAATTTTCCCTCTCAGTGCAACGATATCCTTCTATAGTGCGGTGAACAGAACTGCACACAGTACTCCAGCTGTGGCCTAACCAAAGTCCTATACAGCTCCAACATAACCTCCCTGCTCTTTATAATCTGTGCCTCGAATGAGAATGACAAGTGTCGCTAATGCATTCTTAACTACCCTGTTAGCCTGCCCTGCCACCTTCAGGGATTTGTGGACAAACATTTCACAATGACTATTTCTCCAAGCCTCCTCGTGTCCTGCCATTCATTAAGTATTCCCTTATTTATTTCCTGGCTTTTTTTCTTATTTTTGAATGCAATTTCCACAACTCCCCTCCCTTATGGACCGGAAATAACATTACAGGATAACCCACAAAATAACAGGTTACAAACGAAGAGCTTTTCTTATGTTGAATAACATTTGACATGTGGAACAGAACAAGTTTATTCATCTACCTTGCAAAATTCTGGTCTCCTATCATAAAAATAAATAAGGATGCACAGGAGGACGAAATAAAAAGATTTGGAAGGCTGATTCCAGAGAAGATCATATACAGTAAAGGTAAAGTTACCATAGTCATTAGAGAGACACACAACTGGTGGTGGCTTAACTCAAGGGTCACTGCATCTCAAATAAAGGGAGAGGTTGAGAAGTACATTCCTTCATGGTAACCTCATGGGAATTAAACCCATGCTGTTGGTGTCAGTCTGCATTGAAAACTGGCTAGTTACGCTAACCAATTCCCAGCCAGTAAAACATATTGAACAGGCTTCAAAAAGAGAGGCTTGAGAGGTAACCTGATGGAGGTTACCTGGTTCTTTCAAAAATTCCTTTTAGTGGCCCCTCAATAATTAGTGAGAAATTCAGGAGCAAGTAAGTAGGGAGATCTCAGATATCTGTGAGAAAAGTAGGCTTATAACAGTGGGGGATTTTAACTTTCCAAACGTAGACTGGGATTGCCATAGTCCAAGAGACTTGCATGAGGAGGAACTTGTTATGCGTTCAAGAAACATTTCTTATTCAATATGTAAATGTATCTACTGGAAAAGGAGCAATACTTGACCTTCTCTTGGGAAATAAGTCCCAGCAAGTGCCTGAGGTGTTAGTAGGGAGCATTTTGGAGCCAGTGATCATAATTCTATTAGTTTTAAAATAGTTATGGAAAAAGTATAGGCCTGTTCTGAAAGTTAAAGCTCTAATTTGGAGTAAGGCCAACTTAGATGGTATTAGACAGTAACTGTCAAAAGTAGACAGGGGGAGGCTGTTCACAGCTAAAGTGATGTCATGCATGTGGGATGCTTTTAAAAAGGAGATGACAAGAGTTCAGTGACAATATGTTCCTGTTAGCATGAAGGGCAACGCTGTAAGTATGAGGAACATTGGATGACTAGAGATATTAAGGTTTTGTTCAAGAGAAAGAATGAACAATATGTCAGGTATAGGCAGTTGAGATTAAGTGAATCCCTGCAAGATTACACATAAGAGTGAAATCGGGAGGGCAAAAAGACATGAGATAGCTTTGGCAAATAAGTTTAAGGAGAATCCTAAGAGATTCTGTCAGTACATTAAGGGCAAAAGAGTAACTAGGGAGAGAATAGGCTCTTTAAAGATCCACAAGGCTGTCTATGTGTGGAGGGAGAAGCTGGCGTTGGACTGGGGTGGACAAAGTTAAAAATCACACAACGCCAGGTTATAGTCCAACAGGTTTATTTGGAAGCACTGCTTCTTCATCAGGTTGTTGTGAAGCAGGACCATAAAACACAGAATTTAACACAGAAGATTCCAGTGTCATGCAGCTAAAATGATTTATTGGCCAAACCTAGATTGCTGAACGACAGGAGATGGGTGAGATACTAAACAAATATTTCACCTCAGTATTTAGTATGGAGAAAGTCATGGAAACTACAGAAATTGGGAAAATAAATTGTGATGTCTTGAAAAGAGTCCACATCACAGAAGAGGAGGTACTGAAGGTCTTGAAAAACAAAGACCTGATCGGGTGTATTGCAGGACACTGTGGGAAGCTAAGAAGGAGATTGCGGGGCCCCTTGCAGAGATACTTGTGTCATTGACAGTCATGGGATGGGTGCTGGAAGACTGGAGAGTGGCTAATGTTGTGCCATTGTTTAAGAATGGCAGCAAGGAAAAACCAGGGAATATAGACTGATGAGTCTGACATCCAGTCAGTGGTAGGTGTTGGAGGAGATTCTGAGAGCTAGGATTTACATGCATTTGAAAAGGCAAGGATTGATTAGGGATAGACAGCGTGGCTTTGTGCAGGGAAAATTGTGTCTCAAGTTTGATTGAGTTTTTTAAAAAGACAAGCTACCTGACGAAGGAGCAGCGCTCCGAAAGCTAGTGCTTCCAAATAAACCTGTTGGACTATAACCTGGTGTTGTATGATTTTTAACTTTTTTTAAACGAGGTTACCAAGAAGGCAGATAAAGGCAAAGGGGTAGACATTGTCTACATGGACTTTAGAAAGGCCTTCAATAAGGTCTTGCATGGTAGCCTTAATATGGTTAGATCACAAGGGATCCAGGGAGAATTAGGATACTGGATACAAAATTGCCTTGATAGTAGAAGACAGAGGGTGGTGGTAGAGTGTTGTTATTCAGATTGGAGGCCTGTGACCAGCGGCGTGCTGCAAGGATTGGTTCTGGTTCTATTGTTGTTCGTTACTTATATCAACGATTTGGATGAGAATATTGGTGGCATGGTTGATAAGTTTGCAGATGACGACAGCAAAAATGGTGGTATAGTGGACAGTGAAGAAGGTTATCTAAAATTATAATGGGACCTTCATCAACTGGGCCAATGAGCTGAGAAGTAGCCAGTGAAGTTTAATTTGGATAAACTTCAAATGGAGGTGTTGCACTTTGGTAAGGATAACCTGTGGGGGAACATAAACAGGGCCCTGGGATATGAGTTGAACAGAGTGACCTTGGTGTGCAGGTATATTGTTCCTTGAAAGTGGCAGCGCAGTAGACAGGGTAGTGAAGAAGGCATTGGCACACTTGCCTTTATTGGTCAGACCATAGAGTACAGGAGTTGGGAAGTCATGTTATGGCTGTAAGAGACATTGGTGGGGCCACCTTTAGAACACTGTGTGCAATTCTGGTCATCCTGCTATATGAAGGATGTTGTTAAATTAGAAAGTTTAGAAAAAAATTACAAGCATGTTATAAGGAAAGGCTGGAACTTTATTTCCCTGGAGCATTGGAGGCAGAGGGGTGATCTTATAGAGGTTTGTAAAATCATGAGGGGCATGGATAGGGTGACTAGCCAAGGTCTTTTGCAAGAGTAGGTAAGTCTAAAACTACAGGACATAGGTTTAAGGTGAGATGGGAAAGATTTAAAAAGGTACCCGAGGGGCAAATTCTTCACACAGAGGAGGTGGTAGAGGCAGCTACAATTAGAACGTTTAAAAGACATCTGAACTGGTACATTAATAGGAAAGATTTAGAAGGAAGTGGGCCAAACACAAGCAATGGGACTAATTCAGATCAGGGCACCTGGTCAGCACGGACAAGTTGGACTGAATGATCTGTTTCCATGCTGTATGACTCAATGACTCTATGGTGTTTGATAAGGTAGACATAAAGAGGATGTTTCTACTTGTGGAAAAAACAAGGCTGGGGTTATCAGTACAAATCTATCACTCAACAACCTTTTTTCTAAGTTGTGCAGTTGTTTCAAGTACCCATGCATATCCGATTGGTGTGACCAGTGCACCGATGCATTGACTTCTGATTTTGGAAATTGCTATCCCACACAGATCTTAGAGGCTTGCTTACCAAAAACAAATGGAGGGAATGTCAGTCACTAATATATCCAAACAAGAATCAGGATAAATGCCTGATTGACTAAATATCTTGGAAAGCCCGGTATGGCAACTGCTCCGTCCAAGACCATAAGAAACTGCAGAAAGTTGTGTGCACAACCCAGACCATCACAGAAGCCAACCTCCCATCCATGGACTCCATCTGCACTTCAAATTGCTACGGATAGACTGCCACATCAAAGACCTCTCCCACTTTGGTAATGCTCTCTTCCAACTTCCTCTGTTACTTTACACACCTCCTGTGCAGCGGTAATCTTGTACGCCTCACTCTGTCTAAGCAGCCTACGACTTCTATGTCCTTGTTTGCTATGATTGGCTTGTACTGCTCACAATACAAAACCTTTCACTGTAATTAGGTATATCATAGAATCCCTACAGTGGGGAAACAGGCCATTTGGCCCCACAAGTCCACACTGACTCTCTGAAGAACATCCCACCCAGACTCACCCCCATACCCTATCCCTGTAACCCTGCATTTCCCATGGCTAATCCACCTAACCTGCACATCTTTGGACTGTGAGAGGAAACCTGCGCAGACATGGGGAGAATGTGCAAACTTCACACAGTCACCTGAGCTTGGAGTGGAACCCAGGTCCCTGGTGCTGTGAGGCAGCAGTTCTAACCATCAAGCCACCGTACTACCCTGCATGTGACTATAGTAAATCAAATCAAATCAAGGCAAGGTGAATGCTCCCATGTCATATACTGGTTGGGTCAAATGGTTGCTATTAATTATATGTAAACAGTATCTCAAGAATCCAGTCCCTGAAACTGAAGAAACTAAATACAACAATTGCCATTTGGCTTACAAGAACTGTACAAAATGGTCATCATAAACAAAGGCGAATGTTAGACTTTCAGTATGTGACAGGTTTGGAACATCCCAATGTGTATGCGTCACTGGGTAATTATCATCCGTCTCTATTAAACACCCATCCAGGAAACCTGAGTGTTATGATTTATGGCATCAATCAATTTTACTTCTGCTAGGTGGTAGGAAAATGGAATTCTGAAGTAAGTACTGGTATGTCCATTGCAGCAGCGGGAGTGTGGAGATCAGAGATCAGGGCTGCCCGGAAGGTAAATTTCCCATTTAAATACTTTCCCCATGAATAAATGGAACGAAGGCTCAGCAGGAGTGGACGTGGACAATGGGATTGCTGGGCATGTGAACTGATAGAACACATGAACTATGGCTAAACCTGAGACACTACACGTGTAGTGTCTCCCACCTGTCTTCCTCCACTAACCAAAAAAAAGACCATATGTGAGGGTTGGTAAGGTAAGGCTTTTTTTTCCTAGTTGATTCAATCTTGCTTGGCAATTTAGAGCAGAATGGATGGAGGCTAGGGCAGTTGCATGCTCCACTTACAGGATGTGGGAGGGAAGGGTCATCACTGGCGTCTCTGCTGACTTCACCTGTGAGAAGTGCACCCAACTCCAGCTCTTCACAAACCACATGAGGGAACTGCAGCTGGAGCTGGATAATTCGGATAATTCAGGAGGCTGAGGGGGTGAGACAGAGGAATTATAGAGAGGTAGTCACACCTAAGTTACAGGATTGGTGACTGTTAGGAGAAAATAAGGGAATAGGCAGACAGTGCAGAGACCCGCTGGGGCTGTTCTTCTCAATAATAAGAATACCGTATTGGATACTGCTGGGGGGAGGGGGGGGGGGGGGGGGTACTTATCAGGGGAAAGCCACAGTGGCCAGGTTTCTGGCACTGAATCTGGTTCAGTAGCTCAGAACATAAGGGGGTAGAATAGGAGAGCGATAGTGACAAGAGATTCAATGGCGAGAGGAACAGGCAGGAGATTCTGTGGTCATGAATGAGACTCCCAGGTGTCAAGGTATGTTGCCTCCCAAGTGCCAGGGCCAGGGATGTCTCAGATCGAGTCCATAGGATTCTTAAGAGGGAGGGAGAGCAGCCAGAAGTTGTGGTACACATAGATACCAATAACATAGTTAGGGAAAGGGATAAGCAGCTGAAAAATGAATATCGGGAGTTGGGTTGGAAGCTAAAAGACAGGACAAGCAGAGTAGGAATATCAAGATTGCTACCGGTGCCATGGCGAGTGAGGCTATGAAAAGAGAGCGAGTGCAGATGAACACGTGGCTGCAGGGCTGGTATAGGAGAGAGGGCTTCAGATATATGGATCATTGGGATACCTTCTGGAGAAGATGGGACCAGGACAGGTTGCACCTGAACTGGAGGGCACCAATATCCTGGTTGGAAGGTTTGCTAGAACTCTTTAGGAAGGTTTTAACTAGATTGGCAGGGGGTGGGGACCAGAGCCAGAGCCATGGATCAGATGATGGAGTAGGTAGTAAACAGCCAGATACAGTGTGCAGAGAATCTGCTTCATAGGGCAAAGGTGCAGTCAGTGCGATGGGTTTAAATGTGTCTACTTTAATGCAAGAGGTATCAGGAATAAGGGTGACAAAGTCAGAGCATGGATCAGTACTTTGAATGATGATGTTGTGGCCATTATGGAGATTTGGATATCTCAAGGGCAGGAGTGGTTGTTGGATATTCCAGGGTTTAGATATTTCAAAAGGAATAGGGAGAGAGGTAAAAGAGGTGGGGAAGTGGCATTGCTAATCAGGGATAGTATCACAGCTGCAGAAAGGGAAGTCATCGAGGAGAGTTTGTCAACAGAGTCAGTATGGGTGGAAGTCAGAAACAGGAAAGGAGCAGTCACTTTATTGCGAGTTTTGTACAGACCCACCCCAATAACAACAGAGACATTGAGGAGCAGATTGGGAGGCAGAGATTGGAAAGATGCAGAAGTAATAGGGTTGTTGTCATGAGTGGCTTCAACTTCCCTAATATTGATTGGAATTTCCTTAGTTCAAATAGTTTGGATGGAACAGTTTTTGTCAAGTGCGTAATGGAGGGATTGCTAACTCAGTATGTAGATAGGCTGACTAGAGGGGAGGCCATATTTGATTTGGTGCTTGGCAATGAACCAGGCCAGGTGTCGGATCTCTCGGTTGGAGAGCATTTCGCTGATAGTAATCACAACTTCCTGGCCTTTTCTATACTTATGGGGAGGGATAGGAGCAGATGGTATGGCAAAGTATTTAATTGGGGGAAGAGGGAACTACAATGCTATTAGGCAGGAACTGGGGCACCTAAATTGGGAAGAAGTTCAAGGAAACGCACAACAGAAATCTGAAGGTTCTTTCGGGAGCACATGCTGATAATTGCTGGACAGGTTTGTTCCACTGAGGCAAGGAAGGGATGGTAGGTTTAAAGAACCTTGAGTGACAAGGGATGTGGAACATCTAGTCAAGAGGAAGAAGGAAGCTTACTTAAGATTGAGGAGGCAAGGATCAGACAGGGCTTTAGAGAATTACAAGGTAGCCAGGAAGGAACTCCATTTAAGAATGGACTTAGGAGAGCTAGAGGGAGGCATGAAAAAGCTTTAGCGGGTAGGATTAAAGAAAAACCTAAGGTGTTCTACACTTATGTGAGGCACAAGAGGATGGCTAGAGTGAGGGTAGGACCAATCAGGGATAGTGCAGGGAACTTGCGCCTGGTGTCGGAGGGTGTAGGGAAGGTCCTTAATGAATACTTTGCCTCAGTATTTGCTAGTGAGTGGGATCTTGTCGTTTCTGAGGACAGCATGAAACAGACTGATATGCTCGAACAGGTTGATGTTAGGAAGGAGGATATGCTGAAAAATTTGAAAAACATAAGGATAGATAAGTGCCCTGGGCCAGTCGGGATATACCCAAAGTTACTACAGGAAGCGAGAGAAGAGATTGCTGCGCCTTTGGCGATGGTCTTTGCATCCTTGCTGTCCACAGGAGTAGTGCCAGATAATTGGAGGGTGGTAAATGTTATTTCCTTCTGGGAATTAGAGACCAGTCAGTCTTACATCTGTGGTGGGTAAAATATTGGAGAGGATTCTGAGAGACAGGATTTATGATTACTTGGAAACACATAGTTTGATTCAAAAAAGTCAGCATGGCTCTGTGACGGGCAGGTCATGCCTCACAAACCTTGTTGAATTCTTTGAGGATGTAATAAAACACATTGATGAAGGTAGAGCAGTGGATGTGGTGTATATGGACTTTAGCAAGGCAATTAATAAGATTCCCCATGGTAGGCTAATTCAGAAAGTAAGGAGGCATGGGATACAGGGCAATCTGGCTGTCTGGATACAGAATTGGCTGGCCCATAGAAGACAGAAGGTGGTAGCAGATGGAAACTATACACCCTGCAGCTTGGTGACCACTGGTGTTTCACAGGGATCAGTTCTGGAACCGCTGCTCTGTGTGATTTTCATAAATGAGTTGGATGAGGAAGTGGAAGGATGGGTTACTAAGTTTGTTAATGACACAAAGTTTAGTGGAGTTGTAGGTAATGTGGAGGGCTGTTGTAAGTTGCAACGCGATATTGACAGATGCAGAACTGGACTGATTAGTGGCAGATGGAGTTCAACCTGGAAAAGATTGAAGTGACTCACTTTGGAAGGTCGAATTTGAATGGGGAGGGGGGGGGCACTTTAAACCGAGGCCTCCTGGTCCAGAATTAAAGATACTACCATTGTGCCAGAAGAGCCTTTTACAAGTTTTCTAGGTAATTAATTAGACAATGCCCTTTTCCTGTGGTTTGGGAATCTAAGTTAGTTATGCGGGAATCCTTTGATTTAATCTGCTCCTGAGTGGGACAAGAGTTGTCATCAGGCATTCAGAATCAGTCCAATGGGTTGGGGTGGTTAGACTGCTTGCTCCTCTTACAAGAATTTCTGTGTGTACATGTTATCTTGGAGTGGAATCACCTCATCCACCATTCAGTCTCTTAAAATTATGCAAAATACATGAGTTTTTCACTTTTTTTTGAGCCAGTTATTTTAATTAACACCACCTTGTAAAAGAGCAAACTTGCCAGGAACTGGCAGTTGTTACAGGGCACTGAAGGAACTTGATGCTATTCTTAATTCCAGTGAAATACAGCTTAGGGTCAGAGCATGTCATGCCATAACTCAGGAGGAGACCAGGGAATGGGTAATTTATTTGAGCTGGGGTGTATACAGTGAATTCTGTGATAGAGCACTGCTCCAGCCTGTCGTTTGTCTCCCTGGTCCAACCAGCCTCTCTCTTGTCTATTACTGTTGTCAGTGGAGTCTTCTGAGGAGATGTGATCCAAACATTAATTCTCAAAATGTTTGTGAATCCATACCTTAAACTTTTAATCAGAGGATACTTTGCTCAGGAAAAGGCAGAAGTTGCAATAGTATTGCACCTGACAGAACAGGGAGCTCAGGAGCCTAGAAAACTTTGAGGGTGAAGTCACAATGGTCCAGTTGTGGTGGAATAAGACTGTATAATTTTTAACTCAGAGAGAATTTAACCAGCCTGAAAGCAGTGGTCTATTGCACTCTCTTTCTGTGTAACTGTGTGAGCTGACGACCCATGGGAGTCTTCTTTACCACTTGTGGAGAATTCCTTGGAATCTATCTCACCATGACTGTTTCAGGAAGTTGCCCCAATGCCAGTAACTTGACTGTATGAGCAAAATACCTTGGAATCAGAACACAACTTGGGGACAAACCATAGTTATCCTTTTCTCCGCACCTCCCCCCCCGGCTAGAGTTTAGCTATTACTTGGCCAAAATACTTTGAAGTTGACACTTTGCAGAGTTTTCAATATTGTTGTTTCTCTTCAGGACGATATGGCTGTGTGTGTATTTGGGTAATCTAAATGGCTAGTCATAACATTTACATTTTGTTTCAGTACATTTGTGTTTTTTTATGAACCTATAAATTATCAATCACTAAAGAAAAACTGCTGACATATTCCTAACACTGCACCTTGCACAGAATGAAACCGATATAACTGCTAGATCACCAGCCTAATAACAGTTAAAACTTGTCGTGACCAGCAGAGAACTGGGACTAGAAAAGGGAGTAATGACTCCTTCAAACTCTGTCATAACGTGACCATAAGTAATTTTCTGAGGAAGGGTCACCGGACCCGGAACATTAACTTTGACTTCTCTACACAAATGCTGCCAGACCTGCTGAGCTTTTCCAGCAACTTCTGTTTTTGTTTCTGATTGACAACATCCACAGTTCTTTCAGTTTCCAAAAGTAATTTTGTTTTTTTGGACAGTTCTGTTGCAATGCACAAATGGCCGTAATCTTTGGACTCGTTTTTGATCTGATAAACATTCCTGTAAAGAGGGAAGGGATAGCAACTTGTTTGTCATTGTTACGACACAGGGTAAACCCTCCTGTTTAATTTAACCCAACAACACAGGAAAGATTTATCCCCCGTGCAATAATCTGTGAAAATTTTATAGGCCAAGAACTAGTTAAAGTAACAACTTTATTTCTTCAAGTACAACAGAGAATAATTAACTAACAACTATTCACAACTTCTTTATCTCACCTAACTTTTACTTTCCTTTCTATGATACTAGCCCGATAAAACCCCCTGATTAAGATTTACCAAAATTCAACTTTTCAAAAACCAGTCAGATGTTTGAATCTTCTTTTCTTCTTCTTCTTCGGGATTTCTGCTTCACAGATTACTGATTAATAAAGGTATCTTTGAGAGAACTATTTTTTGGACAGTCTTTTTACATGCTGATGGCTTGGCAGTTCTCCTCCCAACTTTCAGTTTTCCCTGGTCTTCTTCCCTCAAAGCATTGGATTGTGTCATTGGCTTTTAAGATTGTCAATATACTAAATTCAAACTGGATTGGAGTTTCGTATTTTTCAGGGTATAATTTAAACTGATTGATCTAATTCAAATCTGTTTTGTTGTTTCCAGGCAACCAGCTATTCTAGCTACCCCAGCAGCTGGAGTACATGTTACACTTATCTTTTTTCAGAACACTTGGTGCTGTCAGGTAGTTTTTGTTAGCTTTCAACTCTCTTAAAAAGGTACAGCACACCCACATCTTCATAACAGTCATAGAAGAGGTTTATTGACATAGAATATAGAACAGAGAACATAGAAAAGTACAGCACAGTACAGGCCCTTCAGCCCTCAATGTTGTACCGGCCTTTTACCTTACTCTTAAAATCAGACTAACCTTGATAACCTTCACTGTACAATCTCTCCATGTGCCTACCCAAGAGTTGCTTAAATGTCCCTGATGTCCCTGACCCTACTACCACTGCTGGCAGTACATTCCACATACCCACCATTCTCTGTATAATGAACCTACCTCTGACATCACCCCTAAACCATCCACTAATCACCTTAAAATTATGCCTCCTCATGACAGACATTTCTGCCATGGGAAAAAGTCTCTGTCTATCCATTCTATCTATGCCTCTGAACATTTTACACACCTCTATCAAGTCACCTCTCATTCTTCTTCATTCCAATGAGAAAAGCCCTAGTTCCCGCAACCTTTCTTCATAAGACATACCCTCCAGTCCAGGCAGCATCCTGGTAAATCTCATCTGCACCTTCTCTAAAGCTTCCACATCTTTCCTACAATGAGGTGACCAGAACTGAACAGAATATTCCAGAGTGTGGTCTAACCAGCGCTCTGTAGAGCTGCAGCATAACCTCATGGCTCTAAAGAACAATCCCCCTGCTAATGAAAGCCCAACACACCATACGCCTTCTTAATGACCCTATCAACTTGGGTGGCAACTTGGAGGAATCTATGGACATGAACCCCAAAATCCCTCTGTTCCTCCACACTGCCAAGAATCTTGCCTTTAACCCTGTATTCTGCATTAAATAATATATCTGAACAGGTTGATTAGAGAAATACCTGGAACACTTGTAGATTTTTTTTCTAGCCAACCTGTTCAGAATGGAGCAACTCCAGCGCAGCTGGGACTTGAACCCTTGGCTCCTAGTCCACAGGGATGGAAACTACCACTGCAACACAAGTAGAGAGGAGATGATGGCAAAATGGTAATATCATTGGACTAATAATGCCGAGGCCCAGGTTTAAACTCTGGAGGAACACAAGTTAAAATACCACTACAAAAGTTAGTATTTGAGAAACATCAGTCATTGAGAATAGACTGAAGAGTTTGGGACTGCTCCCCTTGGAGAGATGAAGGCTAAGAGGAAATCTGATAGATGTTCTCCGATGAGAGGTCTGGATAGAGTAGAGAAGGAGAACTGTTCCCGCTTGTCAAAGGATCAGGTATGAGAAAGCACAGATGAGGTGATTTGCCAGTGTAGAAAAGGGGGCACAAGTGGGTCTAGTTTGCAATTTATTGCCTGTAAGTATGGTGACAGTAGAGTCAATTGAGGCACTCAAGAGAGCTTTACTTCTATTCAAATAATCATCCAATGTGCAAGGCAGAACAATAACTAAATGATATGCATTTGGAGAGTCAGCGCAGGCACAGCTGGCTGAATGGCCTCCTTTCCTGATGAAGGGCTAATGCTCGAAGTATCGATTTTCCTTCTCCTTGGATGCTGCCTGACCTGCTGTGCTTTTCCAGCACCACACTCTTGACTCCTTCTGTACCAACACATGTTTAAGTGAGTCAATGAATAATGAACACAAGTGTTCAGAGAAAATAAAAAGAAACATTCAATATTTTTCATGCCCTGTCATTTTTTTCTCCAGGCATTTCTCAACAATGTGCTGGAGATTAATCTTTGGTTCCTGGATGCTGCAGGCCAGTTATGGAGGTTTGGCAATTAATATTACTTCTATGTTGAGTAGATATTGCTGTACACTAGCTCATGTAACATGTAGGCAACAAACAGGCTGCTTGTAACCAAGGATTCTTTAGATTCAAGCAGATGGAGCAAACAGAAATTAAATGGAACATTGTAGGAGCAAGTTACTGCAGATGCTGGAATTTGTACTGAAAATAAAATAAAATGCTGGGGATCACATGGGTCAGGCATCCATGGAGAGACAGCAAGCTAATGTTTCATGTCTAGATGACTCTTCATCAGAGCTAGAACATTATTGGCAATAAGACAGCATGGTAGCTCAGTGATTAGCACTGCTGCCTCACAGTGCTAGGGATTTAGGTTCGATTCCAGCCTTGGGCAACTGTCTGTGTAGAGTTTGCATGGGTTTCCTCCGGGTGCTTCAGTATCCTCCCACAATCCAAAGATGTGCAGGTTAGGTGAATTAGCCATGCTAAATTGCCCATAGTGTTCAGGGATGCATCAGTAAAGTGCATTAGTCAGGGGTAAATAAAGGAGAATGAGTTTGGGTAGGTTACCCTTCAGCGGGTTGGTGTGGACTTGATGGGTTGAATGGCCTACTTTGACTCCTACAACTTATGGTCTTAGACCATAGAGTCCCTACAGTGTGGAAACAGGCCATTCGGCCCAATTTTCTCTGCCATTCAGTCAGATATTTTCAGACCAGACTTCTAAGCAGAAAAGACTTGCAATTCAAAATCTCAAAAAAATGGTGAGGTGTATTATCAAAATATACATAATTGGACGGTATCTTATTAACTTAAATCATTTACAAAAGAGGACATTAAAACTGTCAGTGTATAAGTATCGTGTGTGCCCAATCTTCACTGGACTCCAGATGGAGTTGAATAAAGCTTTGCATCAAGTTGCATTTACACAGCAACTGTTATTTTTGTTTTACAGGAGGATGAAGCACAGCTGGTCAGCCAGCATCCAACAGCAGGAGGAGACATTAGAGCAGCTGAAGAGAAGTGCCTCAAAGAGAGAGGGGGGTGAGGTCTAGGATGGGAATTTCAGAGCTTTGCCAGTGAAAGCTCAGCTCCCAGTGATGGAGTGGTTATTATTATGAAGGATATGTAAGAGCCCAGAATGGGAGCAGCACAGGGATCTTGCAGCGTTCTTCTGGATTTTAAAGAGATAGGAATTTGAAATTAAAGATTAATTGGTTTAACCATGAGACATCATAGCTCAGGCAGGGATGAGGATGGGGGGGAAGCAAGAATAGAAACAAGACAGTGGTGAGGATGGTAGGAATGTCGAGGAAAAGAATGTGAAGATGAGATGATGTACAGGAGACAAGGAGAGAAGGAAACAAGAGGAGGAGGAGGAGGAGGCACACAGGAGGGAGTTTAGCTGTAGAAAGGGGAGACAAAGTCAGAGATGAAAGAGATGGAGGAGATTAAGTGTTTAGTCACTGGTCATTGTAGGAAAGTCCTAATGAAGGGCCTTTGTCCGAAATGTGGATTTTCCTGCTCCTTGCATGCTGCCTGACCTGCTGTGCTTTTCCAGCAACACTCTCATCTTGATTATAGGAAAGCAGCAGTTGACTTGAACACAATCAGCTGCTAAAAACTGCAGCACTAGGGATGTCTTGTTCTCTTAGAAACAGAGTGAAGGAATCTTCTACAACCACCTGAGAGAGCCTCTGTTTAATGTTTTATTTGAAATTCAGGTCATTGCTGCTTCAGACAGTGGCTTTAATTGGTGTCAGCCAGAATGAAGAAATGTAAAGACCAAAACTGCTGAGTCTCGTCATAAATAAGTAAAGGGACATGAATGTGGAACAACTCTCAAGGTGGAAGAGGGCGGGGGAAAAATAAACAGGACGAAGTTAACAACGTCAAGCTGTTGACCAGGTAAGTAAGGCAACAGCAGGGAAGGTGCAGAGTCACTAACCTGCAATGACAGTGTCTGCAGACACACACTCCGCGCTCCGAGCCCATACATTGGACAGGCGCCGTGGAAACTCACACTGCACCCGCTTTATTCACGAAAGATTCTTTTTCACGTGTGCTCCTGAGGTCGGCCAGTGAGATCTAAAAAGATTAAACTGCAGCCGGAAGAAAAAGCTGCAATGTCCGCCCCTTTTTAATTTTGGTTCCCGGGTCACCAAAACGGAGTCAAAGGCAGAAAGTTTCTCGATATATTTCACCAAAAAAAAACTTTTTGCCGTCCTTAGCATTTCTTAAATGTGTAATTTTCCCAGACTTTCAGTTAAAATATTCTTCTTCCAACACCTGGTCTAGCTGAAATGTATGTCATAAATGGGATTAGTTTACTCCATTATTGGCTATACTTGTGAAAGAATTGTTTTTCCGTCTAATTTCAGTTCAATGCCTGTCTTACAAACTATAAAAACCGAAAGAACTGCGGATGCTGTAAATCAGAGACAAAAATAGAAACTGCTGGAAAAGCTCAACAGGTCTGTGGAGAGAAATCGAGTGACTTCTCCTCAGAACAAATAACAAATTATAATCTGCTTTCAAGCAAATTTGCTTCCTCATTTTTATTTTGCACGCATCCTCCTTGAAAATGCTAGGGTTCAGAAAAGATTTACAAGGATGTTGCCAGGATAGGAGGATTTGAGCTATAGGGAGAGGCTGAACAGGCTGGGGCTGTTTTCCCTGGAGCGTCAGAGGCTGAGGGGTGACCTTATAGAGGTTTATAAAATCATGAGGGGCATGGATAGGGTAAACAGGCAAAATCTTTTCCCTGGGGTCAGGGAATCCAAAACCAGAGGGCATAGGTTTAAGGTGAGAGGGGAAAGATTTAAAAGGGACCTAAGGGACAACATTTTCATGCAGAGGATGGTACATGTATGGAATGAGCTGGCAAAGGAAGTGGTGAAGGCTGGTACAATTATAACATTTAAAAGGTGTGTGGATGAGTATATGAATAGGTTAGAGGGATGTGGGACAAATGCTGGCAAATGGGACTAGAATTATTTTGGATATCTGGTCAGCATAAGCAAGTTGGACCGAAAGATCTGTTTCTGTGCAGTACAACGCTATGATTCTATTTCCACCACAGAGCAAATACATGCTCCTCGGGCAGTTTACACCAGAAATGATTCAGATCTGAGACTCCCACTGGATTGATAGCTGTGTCTGGGAGGCACAGTAACTCTTGTCTCTAAGCCATGAGGTCATGATGAATTCCAGAGACTTTAACAGAAGTCATCTCTGGGTGCTTGCTGCAGGAGTCCTGCACTGTCAGAGATGCCCTCTTTTAGATGAACATTAAACAGAATACCCCACCCGTCTGCATTCTCAGGCAGTTGTAAAAGATCATCTGCATCAGGCTCCCAATAAAGTTTAATTAGACAGATTTGAAATGTCATTATCATATTGTTGTTTGTGAGAGCTTGCTGTGTGCAAATTAAGTAAAGCATTCCATATTGTCTAGGGGGACAGCTGGTTTGCAATGCAGAGTGATGGCAACAGCATTGGTTCAATTCCCACACCAAATGAGGTTATTATGAAGAACTCTCCTTCTCAACCTCTCCCATCACCTGAGGTCTGGTGACTCCTCATGTTATACCACTACCAGTTGGCTTTCTGTAATGGGACAGCAGCCTTGTGGTCTGTTAAGACCATGTGCCTTTACCAGACACAATGCACCAGTCTACACTGAATTGTTGGCATTCACGTCATTGAAATTGTTGAAGGCATTATATTAATGCAAATCTTCTATTTAAGGGATTTCAGTCAGGGCGAGCGGTGTTAGGTGGTGGGTTTCTACAATTACCCCTAGCTAACTGCAAAAAGATATGAGCCAAGGTTCTTGCTATTAACCTCTGCTGAATGGGGACATGAATGAACATATATGAAAGGGTAATCAGATATCACCTGACTGTGATGCCCAATGTTGCTGAATAACCTCCTGACCAATCACAGTTGAAGCTTCCACATGATGGATCACCATTTGGCTGAGTACCAGAGCACATTAAAAATAGCTGGAACCACTCCTCAGAACAAATCAGAAGGGAGGAGTGTGGAAATTGACGGAAAACGAAACACCCTCAAGCCATAGGAGCAGGAGTAGGCCATTCATCTCTTTGAACCTGTCATAGAGTCATAGAGATGTACAGCATGGAAAGAGACCCTTCGGTCCAACCTGTCCATGCCGACCAGATATCCGAACCCGATCTAGACCCACCTGCCAGCACCCAGCCCATGTCCCTACAAATCTAACTCCATATTCCATGAGCAAATGTAAAATAAAGATGTTTTCTCAAGGTGGGTCTCATCTTTCCCAAAGGTATTATTTCCTTCACCTTTCTGCTGCTTCCTGCTGTTGCGGTATGGTAGTCTGCAAGTTTCAACACCTTTCATTTTCACCAACAATGCTTTCCCTTAGAGTAACCAACAGGAGGTCACTACACTGTACAGGTCAGAGACTCCAGCCTCCTCCTTCCTCCCACTGTTATCCTGGAACTTCCCAACAGCCATGACCCTGAGAGGAAACTCAACCAGCAGCAGAGTGACTGATGAATAATACCTTGTTGAAACTATTTGAAGGGTAGCGAGGTCAGGAAATCAATGACTTAAAAACCGAGGAATGAGGTTCTCCCCTGATATTCCTGTATTAAAGTTTCACCTGGGACTGAGGTGAGGAGAATTTTCTTCATCTAGAGAACAGTGAGCCTGTGGAATTTGCTGCCACAGAAAGCAGTCAAGGCTAAAATGGTGTACGATTTCAAGGAAGTGGGTGTACACTTGGGACTAAAGGGATCAAAGGTTGGGGGAAGAAATGGGAATAAACTATTGAGTTGGATGATCAGACACGACCATAAAGAATAGCAGAGCAGGCTTCAAGGGCCAAATGGCCTATTCCTGTTCCTATTCTCTATGCTTCTATGGGTTGAAAGTGCAGATTTGTAATATTATCAATGAAATTCAGTGAAAACAGAAGAGAAATGAATAAGGGAATTGGATAAAAGCACGAAAAGGAAACTTTTTACAGGCTGTGGGGAACGAACAGGGCATGTGGGATTAATTTGTAGCAGGGAGCTAGTGCACACAGGAAGGGTTGAATAGCCTCCTGCACACTATCATTCTAGGAATTGTTTTTTAAATTCTGCATAATGGCAGAACTCAGTTCAGGTCACACAGTTAGTGTTGTGTTTGGTCATTAGAGAAAGTTGCTAATTTATATTTTGCTTTTCATGACACTAGGATCTCCCAAAGTGCTTTACAGAAAATGAAGTCATTTTGAAATGTAATCACTGTTTTAATGTCGGAAACACACCATCCACTTTGCACACAGTAAGCTCCCACAGAGATGTAATAATGGCCAAATAATCTGTTTTTGTGATGTTGCTTGGTGCATAAGTATTGTCTAGGTCACAGGGGATACATTCCCTACTTTTCTTTGAAAATGTTCAATGCAATCTCTTAATTCCACTTAAGAAAGTGGAAGGACCTTGGTTTAACATTTCAATTGGAAAGTGGCATCTCTAACTGTGTAGCACTCAGTACTGCACTGGAGCATTAGCTAAGATTATATACCTCTAGAGTGGGACTTGGAGCAAGACCATTTTTTTGTAACAATAAAGAAAAAAAAATCACATTAATTTAATTCTAACTCCTCAAATGGATCAATTAGTTAATCAGTCACATCATATGGTATTAAGTCAGCAAGCTCAGACATTTCCAGCCTGAGTTGTGCTGGTTGCTTTAACTCAATGCACTGCTAACATTATCAAAACTGGTCTTAGTCTCAAAAAATCAGTCTGAGTTCTTACCATGATTCTTCTCCACTCAGTTTGATAACTACAAATACAAGTATGTTGAATAGTCACTGGACTTAAAACGTTAACTTGGCTTTCTTCCCACACTGCTGCCAGACCTGCTGAGTTTCTCCAGCAATTTCTGTTTTTATTCTTAATGTTACTTTATATAGCTTGGTTTAAAATGTCCTGTAAAGTGCCTTGGAACATCTTATTATTTTACAGGTGCTATATAAATAAACATTGTTGCTATTATTAATATTGGGTCAGTATAGTATCTGACTTGACCATGATTCACATGGTAGCCAAATAATCTGCACAAAACATTGCATTCAGAGAGAAAAATATTGACCAATAAACATCTTCAGGCAAACACAGAATTGCAGGGTAAAACAGACAATATATATAAATACATTTTTAAAACCACAGTGTAAATGTCAATTTTTGTTAAGTTTGTGAAGTAGATTTTTAAAGTTAAATAATGTCATTGTTACAGCCAGAGTTCATGGAAACAGCAAATTTTGTCCAAATGCAGACAACTGAGAGGGCAGTGACTAACTCCTATTTTCATTCATGCCTCATTTGTCAAGATAAGGAAGGCCAGTATCAAAGGGCATTACCTCATCTTTATTGGCTGCCTTGTGCAGGGCAGGAGGTTTCGTGAGTAACTGCTGGCAGTTTCAAGCCACACCTATTTTTTCTCCATTTATACATTCAGAAGCAAGACCTTGAAATGAAAGATTGTCGCCAGTGCAGAGAGATTCTGAAACAATCGCTTAGTTCAGAGCCAGGAATGAGCAGTGAGAAGGTCCTCAACCAGGAAATCCATGTGGAAGGCATCTTTCAACCTTTACAAATTTTCTCCAACCAAAAGTAACCCTTTGGACGTTTGTAACCTTTACATTTCCCTCCCCTCACTCTGGTAGTTAATGTTAGTTATTAACTGGTGTCTTTCTCTGAGCAGAAATACTCTGCAGATGCTCATGTCAGTTATTTCCCTTTAGGATGAAAATAGAAGAATTAGAAAATAGAAGAATAGTGAGCTCAGAACTCATGGGAGGCGTGTCACATAATCAGTGTATCAGGTCATTTGACATGACAAGCAAGGAAGTTGAAGCAACTGCACAGAGGCTGGTATCCTGTCAAGTCTCCCTTTATTTACTTGTGCACAGTACCCTGGCTGTAGCCAGCCAGCTTGGAGCCAGTTCTTTGAACTGAGGGGATTCTAAATCCCGTTTATGTATCCTTTTTAAAACCCCCCATGATACTGCCAAACAGCAGTAGTACTTATTCCTCCCCTGCACCCATGTCATGTGCTTGTAGGTGTAGGACACAGTGAAGAAACGAGTAGAGAAAACTTTATTCAAATTCCACCACCACAAAGATAAAAACATCTGAGTGGCCAGTTACAAGCAGTGTCCATGGTGCTCACCTCTTCCTGAAAATCCCATTTATATTTTTCTTCCCAATTTACAAATGTCTGACTTACAAACGCTCATATTTATGATTGTGAGTGTAATTTTAAAGACTCAACTTATCAACATTTCCCGTACTTTTGATCAGCTGTTGTATATTGTCCTGAATGGTGTTCTGACTTACAAACAAATCAGCTTGCTAACAGCCTCCAAATCAGAACCTGTTTACCACCTGGAGACTACCTGTTACCTAACCTGGCAATAGGTCAGTCTCTTCAGGAAAGAAGGCGGAGAGTAAGTGAAAGGAAACAAAATGAGGAAAGAGCTAGAGAAACAGTTTGCCGTTGAGTGATGAAATAACTCCACAGAGGCTGGTATCCTGTCACCAAGTCACCCTGTGTTTACACCTGAACAGTACTTGAAACTGGTCCAGCTTCCTTAGAGCCAGCTCTGCGTGAACGGAACCTGTGATTCTCCTTTTTTTTTTGCACCCATGTTGTGTGTGTGCAGCTCTGAGTCACAGTGAAAAACAACAAGTGCATAAGTCTGTAATCACCTGTTTATGTCAGTCATATCTGGCTTCCTGATTGGCCCAGATTACCAGCCCCAATCAAGGATCTAGCAGTCAATGAGATCTACCTCGTTTCAATCACTGGAGAGGTGTAGAATTAAGGGCACATGAATAGAAGATATCAAACTTAATGAGAAGACATAGCCAATGAGTTCCTTGCATTGGTTGTTGATATTCATTGGGATGGCAGGGAAAAGGAATTTATAGAGATGGATGGCACATATAGTAGAAACCACAGCACACAAAAACAAGCTTTCCAGCCTCGATGTATCCTCGCAGTAGATTCTAGATTCCTCCAACATCATCTTCATCATCATCTTAACCTCATTCCACTCCTTTCTTCCTCATGTGCATATGTAGCTTCCCTTTATACCAGTGCTTACTGAGCCTGTACCCATGGTAACCCCAACCCAAGGCTTGAAGACCAACCTAACCTCTTAGTGAATTGTGCTAGTGGGAAAACAGCTACTTCATCTTGTGGGGAGGGGGTGTAGTTTGGCCAGTGCTGCCTTGGAGCTCTTAACTCTACTCGGAATCTCAAACCCACTCTGGGAAGACCCGTATTAAATGTATCGAGGCTAATTGTCTGTACTATAGCTATGGTTGGGGGTTCATATTCTCACTGCTCTGTGGGTTAAGAATATTGTCCTGAATTCCCTTTTGGATTTATCAATAACTATCTCAAGAGCTCCTCAAGCTGAAATCCTTCTCAAAATCTATATAAGGTTGAAGAACCTCTAATAGATAAAACTGTAGCCTTGCCTTTTGTGGCAACTTTTCCTGTATGTTCTAACCTCTATGTTCTGGTGAAGCCTTTATGAAACTTCTCTAGCATATCTACATCTCATCTTGTCTATGGTGCTACTATCTCTTCTCAAATACTCTTTTCTTGATTATTTTAAATCTAGTAGGTAATGGCTTATGATTGGTTTCTCTGGCATGTCAAGTTAGTGACAAATCCCAAGGGTATCCTTGCTTGCAAGGTTCCAACTCTTTAAATTCTAGGAAAAAAAACAGGCCTAATTTGTATTATCTCTGCTCATAACCCCATAAATCTAAGTATCATTCTGATAAACCTATGCTGTATTCTCCCTATGACCAATATATTCTTCCTAAGGTATGATACCCAGATTTGCTCACAGTACTCCAAGTGCAGTCATAGATGTACAGCATGGAAACAGACCCTTCCGTCCAAACCGTCCAGATATCCCAACCCAATCTAGTCCCACCTGCCAGCACCCGGCCCATATCCCTCCAAACCCTACCTATTCATATACCCATCCAAATGTCTCTTAAATGTTGCAATTGTACCAGCCTCTGCCACTTCCTCTGACAGCTCATTTCATACACGTACCACCCTCTGCGTGAAAAAGTTGCCCCGTAGATCTCTTTTATATCTTTCTCCTCTCACCCTAAACCTATGTACCCTAGTTTTGGACTCCCCCGCCCCAGGGAAAAGACTTTGTCTATTTATCCTATCCGTGGCCCTCATAATTTTGTAAGGTCACCCCTCAGCCTCCGACACTCCAGGGAAAACAGCTCCAGCCTATTCAACCTTTCCCTATAGCTTAAATCCTCCAACCCTGGCAAGATCCTTGTAAACTTTTTCTGAACCCTTTCAAGTATCACAACATCTTTCCAACAGTGGCGTAACCAATGTCCTGTACAGCCACAACATGACCTCCCAACTCCTGTACTCAATACTGACCAATAAAGCATACCGAACACCTTCTTCACTAACCTATCTACCTGCAACTCCACTTTCAAAGAGCTGTTAACCTGCACTCCAAGGTCACTTTATTCAGCAACACTGCCTAGACCTCACCATTAAGTGTATAAGTCCTGCTAAGATATGCTTTCCCAAAATGCAGCACCTCGCATTTATCTGAATTAAACTCCACCTGCCACTTCTCAGCCCATTGGCCCATCTGTCAAGATCCTACTGTAATCTGAGGTAACCTTCTTCGCTGTCACTACACCTCCAATTTTGGTGTCATCTGCAAACTTGCTAACTGTATCTCTTATTCTCACATCCAAATCATTTATGTAAATGACAAAAAGTAGAAGGCCCAGCACCAGTCCTTGTGGCACTCCACCTGAACTAAGGTTTTGCAGCATGACATCTACCTCCTTTTACTCCTGTCCTCTAGATGTGAAAACCAGCATTATTCTATCTGTGGCAGTGGAGGCAGATGAAGAGATCAGATGTGGTGGGACTCAAACCCATGCCCCAGAATGTTAGCCTGGGGCTCTGGATTAATAGTTCAGTGACATTACCACAATGCCAGGACCTCACCGCTTATCAGCTAACAGTAAAGCAAAGCCAATATGTCAATTCAGTCATCCAGGGCCCTTAGTTTGGGAATTAACAATATATTATAGTGAATCATAGTCAATGGTGCTCATGAGCAGGAACAGCAAGGTGAAGATGATGGGGAAACCTGGAGTTTCTGCTCTGAGGGAAGCAGAGATGGACACCTCAAAGACCAGAGTTATATTCTTAGTCAAAGGATATTCAATCTTAATCTTGGCTGGAGAGAGCAAGAAGGCAAAGCAGGAGTGACTTATTGGAGATGGAAGCAGCTTGATTTCAGGAAGGGGAGAATTTGTAAAAGGATAGTGAGAAAAAGGGGTGAAATTTACACACTCAGGTCTGAAACATGTAATAGACATAAAGAGGGTGATAGAGTCTAAAGGATGTTCTGGTCATCAACAGGGGTGATGTTCTTTTATTCCAGGCCCCAGCTATATGAAAGATTGTTGCATTTTACACACAACACACTCAGTACCTTACTGTATCAATAAGTATTACATTGTCAAATTTTAATATTTGTCAACCGACAGGCACCAATATTTATTGCATCAAACTAGTGGAACAGACACTGAAGCATTAGCTCATTCTTTCAATGAAATAAATCGCACATTAACTGTCTCTGACATTTCTGGCTCTGCTCAGACTAAAGAATTTAGTTAGAAATTAGTCAGAACTTATTGTGTTTCAAGCCAAACTGCATGTCAGCAGCATGGTGGCTCAGTGGTTAGCACTGCTGCTTCACAGCACTAGGGACCCAGCTTTGATTGCAGTCTCAGGCAACTGTCAGTGTGGAGTTTGCATATTCTCCGTGTGTCTGTGTGGGTTTCCTCCCACAATCCAAAAATGCGCAGGGTAGGTGGTTTGGCTATGCTAAATTGCCGATAGCGTTAGGTGCATTAGTCAGAGGAAATAGGAGAATGGGTCTGGGTGGGTTACTCTTTGGAGGGTCGGTGTGGACTTGCTGGGCCGAAGAGCCTGTTTCCACATATAGGGATGCTAAGAGAAGCTGACTCTGTGACATGGTGTAACACAGCGTCTTCATTATTTTTGTGACATCACAACAAGGACAACTGATCAAACTAGCTGAGACCAATCCTAATTGTTGCTGTATGTGCTCAGGCATAACAATTTGAAGAACTAATATGAAGTAAATGTCAATAAAAACCTAGATAAACTGGATGATGGGATGAGACCCATAAGGTTCAACCAAATAACCTGTGTGAGAGATATACTGGATGTCATTTGAAGGTAAGTGCATCAGGCCTCAAGTTCTCCTTGTCACCATCATAAAGATAGCAGTGGCTTGTGTGGAGTTACAGATGAAAGATGAGTTTAGATCACAAAGGGATCACATTAGTAGAGCCCTGGTTAATATTCGGGCTTCAGGCACAATCCTGAATATGAGGAAATTTAGCAAGTGAGTTAAGGGATATCCCATTTAAATTAATCCAAGCCTGGATAATGACTACTTGTGGAATCTCTACAGTGTGCAAGGAAGCCATTTGGCCCATCGAGTCCACACCAAACCTTTGAAGAGCATCCCACTCCCCAACCCATCCACATATTTCCCACGGCCAATCCACCTAACCTGCACATGTTTGGGCAGTGGGAGTAAACCAGAACACCCAGTGGTCAAGGCTGGAATTGAACCTAGGTCCCTGGCACCATGAGGCAGTAGTGCTAACCACTAAGCTACCATACTACCCTAATAGGAGAGGAGAAAAGAAATTGTATTTACATTGAGCTGTCCAGTGGTGAAAAGTAGAAATGCTTCAAAGCTAATGAAATACTTTTCGAATGTAGTCACTGTTGTAAAGTAAGAGACATGGAAATTAATGTTCATGCACCAGTGTGGTGTTCTGTAATTATCTGGTTAGTTAAGTCTGACTGTGTGACGTACTGACGACACACATCAAACATCATTGCAAGTAGTTAATGCAATTTTATGCAAGCTTGCTCGCTTTCGCAGTCTGGTGGCATGATGGAACCACAGGAAGAGGTCTCTTAAACAGAGTTGAAATTTTCATTACCTCAGCAGATGCTGCAATTATTCTTTATCAGCACAAAATCAAGAATATTTGAACAATCACCTTTTGTTGTGATGTGGGTTTAGGGATGAATATTGGTCAAAGTAATCAGGATAACTCCTCTGGTGATAAGTGACAGATGATCAATGCTATGTATCAAGCAAGGAGGGCCTTAGTTTAATGTCTCATTTGAAAGACTTCATTTCTGACAGTGCAGCACTTCTCCAATACTGAAGTACCAATCTAGATTAAGTGCTCAAATTTCACGCAGAGGGAATCAAATCCCTAAGTTTTCATATAGAGGTGAGCCCACTAGTATCTTGAGGTGTAGCTGACACCAAAATAGACAAAATGGAGACGACACCAAAACAAATAAACAAGATAAAATATTTTCATTTTTTGAACAATTTACTTTTTAGTAAAAACGTAATCCTTCATAGTAAAATATCTCTCTTACATTTACTCAATTCACATGTTGCACACAGGCAACATGACCATCAGCAACAGTTCTGTGTATAATTGTAAAGTTATTTAAAAAAAAACAAATAAATAAACCCAGACAGATAAATCTCTTTCTAAGGCAAAATGTTCCCATAGAAATATTACAAATGAGAATATTTAGATTTTTTTGTTTTTTTTCTACTTTTGACAAATAATATTTGAAATGAGTTTATTTACAAATTGAATGAAGCACCTGTACAACTTCTACTCAGAGAGTTACGAACATCAGACTATTTAAGAAAAACACATGAGCAAACAGGGTGCAGCCAGAGAGCAATCCTTTTATTCCTTGTCTTGATCGGGCTGTGGATTTCTCCCTTAAATGTGGTTTGCACCTCTGCAGACGCTTGATGGGCTACCCACTCATGCAAAATAGTGTGTGATCCGTGAGGGAGGGGGTCAGACAGCAATTCAACTGTGGAAAGCTTTGTCATTGAGCAATCCCATCCTCCTCCCAATGGTCACTCATGAATGTTTCTACTGATGGGAGGTCATTGGGTCTGAGGCAAGAACCCTCTGGATTGTGCACGAGAGAAATTGCAGCATCCCGCCATCTGCATGCCAACTCCAACCAGCTGACTGGACAGATGGGTCACCCACAATTGGGATCTTCCAGATGTGCGTGTGACTCAAGTTACACACTGGGCATTGTACCAAGTCATGGTGGGTGTTACATTATCCTAAGATAAGCCTCTACACAAGTTTAACAAGTTGAACGTTAAAAACATTTTTTTAAAAAATGCATGGTACATTTTATAAATGCTCTGTAATCTAAAAGGAGACATTTTTACAATGATGCTTTGTCTTCAATTATTTACATTACTTGCACAGAATCCTGATGCTACACCATGTGTCGAAGTGTCTGTAGCTACGGTTTAACACCGGTTTATATGAAATGCTACAAACTCTACCAAAAACAGCGAAACCAGCTTACAGTGTGCCACATGACGGTAAATCACAAGATGCCCACCGCTCCCACATTTAAAAAGTGCATAGGAAAACAAATAACAAATTATAATGGAGACCAAAACTAGGTCATCCAAATCAATCCTCACTCCGATACTTTCATTATTAAGTCATCTATTTCTAAAATAAACCCAAACAATCAGAATCATTGTGAACCAAACAGACATGTTGTATTGTCCAAATTGATGGTTATCTCATCATGTTCCTGATAACATATGCTGCCTGCAAACATGTCTCATCATTTATAGCCTGACCACGCATGGTACCGCTCTGCCTGGTACATGTGAGCCGGCCAAATCTGATTAGACATATTCCTGGAGGTTACATTTCATGACCTCCAAACTCAAACTGCCCCTCCACTTTCCCACCACAAGTTTTTGGATAAGTCCAACCCCCTGTGATGCTCCCCGTCCCCAGCTAATTGGAGAAAGAAACAGACTCTTTACTATTCAATTGGTTGATTCTTGACTCTGGGTGACGTAGTTTCACCTTACTCAGTTTCCAAGCCTTTTGCAACTACATAAAGCAAAAAAAATCAAAGAAAATGGGATAAATAAATTCAAAAAGTTTTACTTTAATGCTCGTATAATTTTTCTCAGGAGTTAATCCATAGAACACTGCTACGAGTGTAACTACAATTCCTGCACCCATCCAAGATCCAAGTTACACTGAATCATAATGAAACTCCGTATCACTAGGTCAAAATGCTGAAACTCCCTTCCAAATAGCATTCTGAATGATTTCTCCCAAGGACTGCAGTAGTTCCAGCAGACAGCTCAACACCACCTTCTCTTGGGAAATTAGGGGTGATCAATAAATGCTGGACTAACTAGCAACATCCACATGCCATGAACAAATTTTCAAAGACCCTTTTTCATTAGAACAGCTTAATGATTTGGATGCACTACGCATATGGAAGACAGCTTCCCTCAATTATCGCTCAAGTTTCATTCCTTGCGGTATAAACATTAAACACCTCCACACAAAATCGCACTAGCATTAGTTCGTCATTGGGATAATGAAGTATAGGTTACATTACTTCCACACACAAAAGGTTATTATCATTACATGATTGACTTGCATTTTTTTGTTTACTTTCTAAGTAAAACAAAGTAAGGGTGTGGAAAGCCCTGCCTGCCAATGCAGTTAACGCAGCCACATTAGGGGCATTTAAACAGTCCTTGGATAACCATATGGATGATGAGAAGATGGTGTGGGGGATGGGCTTAGATTAGTTCACATGTCGGCGCTACATAGAGAGCTGAAGGACCTGTTCTGCTCTGTATTGTTCTAAAGGGGTGCAGTTGGCAATTTATCCATTTTCTTTGTCAGAAATTGAAACAATAAGAGTTTTGATTTGTCAGCAAAGTACTTCAGGGATCCAAATCCAAATTGTTAAACTGGGTTCGTAAACACATGACACTCTGAGCACTATGAAATGTTCAAATAGCTAACGAGAAAGATAGCACTCATTTAATTATGAAATGATCCACCGGACTTGATTCAAAACTAATGCTGTTGACGGCAAGATGGTAGAAGCAGTGACAGCATACAATTTTCTTACAGCTTATTTCCACTTGAAGGGGTTAAGGTCTCTTGTACAGATACATATGTGTCCTTCATAGTAGCAGCTGCTAGATGATGATCAAGTGTAAGATCCCCATTTTACTTTGATCCTGCCCGCACCCCACCACAACTTCAACAATTAGAGTCTTCCAGAACAATTCAATGCCCAACCGTTGCCTAGCTGTTGATAAGATTGAGACCAAGGGTTGACTCTCAGTCTTGGGAAGGGGCAAACAAAAATTGATAATTTTTACACAAGTGAGTGTGTGACACTGAAAGCGATAAACTGTGCACTTTCCAGCTCTCTTTTAATTTAATAGTGTCTTGTCAGCTTATAGAATTCAACCACTGACACTCACCTCCATATACCACATCTCCTAGTCACAACATCCCAATATCCAGCAACTCCCCTAGCCCCCAGTCCCCAACAAGACAACCCCAATATTCTCGCCAGTAATTCTGAAGGAATAACACAGAACTCATCCAATCAATCGAAGTTAAACAGAAGTCCAGTGTCTCAGATATAACCCTTTAATCAGAGTGTAATTTAAAGTGGACAGGCTATTACAGAATGGGCTGGCTGGTGTTACCAACACCACATGGCTGGGTTAATGTGTGAGAGAAATTCAACTGTTTGAACCCCAATTATTTAGGCAATTGCAAAGAATAGAAGATAGTTAAGGATCCTAAGAAAACATAGCTTTCTTGAATACAAGTTAAACTTTTTTTTTTAAAACTGGAAGTTTTCTATCAATATAAAACCAAGATTTAATTGACTGCATTCCTCATTTACAGGATGAACCACATAAACTGCTTCTTCATTATTGCAGCGTCCCTCAATAGCACCCACACGTTTGTACAGTTCCTGCGTATTTTATTTACAAAGGTTTCTGAATAAAGCTGTTTTTTTAAATATATCTATCAAAATTGCTTTCCTTGAGAAACACTGGAAGTTCCTTTGGCAGAAATTGCCACACTCCAAATGACCCTTTTAGCATGTTGAGCAGAAATTGGGATGCATTTCACTGGAGTTGCCAACTCCACTCGGACTTTTTCCTGGAGGCTTCATTCTTGGATCTCCAGCCTCCAAACTGCCTGCCTCCAAGCTCCCACCATTGGCTGCTTGACAGGTCCATCATGGTGACTGCCCACCTTCCCATAGCCAATAGGAAAGCTAATATCCTGTGTGTTACCCAATCGAGTGATTCTTGACCTTTAGATCAACAGTCCTTTATTCCCATGTCCGAGATTGCTTTGATAGTTAGTATGCAAGTAAAATTAATTTGGGGGAAAAAAATTTGTTGCTTCCTATGAATTTTCTGTCCCCCTCTCCCACCAAATTTGCACGCAACCTTGAATAATCCTGGAGACTTCAAGGCAATCCTGGAGGGTTGGCAATTGTGCTAGGTCCCTCATTAACCTGAAGAATGATGGCAAGGGAAGAGGAAGTATACTGTCAGCTATACTTAGCATCATTCTAAACATCTACAGGGCAGAGTTTATTCATGCTTCCAACTGCAACAGCATGAGATCAAAACCGACTGGGAATTTTCCACTGGGTTGGGGCAGCACAGCGAAAAGTTCAGGAAGAAATTATTCTCAATCAATGATGCATAGCAGTCTGATTTCTATATAAAGTGCAAGGTATTGCAAGACACATCACAAATCAACCTCCCAACCTAGTCCCCAGAATGTATTGGTTCAAATAATCCAAAACCTAATCATTGCTAGATGGTCCCACTGGACGGAAATTCTTTCCTGTAGAAACACAAGCCTTTCTTTTCCGTGCTGTAGTTGCTTCTGTTAGTGGACTGCAGCTGTGTTTCTAGTGAAGAAAGCCCACATTGTGTCCTGGGTCTCAGACAGTGACTATCACTGGGGAAAGCAAACTCAACAGGTCGACTCAAGGCGTTTTGACGGCAAAACTCAGAAATTAATCAAAAGTCACAAAAATAAGAATGCATTTGTCCCTTCATAGGCGGAGTCCACCCCAAGTCTGTTGGCACTCATCAACCAGAGGTGGATTCTGTTTGCTCTGGCTTGACTGCAAGATGGCCACAGACCCATGTGGTGAGGTGGCTGGAGTCAGTTGACGTGTTGGACACCCAAAGGTCGTCTGCAAGGATGTCTGTGAGGGTGGCATGAAGATTCCAGATGTTGACTGTCAGCACAAGATTTACCAGTGATGGAAGAGGAAAATGGCAAGTCTGCCAGTCTGACATTTACTGGCCACAGCAGCTCGGTAACAGGACACAAGCACCAAAAGCAATAACCCACCACAACATGAGGAAGCTCAGCCATCAGCAAGGTCACACCACGTCAAGTTAAACCGTCTGGAACAGTTCAGTCTATTAGCCACCATTGTTCACAGATGGGGCAATAAAATAGCAGGATTTCCTGGTCAGCCAACCAAGTAGCTACTGGTTTAGGGGCGGGCAGTGGGATTGGAACTGGTGTGGCTCAGCCAGTTAGAAATGCAATGTCACATCAGGGAATTATTGAGATAGTAGAATGTCATGTATTAATTGTAGCTTTGTTCGGATTCAAAGGTCAGCGGGCTCCACCTCCTGAAAGCACCACGGACCTTTGCCAACATGAATGAGTGCTCCAGACACCTGATCGCTGGCAGGGCCCCTGAGACGCCCACTCCCTTGGGGTTTCCTCACAAAGATTCAAGTCTCTGATGGGCCTCCCACACTCCAGGTCCCTACAGGCAGCATCCACACAACATTCAGAAAACGTTCCATTTCTGACTGGCTGAAACATCACACTGAACTGACCCACTGTGCGAAACATTCCAGCAACACAGCACAGTCCTAATAGAGACAGTGTGGCCAACCAAATGTAGGGAGGCGTCAGGCTGAATTAGCCCTTTCAATGACATTTGAGGATAAGGCGATACAGCTCAGTTTTACTGGTCTAAGCCTGTTGAGGAAAGAGAGAAGTAATGCAAAGGGAAACCATGGCTTCACAGAGGTTAGCATGAAATCTTCACAGTGAGATGAGTGGACAGTCACAGGACAAATCTGCAACATCAACCATGATCCCATCAAGCCACAGTCTACTCTTCGCACTCTCTTGTAATAAAGAGCAAATCATGGTGGGAAAACTCACCCAGTCTGAGCTTAGATTGCACAGCAATAAAACAATTTACAGGTTGCTCAGTGTCTGAAAGAGAAAGCGCAGGTCAGCTTTTGATCGAGATCCTAGGTTAAAACGGACTTTCTCCTTCCGACAGTGCATTTCCTAGCTTTATTTCAAGTTTCCATCATAGTCAGTGTGAGGAAACCTGTTTTTTCTTATTTTTCACATCTTCGTTATTTTATTCTAGGCCTCTTGTTCTCACCTCTCAAGGGCTGCTTCATTTCCTGAATCAGAAGGATCAGGTTATGTAACACTGGGCTTCTACTAATGCTGGTCTGAATTATAAACCACCCAGTGGTGTAAGGGATTGGAGCATCAGTGGGTCAAAATCCTGGAACACAATACTTACCGCACTGGGCAAGCCTGGATTACTACACCTCAAGAAGGCAGCTCACCAACATCTTCTCAAGGAGTAAGGCTACAAATCCCGAATGAACAACATTATATATTAAAAAAAATCATCCCCCCCCCGCACAAAAATATTGCTCATCAAACATCCTCGTTATATCAGGCAATATCTCTGGAGCTCATGGTGCACATACGAACAGAAGTCTAAACCTGGCACACTTTGGCCTGATGGTTCAAGCTCTCTGAACTCCAGATATTTCCCACTCAGCCGGTTTGGGGAGGAGGAGGAGGGTTACATAGTCCACGTGCAGGGTGCCTTCAGCAGCAACTTACTGTCTTCAGCAAGCCCGAACCATCCTCTGCCTCCCAGCTTTGTCTGTTTAAAGATAATCATTCTTCAGACAGTTGTCTGTGTCACATATTGAATGAACACAAATACACACACACATACACACAAAACAAAAGGAAAAATAAGATTGCGATAGCTGACACAGAAGACAATGCCAGGGAAGATACCAAAGATATTGCTAACCACAAGTTTCGACAGATGGATTGTACGCTAAAAGTTTCTCCCATCCTCTGACTCTGTGCCTAGAGGTGGTTCTTTGAAGTCTATACAGCAGCAACATCCATTTTCCTAATTTCCACCACAGTGGCAAACTCAAATTTCCACTGCTTGTGATTCCAATGACTCGCTAGGGAACTGCTGTTCGATTAAAGATACCAAAACATTCCAGTAGCTCCCACACCCCCACTCTGCAAAGAAGCATCATTTGTCGTTTCCCGAGAGGATGCAACGAGTCCTCTTCCTTCCAGCTTATTTCCTTCTGCCTTCACGTGCCAGAGCCCGTCAGTCAGCAGCAGATATCCAAGGCTTTTCATGGCCTTTGACTTCAAGAGAAGTTGTGAAGGAGAAGGGTCCAGGATCATTGCCCTCAACGCACCATCACACTGTGGTGCAGGACGTCAGCTCTTCTCTTGATTGACTTTGTCATTCAATCTCTTAAAGTACAAAAAGATGATTATTAAATATCTGCAAGATTCATATTGACACTGTGATTGACTGACAGAACACTCATAGTAAAGCTAGACATGCCAATGTCACTCATTGTCTTTTGGACTGATAGATCTGCATTTTTTATGAAATGCAACCTACATTATGTCACCGTTAAAAATAAACATTCGTATTAAAAGTGTATGTGATGCACACTTCCTGTCCACAAGCCTCACTTCCTGGTGACAGAGAAGTATGACAGTAAGCCATGACAACAGTTCCTGCTTAATTTTATAACGTCAACTATCCCAATATAGTTGCAAGTGCTAGTCATTAAGGTGTGAGTTTTGAAATGTCTCTCCAAACTCATGTCACAATTTTGTATGTTATAAAAAGCATGCTTATCTGCAGTCAGTCTGTACAATATTGTAGGATTGAGAGTTCGGCAGAGATACACAGCAAACGAGAGGGAAATTGTGCTGCGAGAGGAAAGAGAGGAAAGGGAAAAAAAAACAGAGAAAAAGACAAAGAAACTGAGCCAGCATGGAGAGAGGTAAATTGAGTGAGGATGGGAAAATGAGGAATGAGGGGAAAAGCATGGTGAGAAGGGAAGAGTGAGAGGAGATGGGAAAAAGAGAGAAAAAAAGAGAAAACAAGATGACGGGGGGGAGACAAGGAGAGAAAGAAAAAGATGTGCAGGAGAAAGAGAACATACGAGAGAAAGAGGGTGTGTGAGAGGGGCTTGGAGGCTGCGGGTGGATTCTGTGCACACAAAGTATGAAAGCTGTCTGCATACCTGTGCTTTCTGTACACTGTTGTCGGTGTGAACAGAAAGGAAAGAGTTATTTGGACCTGAGTGGACAGGCAGGGACGGAGATCCTTGTAAGAGATTCGTGATGGGGTGTTGTGATGTTCCAGACATCTGTAGCCGCTGGAGCTCACGCTGTCTGTGCTGCTGCTGTTGCTGTTGCATCATCTGATAAATCAATGCTTGCTGGTCCTGGGTCAGGATACAAGAGACACCACATATATAAAACCTCTCGAGATACCATTCAAACGCTGACCAATTTGGTCAAGACTAGAGTTTAAGCTGTCCTGGCAGATTTGCCAGTACAGGATTCCATAACAAAGATCATAGGGTTGTCAAGTTCAAGCTCCAGCCTATTCTGAGCTCAGTGAAGCCATAATACCTTCAATACCACAAGCAACCACTCCTACTGCCACTGATGCTCAGTAGCAGCAGTGTGTACTGTAGGCAAGATGCACTGCAGAAATTTAGCAAACAATCTTGAACAGCACTTGCCAAATCCATGATCATTACCACCTTCAAGGACAAGAGCAGCATTTACGTAGGAACACTGCCTCCTGCAAGTTCCCCTCCGAGCCACTCACCATTCTAAATTGGAAATATCACCGTGCCTTCACTATCACTGGATTAAAATCCTGGATCTACCTCCCTAACGGCATTGTGGGTTAACATACAGCACGTGGACTGCAGCGGTTCAAGAAAGCAGCTCACTACCATATTCTCAAGGGCAACTAGGGATGGGCAATAAATGCAGACCAGCTCGCGAAGTCCACACCCCTCAGTGAAGAAAGCAATTACCTTCATGGTTACAAACCATCCGTGTCTGAGTGGTATAATTATTTAGGAATTTACAACACAGGAATTGGCTACTTGACTCAACTGCACTGTGTCAGTGTTGAATAATTCATAACAGCCCCTCCCACTCCTCCTTATCTAACTTGGTCTATAGATTTTCTCTGATTCCTGCCTGGTAATTCAGCTCTGTCCACACAGTCTTGCTGCTTTTTACTTTAATCACTCCACCTGAAAAATGAAAGTTCCATGCCTTAACCTCCCCGTTCTTAAAGGTGATTCCCTTGATTTCCTTATTAGATTTAATAAAGACTGTATCAATGTGTCGGCACTAAATGTTCCCTCCGCAAAACTGGAAATAGCCCTATGCCATTGATCTCAAATCTCTTCATAATGAACTATATTTGGTCACCCCTCAAATGGTCAATTATCTCAGGAGAACAGCTCCAGCCTGTTCAGTTCTTCTTGACAGCTACAACATCTCTAACAACCGTGTAAATCTTCTCTGCCTCTTCTTCAATGCCTGTTTGTACAATGGCTGCTGGATCTCCAACTTTATCTCACCCCATCTATGGTAGAGTTCCTCATTCATTTGTTTGTTAACTTCAGACTATTCCCCTGTCCCCTCAGCTGGTCTCCCATCCTTTGTAAACTTTACTCTATCCAGAGTGCTGCTGTCTACATCCTAGTTTTCACTAAGTCACATCACTCCCATTTTCACTGACCTACGTTACTTCCACAACGCAATTTCAAAATTCTCAGTTGAGTGACTACACCCTGTCATGGCTTCACAGCTGCTCCTCCACTTTGTAGTAGATTACAAACTAGTTCGCCCAGATCTCCTCTCTTCCAGGGTCATGTGTAGCACACCTTTCCAATCCCATTTCCCATCTTGAATGTCACTGGTTTCCGAATTTGTCAAAAAACATTATTTATGGGATGTTAGCCTCACTGGCTCATTTCGAATTACCCAGAGGGCAGTCCAGAGCCAATCATGTTGCAGTGAGTCCACAGTCATACGTAGGTCTTAAGACCAAGAGAAACGAACAGGAGCAGGCCATTCAGCCCCTCAACAGATACGGACAACAGCTTTCCTTCCTGCAATGATATTAGTGAACCAGAAGGGTTTTTAACGACAACAGCTGCATCATCATCATTAGGCCAGATTTTTATTAAATTCATATTTTGCCATAAAAATACGCTGGCTAGGCTGGGACTTTCTTCACTGGAGTGTAGGAGATTGAGGGATGATTTTATAGATGTTCATAAAATCATGGGACACATAGATAAGGTGAATAGCAAGGGCCCATTCCCTAGGGTAGGGATGTTCAGAACTAGGTGGCATATTTTTAGGTTGAGAGAAGAAAGTTTTAAGGAGGAAATGAGGGGCAATTCTTTCACACCGAGGGTGGCTCATACATGTATTTAACTGCCAGAAGTGGTGGTGGATACAGATACAGTTACAACATTTAAAAGGTATTTGGATAGGAACATGAATACGAAAGGTTTGGAGGGTCATGGCCAAACGCAGAGGAAATGGGACTAGTTTAGTTTGGGAACATGGTCGGCATGGACTAATTGGGCCAAAAGGTCTGTTTCCGTGCTGTAAGATTCTATAAACGCATGACTCCAGAAAAATAGCCCAGATTATTTCACCAGTGCCATAACCACTATGCTACCAGCTTTTCCTTAGCACCCTACTCTGCATTTCTACACCCTTCTACCTCTCCAACTCTCTCTCCTCCCGCTGAAACAGCACCTTAAAGGTCAGTATTTTGGCCAATCTTTATTTCACCCATCTTACCCTCCCCCCTAATACCATCACACCCAGCTCAATGTCTCGTTTTCCCACAAAGCCTTGGTGAAAGTTGTCTTGTTTTAGCAAGCCACAGAGATGAAGGTGGGAATGGTTTATTGACCTACAAATGTTATCAACAAGGAGCTCACTCGGGGTGTGACAGGGTCAGATCTAGAATAAAGCACCCGTGACTCTGTTTCAGTCACCCGACTGCGTTTTGGCAACATTTTCCCAAAGAGCATGACTAACCAATCCCATGACCTTGAGTCAGATTTCCGACGAGTTCCAAACTAAGAAATGCACTGAATCTTACCGGAGTGAGCTGCTGAGAGGTCAGTAGCTGTTGTAACTGCTGCTGCTGTTGCTGTTGGTACAGGAACTGTCTTTGCTGGTCAGGTATTTGGCCCATTCTGGAGACGCTGCTGCATGGACACAGAGAAAATCCTCAGCATTTCAGTGAGAAAGACAAAATGATAATATTAACAGTCTCAGCCTGGGTGCATGACATATCTGACTGCAAGAACACAAGTGCGGAGTTTGGAGCGAGTTTAACGGTTTGTAATGACATTGAACAATGGTTCTGGCATTGCAGAGATGTGCAGCATTTACATCAGGTGCCCGAGCCAGACTTTCTTCAGCAAAGGACTCAGAAGACAAATAAAAAAAAATATGGAAGTGATTGAGAGGGTGGGAAGTGAAAGGGTATGATAGGATTGATGAAGGGAAAATGGAGGGAAAGGGGATGAGGGGTGATGAGCAAGTGCAGACTGCAGGAACAGTAAGGTTGAATGGAGGAGTGCAATGGAAAGTGAGGGAGATTGAGGACATGAAAAAGAAGATGACAGCAAAAGAGAGCGAGAGAGAGGGGAGGGGAAGAGCGCACATGTGCTTTATTATGGAACTCAATATCCTTTGCCATTAGCTGTTAGTATTTCAGCCAAATATCCTGTTGGTCCTTGACTATTTACTGACCCTATTAAAATGTATAAATGATCCAAATGACAAAATAAGAGCTTTGTCACAGTTCAAAAAATGATTGGAGAACATTAAATTCCCACCAAGCACTTGAAATCACCAGCTGCATGCCCTTCCTACAATACTCCTGCAAAGCCATCAACAGAACAATTTTCATCACCATTCTCTGCTCTGCCCCTCATCCAGACACACAAACAAAACAATGCAGCAAGAAACAAAATTAGCTGTGCACCAATATGATAAGGACTAAAAGGAATTCTTCTTTTTTCCCTGCAAGTGTTGGAGTGCAAAGTGTTATGGGGTGTCCATCAAGTGCAGCACATCAGCACAACCACCCTAATTCTCACCTCTCAGACAGAATGTTGCAGGATTCAAAATCCACTGCAAACCCTTGAATGGTGATGCTGTCAGTTGTATAATAATTCAGATGAGGTATCAAATAGAGATCCTGTCTGTTATTGTTAGTATAAGACATATGAATGATCTCTCATACTATTCTAAGTTCAGGGAGTTCTCCCTAGTGCATGGTCAAGATTTATTCCTGAATCAACATCAATCTGCTCAATTATTGTGAGGTGAGAGCTTGCTGTACACAAAGTAACTGCATAATATTTCAACATTTCAACTGTAACTACACTTCAAAGCTACTTCAACGACTTTGTGATGTCTGGAGTTTGTTAAACGCACTAAACAGAAGTAGGTCTTTAAATGGGAAAACTTCTGATAAAAAGCAATGAAACTGACTTTGAAGTAACAACTTTTAAAGAACTGAACTATTTTGGAATTATCGAGTATGTTGAATGTATGTTTGAATTTAAAGTAGACTATGATTCGACAAGTTGAGAAGAGACCAGCTTCCCCTGGCTCTCACCCCTTTCAAAGGCAGAGCAACTCCAACAACCTGCATCTATATAGCACCTTTCAACACAACGTGCTTCCTGGCAGTATTTTCAGATACAATTTGACATCAATTCACAAAGGAGATCATAGAGTCATAGAGCCATACAGCACTGAAACAGACTCTTTGGTCCAACTTGTCCATGCTGGCCAGATATCCCAACCTAATCTAGTCCCATTTGCCAGCACTTGGCCCATATCCCTCTAAACCCTTCCTATTCATATAGCCATCCAGACGCCTTTTGAATATTGTAATTGTACCAGCCTCCAACACTTCCTCTGGCAGCTCATTCCATACCCGTACCACCCTCTGCATAAAAAAGTTGCCCCTTAGGTCCCTTTTATATCTTTCCCCTCTCACCCTAAACCTATTCCTTCTAGTTCTGGACTCCCCACCCCAGGGAAAAGACTTCGTCTATTTATCCTATCCATGCCTCTCATGATTTTATAAACCTCTATAAGGTCACCCTTCAGCCTCTGATGCTCCAGGGAAAACAGCCCCAGCCTATTCAACCTCTCCCTATAGCTCAAATCCTCCAACCCTGGCAACATGCTTGTAAATCTTTTCTGAACCCTTTCAAGTTTCACAACATCCTTCGAATAGGAAGACCAGAATTGCACGCAATATTCCAAAAGTGGCCGAACTAATACCCTAGACAAAAGTGAGGACTGCAGATGCTGGAAACCAGAGTTTAGATTAGAGTGGTGCTGGAAAAGCACAGCAGGTCAGGCAGCATCCGAAGAGCAGGAAAATCGACATTTCGGGCAAAAGCCCTTCATCAGGAATAACTAATGCCCTGTACAGCCGCAACATGACCTACCAACTCCTATACTCAATGTCCTGACCAATAAAGGAAAGCATACCAAACACTTTCTTCACTATCCTATCTACCTGCGACTCTACCTTCAAGGAGCTATAAACCCACACTCCAAGGTCGCTTTATTCAGCAACACATCCTAGGACCTTACCATTAAGTGTATAAGTCCTGCTTAGATATGCTTTCCCAAAATGCAGCACATCGCATTTCTCCGAATTAAGCTCTATTTGCCACTCCTCAGCCCATCTGCTCAAGATCCCATTGTAATCTGAGGTAACCTTCTTCGCTGTCTGCTACATCTCTAATTTTGGTGTCATCTGCAAACTTACTAACTATACCTCTTATGCTCACATCTAAATCATTTACATTAATGACAAAAAGTAGAGGACCCAGCACCGATCCTTGTGACTCTTCACTGGTCACAGGCCACCAGTCTGAAAAACCACCTTCCACCACCACTGTCTGTCTTCTACCTTCGAGCCAGTTCTGTATCCAAATGGCTAGTTCTCCCTGTATTCAATGAGATCTAACCTTACTAACCAGTCTCCCATGGAGAACCTTGTCAAATGCCTTACTGAAGTCCATATGGTCCACGTCCATCACTCTGCCCTCATCAAGGCAAGGTTACTTTTTAAAAAAAAAACTCAATCAAGCTTGTGAGACATGATTTCCCACGCACAAAGCCATGCTGACTATCCCTAATCAGTCCTAGTCTTTCCAAATACATGTACATCCTGTCCCTCAGGATTCCCTCCAACAACTTACCCATCAACATCAGGCTCACTGGTCTATAGCTCCATGGCTGGTCCTTACCACCTTTCTTAAATAATGGTACCATGTTTGCCAACCTCCAGTCTTCTGGCACCTCACCTGTGACTACTGATGATACAAATATCTCAGCAAGGTGCCCAGCAATCACTTCCCTAGCTTCACACAGGGTACTAAGCTACACCTGATCAGGTCCTGGGGATTTATCCACCTTAATGCTTTTCAAGACATCCAGCACTTCCTCCTCTGTAATATCGACATTTTTCAATAGTCACCATCTATTTCCCCACATTCCATATCTTCCTTGTCCTTCTCCACAGTAAACACTGATGCAAAGTACTCATTTAGTATCTCCCCATCTCTTGTGGCTCCACACAAAGGCCGCCTTGCTGATCTTTGAGGGTCCTATTAGCTCCCTAGTTACCATTTAGTCCTTACAGTATTTGTAAAAACCATTTGGATTCTCCTTAACCCTATTTGCCAAAGCTATCTCATGTCCCCTTTTTGCCCTCCTGATTTCCCTCCTAAGTACACTCAAACTGCCTTTATAGTGTAATGATTCACTTGATCTCTCCTGTCTATACCTGACATATGCTTTCTTATTTTTCTTAACCACACCCTCAATTTCTCTCGTCATCCAGCATTCCCTACACCTACCAGCCTTTCCTTTCACACTAACTGGAATATAATTTCTCTGGGCTCTGATTACCTAATTTCGAAAGGCTTCCCATTTTCCAGCCATCCCTTTACCTGCAAACATCTGCACTCAATCAGCTTCTGGAAGTTCTTGCCTAATACCGTAAAAATTAGCCTTTCTCCAATGTAGAACTTCAACTTTCAGATCTGGTCTATCCTTTTCCATCACTATTTTAAAACTAATAGAATTATGGTTGCTGGCCCCAAAGTGCTCCCCCACTGACACCTCAGTCACCTGCCCTGCCTTATTTCCCAAGAGTAGGTCAAGTTTTGCACCTTCTTGAATACTGAATCAGAAAATGTTCTTGTACACTCTTAACAATTCCTCTCCATCTAAATGCTTAACACTATGGCAGTCCCAATCTAAGTTTGGAAAGTTAAAATCCCCTACCATAACCACCCTATTATTCTTACAGAATCTTAGGACAGATGATCAAAAGTTTGCTCAAAGAAACAGGCTGAAGGTGTACCCTTAAAAGAAGGAAGAGTGGTCAAAGTGGGAAGATTTAGAGAGGGAATTCCAGAGTTCAGGATATAGGCAATTGAAGGTACAACAACCAACTGTGAAGCAATTATATTTGAGAATGCTCACGGGGTCAGAATTCAAGGAGCACAGATATTTTGGTGAGTAGCACCACCGTAGTGGATGACAGATCTCTCGTTTTACACAAGCACACAATTTAGTGAATGTGTAGATCGCCCTCTGTAGGTTGCTTGAAGAGAAAAAAAATTAGCAATCAAGCAGCACAAGCTGGTTTGAAATTATTCATTGCAGAACTTTGATGTCACAGGATGACAACATCATTGACAAAGCCAGCAATTACTGCCAACTTGAGAAGGTGCCACTAGCTAGGCTATTGCAGCTGTATTTCAGGGTTAACCACATTGATATGTGTCTGCAGTCACATGGAGGCCAGACTTGGTAAGGTTAGCAGATTTTCTTCTACAAAGGGCTTTAAAGAACCAGATGGGTTTTTATGACAATTCGGTTGTTACCATTGATGAAGGTCAGCCTTTTACTTCATATTTATTCAACTAATGGAACTTAATTCCCTCGGCTGCCCTGATAAAACGTGAACCTTTCTCTTGGGGTCATCAATGCAAAAACCCTTGGATTGTTAATCTAGTTAACATAACCATAACCCACCCATCACAGCCATATCTGACATTAAGTGGAGCAGAAAAGAAACTAAAGCATTACATTGGACTGTCAATTGAAATTGCAGATTGAAGGGTTTAAAGATGAAAAGTAGGATCTCCGCAGAGTTGAGATGGAGTTTGACACGTGAAGAACAGTTTTTTGAGAAGTTAACACATGTTGCCATGTCTATTTACTTCCATTAGAGGGAGGTCTGCTCGCCAGATAGCTCATTATGAACCTCTGGTGGCTGCGGCAGGTACTGCAGAATTGCAACACCTCATCAAAATCAAAGTCTTCTGGTTCTCCTGAATGAGGTGATAAGCTGCCTTCTTAAATCACGGCAACTCCTGTTGATTCTCATTTTTGACACTAATCAATAGCTTGTCTGATGATTTCATAGGGAATTAAAAAGTCAACCATGGTCTGCAGTCACATACAGGTCAGACTTGTCAAGAATGGAAGATTCCTTTCTTGAGGGGGAGTTCACAACTCCTTGAAACTTGGTCACTGGAAGTGTTCCTAGCTTTTTATTCCATATGTACTTAATGAACTGAATTTATGATCCACTTTCATTTACCATGATGGGATTTGTATTTATATCGACTCATCGGAGGGTCGGTGTGGACTTGTTGGGCCAAAGGGCCTGTTTCCACACTGTAAGTAACCTAATCTAATTTAATCTAATCATTCGCCTAGGTTTCCGGATTGCTCACTTTCTAATATAACCACCCTCTGTGCAGCATAAAGACTTCCAAATTTCAGGCAAATTTTTAAGACAAGATTTTGGATTCTTAAGCCAAGTTCTTAAGGTTCTGTGATGTTGATTAAACATCTCAGTGCTCTCATTAAGAGTTGGGCATCTGCCTGCTGTTATTTCCAACAGCTCATTCCAACTCTTCTGGATTAATTGCTCATTTGTGGTAATGTTACCAGATTTTGTTGTAACAGGTTTGGCCACAGTGATTTTAAAGTAAATCATTGTATGAAGCTCCTTGAGAAGCTCTTGAAATGAAGGGCAGATACAGATTAATATTCCAGTTCTGAGGAAGGGTCACTTGACCCAAAACGCTAACTCTGATTTCTCTGCACAGATGCTGCCAGACCTGCTGAGCTTTTCCAGCAATTTCTGTTTCGTTACAGGTTTTTAAGCATTTGGCAAAAAAGCTAGGGGAGGCATGAGGTAAACATTTTTGACACAGCAAGCTGTTGTGGTCAGCAACGCACTTCCTGAGTGGGCAATGGAAGTAGATGCAGGAATAATGTACAAAAGAAAATTGGATACAACGACTCGGAGAAAAAAATAATCACAGTTCTGTGGGGAAGGAGCAGGAGAATGGGACTAATCAGATAGATCTTTAAAGGGCAGGCACAGACAGTGGATTGAATGATCTCCTTTAATGCTGCATCATTCTATGTAGTGACATTCTCTTCATTACAGATCAAGACTAGGCAGGCTGTCTCACATGACGGGAGAGGCCATTTCTGAATCTTTTATATAGTTCATTCAGATACTTACCCATGCTGACAGTGAAGAGCGAGGGGTTCAGCTGTTCTGACTCCTGCTCTCCCAAGCCATCATTTATTTCAAATCACAGAGTCTTATTTGCACAATATGACATCACCCGACTTGCCAAAGGGCAGCAATTACTCACTCCTGATAAAAATTCAAATTAAAGCACCCTCAGCTAGCAGCAGGACCGAGATAGACAGATCATAGTCCTATATTAAACACTGAATCATCAGGTTAGTTTGCTGATTATAAATACTGGACTATCTTTGGGAACTATGCTCAAATATTCAAACCTCCTAACAAATCTATCGATTAATTCAGACAAAAAATATACTTGCATGCTCTCAACATGAATAATCTAAAATTATCCCAGATCCCATACTATGTCTTGCTGGCATATTCCGTTCACTTAACAGCAGAGTCCTCATGGATCTGCATAGACACCCCCATCCAGCCTCAATGTTAAAGTTCTGCACCTACGCTTTTAAATTCCTCCATCGTCTCATCCTTCCTATTGATGTAACCTTCTCCAGTCCAACAACCACCCCATTCTTGCCTTTCACACATTCATGTCTTCCCTCTCCCAATCTCGGGTGGCCCATGCCTTTAGCTGCTGAATGAGAGTCTCAACTCCCTCACTAATGCTCTCTGCCTTCCTTTAACACCTTGATGAAAGATTAACCCTTTCCTAAGCATTTGCTCCCCCATTCTAATCTCCCTTTTGCTGGTTCAAGATCAATTTCTTTTGTCAGGTTATGCTCACATGAAGCACGATGGGATGTTTTATAGGTACTGTGCTGCAAAACCATTTATCCAAAAACTGGCGTGTCTAAAATGTGTAATTTCTTTGTAATCTTCCATGCAATTTTACCTGAATAGAATCTAAATAAAAAATAAACTTCCAGGGCAATTTTGTCAGGATCTTCATTGGCACGGTGTTGCTCCTGACTAGTTATGGGATTTTCTGCGTTGGATATGGCTCCAACGAACTAAGCTTAACACTCCCCACCTCTCCTGTCCTGTTTGACCCCAAGTACCCAAAGCCTTAACCATTCACTTCAAAGCCAAAAGGTTTTCCAACATGGATTCAAACCTGTGGGTGCCTGATTTCAGGTAGTGTACCTGTGCTAGCTCAAAGGCAAGATTATTAAGATGCTAGAAAAGCACAGCAGGTCAGGCAGCATCCGAGGAGCAGGAAAATTGACATTTCGGGCAAAAGTCCTTCATCAGGAATGAGGCTGGGATCCTCCAGGTTGCAGAGATAAATGAGAGGGGGTTGGGGCTAGGGAGAAGGTAGCAAAGAGTGCAATAGGTGGATGGAAGTGATAGGTCGGAGAGGTGGGAAGGAAGATTGGCAGGTAGGACAGGTCATGAGGATGATGCTGAGCTGGCAGGTTGGAACTGGGATAAGTTGGGGGGAGGGGAAATGAAGAAACTGGTGAAGTCCACATTGATGCCCTGGGGTTGAAGTGTTCCGAGGCGGAAATTGAGGCGTTCTTCCTCCAGGCATTGGGTGGTGAGGGAGTGGCGGTGGAGGCCCAGGACATGCATGTCCTTGGCAGAGTGGGAGGGGGAGTTGAAATGTTCAGCCACAGGGCAGTGAGGTGCAAGCTGTTGTTGCCACGTCCAGGAAAAACGCAATGTATGGCAGTCAGAACATTCTGACCTTCCTACCCATCTGCACAGTCATTTTTTTAACATTAGCTGAGGCACAGAAAGATGACATGATCAGAGGTCACGCAGAGCAGTCAAGTGCTGATGAATGTTGATTTCCATGCGGAGGAAGTGGGAAGACATGAAGTGAAACCCAAGGCCAGTTGAGCCCAGACTGGTGTGTCTGTGCATACTGAGACCTGGACATTTGCTACACTCCCAGCCAGTTAGGTTTGTCAAACTTCCAGGATTGTTCTACAAGCTCCACAGGTGTCAGCTGTGCCTCAGTGCATTGCATATTCACCTCAGAGTCGAAAGGTTGTGGACTTGAGTCAAACTCTAGAGAAGTGAGAACAAAAGTCTCATCAGACACTTGAGTAAGACAATGCCACAATGTAAGTGCAAATCTTTCTCTTTTATTGTTTATTAATCTCTGGACAGAGCTCCAGGTTTTAGACCAGGGCTCATGTAATAAATATTCAGGGATTGTCCACCAAGGATTGGCAACTGATGTGGCTGCATCTTTAATGATTCTTACCAAGGTGGACCTCTATTGTTCTAGATCTGAAGAGAAAACCCAAATGTTTCAATATTCCCAAACTCTCAACCCTCAAACATTGTGTTGATCTTCCACCAAATTGTGTGAATCACCCAACTATCTGAGCTTCAAGTAGGCATTTAGACAGTGGATTGATAGATTAGAAATCTGCTTTCATAGTACACTGGGGCAAATACACCTCCAAAATCCCCAAATGCCATGGAAAATTCAATCACAGTGGTGAACATTCAGAGAAAAGTCACACTCGTAAGCAGAATGGACAGAATCTCTGAGGAATTGCAGCTCCATTGCAGGCTGGTTCTCTCTTACATTTGCTCCTGATCCATCTCTAGTGAGTTTAGTGGGGAAGAAGCAGCCTGTGATTGGATAAGCAGTGAGTAGGTTAAAGAAATAGGATAGTGAGCAAGCTGCTGGCAATGCACAAAGGCCAGAGAGCCACCTTTCAGAACTGCAGGGAGTAGGGTAGGGTTGGGAGGATAGTGATGTGGAGGCTGGAAGGGGGCTGGTGGAAACAAAGAGTCAAGATATAGTGCTAGGGGAAAGGGGTTGGTTACAAGGGCTTTGTGGGATGTGAATATGGTCAATTCTGAAATCTAAATCTAAGATTCAGTAAAATAGGCAAATGACTGTGTGATGAAAGTATTCCAACTGTGTGCATTAACGGGCGGCATGGTGGCTCAGTGATTAGCACTGCTGCCTCACAACACCAGACACCCGGGTTCGACTCCCCACCTTGGTTGACTGTCTGTGTGGAGTTTGCACATTTTCCCTGTGACTGTGTGCGTTTCCTCCAGGTGCTCTGGCTTCCTCAAGTGGGTTGGCCATGCTAAATTGCCCATAGTGTTAGGTGGATTAGTAAAGGGTTAAATATAGGGGAGGGAAATGGGTCAGGGTGGGTTACTCTTCGGAGGGCCAGTGTGGACCTGTTGGGCCAAAGGGCCTGTTTCCATTCTGTAGGGAATCTAATCTAATCTAAACTGTGACAATTGTGGAAGATATGTTTAGGATGATGGCTTTTTTGCATGCAGAAGCATGTCTGATATTTTGAAACATTTTGCTACCTTGTGCTGTCGTCTTGTACCAATTTAAATATTGTCCTGTCTAAGAAATTAGCACTTTCTTCATGTGCTATGGCATTAAATTTAATGTGGGATTGGCAATTATTGAGGATGTTAATGAATTCTTCTAATTCTGCTTCTGAAAGAATCACTGCATAAATCAGCCATCAGTACTCAATGTATTGTAACAGACTATCTTAATAAAGGAGTTAGTGACAATGAAAAATGAGCGTCCCAAAACCAAAATGCGACCCTCATGAAAAGCTCAAGATGAGCCCTTAGGTATAACAAAAATGTGCCATTATTGCTAGAGAGTGTAGATGGTTATCAAGCCTGATACTACCCCCATTCAGACTCCATGTAGCCATATTCTTCTGTAGGAGTCATTGCACAGTGCACAGAATTCAGTTACCACGATCAACACTCTGGCCCAGGAGTATGGAGATTCATTACAGCATTCTTACTAGTGCTCAAGTTGAATACTGGCCAGGAATTCAAGGTCCAAACAGGCCGTTACCCTATCCCACATTGCTGTGAAAGTAGAGATTTCTGTGGTCAGGCCTCTGATGTGTGACTTGAACCAACAACCTTTCGACTCACGACTGCCTCTGCCACCCATTGAGGCACGGCGAACAGGTGTGCTAAGAGTTGCCCAAAACCGGGTAGTCCTGCACGTTCTCCGCAGAGCCCTTGGTCAATTGGTAACCCTCAGTAACACTAAAAATAGCATATCCTCTTGACCATTACCTCATTGCTATTTGTGGGAACTTGCTGTGCAGAAATTGATTGGTCACTTCCCTACTTTGTAGGGAAACCTTGAGAAATGGTTTGAGGAAAAGTTGATGGTTTGGCCCGTGACCATTAGAGTTTAGGGAATGAGCAGCGATCTTATTGAAACATAAAATTCTAATGAGACTTCACAAGGAAAATGTTGGGAGGAAGTTGTCCCTGGTGGGAGGAGCTTAGCCTCTAGGGAGTAAAGTTTCAAAACAAAGAATCTTAGATTAATGATGAGATGAGGAGAATTATTTTCTCTCAAAGGGTCACCAGATTTTGGAATTCTCTTCCTCAGATAGCAATGGAGGTTTGTCAGTGATTTTTTCTTTGTAGAATTCCCACAGTGTGGAAACAGGCCATTCAGCCCAACATGTCCACACTGACTCTCTGAAGAGCATCCCCCTACCCTATCCCTGTAACCCTGCATTTCCCACAGCTATCATACCTAACATACACGCGGGTAATTTAGCATGGCCAATCCACCCAACTTGTACACCTTTGGACTGTGGGGGGAAACCAGGGCACCTGGCAGAAATCCACACAGAAACGGGGAAAACGTGTAAACTCCACACAGACAGTCGCCAGAGGCTGAAATCGAACCTGGGACCCTGGCGCTGTCAGCAGCAGCGCTAACCACTGAGCAACTGTGCTGTCTAGCTAATCAAGGATTAGCTAGAGTCATTTTTGATTGAAATGGAAGTCAATGATTACGGGTGAAAGGTAGGTAAATGGAGGCGTGGCCAAATGAAAATCAGATGTGATCTTTCGTTTGTTTGTTCATGGGATGTTGGTGTCACGGTCTAGACCAGCATTTATTGCCTAAACACAATTGCCCAGCGGGCAGCTGTGTCAATCACATTGTTGTGGATCTGGAATTATATATAGGCCAGACCAGGTAAGGTTAGCAGATTTCCCTCCATAAAGATCATTAGTGAACTAGATGTGTCTCCATGACCTTTGCCAGTGGTTGTCAGCCAATATATTGCAGATTTTATTGAATTCAAATTCCACCATTTGCCACGGTGGGATCTGAACCCACAACACCAGATTATTGATCCGGGGTTCTGGAATAGTAGTGCAGTGACAATATCAGTACGTCACAGCCTCCCCAGAGTAGGCTGGAGGACCTGCACAGTCTACTCCTGCTCCTATTCTGATTTTAAGATTATAACCAGTGACTACATTTTGGGTTGCACATGGATGCCTTTACAAGATGCGCCTTCCACACTGCACAATGACACAGCTTGTCATGAAGGTCCTGTCCCATTGTCCATTTTATCCTGTCTACAGAACGAATACATGGTTATCTGATTAGACACCGACACGTCAGGCAGCAGCCTGTGAGTGAGGCCTATCTGTCCAGAGAAAATTGAGGTAATCTGACCTGTTAGAGAGGCTGGTTAGCGGTGGAACATTAAGGGATGCAGATGTATGTGGGAGGGAGTTATGGATCGATGCCACAGATGCAGGCGATTGGTTGACACCATTCAATGGACCGACAATACCGTTGCTGGTCAACTGGTTTCCTGGAGGGCATCCCATCATCCCGACCATTGTTGGCGTGGTGGAGAAGGCGGTAGTTGCCATGGAAACTCCGGTGCTCAGGCTTCCCACGCATGTCCTGGTTAGGCCATTGACCTGCTGCTGAATTCCAGTCATACCTGGGATTTGGAGTGAGACCGGACTTTGTTGAAGTGGAGGGAGAGGAAGAGGTGGGGTACTCTGTAAAGAGGAAGATGAACTGCTTCTACTGTGGCAACCAGAGCGGAGATCCTACAGAAAGGGAGAGAAAGATCCAATTAAACTCCATGGTGGGAATGAGTCAATTATCTGACTGAACCCTCAAACATCAAATGTTCAGAATTAACGTGTTTCCAGAACACCTTATTAAATTTCTCCACTAAGAAAAGTGCTCTTCACCCCATAACAAAGAACATTGAGAAGAGACCTGATCAAGGTCTATAAAATGATCAAAGCATTCGAACGGTTGATGTGAAAATCTCTGGGTTTGTTGGCAGTCTGCAACTCTGGGCCATCAACACAAAACAGTTCTGACTAAATCCAACAAGGAATTCAAAAGAAGCTTCCTTATGCTGTGAGTGGCAAGAATGTGGAATGTGCTACCATGGGACACAGCCTGGAGGCACTCAGCGGGAAGCTTAATAAATGCAGGAGAAAGGAACAGAAGGGTATGCAGCTGGTGTGAGACAATGCTTGTGAAGAATATGAATGCTAGTACAGGATTGCTGGGCTGAATAGCCAATTACTGTGCTGAACAACAAGGCTAGATGATGTATGGGAACAAATATCCCCACCAAGGTCACACATCAGACACACTGGGAAATACATTGCTGTTCCCTCCCTATCGCTGGGTTAAAATTTTGGAACTCCCTAATATCTCTGTGGGTGTCTCTACATCCCAACAACCCCAGTGATTCAAGAAGACAGCTCACCACCACCTTCTCAAGGAGCAACTAGGATGGGTAATAGATCCTGGTCCAGCCAGCAACACCCTAATCCCAATATTAAAAGACGTCATATATTAAAATAACCTTTGTCAGAAGTCCAATCACCATAACGTAGGCAAATTTTATGCACAGCAAGATTCCACTCAGCAAGGATGGATGACCCAATAAGTTGGTATTGGTTTGCAGAGGAAATGATAAGACTTGACACACAAAAACTACCAAAGTGCCAGAGAGTGAGGTTTCTGCACACATTCACCTCTCTCCTCCTGTACTCCCACAAGTTTCTTTCTCTATCACTGATGGACATGCTTGGCCCTGAGCTAAGGAAGCCCTCTACAAAGCTCTCAGCCCCACCAACTATCTCTTCTCCTTTAAGGGGCACATCAAACCTCCCTCTTTAACCAAGCTTTTGGTTGTCTCGCCAAATAGCCCGTTAGATGATTCAGTGTCATGTTCTGCTTGATAAAACTCCTTAAAGCGCCTTCCATATTTTACCATGTTAAACACACTACACAAGTGCAGGCTGTTGTTGCTGTCAGACTAGTCACCTTCCCACAAATGTTTCCACTACACACACTTCTCCAAGGGAGCAGATTGAAAATATTACATCTCTCAAAAACAGCAGATGGGAGCAGAGTTTAATACTTCATCTTTGTACCTTGGACACTGCAAATCTCATTCACCATTACACCAATGTTTTGGCATCAAACAAAGGCAATGTCATATTTAATTCAGGTTGAGAATTCTGCTACAGGCTCCTTAAATGTCATGTATCAAAAAGTATCAATTTTCTGATGATTCTTCACGGAGATTGAAATTGGACTATGCCATTCAGTCCTTTGAACCTCTGCTATCATCATTTAGTTGGATCACTGATGTGTATCTTTAATATGACACCCTGCCTTGGTTCCTGTTAAGTTGCTTAACAAAAGCCCATCAATCTCAGTCTTGGTTTCTTCAGTTGAGTTTCCTGCTCCCATTCTGCCTCAGATTTTGGCGATGGGATGCGTGGGGTGGTTTGGTGGGTGTTCTCCATTTCCAATACCCTTTTTGTGTGATGTAGACGTTCCTGATATCGTGACCACCCTACCAAACAGCCTCTCTGTTCAAGGTTATGTCCCCATGTTCGGGGCTCCCTAGCCGAAACTCACTGCAAAATGTGTTGAATTATATACAAAACGGTCTGCTGCAGATGGAGCAAAAATGCATCTAATTGAACAGGATATTGCAAGCTATTAGACCCCAAGGTGCAGGAAATATCGGACACCCTTAGCCTGTATATTAAATACCTCTGATGATGCGGAGAGCGAGTTCTCGGTTATGAAACTGCCTTTTGAGGGGGGACTCTTACTGCTGTTCAGTAACTCAGAGCTGCAAGCTGCATCCAGGGGAAAAAAAAGAGGAGAAAGATACTGATTAATGATCAACCAAAACCACTTATTGATCAGAATGTGTCTCTCTGCATACAACAATGTAGTAGGATCCACCAAGTGAAGTAAAATCTCAATCCAATTGCAAAGAAACCAAAGACAAAAAATCTTTCTTTCAGACAAACCTCACATCACATCTGGCGGGATGTTCCAAAGTGCTGCATATCTGAGAAACATATCTCTGAAGTACAGTCGCTGTTACTCCATTGTAATATGGACCTTATGTGTGCATAGCAAGATCCCACAAGCAATCAATAAAGACAGGAAAATTTGCTTGTTGAAGTGTGGTGTGTGGCATGAATGAAATGTGGATCTAGAAAACACCCTTGATTTAAATCAAACCATGGGATCTTCAATGATGGAGGAAGTCAACAGGCCCCTGCATTTAATATCTCCTTTAAAAGTCACACCATCAATTCTGGTGAGATCAATTAACCAGCCTTTCTGATCTGTGGATTCCCAAATAAAATCCTCACTTTTGGTTCTTTTGCCAATGGAACTTAATCTGTGTCCTCTGGTTATAGACCCTTCTGCTAATCAGGGTTTTGAGTATCACTCTGAAACCACACCATTCACCTGTTTGTGAAAATTACAGGTTGACAGACTTGCTTATTAAATTAGATTAGATTCCCTACACTGTGAAAACATGCCCTTCAGCCCAACAAGTCCACACCAACCCTCCGAAGAGTAACCCACCCAGACCCATTTCCCTCTGACGAATGCAGCTAACACAATGGGTAATTTAGCCTGACCAATTCACCTGACCTGCACATCTTTGGACTGTGGGAGGAAACCGGAGCACCTGGAGGAAACCCACGCAGACACGGGGAGAATGTGCAATCTCTGCCTGAGGCAGGAATTGAACCTGGGTCCCTGCTGCTGTGAGGCAACAGTGCTAACCACTGAGCCACCGTGCCGCCCCCTGATAAAGAACCATTGTTACTTTCTGTGACCTCTGTAAGTGGACAGTCCTCAATAAGGTCAACGGCATTTCTATGACATGGCATTTTTGCGAGTGTTTTACTTGGCCACATTCTTCTATTCTATGCACTGCCACATGAAAACCCCGGACCCAGTGCTGTTAGTGTAACTTTCATTATCTCTTTTCGATTCGTATACAATGTGGAGGTGTCAGTATTAGACTGGTGCCAACAAGGTCAGAGGTCACACGACTGCGCTGCTCCGAAAGCTTGTGATTTTACATAAACCTGTTGGACCATAACCTGGTGTTGTGTGATTGCTGACCTAGGTTTGTACAGTCAGTCGGTGAAGGAGGCGATTCAGCCCACTTTGCTAATGCTGCCTCAATGAAGAGTTTTTCAATTAGTCTCACTCCCTTATTCTTTCTCTGTAGATCAGCAATTTTTTTTTGTTTTTGACTATTTATCTCCTTTGGAACATTACAAAGGAATCTTTCTCATCATTCTTTAATGCAGCACATTGTAAATCATCATAACTCAGTACTTAGAGAAAGAAACCCTGACATCTTTTCTCTGATTCTTTTTCTAATTATTTTAAATCTTTGCCCTATGATCCCTAATCCTCCCCACCAACAAAATCAGTTCACCCTGATTTACTAAGTAATAAGTCAAAGCTCTTCACAATTTGGACTGTTTCCATTAAACCTATTCTTAACTGATCTGTTTAAATGAAGCCAATGCCAGCTTCTCTCTTCTGTCCTCATAACGGAGGGTCCTCATAACGGAGGTTCCTCACCCTGGCTGCCATTCTGGTCAATCTCTCCTGCACCTTCTCGCAACTACTATGTCCCTCAAAAAGCCATCCAGAATTGAAAGTGATTCACTACCCTGTGACTAAAGAAATTTCTCCTCATCACAGTCTTAAATGGTCTGTGCCTTATTCTAAGGTCACGTCCCCTCATTTCAGAGTCACCAGTCTGGGGCCACATCCCACCTGTACCCACCATGTCACAGCCTGTAACATCAGTGAGATCACCTCTCATTCTTTGAAACACAAGGTCCAATTTCCTCAATCTCTCCTGTTAAAACAATCCTAGAATCCAGGGATTAAACTGATGAACCTCTGCTGAACTCCATCCATGGCAAGTACATCTTGCGCAGAGAAGTGGACAATACTCAATGTGAAGTCTCACCAAACTCTATAATAACGAGATATAGTATACATAAAACCCTTTATAGCAATAACCACTATACGACTGCTTCTGACTGAGATGAACAGTGTACATACGCATATCTGTGTGGGTCAGGTTGGTTGAATTATAGAGTAATTTGCCTTCCATTATTGGTTGCAAGTTTGGCTGTTTCTCCTTGGCCAAAGCTGCAGTAAAGGATTACTCTGGCACCACAAGTGAAATCTCAGTTGACATCGGCTAAGAGCACCTAATGATAATCCTGACTGGGCCATTCATTAAGTGCGTCATCCAGTTATGCTCTCATGTTACTCAGCAGAAAAAAGCATTCTTACCATTCTGGGAGGTCATTAAATGTGCCTGGGAGGACGGACCATTGCTGGATGTCACACTAGCAAAAGGGATGGAGAGCTGGACATTCAGCAGCTGAAGACGCTCTTTCTTTGCAGAGAGATTCATGATCTGTTCCTGTAAACGTCGGTTATCTAACTGAAGCAGGTGCAATGATTTTAACATGTCCACAACTAGAGGATGAAAAACAAAAATCAGCATCTTGCTTCTCTCTCCAAAAAGGGAACAAATTCTACCCAAAGCAATAAAAGCCACCACATTATACATCTTCGCTATGTTTTCTCCCACGTTCCTGAAGATGTAAATCCTAGCTATCTCAAAGTGCATCACAATACAAAAATGAGGTGGGATTGTAAGCTAGAGGGTACAAAGAGACTGCCCCCAGATACAGAAAGATTAAAGGAGTGGGTGACAAGCTGTGGGATGGTGAGTAACAGGGAAGTGAGAGGTCATTCACTCGGACAGCAAGAATTCAGAAGCAGAATGTAAATAATAAGGCTCAAAATCTTTATACGTTGATGTTCAGAGAAATTAGTGTGTACTTATACACAAGAAAAGCTATTCAATTCGTCATTCCTCTAACTCTTTCCCAATAGCCCTTTGATAGGTATACCTTTCCAATATCAGTTCTGGATCTGCCTCGAGCATTTCAGCCAATGCATTCTAGATCACAGCAAGTTGCTGCACTGAAAAACTGAGTCCCATGGTTCTTTTGCCAAAAGCCATCAACTCGCGCCTTCTGCTCATCAACCCTTCTACTAAGTGAAACAGATTCTCCTCAACTTTGCTATCAAAATCAATCATGACTTTCAATGGACCTAATATGTCTTTTCTTACTCTTCCAGAGAGTAAGATTACAAGAAGCACCACACACATGTCCTCACCAGACCATCACGCACAGGCAGAGTATACAGGAGGACGTTGCTACCCCCAATACAGTGGGTCAGTACTTACTGTCAATGCCTCCCTCTCCACTCCAATGCTTGTCCAGGAGCTCCTCTATGTTAGACGTTGTTTGTGGTACATTCTCCAGCTGACTCGGTATGGTCTGATCGTACAACATGGACAAGCCGCCAATGGGTGAGCTGCAATATTGAGGAAAGAAAAGAGACGAGAGCTGGAACTCCAAAGAAACAAAGTAAGGAATGGGCAGATGAGTTTTGGACAAAATCAAGTTTGGGGGATGGGGTGGCTCGTGAATAATGGGAGGCTGGCCTCAGTTACACTGGAATTGTCAAGTCTCAAATAACTAAAGTCATGGATAACAAATTAGCTGAGGCAGAAGCTTGGTTACCAATATTACAGGGGTGGAAATAAGGGCCAATGACGTGAATATGTATTTTGAATCCAGTCTCTTGGTCAAAAGATTGAAAACAGTCTGCTCTAATTTTTCTTTTATTCATTTGTGGGACACGGGGCACTGTTGGTGAACCAGCATTTATTATCCATCCCTTGTTGCCCTTGAGAATCATAAGATCTTACAGGAAAGAAGGAAGCCATTCAACCCACTATGTCTGTATTAGCTCCAGAAAGAGGTACCCAGCTAGTCCCATTCTCTGGCCTTTTCTCCAGAAACCTCCAAAGGAGGTGGTGAGCTGCTTCTTGAACTGCTGCAGTCTATAGGCTGGAGGTTGACCCACAATGCTTTAAGGGAGGGAATTCCGGAGTTTTCACCAAGCAACAGTGAAGGAATGTAATAAATTTCCAAGTCAGGATGGTGAGTGACTTGAAGGGGATCTTGCAGATGGTCCTGATTCTATGAATCCACTGCCCTTGTCATCTAGATAGTAGTAGTCGTGGGTTTGGAAGGTGCTGTCTAAGGAGCCTTGATGAATTTCTATCATGCATTTTGGAGACAGTACACACTGAGCGTCAGTGGAGGAGAGGGCGTATGTATGTGGATGTGGGCTACCAATCAAGCAGGCAATTTCAGACAGTCGCTGGGGTGGAAGATGAGTCAGTAGATAGGGCATGAACCTTGTGATTCGGAGCTAAAAATCAAAGGCCTAGATGTTCCCAACATTTAGTTGGAGGAGGTTTTTGCAAACCCTCGTTTCGTAACAGTTTCTATCCTACTGTTGTTAGGATACTGAATGGACTCACAAACTCTTAACATTTGCCTGTAACTGTGTTTTTGTTTTTACCATTTACTTATTTATGCTACATATCTCTGTGATCTGCCTGTATTGCTCGTAAGACAAAGCTTTTCACTGTGCCTCGGTACATGTGACAATAAATTCAATTCAATTCAATAAATTCAATTCAATCCCACCCCACCCAGATACAAATGCTGAGTGAGCAATGTAATGAATCTGAGATGGTGGTGAATTATGTTCCCTCTAACTTTTCCTGCAGGTGCTCAACTCTCCAAGGTCCATGCGCAGCGGTGTCTTCTGGGACTGGGGGTCAATTCTTAAAGATCCTAGTGTTGCCAAATTGCCCCAGAAAGCTTTTAATGTGACTAGGTTCAATGTGCATCTTCATGTATTAAGACAAAGGAATGCAAAGTAAAGAAAGATTTACGTTGGAGATAGGCTCCCCCTGGAAGAACTGCCTCTGCAGACAAAACTGCAATCGTTGTCGTCCAGATCCGGTTCTGCAAAACAAACAAGATTGTGGAGTACAGTCAGGTTCTTAGAACAAAGGTTTGTACACATGGCCAGCCTTTGGTCTTATGCTTTGCCCTAGTAATGCCGCTCCAGCCTGACAAACATTTGAGAACTCTGCTCCTCAAAGTCTAGATCCTCATGTATCTCCCACTTCTTTCACCCCATCACCGCTTCCTGTGCCTTCTGCCACCTGGACACCAAGTTCAGAAATCCCTTCCCTAAACCACTCTATCCTGCTCTCTTCCTGAAACCAATATTTTTAACCAACATTTTGGGTACCTACCCAAATGTTCCATTGGCCAGGAATTATTTTTATTTGCCTGATTACTCTCGAAGATGTGGCATTGGAACAATTTATTCCATCAAAAGTATTATAAAGAGCTTATGTGGAAGCTTAAAGTGACTTGAATAATGGCAAAATAACACAAATGCTGGAAACCTGAAAATGTTGATGAAACTCAGGGGCTGTGCTGCAGACAGAAACAGAGTTAACGTTTCAAGTCAGACATGACCCTTCTTCAGAACTGTCCGGAGGTCTGCACAAGGCAGAAACAAACATGGCTATTCATGTGTCTAGGCTGAATCAGTTAAGGGACTACCAATGTACAAACATTGTTAATAACCATGAGTGTATCAATAATAATAAGCCTGGGAATTATAGACCTGGGAGCCTGACAGTAGGGGTGGGTACGTTGTTGGAGGGGATTCTGAAAGATAGGATTTATATGCATTTGGAGAGGCATGGACTGATTAGGGATAGTCAGTGTGGCTTTGTGCTCTGCCCTCATCAATTTTTGTGTTCTCCAAAACTCAGTCAAATTATCGTATCTCACTAAATTGATTGAGTTTTGGAGAACACAAATAAAAAGATCGATGAGGGCAGAGCAGTAGACGTTGCTTACATGGACTTTAGTAAAGCCTTTGACAAGGTTCCACATAGTAGATAGGTTAGTAAAGATAGATCATATGCGAGTTAGGAAGAGCTTGTCAATTGGATTCAAAATTGTTTTGATGGTAGGAGACAGACGGTGATGGTGGAGACCAGTGGTATTCCACTAGCTTTGGTGCTGGGGCCAAAGCTGCTGTTTGTCATGTACATAAATGATTTGGATGAGAATTTAAGAGGCATGGCCAGTAAGTTTGCAGATGACACCTAAATTGGTGGTATAGTTGATGGCGAAGAAGGTTATCTAAGATACAAAGGGATTTTGATCAATTGGGCCAATGGGCTGAGGAGTGGCAGATAGAGTTTAATTTGGATAAATGCAAGATATTGTATTTTGGTAAAACAAATGAGGGCAGGACTCATACAGTTAACGGTAGGACCCTGGGTAACGTTGTCGAACAGAAAGACCCAGGGGTTCAGATACATAGTTAATTGAAATTTGTATCACAGATAGACTGGTTAAGAAGGCATTCAAGATGCTTTCCTTCAATGCTCAGAATATAGGAGCTGGGGCATCATTGAGGTTGTAAAGGATATTAGTGAAAGAACTTTTGGAATACAGTGTTCAGTTCTGGTAGGAAGGATATTATTAAATTGGAGAGGGTTCTGAAAAGGTTTACCAGGATGTTGCAGGGATTGGAGGGTTTAAGATATAAGGATAGTCTGGGATTTTTTTCCACTGCAGCATAGAAGGTTGAGGGTGACCTTACAGAGGTTTATAACATCATGAGGGGCATAGATAAGGTGAATAGTAAGTCTTTTCCCTCGGATGGGTGAATTCAAAACGGATGCGCACTGATCATTTAATAGACTGTATACAGTTGAACAAAAGAAAGGGGGGAGAAAACAGCCAACGTGCTTCCCCTCGAGCATAATTATTAGGTAATTAATTCCTGAGGTGTTTGAGGTGAGAGGAGAAAGATTCAAAAGGGACCTGAGGGACAACTTTTTCACACCGAAGGTGGTTTGTGTGCAGAACTGTCAGAGGAAGTGATTGACGTGGGTACAATTACAACACTTAAAAGACATTTGAATAAGTTCATGAAAAGGAAAGGTTTAGAGAGATATGGGTCAAACTAAGGCAACTGGACTAGTTTATTGAGGGAAACATGGTCAGTATGGACGAGTTGGATCCAAGGGTCTGTTTCCTTACTATATGACTCTATTTCCCTGGTGTCAGAGAGGGAAATAACCAGGAATTAATTTCCTAATAATTATGCTCGAGGGGAAGCACGTTGGCTGTTTTTTCCCCCCTTTCTTTTGTTCAACTGTATATAGTCTATTAAATGATCAGTGTGCATCTGTATAGCACCCTTCACTACCTCAGGATGTCTTCAGAGTGCTTTCCAGAAAACTAGACAATTCTGCAACCACTGTTATAATATAGGAAATATAACTGCCAATAGATGTGTGCTTTCACCTGCAACAATGACAGACCAACAGGATAACGTGCTTTTGTGATACTGACTGAGGGATAAGCATTACCTAGGACACCAGCGAGAAATCCTTTGTTCTCTTCCATAAAGTATCACTGACTTTGTTCTAAACACCTGAGAAGGTACACAGGACCTTGGTTATGTATCTCATCTGAAGAATGGCCTAATCGATATGGGAATGCTCCTGCAGTAATGCACCAGTGTGTCAGTGGGGATCTTTTCAAGTTGTCAGTGTGAGTGAGTTAACTCAGTAGCAGTTTCTGGAAGCTCCCAGTATGTCCACATTAACTCTCACCATAGGCAACACCATTGTTAACATGGACAAAGACAGAGAGAATACAAAGGGGTTATAAAAAGGGAGACTGAGCAACAACTTTCAGAAAATAACAACATGCATCTTAGTTTCTCTTTAATGTGGTAAGTATCCCAAAATACTCCAAAGAAGCATGATTCATCAAATTTGACGCCAAGCCATGGGGGGACATGTGGTCAAAAGTTTTATCAAACGTTCAAGTTTCAAGGAGAGGTGGGATGGCAGTTTTGCTGAGGGAAGGAATCTGAAAACATTTTTTTAAAAAAGATATTCATTCACGGGACGTGGGCATTGCTGGCTGGGCCAGTATTTATTGCCCGTTCCTAGTTGCCCTTGAGAAGGTGGTGATGAGCTGAATTCTTGAACTGTTACAGTCCATATGCTATATGTAGACTCACAAGTGCCTTAGGGAGGGAATTCCAGAATTTTGACACAATTACAGTGAAAGAACAGCACAATATGCTTTCAAGCAAGGATGGCAAATAACTCGGGGGGGAACTTGCAGGTGGTGGCGTGGCCCTGGTATTTGCTGCCCTTGTCCTTCTGGATAAAAGTGGTTGTGGGTTTGGAAGGTACTGGCTCAGGATTGTTGGTGAATTTCTAAAATCTATCTTGCAGATAATACACATTGCTGCTACTGAACATCAGCGGTGGAGGGTGTGGATGCTTTTGGATATGGTGCCAATCAAGTGGGCTGCTTTATCCTGCATAGTGTCAAGGTTCTTGAGTGTTGCTGGAGCAGCACCCATCCAGGTAAGTGGGGATTATTCCATCCCACGACTGACTTGTGCCTTGTAGATGAAGAACAAGCTTTGGGGAGTCAGGGGGTGAGTTATTCGCCACAATATTCCTCACCTTTGACCTGCTGTACTAGCCACTGTGTCTATGTGGTGAGTCCAGCTGGGTGTCTGGTCAACGGTAATCACTAGGACATTGTGGGGATTCTGGGGTTTCAGTGATGGTAACACCATTGAATGTCAAGGGCAATGGTGGTTAAATAGTCTCTTATTGGAGATGGTCACTGCCCGGCATGTGTGTGGCACAAATGTTACTTGCCAGTTGTCTGCCCAAGCCAGAATTTGTCCAGCTCTTGGTGCATTTGAACCAAGAAGATGGTTGGGACTAGGACACTACTCTGAAGAATGCCTGCAGAGAGATCCTGGATCCGAGACGATTGACATCCAACAACCATAACCATCTTGCTATGTGCCAGATCTGATTCTAAGCAGTGGAGAGTTTGCCCCTGATTTCCATTGATTCTGGTTTTGCTAGGGCAAACCAATGAACCAATAAAATATACAAGAGGTTCGAGTTGGCGGAACCAAAAGTGGTAGAGGAGGTAACAGAGCTTCTGTGGCCCTCCACTGCAAGGAGCTGTCCTTCATCGAGTATTGTAGACTGGCAAAAGGTCCAAAGTCCAGGACTGTGTGCTGAGGGACACACTAAAGCTGGGGGCAGCCACTGTCATTGTCTGAGTTCTTTCAGCCATAGCAATACCAAATGCCTGGAAACTGCATATCTTCTCAGACTCTGTGCCTAATGAAGAATGTTATGATGCAAATTAAGAGCACTGAAAGGCACCTCAGAATGAAACACGTTGTATAGAGAAGTTTATATCTATTGTATTTACTGCAATTTGTAATGTGAAATGTTTTGCCCTCTAGGTAATTGATGTGGAATGTATTTGCTAAATATGAAGGCAATTGCAATTGTACTAGTTGAAATTATTTTGCAAATCTTGTAATATTCAAAATATTTTATGTACAAATTTTATGAATTAATACTTTTGGAGGAAAAAATAGCTTTACCCCTTCTGATCATTGCCATTATTTCAGATCCTGTTGTAAATTACAGGGGAGACTGTGCAAACTCCACACAGACAGTTGCCTAAGGCTAGAATCGAACTCAGGTCCCTGGTGCTGTGAGGCAGCAGTGCTAACCACTGAACCACCCATGCTGCCCCTTGATTTTGTACAAATGCATATACTGATGTGGTTTTCATGATATTTTACCAACTGATCTCTGTCGTGTTGTCACATGGTCAAGGAGGGAATGCTTGGGGCTGCTCAATTTGCTAGAAATAAGAACTGCAAATCAAACCCTATTTTCATGTCACACAGTTGATCCATTTTGCATTTCCAGGTTCAAACTTATAATGAAATTTCCCTATGTAAACTTGTTACACTATAATTGTACCTTATCCTGCACAGCTACTGATGGGAAGCAGAAATTTAGAGCGATACTGCTGTAAAAGTAGTTTTCATGGATAGAGGAATTTATAATGTAATTGTTTCAGGTGGATAGCTAAATCTTAGTAAGCAATGGTATCTTCAGGAGGGGAGGACAGAGAAAATGACAGAAAAGGGACTGGAGGTGAAAGGAGAAGTGGACAGGAAACCAGAAGGTGAGGAGAGTGGGGAGTGAAGGAAGGCTGGTAGGAAGAAGGGGGCTGGAGAAGGGAGAGGGAGGGGGAGGTGGCGCCAATTAAGAATTGCATCGTGGGTTTAAATTCATGTTACTGCATGCGAGCAGACATCTTTCATCCCTGATAATAACAAACGTTCTCTTTTAGGAATTATTTACAAACCTCCTGCTTATAAAATTCAAACAGGACAAAAATAAATTATGAATAATAACTATGAACAGGACTGAGTTGACTGTTCACTTTGAATCATAGACTGTAGTGAAGAGAAGAGAGCTAAGGGGCAACCTTTTCACTCAGAGGGTGGTGCGTGCATGGAATGAGCTGCCAGAGGAAGTGGAAGAGACTGGTACAATTACAACATTTAAAAGTCATCTGGATGGGTATATGAATAGGAAGGGTTTAGAGGGATATGGGCCAAATGCTGGCAAATGGCACTAGACAAATTTAGGGTATCTGGTCAGCAAGGGCGAATTGGACAAAGGGTCTGTTTCTGTGCTGTACATCTCTAAGACACTGTTGCTCCAAAGGGCTGCATTCAATGGAGCTCTCTCAGCGAGGACACTATCTGCAATGCCCATAACTCCTCCATAGCAATTCAATACTGACAGCAGACAAGACTTCCACCCAGCAATTTCACTGGATGGCCAGTCACTCTGTAGCTCTAGCAGCACCAATGTAAGCAATGGTCACTGTTGGGACTGCAGGCTGTTCACAAGCCAAAGACTGACAGTAGTCCACGGTCTCACCAGGGACAAGTTGGCAGGCCCTGCTAAATACGGTGGAGGTCCAGGTTCAAAAAACCAGGTTGTGTTGGCGGGGGCGGGGGGTGATGCAAAGGAAGAGTTGGGAACTAAAATGAACCTGTAAAGGATGGGGAGCCATTGATGGGCTGGGTGTCCTGAAGTGTTGTTTTCAAAGTGAAACATTAGCTGATGCTTCTTACCCACCTCCACAAATGCTGAGTTTTTTCAGTACTTGTGGTTTTTACAGGAGGACCTCTCTACAAACCTCCTCCTCCAAAACTAGACCATGAAGTTGAAGTTGCTGGGTCTCTCTGATGGTGTAACCCGACTTCTACACGCACGCATGCACCCCCTATTGCAGGTTAGATACTGGAGGAAGTGGATCAAGATCATTAAATGGTCAGTGATTGCCTACATAATGACCTTAATAAGCTCTGAGTGAGACACCAGAGAGCTCACATGTCCCCATTTAATTGGAAAGGGGGCAAGAGTAAGCAGGTATGTAGTGGGCACAGTTCCTGCTGTGTGTTATGTACTGTCCTGACTTTAAACCCCTTGACAGAGGAGTGTATGGTTCAGCACAACAGTCTCTCTTTCGAGACCTACCATCACAGTAATCTGGAGAAATGAGCACCTAATGATTGCCACCTACCTGTTTGACTGGTTTCCACCGGGTTTAACAGTGAAGTAATGGATGAACCAGGTGTGATTGGTCCTCCAAAGACATTGGAAGGAGTGAGATTATACGATGAACCAGGTAAGGAGAGCACCTGTACAGAGAAAGCAGCACAGTGTTGAAAGTGTAACAATGCCATGTGATGAAGATCTCATTTTACTTGATCTTTAAAGTGGAGCTGTTGACAGTCTGCAATTTCGATTTAGCTCTTAAACAAATCTTTATTCTGCTTTAATGGAGAGAATACTTTCATTAAGTACAGCTCTTTTGTAAGCACTTAAAAACCTAGACATTATTTAAAACCTTGTATGCATTGTGTCTCTCGTTCATAAAAATAATTTCCTGCTAAGGACTTGTTACTATATTTCCGTCAACACTTTCTATCACCAAATTGGTGTGTCAGAACCTCAGTCAATTTTGCTTTGCCAATCAAAGTGTAATTGTAATCTTTTGCCACTAAATGGCTCTGTGGAGCAAGTTCATGAGACCGTTTCAAATATTGCCACCATTTTATATATTAAAGAAAAACCTGAAAGACATGACCTGAACACAGACAATAAAACTAACAATATAATAGTTGCACTGACGATCTCCTGAGCTGCTAGGAAATAGCATCCTTTATTTCATTATTGATACTCACAAAACCTCAAATGTCCATCCTTTGCAGATGTAAAATCTTTAACAACATGACAAAAACAAACTTGAAAATAAATTTATAATATTAATTATAATATGTGACTCATTTCTTTTACTTCTCTTTACTGATGGGATTATGCACCTGAATGGCTTTAGTTTGAAGGTTAGTACCATAAGATGTAGGAGCAGAAATAGCCAGAGTAGCCTATCTGGCTTCCTCCATCATTCAATGAGATCACAGCTGATAGGATTATCCACAACTCCACTTTCCTGACAATTTCTTATCATCTTTTATTCCCTTCCTGTTTAAAATTCTATCTATCTCAACCTTGAATATACTTCATGACTAGTCACGACAATCCTCTGTAGATTCACATTTCTTCTGAGAGAAGAAATAATATTTCTGACATTATTCCTTCTGGTTGAGAGCTCATCCATAACGGAGAATGACCAACAGTAGGCTATTTGATTAAGCATCGCATCACCTCCACACTTGTTCCTTCCTCTGCTGGTCACGGATTACTGATCACTGGTTAGTAGTCATTGGTTAATGATCAGGAGCCTGCTGCACCACCTCCACACACCCATTCCCAAGTAGTGCTGAATCCAATTATCCTGCTTGTGAACCCAGCTAATGCAGCACAGACCTGTTCAGTACAAGCCACTAGATAAGTATCAGAAGCAACTGTTACTTCATATCATGGTTCAAAGCTGGGAAATGGTTTTCTCTTGTGGGAAAGTTTAGGACCAGACAGCATAACCTCAGAATAAGGGGGTTGGCTGGTGATGCACTTGGCGTTGATGAGCTCATTTAAAATGCATTTCTGTTAGATCGACTTTGAAGTGGAATCCTGATGGTGAGACCTCCCCTTTAAAAGCCTGGTTTGGAATGAACTCCCCTGCAAAGGGTGGATTGTTCCCAATCAAAGGTTTCCCCCATGGCTGCAGTCTCTCAGCTGTAGGTTCAGTAGCGCCAATAAAAACAGAACATGCTTGCACAAGCTACATAAAGAGGTTATAAATCTCATCCGATACAAACATTTAAATATACTGTGTACTGGCTACATGTTTAAAAAAAATGGACAAGGTCACCAATTGAAGTTCTGAATTATTTCCCAACAGAATCACAAATTATCTGTGTGCAAAGAAACAGAGCTGGAACTGCTTGTGTCAAAATTACTAAGTGCTAATAGCACAGTGACACAAGGCAGAACTCATAACTGACTAATGTTCCAGCCAATTTCATTAGGGAAAGAAAGAAAGAGTAGAGTGAGAGGAGGCCATTCAGCCCATCAAATGGGGGCCATTCGGATTCTGGTTTAATGTGTCAATGTACGCCTTTAAATCCATTCCTTTTTGTGACTCTCACTCAGGGATAGCAACCTCAGCTCAGAGTTCGACAGCTGTCGATTCAAATCTCACTCGAGAGGTTAGAATACAAAATCCAGCAACAAAGTGACTATGTCACTACAGAGGAGGCAGTGGCATGGTGGTTATGTCACTGGGCTAGTAATCCAGAACTCCAGGCCAATGTTCTGGGGTTATGGGTTTGAAGCTATGGCAGTGAAATTTTAATGTAGTAAAATAAAGGCTGAGATTTAAAAACTTGCCAAAGGATGACCATTTAACCACCAATGGTTGTTGTAAAAACTCATCTGTTTCACTCATGCCCTTTAGAGAAGAAAATCTACTGTCCTTACCTATGTCTGCCCTACATGCAACTCCAGACACACACAGCAATATGGTTGTCACTTAACTGTCCTCAGGACAATTTAGAAAAAATAGAATCCCTACAGTATTGACACAGGCCATTCGACCCATCAAGTCCACACAGACCCTCCGAAAAGACCTACCCCTACCTGATCCTTGTAACCCTTCATTCCCCATAACTAATCCATCTAACCTGCACGTCTTTGGACTGTAAGAGGAAACTGGAGCACCTGGCGGAAACCCATGCAGCCACAGGGAGAACGTGCAAGCTTCACACAGTTGTCCAAGTGTGGAATCAAACCTGGGTCCCTGGCACTGTGAGGCAGCAGTGCTAACCACTGAGCCACTGTGCTAGCCCAAATTAAAGATGGGCAATAAATGTTGAGCTAGCCAGTAATGTCAACATCCCATCAATGAATAATTTATTTTTTTTTAAAAAGTCCAGCTTTTGTTTCTCTAGTTTGGCTCCTACCGATTCCTCCATTACTAAAACTATTGTCTTGGTTTTCTATATTGATTCATCTAAGCTCATTATTTTTAAGCAAGATCAAATTGAATTCCATTCATTTTAACCAAGAAGAAATTGCTGGAAAAGTTCAGCAAGTCTGGCAGCATCTGCGGACAGAAAACAGAGTTCAAATTTCAGGTTTACTGGCCTTTCTTCAGAACTCAAAATGTTAACTCTGTTTTCTTTTTACAGATGTTGCCAGACCTGCTGGGTTTTCCCAGCAGTTTTTCTTTCTCATTTCCAGCATCCAGCATCTTTGTTTTCTATTCATTTTAATTCATTCTTCCCCAGACACAGCCCAAAGTTACTTTGTTTTAAAATTGAGTCCATCGAGTTGCTATTTCAAAGAAAAATAAAAGAAATGTGATCCTCAAATTTAGCAGAGAAACTCTTAGATACTCCATAAATCCCAAGCCAAAAATTAAATTCACCCACCGAGAGCCAACTAATTAAAATGGAAGCATTCATGGATCTTAGTCTTATAATACCCAGAAACTGTTGGAATCCCATGCAATGTAGGAATTCTATGATATATTTCTATTTTGCATTTTACCTACCTCAGTTTTATTTTTAACATGTTAGAAATTTGACCAGTAACTCCAGGAAGCTGTGCACATATCTCAACTGCTCAACCCTAAGCTCTATTCCATATTCAAGTCAAAAGTAATACTGCCAGCAATGAGTTTCAGTACAAGTCTCTGTATCAGACCCACTCCACCTCATAAGTGAGACAGTGGGAAGGATATTGCATGCTGCCAGAGTGTTTTTAGCATGAGGGCAGTAAAATAGGTCAGCCCACCATCTTCCCATCCACTCCCAAGCTCACCTCTGTAAAAGAGGGTGGGGGGGCATCAAAATCAGGAGCCTGCCCACCCTGTGTAAGTAAATAATTAAGGGCTAATTCAGCTCATCTGATTAGCAGTGTGCCACCCTGTTATCTACCCAGTGTATAGCATCCTCCTCCATTTCTGGCAAAAAAAAATTCATGGGTATATTAAGAATCAAACTGAATATTATTCACAACAAATTAAATACATGCGAGCGAATACATGGAACATGATAACTGTAAATGCACAGGGGTACAATTGTGTGTACGTGCCTGCAGAATACATGCCTGTTCGCATGATGCTTTACAAATTCAGAAATTGGCAGTTTGGTTGGAAGGGAAAGGACCTGCATGGTTTTGTTACATTTGGGATGTTCCAAAGCTTTTACAAACAATTAATTATTTTTGAAAGACAGTCACTGTCATTATCGAGGCAGCCAACTTGTATGCAGCAAATTCTGCAAAGATCATTGTAGTAAATGTCTAAATAACTCTGATGATGAAATTGGTCGATGGGCAAACATGATCATGATAGTGGAAGTTCTACCTTTACATTTCCTTCTCATTCCTACTGGCTGATGTCAGTCATGGCTCAATTGATGGGACTCCTGTCTGAGTCAAAAAGTGATGGATTTTAGTTTTGTAGCAAAGATTGGAGCCAAAAACACAAGACTGACACTCCAGTGCAGTACTTGGAGAGTGCTGCACTGCCAGAAGTACTGTCTTTCCGATGTGAAGCTTAAAGCCCAAATTGACCCATTAGGTCAAGGCAGAGGCATTTGAAGAAGGGTAAGTGCGTTCTCACGGTGTCTTGGCCAATCTTTAGTCTTTGATCAACATCACAAAAACAGATTATGTCACCATCACACTGGTGTTTATATTGCTTGCTGTGTGCAATTGGACTCTGCGCCTTCTACACTGATAGTGACAACATTGCAGAAGTTACCAAGTCAGAGAACTCTACAGCACAGAAGCAGACCCTTTGGTCCAACTTATTTGTGCTGACCAGATATCTTAAATTAATCTAGTCCCATTTGCCAGAATTTGGCCCATATCCCTCTAAAACCCTTCCTATTCATATGCCCATCCAGATGCCTTTTAAATGTTGTAATTATATCAGCCTCCAGCACTTCCTCTGGAAGGTCATATATACACCACTGTTATTTCCGTAACAAAGTCCTTCTTTGGCCATGAAGTACTTTGAGGTGTCCTAAGATAGTGAAAATCTCTCTGTATAGATGTTTTTAATCTATCTGCTCAGCACTGGAGCAGGTGGGACTTGAATCCAGGCTTGCTGACCCAGCGATTGGGATACCCTTACTGTGCATTAAGTGCCCTTTTAAATCTCTCTCTATAAATATGCTCGTTAGTTTTGTTTGACCCAGTTGCACGAGGCCCAGGTGATGTTACGGACTAGTAATCTCGGTGTCAGTGATACTCATTCAAGCTAAAAACAAATTGTCAATTTCTACAAGAGTCCACAACCTCGCCTCAACTTGCAAATGACTTCCAGATGTTTGAGAAAGCTTTTCCTTTAAAATTGTGCTTTACAAACTTCTCTGTACAGTCAGCATAAGGCCACTTTACAAACCGCAATCACAGCTCATCATTTCCTGTCTAAGATCTCTTTAAATCAACTAAAGAACGCTGCACACTTATTGCTGTACGCGGAGATGTGGACTCTTTCTCTATCTCGCTATAGTTCTGCTGCAACTCAGCAGGGTTATCCCACATAGGCTGTGTTTTTATTTACCTACACAAGTAAATGACACTGCACACTTCAGTCAAGACTGACCCCGTTATTCCGAAGGTATCAGGTTAGGATAAATTCTTGTCTTCTTTTCAAGCAAACAGCTTTTTTATTTTTCACTCCTTCTGCTCTGACATATGTTACTGCCACCCCAACAGCCTACACCATTCCCCTATCTCTGCATTTGCTTGAAAACTATTAAATCTCAATCTTTTTCCAGTTCCGATTGTAAATAACTCTTTGTCATTCTGTCCCTTCACCATTGCTGCCTGACCATTGTAGTTTCCATAACTTTGGCCATGAAGTGCTTTGAAATGTCCTAAGATAGTGAAAATCTCTAAGAATGTTTTTTCTTTCCATTTCAGATTGCCATCATTTGTGGAAATTCCTGTTAGAAATTCCCTTTTTGTAAACCTGGGGTAGCTGGATGGCATCTTTGCTCTCTTGAATTCAGTATTAATCATGATTTGGAATGTATTATTGGGAGACATTTCCACATATCACAGCCCCATAATTTGATCCTATGTGGACAAACAATGTTTTTAAGAATTCTTATAACTATGCTGACAATAAATTTAAGATGGTCAGTTGGACTCACATTATGGTGCACTTCTGCATACTGGAAGCTGCATATATTAATGCTCAGAATCCTGTTATTTGTAGTTTGAAAGAACATGTACATACATTGCACCTGTTTAATTCATCAAAATTCATGACAGCCATTCTCTGGTTCATTTCACAGGACAATGCCCAGCCAGTCAGTCAACCATCTTCATTTAAACTTAAGCGAAGCTTGGCGGTCAACTGGTGGTTGTTAATAATTGTTGCATTTGCATGGAGATGCCTTCACTAATCTGTGTACACTTCTGATCAATCAACCCTTTCTTCCCGTAGAGCGTAATGTGCTGTCCCATTTACATCGGCACTTCTCGCCAATTGTTCTGATGAGTCAAAGATAAAAACTCTGGCAAAATGTGAATTTTTTTTTCCCCAGCAATACACTTTTGTTCTAGAAAGGACATTGTGAGCACAATTGTCAGCTGGCAGCACTTCTGCCGCTGGGTCGGTACAAGTCTCCCATCCAGACAGCTGACTGCATCATCCAAGCTGACATTCCTAATGCAGTCTTGAGGGAGTGCTGCACTGTTGGAGATGACCTCATCTGGATCAGATTTTAAACTTGCAGGTAGATATAAAAAGTCCTATGGCACGATCTTGCAGGGTTGTTGAATGGGGTGGGGGGCTGAATTCTCCCCAGAATCCTATTCAGTATTAGCTCTCAATAAAACACAACAGTTGTTAGGTGAACAGATCATGGGCATCGCTGAAAAGAAAACGCGTACTTTGCTGAAGCATTTCATGTTGTGCTGAGCAGGACAATTGATAAGAAACACCAATGAAAAGAGAAAACAACATATATGCCACATGAGGGGAGGATGCCGATTAGTTGACTTGTGGACTCTGATTGCGAGAGGCGTTGCCATGGATAATGCACCAGTTAATGATGACTGACAGTTAGCAACCAAAGTCTGTATAAATTTTAAACCAGGCAGGTTTAGTCAGATTGGCCAAGAAAATATGCTGAAAACTGAAGTGGAGAATGGCTGCCAATGAGTTTGTTACATTGAAATGGACTCAATAGTTGTACATGTTTTCTCCTACCTGCAATGGGCACGGAGCTTCACCCTTGAGCAGTGTGGATTTTGCAGCTGCTGCTGAGATTGCAGGCTTACTTACAGTTTTATTATAATTTTACTTGAGCTATTATATTTCACTATTATAAGATTTTTATTCATTTCGTTTCCTTAACATTAAAAAAAATTGCAAACTCTTTTTCAAACCGACTTATTTTTTAATGAACTTTGTGAGGAAGTGGTGGGTGTGGGAACAGTTACAATGTTTAAAAGACACTTGGATAAGTACATGAATAAGGAAGGCTTGGAGGGATATGGACCTGGAACTGGCAGGTGGGACTGGTTTAGTTTGGGATTATCATCGGCAGGGACTGGTTGGATCAAAGAGTCTGTTTCTGTGCTGTGAGACTCCATAACTGGGCTCTGTGTTTTAGTTTGTGTAACTTCCAGTACACACAAGGACACCACACCGTGAGCCCAACAGACAATTCTAAATTGGATAGCAGAGTGATTCATGACACAGACAGGATTATCCATTGAATGTTGTCCAATAGCATGAGTCACGTTTAATTTTGAACATCATTGTTGTGAATTTGCAAGTGCGGGCTGGTTAGGTATGTTGGTACTTTGCTTGTGCAAACAAATGAAGGAATATGCTTAATACATGGTCATTATTCCATAGCTCTATATGAGAGTTTGCTGTGCACAAAGCAGCTGCTGCATTTTCCTACAGTTGAACAGTGGCGATTAATTCAGTAAAATACTTAATTTGCTGTAAAGTGCTTTGGGACAGATTCTCTCTCCTGAATCAAAAACAAAAATTGCTGGAAAAGCTTAGTAAGTCTGGCAGCATCTGTGGAGAGAAATCAGAGTTAGTGATTTAGGTCGAGTGACTCTTCCTCAGAACTCCACTCCATGCCCACCCCATAACCCCTCATACCCTCCATGTCATCCTACTTCCTGTACCTACCCTCTGACCCTTTATTACTTAATGACAACTTTTTTATCAAGTCACCACCTTATACCTACCACATCAACTCATCCTGTTTCTATAATGGCCACACCTTATAACCCATTTAGAGACAAATTGGAAACTATTAATCAAACTTTATTCTAGTCCATAGCAGACTTCACAATATTGAAAAAAAACTCATTTATTAAAAAACATTACTACATTTATATTCTTTCAACTACCTTATAACAATAAAGATTTCATTCAAGTCTACATTCCCTCACAAGAACCATGGAATTTAATTATAGAGTCTAGAACCCCTTGGAGATGTGAAACAAGCTATGAAGTGGCAGGCATCCTGCTGTGATAATGGATGGTTGTGAAATGAGTCCTGCTACATTAATCCATTAATGGAAACCTTCAGGCTTATGTCAACAGAGTGAAATCAATGTAACAATTTACTTTAACACCAGATACTTTTTGAACATTTAAACTGCAACAATTTTAAGTGGTGTGAACATGTGAGCACTCTCTTTGACAGGTTATCTTGATGCTTTTGACAGGAATGCTAGAAGCTTTTGACAGTATGACAAATAGTTATTTGGTCGTACAGAACTTGAGTATTGCTGAAAAAGATGCTACATTTTGTCAAAGTTTTACTTCTTGCACTCATTACAACAATTTACAAGAACAGAAATTCAAGAGAAAAACCAGCATCGACAGTTGACGAGAGGGGATAGCTGACTGATGGGCAAGAGCACTCTGACTGGTAGAAGTGTTGCCAGGGCAAGTGCACCAATTCTAATGATGTTTCACGTTGATCTGCCAGGCTTTGTTTCAATCTTAAACCAGGCAGCTCGACTGTAATTGATTGGAGGGTTGCCCTGAGAAATGGCTCAGCAGATGGCTATCACCTATTTTGTTGAGTTGAAACAGATAGTGCTTGTTTCGTCTGCACAGAAAAAAGCCCTGTGTATTAAATATATGTAGCTTCCAGTACACACATGGGTGCCACATCAGCAGGCTGTGATTCTGACGTGGCTACCGGCAGTTCTAGTGAGCTTGATCATTAATGAGATTATGCACTTTTCCCCATTTATCCTGTTTTTAACAACTTCAAAGGTCACCCTACCTCTCCCAACCTCTTCCAAAGGGGACTAGATCCAAAGAGAATGTCACCTCTACAAAACAGAGCCATTCTTTGGATAGTGTACGGTGTTCAGTCCTGCAGTTACCCCATATACTCTCCACAGTTCAGGTTTCACATGTCCCAATTCTCAAACTGCAACGTGAGTAGAGGCAGTTGCTGACTTAAATAGCCAGCTGCCTTTGTGAAGAGCAATTGGCCCCAGTCCTGCCCTGTGACAAGAGGAAATGTTGTATTTGGTGATCGGACTGAGCCTCTCTGTCATTGTGAAATTTCGGGCCTCTCTTTCCCTTGACGTTGGCTGAGGGATGAAGATTGGCCAGGATACCAGGAGGAATCACTGTAGTTTTAATCCAGCTGAGAGACCAGAAAGATGACTCAGATCAATTTCTCACCCCAGAAAACAGCGATTCTGACCGTGCAGCACTCCCTCATCACTATAGTGGAATGTTAGATTATGTCATCGTTTGCGAGAGATGTGGACCCCTAACATTTTGATCTGAGGTATGAGTGTTACCAAGTCGGCAATGCAACAGTCAGCTCAAATAGTCACACCTTTGAAAAATGCTATAGAATGTTATTGTTGTGACTAATTAACTATTTTTGCACTAATTAACCTTTGAAGCTGTAATTGATAATTCCAATAAAAAGCCCTGTGGGGAGCTGGGGAGAAAAACAAACAATAGATTTGTATGGTAAGGGTGTTCTGAGTTTGCAACCAACCTGTACTTTTCCTAACTTAACTGTGGCCATTAGATAAAAGTATTTTTTTTAACCACACTTAATTTTATGAACATCTGAATTATAATAATCAAATACCATAAAGAACTTTAAAGAAATTGGAGCAGGTATAGACTATACAACCTATTGAGCCTGTATTGCCATTTAATTTGATCTTATCCAATCCTCAACTCCAACTTCCCACATGCTCTCCATATCCCTGAGACCCCAAAAATTCATCTCATCCTTAAAAATATTCAATAATGGAGCATCCACAGCTTTATATAAAAGCAAGAATTCCCAAAGATCCATAATGCTTTGACTGAAGAGAGTTCTCCTCATCTCAGTCCTAAAATGCATCCAGGAATCCCTAAGAATAGGAACAGAAAGCCGTTCGGCCCCTTGTGCCTGCTCTGCCATTCAATAAGATCATGGCTGATCTGACATTGTTAACATCCACTTTCCTGCCCTTTCTCTGAGATCTCTGACTCCCCTACTGATCAGGATCATTCGGAGACCAGTAGCTTAGGCTCTAGATTTCCCAGCATTTCCCTTTACAAGGTCCCTGTCAAATTTTGTATGCTTCAGTGAGGTACCCTCTTCCTCTACACGCCACAGAATCTGGTAACTCGTTGCCCAAATTGTCCAGGCTGCCTTCTGGGTTGTGTGTGTGGCGTAGCTTTCCAGCATAGTAAGGGTTAAAAGTGATTGATGCAGGTCAGGTGTAGGGTCACGGCAGTGCAATTGCAGCTCTGCGCAGTTCCTGAATTGAAGATGAACACTTAACCAGTAGGTGGCATCCATACTCTGACCCAGCTCATCACAACCTCACAAGACCCTCACCGCACTGACAGCTGCCTGTAGCACAACAACACATAACACATCATGTAACAACTTGATACTTTTCGGCTTCTTGAGAAGTTCAACGTCCAGTCGTGGGCTGGCTGAAAACAGCAGAAAGATTGGCTGGCATTATTCCTCACAGAACCAAAGATCATGGGAGGAGGTAATCTTAAACAGCATCCTTCACCATCCGAAGACAATACTCCTCTAACCCTGCCCCCAATGTGCTTCACAGCCATTCTTGTATTTTTGAAGGTCGGTCACTGTCATAATGCAGCCATTGTGTCACGCACAGCAAGATCCCACAAGAAAGGCAATAACGGAAGTGAGCTGACAACCTGTTTATTTAGTGATGCCTGTTGAGGGGTGAACGTTGACCAGATCACAAGAGATGAGTTCTTAAGTAAGTGAAGAAGTAAATCAATTGTCATTTTCTGGGGGTGGGCGAGTGAAAATCCAGTGTTTTCTTATTAAATTGTGTTGGCCATTTACTCCACCACTGCATGAAACTGGAAAAGCAGAGAGTTCACTCACCAGTGTCTTACACATGCAACAGCCTGGATTGCTGACGGGTTGTTTAACCAGTAGGGGCTATCACAAAGCATAGTCCTATTCTCAACCAGCATCTTTAGTTCCTGGCTGAGCTGTGCTCACTGGAGCATCAACATCAGAGGCAAGGGGATCTTTGTTCTGGGATGTGAAAGCTCCACTGCTAGTATTTGAAGAGCAGAATGACCCCCTAGTGTCCAAAACCCTTTCCTCTGCCAACATCCAGACTGAACTGTGCAACCGATTGTTCACCTCTTCCTTGTCTGGAAAGCACTGGTGATCAAATGCCTGTTTTTCTCTTTGCTCTGTGACAAATTTCAAAAAAGGACTCAACAAAAGAAAAGATGTCATTGCATTAGGGAGGATGCAGGAGAGATTTACAATGATGCTTCTTGGCTGGAGAATTTTACTTATGAAGAAAGATTGGACAGGGTTGTTTTCTTTGGCAAGAGACAGCTGAGAGGAGACTTACTTTAATGGTACAAAATTACAAGAGGTCGCTAAACAGTGGATACAAATGGCTCTATTTCCCTTGCTTGAATGGTTCATAGCCAGGGGGGGGGGGGCAAAGACCAAGGATAAGAGGCAAGAGGTTCAGAGGGAGGTCCATGGGGACATTTTCAACCCAAAGGTTTGGCGGGGAGTACCTAAAACTCACTACCTTTAAGGCATTGAGTGATGGGTGGATAGTTAGAGACAAAATCCTTCAGTACATTCAAGTAGTACTCAGATTCAAAGCATGGCAACCTATTAGACAACAGAACAGGAGTCAGAAAGTGGGTTAGGCTGGATGGCTATTCGTCAGACACAGTGGGCCAAATGGTCTGCACCCATGCTGCAAATTTCAATGATGCTCTGATTTTTTTCCCAGTGCTTTACAAATAAAAGGACTTTCATAAATCCATTATCTTCTGAAGTGCTTCACAGGTAATTAAATACTTTCGAAGAGCAGTGACACTTGCACTGTAGGAAGTGGGGCAACCAAAATATGTGCACAGGAAGCTCCCACAAACAGCAATGCTACAATGAACAAGTTATCTAGTTCAGATGCTGGTTGAGGGACATCATTAACAATACCTTCCAGACACTCGTCCTCAGCAACCTGGAGGGACAAAGGCAGCTGACATATGGGAACACAACCATCCGGGGCAGCACAGTAGCTCAGGGGTTAGCATTGCTGCTTCACAGCGCCAGGGACTTATGTTTGATTCCGGCCTCGGGCAACTATCTGTATGGAGTTTGCACATTCTCCCCATGTCTGCGTGTGTTTCCTCCGGGTGCTCCAGTTTCCTCCCACAATCCAAAAGATGTGCAGGTCAGGTGAATTGGTCATGCTAAATTGCTCATAGTGTTAAGATGCATTAGTCAGGAGTAAATATAGGGTAGGGGAATGTGTCTGGGTGGGTTACTCTTCGGTGGGTTGGTGTGGACTTGTTGGACCGAAGGGCCTGTTTCCATCCTGTAAGGAATCTAAACTAATCCTGACTTGGAATTATATTGCCGCTCCTTTAGAGTCAAAATCCTGGAACTCTTTTCCCAGCAGACTGTGTGTGTAACTGTACCAAATGCACTGCAGTGAATCAGCAAGGCAGCACATCAAGCACTTCCTCTGGGGCAGTTAGGGATGGGCAACCAGTTCACAACTTTTATTTTAAAAATAACTCTGGCACCATACAGAAATTCCTGTTACTATTCAAAACAGTGCCATGGGATGAATGCTTTACGCCTACTAACAGTTGAAAAACCGTACCTCTGACAGGGCAGCACTCCATCAAAGCTGCACCGGAAGTGTCAGCCTGGGTTTGTTTTGTGCTGAAGTCTTCCGGATCTGATGGCCTTCGTTCAGAGAGCCATTGCAAGCAGGATAGGCTGCAGGTCCCCCATTGCGTCATAACGATTCTCTAATTCTGTGACCCCCCCTCCCCAAAGGCCTGACGATGATCCACTGAACCATTCCTCAGGAAACAGCCAAGAGCAGCGAGCAGAAACTGGGAGGCAGTGCTGCTGGAGTGAAAGGTCTTACCTGCGAGGAGCTGATGGAGGCCGTAGCAGTCATGGTCCCAGGTAGTGATGGTCGGCTGAGGTGCATCAGGTGGCCAGTCCGATGATGGGGCAGGATATTGGATGAAAGGGGTGTGCTGCATCCAGTTCCTAACATTCCACCGCTGAGAGTCAAGGGAATTTCCTTATTCGCATAGACACCTATCAGGCCACACAGAAACCAACACATACTGTTAGTGACATAGTAAAACTGCTTTGTGATTTTAACCTCAACTCTACATTTCATGCCCTTGGTCATCAAGAATTTATCCATATCTGCCCGAAAATTATTTCAAGATTCTGCATCCATTGCCTTTTGAGGAAGGGAATTCCAAAAAGACTCATTAACTCTCTGGGGAGAAAAGCGCTTCCTCGTTTCTGTTTTAGATCGGTGTCCCCTTACGTTCAGACTGTGACCCCCCCCCCCCCACACCCCACCTAGTTCTAGATTCTCCCACAAGAGGAAGCATCCTGGATCAAACCCAGAGGTGAAACCACTATGACCAATGCACAAAGCTAAAGCTAAAGCTACAGCGCTTCTCAAAGCCAGCTTTATTACACCTAAGGTAGTCACTTATCACCATTTGCATATTGAACGACTGTTTGATTTCAGAGGATGGCTTGATTTGCTTTTGAGGAACAGACTGGGTATTGGAGCAGGAAGGCGGAAGATTAACATAATGTTGCACATGGTGATCTGGATTTTACTTTGAAGAGACTAGAATTTCCGGGAGAATTCTAACACCAAATGTTGCTTTTTCAGGAAATGGGACAAGGGAGTGGGACTCTCCTGAGTCCCTATTTATGACATGACCTGTTAGGCACAGTTTAAAAATAAGAGGAATGGGAACCAACCATGAGCTTTGGGTCAAATTCAGCAACTTGTGCAGATCGAACAATGATTCCAGTTTAAAGTCTCATTTGACACGAGTACAGTTTGATGGAGAGAATGATAAATCACCCTTGCCAATCAGGGCACACATCCCCTTCTGGACCCTCGCCAGAAGACACTAGTCCCATACTTGTGTATTGAAACCCCTCTCCTATCAAATGACACCAAAACATCATACCTGAAATAATTCACCTCACCTTGATGGCGAACAGCTCCTGAACATTCTTTTAAACTCAACCGTGCATGGAGCACTCTTTATTGTTGTGCGTGATCAAGAAAGGCTTTGTATAAGAATACTTTTACCTATTATAGGATCTTCTCCATATTTGTCGGCTCCTCTTTGTACTCTACACTCTAGAATCCTACAAATCTCCACCAATAACCTAATCACAAGGTGCTTCAATGCACAAGGGACCAATGAGGTCAGGTTGATGGTACAACTGTGTTAGCACCTCCTGTCTACACAGAGTATACTGTGACTCACCAAGGCTCTATTGACACCTTTCAAATCTGTGGGATTTGCCACATAGGGCAAGGGCAGCAGATACATGGGAACACCACCACCAACTATTTCCCTCCAAGCCACACACCATCCCAATTTGGAACTATAATCGCCATTCCTTCATTGTCACTGGGTCAAATTCCAAGAACTCCCGCCCTAACACCACAATAGGGTCTCTAAACCCCAAGGACTGCAGCAACTCAAGACATCACCTCTCCACTTCCTTCTCCAGAGCAATTAGGAATGAGTAATAAATGCCAGCCTAGATGGTGAAACCCTTACCTGACAAATGAATTTAAAAATAATATAATCTTTGCAAACATCATACCCTATCTGCTGGGAGACTCCTTCGATTCAGTAAGTAACTCAGCATTTAAGATGGGCCAGTTTGTAATTTTAAAAAAAAGATTTACTTATCATCTGTCTACAATTGCATAACCAAGTGACTTGAGAAGCCACTTCAGAGGATAATAAAGTGTCATTCACAATGATGCGAACCTGAAACATAAAGAGCCCTGAGGGGATAGAGATGGCAGATTTCCTTCCCATAGGACATAAGTGAACCAGATGGGCTTTTTTATGATAATCAGTTGTTTCATGGTCACCATTACAGAGACCAGTTTTTGATTCCACATTTATTTAATTAACAATGTAAAATCCCCAGCTGTTGTTGTGAAATTTGAAATTGTCTCCGTGGACATTAGTTCCAGCCTCTCGATTACCAGCTTGGTAATGTGATCACTGTGCTACTGTCCTCCTCCACTGCAGTGCCTAGGTTGAGTAAAATGTATTTTCCCAGGCATTTCTTGTTTTTAAAAAAGTGATTGCTTTCGGTTAAGTTGATCAGAGCTGGGAATTTGGTCGGGAAAAAATAGCTTTGCATTTATGTAGCAGTTTGCACAACCACCAGAGAACTCGAAATGCTTTATAGCCTATGGAAACTTTTGAAGTGCATCAAGTGCTTTAATGTAGGAAATATGGCAGACAATTTACGCACCGCAAACAACAATGTGACAATGATTGAATAATTTGTTCTGAAGCAAGAACAAAAATTGCTGGAGAAACTCAGTGGAGCGTCTGGGGAGAGAGGAAACAAAGAGTTAATGTTTCACATCAAATATGACTCTCAAGGACCGAGACAGGATTTAGACCTATTTTATCCCTATCACTCTTAACACTATTAGCACTCCCTTTGTCTTTGTGTGTTCCACTTGCTCTTTCTCCCCCTCCGTCATTTTCCAGCTCCCTTCAGTTCTCAGACATACTGAGTTTCTCCATTGTGTTCTGTTTTTATTTTTGATAGCTGACTCTGCTGGCAAGACGTCTAAAAGACTTGAGCCTGGAACCCTGTGTCTCTGAAGGTGAGAGTGACGACAGTGGATATTTTATGGGGTCCCTACTCTGTTTGGCCAAGGGGGCTGGACTGAAGGGTGGTTTAGTTGGGGGGAGGTGTAGAAGTTGCAAGATTTAGGTTAAAATCAAGGCCATTAAGCACAAGAGTTTCTGATCAATGACCATTGCTAGAACCTAGATGTCTGGAGAGTAACTGGATTAATCTCATATTCAAACTGATTGGATCAAGAATCCTAAAATTTTGAGGCAGACAGTAACTGCTACAAATGCAACATAAAAGCTCAGTGAGATGATAGGCTCCACAAGGGACTATCAGTATCAGAAGGCAAAGGAGAACATAAGGTTCAGATGAATTCTTCAAAGCACTGAAAACAGCACAACACTGGTAAAACAGAATACCGAAAGAACTCAAATACTTTTATTTCAAACGATTTGGGCAGAAGCACATTTTATTTAAAAGGATGCCCAAGGAACTCAACTTTAAAGGTAAGCAGGCAGAGTTGAAAAGGAGTTAGAAATAACCAAAGGGAGGAAAACAAAATAAAAAACAGACACATGCAAATTACATTGATAAAGGTACTCCCAATTTTTTTTTGGGGGGGAGGGGGGGAGAAAGGAGTGTTGGAAATTGGATTTGGATATTGTTGGATTTTGTTATGACAACAGGTTAGGTGAATTGTAATGGGTTCATACTTAAGGGTCATGAAAATAAAGTGGGCAGAAGTGTGTACTGCAGATGCTGGAGATCACAGTCAAGATTAGAGTGATGCTGGAAAAGCACAGCAGGTCAGGCAGCATCCGAGGGGGAGGAAAATCGATGTTTCAGGCAAAAGCCCTTCATCAGGAATGAAATGGATTCCTGATGAAGGGCTTTTGCCCAAAATGTCGATTTTCCTGCTCCTCGGACGAAAATAAAGCGGTCAACAGCAAGTTGAACACAGAATACTGGAGAAATGCCTTTTGATGCAGAGATGATGTGTGCACTTGTGAGAAAGGGGAGAGGAAAGTACAAACTCTAGAACAGCTGAGCAGTCTATTTTTTGCTTGGCATTCCATGCAATTATTAGAGCAGATCTGAGGAGGTATGTTTGCTGGGTGAATAAATAAAGATTAGCTTTTGCCATGGTGTATCTTTTTGTTCCACTTCCTGCCTCCTCCTCTCTTTTGTTGCTATTCCTTGTTTCTGAAAATGGAACCATTTAACTAGCCGTCCTTCCTTAGGGTCCTAATGTTTCATCAACCAATATCCATATTTCAGATGTTTAAAAGGGTTTTATTGAATTCTAGAGCTTATCACATACATTGGTTTTCATCTTTCCCTGTCCAGAGCCAAGAACTCAGCTCTAACTTTCTTTTAAGAACAGCAGCAGATTGTAATGCAGAGGAACCTTGATTATCCGAAGGACATGGGCAGGGAGTATTTCAGTTGGTTAATCGAATTCTGGATAACATAGTTTAGTCAAGCATCAGGACCTCGTGATCTTGTCAGATAATCTGACATTTGGATAGTTGAATGCCGGATAATCGAGGTTCCTCTGTACACAGTGCCTGACTTGGATATGGCTGAATTCTAGCAGCTTGACTTCCTTATGTCATCCTACAAACTGTCTTGGAGGCTTAGCCTAGCAGGCAACTGTAGTTACTTCACAGACTTTAAACTGGTCAAGTGTCCTCTTCTAGTGGATCATTCTCTGCGACCGAGCACTTAGCTTTAAGAGGGGCATGCATTCAGCTGTGGGGCAAAGCGAAACACCCACCCGCCAGCCACATTAGCTAAATCAACCCGAACAATGAAAGGATGACAGAAATCCCAGCCAGATCACCCCCCGCATTCAGAACTCTACTATTCTTGTTAAAATGAACCTATACTAAAGGCACTATACAAATTGCTGCTGTTTAACATGTTTAAGTTAAAGCATATTAAGGACTATCTAATTGTTCAAATGGTGGGGGAAGTCCAGTTACAGACGAGCTAGAGCGAGACATGTACATGAAATTGAGTTTCAGCGGACGAGTAGCTGATTGGTCTGTGGAATGGTAGCCAGCTGTTGATAATAAAGGCCTCTGGCTTGCCAACAACATGATTGTCTCCCAGGCAGCTTAGCAGCTTGTGGATGTGAAGGTTTGAAGGAGAAGCTTCAGGATCTCCATGAGGAGAGGAGCTGTCCCTTCTTGCTCCAGCAAAGACCACCTCAAGGCTGAAAAAAGGCCATTTATTTCCCCCCCGGCTCCTGTGGAGCTGAACCACAAGTTAGTGACAAGTGTAAATCAGCCACCCTATACCTCACACAGGCAATTGAAAGTCCCTGGAGAAGGAAGATCGAGGAGCAGTCCAAGGCTTGTTGCACTTCGGGAATTTGTTGTGCCAACGTGCTGATCACACTGAGATATGCTAAGGCAAAGTGATCACCTCAGTCAACCCAGAAGACAGACCATTGAACGGACTTTTCAATCTTTCCCACCACATACGACATCCAGGGCATTTTACCAAAGTGTGTGTGTGCGCGCGTGTCTGTGTATGGGGAGTTTATAAGGGCTTTACAGTTTTGATCAGGAGAGTAATATGTTGACAGTTCATAATTTTTTTTTGGGTAAAGCCTATTTATTTATTATAGATACTAATTCTCGTTCTGTCCAGAAATCTAATCCAATCTTTCCAGCAACTTGGGCTGAAAAGGCAGGTAAATTGGAGAATTTTGCATACATGTATAAATTGTTTAACTTTTGTGATGGCTCTGAGAACAACTGAGCTTCAATTCCAGTGAGTCACACCCCAGTGAAACAGAACACTAGCCAACTGGATGATTTTTCACAAGCCAATTGTTTTTTTTCTTTCCAGCTCTCATGTTTTTATTAGGAGTAGCCAACTGTTCCATATACTTATTATATACACATCGCCTGACTGTTTCTGAAGATGGGATTCCTCTCGACACTGGAAAGATTGGTAAACCTTGGGACGGGCAGGGCGAGGGAACCGTCCCTTGGTTCTGTGTTGTGTCCATGAGACGAAGCAATTACAAACCGCTGTGTGTCTCATGAAAGGTTTGTGAATAATGAGTGTTTGTGAACCAGATCAGGCTGCAACGTGGACCTGCTGTTCCTCTTCCTGATTCTACCCTCAGCACCACCCTCCCCTCCCCCCCCCACCCCACCACCACCACTAACCACCCCTCCAACCCTGCCGACCCTGTTTAAATGACACCGCACACTTACCATTCTCCAAGTGCCCTCCACCACGCGATTAGCATATTTACACAAGCTTGTCAACTTGGTTGCCCACAGCAACCACCCAGCACTTGTTTTGACCCAAGTGTCCTATCGCTAACTTTGGAGTGACGGACCCTTTCTACGGCCAACCCCCTCCCACCCACCCCCATCCCCAGCTACAGAGATTGGCTCCTTTTGTTGAAATCTAAAGGGGCTGGCTGAGAGCCAAGCACAATGACCCCCTCCCGGCACCATACACAAGGTAATTATCCAACACAGAGAGAAATCACATTGTTTATCGCTCTGTCACAAACATAGAGAAAGCACATCAAACTCCCGCTCAGTAACACACTCCCCTCTGCTGTAAAGTTCTCCCAGTGCACATACACAAGTATTTACAGCTCCCTCGCTAATGGAGAAAGCACTTAAGCAGCTTCGGTATCAAACAGCCCATTCTGTCACTCTCTCCGATGGGGACATGGCCACGTTAAAGCTCTCTGCTCAACCGCAAGCTCCAAATTTCTTGCAAATTGCTCACAACACATTAACACCAAAACAAATGTCGGGCCCATAAAGCAGCCCTCGGGTATACTTTGGTTACACAGAATGCCTCTGCCAGTGTTTGTATTTCACAAAATCACTTTCCTCCTTACTCCGGCTAATCCTTTCAATCTTTTCTCCCTTCTGCAATTACTAACGTCCACCTCAATGACTGATGATATCGACCTCAACTGCCCTTCTTGTGGCAACAAGATCCACATCCTCACCACTCTCCGGGTCAACAAGTTTTGCCCACATTTTTCACTGGATTCATATCAATATTCATATCATTATTTCATCTTATTCATGGAAGGGAACAGGTAGAAAAAAAAGGGGGGGGGGGGGGGAGAGAAAGGAGAGCGAAGGGAGAAGAGAATGGAGGGAAGAAGAACAAGCAGGCAATGACTGATTGGGGCCTACTCATCAGGCACAATGGAGCTGTATTTGTGATGGACTGCTCTATAATTTAAAGTCAGACATGGGGCCGTTTTGTGCCATGGTGCTGAGCCAAGAAAGAGCAGGATTCAGAATTATCAAATCAGTTTATTGTGGTTACTCCAGCAGAGAGAGAGGAGACCTTTCAGGGATGAACCTCGGTTGCATTGGAAACACTGCTCCTAATTTGAAAGGAATGTGATTTAAAAACTCTGCCGTCATGTTTAATGTAGAACTTCAGAATCTAGCACAGGAACTTACTTTGCTGCTGAAAGAAATGACTGATTGAGACCTTGTTTTGCCCCGTGTCAGGACTGTAAACAATTAAACACAGGGTGTCATTTTATGAATGACAGCTCCTGTCAATTTGAATTCATTAGACGTTTTCCAAATATGCAAACGAAGCCAGCAAGGGCTTTAAACGTTGTATTCACAGGGATAAAGAGATCAATTAACCCCCCACACTTCCCACCCCCCACCTGCCTCACAGTAGCACAGTTTTATGTGACATAATTTTCTATTCAGCTTTAATTGAAAGAATACTAAACTGTAATCTATAAAATAACAGGTATTGTGGAACACACTCATTTTCTCCATCCCATCCACATTTACTGAGGCACATTTACTATGGTAACGTAAATAAATATAAGTTGGTCATCAATAATTCCAACAAGGAATTTTGGGAGAAGTTTCTTTGCTCAAAGAGTAGTTAAAATATTAACTAAAAGCATAATGCTGTGCAGACTCAGCAGGTCTGACATCTGTGGAGTCAGACACGGTTGATGTTTCGAGTCCAATATGACTCCTCTTCGGAACCTGAACTGACTCAGAATGAAAGTGCCATCACGGACTCGTTAACTCAAAACATTAACTCTGTTCCTCTGTACATACAGGCTGCCAGACTTGCTGCGTCTCTTCAGCACTTTCTGTTTCGATTTCAGATTTCCAGTGTCCGCACTTTCTTTTATAAGACAACAGGAAATACGAGCAGGAATAGGCCCTTCAGCCTGCTCCGCCATTCAACAGGATCATGGCTGATCCAACATTCCTCACATCCCCTTTCCTACCCATTCCCCGTAACCCTTGATACCCCGACAGATCAAGAATCTATCTCAGCCTTCAATATTCACAAGGACTCTGCCTCTATACCTCTCTGTGGCAAAAAGATCCGAGGACGCTTAACCCTCAGAAGAAATTCCTCCTCATGTCAGTCTTAAATTGGTGCCCCTTTATTCTGAGACTATGCCTTCTGGTTCCACGAGGGAAACATCCTCTCAGTATTTATCCTGTTAAGCCGGTTAAGAATTCGACATGTTTCAATGAGATCACTTCTCATTCTTCTAAACTCCACTGAGTAGAGTCCAAACCTGTTTAGCCTTTGCTCATAAGACAATCAGTCCTTTCCAGGGATCATCCAAGAGAACTTTTAGTTTTAGTTCAGAATGTGAAACACGCTAACAAATTTAATCGAGGTGTACAGCACAGATACAGATTTCAGGGGGAGTGAGCTACGCATGTGGGGGAAAAGAGGAATAAAAGGTGAAGTTATTTCCTACGATTCTGCACCCATTAGGAACCATGAGATCATTCTTACTCAGCATCTCACACTCATCGCACAGCATGGTAACACAGAATTCTGGTGCAGTCCCCATGCAATAAAAGCACTAACATCCAGTTAAACTCAAGTGTTGGAAGTCGGAGTCTCCTGGATGAGACAAAGGAAGATAAGAAATCAGCTAAGATTCCTGGTCCTAATCACTTTCCAGTAGAACAAAAGAACTGTGGATGCTCGAAATCAGAAACAAAAGCATATATTGCTGGAGGAACTCAGCAGGTCTGGCAGCATCTGTGGAGAGAAAACAGAGTTAACATTCTGACGAAGGGTCACTAGACTTGAAACTTCAACTCTATTTTCTCTCTGCTAATAGACAAGGTCCTTTTCCCAGTGTAGGGGAGTCCAAAACTAGATGACATAGGTTAAAGGTGAGAGGGGAAAGATATAAAAAGGGACCTAAAGGGCAACTTTTTCTCAGAGGGTGGTGAGTGTATGGAATGAGCTCACAGAATCTATAAAATAACAGGTATTGTGGAACATATTTATTTTCTCCTTCCCTTTCACATTTACTGAGGCACACTTACTGAGGCCAGAGGAAGTGGTGGAGGTTGGTGTAACTACATTTAAAAAGAGTCTGAATGGGTATATGAATAGGAAAGGGTTAGTGGGATATGGGCCAAGTGCTGTCAAACGGGACTAGATTAGGTTAGAATATCTGGTCGGTGTGGACGAGTTGGACTGAAGGGTCTGTTTCCGTGCTGTACATCTGTAGGACTCCATAATGCTGCCAGGCCTGCTGAGTTTCTACATATCCTTGGGGGATATTTGCCAAGGACAGGATGGTGATAGAGTGCAACGCCCTCATAGCTGACTATTTAATGGTGACTTGCCTTCCAGGTTTGCGTTTCAACACTGGTTGCTTCTAGCTGGGTGACTGAGGATATTCAACATCCAAGGAGCCAAAAATGAAAGCCAAAACAAATCCCTCAGTCGGGAAAGACAGAAGGACGAGAAATAAGCCAAAATGCAGTCATTTCAATAGACAAGGAAAATCCCAGGCAGGAATCGGAATGACAAGAATCAAGTCTTGCTCACGTGTGCTCACCATCCAACTGATCAAACTCTCAAACACAGACTGGCTTTTTGCAGATCGGAAAATGTGGATGCAGATCAGATGCGTCAAAACTGAAGGGAAATTCTATGCCAACACACTTGTTAAAGAAAATCTTGTTTATTTGGAAGCACAAGCTTTGTTTGGAAGTACAAACCTATTGGATTATAACCTGGTAGGAGAAAGTGAGGACTGCAGATGCTGGAGATCAGAGTCAAAAAGTGTGGTGCTCGAAAAGCATGGCTAGTCAGGCAGTATCAGAGGAGCAGGAGAGACTACGTTTCAGGCATAAGCCCTTCATCAGTGTTGTGCGATTTTTAGCTTTGTCCGCCCCAGTCCAACACCAGCACTTCCACATCAACACACTTGCTGCAGCTGATGAAGGCCTTTTGTTTTAAGGCAACAGTAAAGGCATTTGTGTACAAATTACAGAACTGGTCATTCAGCCCAGTTGATCCTGTTTGCTATTTTTTCATCTGAGCTGCCTCAACTCCTCCACATCTAACTTCATCAATATATCTCTTTATCCATTTAGCCTTCGCAATGTATTTAGCTTCAATAGAATCACGGCTGATCCGTACTTCCTTATGTCCAGTTTCCTGCAATCTCCCCGTAACCCTTGATTCCCTGACTTGATCAAGAATCTCTCAGCCTTACCTATACACAAGACTGAGGCCCACAGCTCTTCAGGAAATTATGCTACTTCCTTTAACCGCTTCACACAGTAGAAAATGGAAGCCAGAATTGCATTTATATAGCAGTTTTCACTACCACGGACGTTCCAAAGCACTTTGCAGTCAATAAACCGCTTCTGAAGTATAGTGACTGTTGTAGTGCAGGAGTGAAAGGGCAGTCAATTTGCGCACAGACAACTCCCACAAACAGCACTTTGAGAATAACCAGTTCATCTGTCTAAGATTCTGTTCGCAGGTAAACATGGCCCAGACATTTTCAAAATAAGACCATGAGAGTTTTTAAAGTCCATCTCAGAGCCATTGCTTAAAGTCTCATCCAAAAACATGCCACTTAGAATCTCACAGTCATACAGATGTACAGCATGGAAATAGACTCTTCAGTCCAACTTATCCTTGCCAGCCAGACATCCTAATCTAGTCTCATTTGCCAGCTTTTGGCCCATATCCCTTTAAACTCTTCCTATTCATATATCCATCCAGATGCCTTTTAAATGTTGTAATTGTACCAGCCTACACCACTTCCTCTGGCACATGATTCCATACAGGCACCACCCTCTGCATGAAAAAGTTGCCCCTCAGGTCCCTTTTAAATCTTTCTCCTCTCACCTTAAGTCTACGCCATCTAGTTTTGGACTCCCCTACTCTGGGGAAAAGACCTTGACTCACCCAATCTATGCCTCTCATGATTTTACGAACTTCTAGAAGGTCACCCCTCGGCCTCCAGGGAAAACAATGCCAGTTGATTGAGCCTCTCCCTACAACGCAAATCCTCCAACCCCGGCAACATCTGTGTAAATCTTTTCTGAACCCTACCAAGTATCACAACATCCTTCCTATAGCAGGGAGACCAGGACTGAATGTAGTATTCCAAAAGTGGCCTCACCAATGTCCTGTACAGCCACATGACCTCCCAACTCCTATACTCATTGCTTAGAACAAACTCCTATGTCCAGACATACTTGAGACTAAACAGCAGAGGCAGTCAGCTGTGCAGGTTCATTGCTGATCATACAGCTGAGCAGGTTGTGTGTTCAATTTTTCCCCTCCCACGTAGTATCTGCTTTCTCTTCCTCCTTTCTTTTTTTAAGTAGTGCTACTATTTTGATCTCTTTTTTCCAAAGTTCCAAAACAATGCAACAGCGTATAATACAGTAATTACTACTCCAAAAATTTGAGGAAATCACCTCCAACACTAAAAACACCTAAAAAAAAGCGCTCTTAAAACAGTCACAATTTTTTCCAGTCCTCCATCTTGGATTAATTACCCAGAACCCTTTCTAACAGTGCAATGCTCTCTTTGCACTACAGTGGAGGATTGGACTGAATTTTTGTTCTCCAGTCCTGGGGAGGGACATGAGCCACATAATAAAGCTTTGTTGCACCTTCTCTGGTTCCAAGAGAGAAAGAAAGACAGGATTAACAATTGCTCTCAGATTAGAGCAAGAAGGTAGAATTTATTCATTTGGGGGTGGAAATATTACATTTTAAATCATTTCGGTCATGTCCATTGGTGAGACTGATCAATAGGAAGAATACAGAAACAGAAATGGGCTGTGAAATCCTTACAGCCAGTACCTACATCCAATTAACTCATGGCTCTTCAGTTATCTTTAAATCCTTTTACCTGCCTTGGGTCCTTAAGCTTCATGACTCTCACTTAATGAAAATGTATTCATTTTAGTTTTCAACTTTTCGCAGGGAGGCCAGTCCCCTTTTCTGTCCAACATTATTCCATGATTTAAAGATTTGATGACCTAACCTTAGCATGTTGGTGTGGGTGGGGTTAGGGGAGGGGGTTTGGGTATAGTGGTGAGCATTTACAGAGTTCCAGACATGTTCCATTCTTGATGTCAGACAAGGAGTGCTTCCTGATGTTGACCCTGACAGCCATAGCCTTAACTTCAAGGTTAAGCCTCTTTGTTCAGGACTTCCCCCATCAGAGGAAATAGCTTCTCTCTATCCACCCTATCATCCTCTTTAATCATCTCTGACTCATTTCCAGTTCATCTGCTGCAGTTTATTTCAGAACGTCACCCCCCCCCCCCAACCTCCGTCAGTCAATAGGAAGATGGTCACACTGCTCCCAAGAAATACCATGGGCCCAATCAACCTGAACCTCCTGTGGCAGGTGCAAGTTCTGAATAGTCAAAGTAGATCAAAGATTCGCACAGATGGGAGCTTTAACCAACCATCTGTGGGAGGAACAAAGACCCGAAACAGCACACCTATCCTCCAGGATCAGGATTATAGAGAAGAAAGTAAAAATAACTGTCCCCTTTCCTGTTTCACGACTGCCAGACTCGAGCTCTGGAAAACCCATATAAACATGAAATACAGAACAGAAAGAGACCGGAAGTTTTGACACATGTTCCTAATTGTCATCAACCCAAGGACTAGCCACCATCCTTGCTTACCCATTGCCCTAACTCTTGTCAGACTGTACTTCACTGACCTCTTTAAATACGGTGCTCAAAGATGTTGCAGAAAGGTTGCTGAAAGTGATAACAAAGTGATTTGGATTCCTTGAACATAAATCACAAAAAGCTAGCGTCCAAGCTCTACAGGTAATAGGGAAGGCAAAAAGATGCTGGATCAGTTTGTACAGACTGGTCGGTGGCTCAGTGGTTAGCACTGCCACCTCACAGCGCAGGGACCCAGGTTCGATTCCAGCCTCGGGCGACTGTCTGTGTGGAGTTTGTACATTCTCCCCGTGTCTGCGTGGGTTTCCTCCGGGTGCTCCGGTTTCCTCCCACAGTCCAAAGGTGTGCAGGTTAGGTGAATTGGCCGTTCTAAATTGCCCATAGTGTTAGGTGCATTAGTCAGAGGGAAATGGGTCAGGGTGGATTACTCTTCCACCCTGAATTGTTGGGCTGAAGGGCCTGTTTCCACTCTGTAGGAATTCTAATCTAAAAAAAAGTTTAGAACTTCAAAGATAATAAAGTTGCCATAGTCCTACAGGCTGCTTCCTCTCAGCTTTAATGGAGGGTCACGATGCCTCAGGTGAGGATAGGGGTTAAGAAAGAGTGGTAACCTTAGCTGATGTGGAAATTGAACCCATGCTGTGAGACCAGCTGTCCAGCCAACTGAGCTATCTGACCCCCTTAAGGATAATATAATTGAGCTGTTTAAGATGATTAAAGCAGTCAATGGAGGTAAATTATTTCCTCCAATGGTGAAGTCCTGGACAAGGAGGAAGAACCTTCAAGTTAGATTACTCAGGGCTGACGTCATGAAGCACTTCTTCAAACACCAGGTGGAGAAAATCCGAGATTCTTTCCCTCCCAAAACAACTTCAGAGGCCAGATGTTAATTGAGAACTTTAAAACAGAGGTGGACAAAGATTTGTAAAGTAAGGATATTAAAGAATACTGAAGCAAGTCGGATAAAACAGAATCAAGGTGCAGACCAGCCATGATTTAACTGAATGAAGACTGAAAGGCCTTTTACGGTCTTGTTTTTTTTCCAACTTTAACAGAAATAACAAATATTGTCCTGATGATATTAAGCTTTGGTAACTTTTGTCTCTCTTTTCAAGTTGCGGATTATGAAGTGACTGTTTTATTTTGAAACTGGCCTTTCAGTTTATCATTGTTAAAACTGCACTGATCTTCCACTGGATTGACTTGTGGCTATGGTAACAGGGAAGGCCATTTTAAGCCCTCTCTGTAACTACATATTCTTCCCCAACTCGCTCTGGGATGACACAGGTTTTTTTACACTCAGCAGGGGAAGGGGGGGCTGGAGTTGCGTAGGGGTAGGGGGTTGTGCAATATACAAGTTTTGCCTGGTGGTTCCAAACAAGCTTCTTAAACACCACGCCACCACAATTAAAGGTCAAGTTACAAAAGAGGCTTCCGCCTCCTCTCGATCAAACTGCGTTCAATGAACTGCCCCTCACGTCTGCCAGAAATACAAAGCAATCAATCGTCACTCAGAGCCTTGAAACTCAGTCATCATACTAGTCTGTAAAATAAAAAAATGCACTCTGATTTCTGGCTGTCTCCAAGTGCTGATGAAACAGTGAGTGAAATGAAAAGTAACTGTAGATAGATTCACGGTGCCCAACAGCACTAAGGTTGGAAAGAGGAACAAAGGAGATACATCAAAAGACAGACACTGGGTGACGGGTAAGGTTGGATTTTGAAAGGCTGCAGACAGTCAAAGAGATTAGGTCCAAATTCCAGGTATGCCTCCCCACACCCCTCTAACTTAGTTCACTTTAAAAGCACCTGCTTGACTGAACTCTTGGTCACTGTGTTTAGCATATTTTTCACATCCGGTATCCTTCTTAGATGACATTCACTGGAGTTTAAAAGAATGAGGGAAGGCTCTCATAGAAACCTATAAAATTCGAACAGGACCAGATGACTACGGAGCTTAGAATCAGGGGTCACAGTCCAAGAATATAGGGTCGGCTGTTTAAGATGAAATGACAGAAAATTTCTTCACCCAGAAAGTGGTGAGCCTGTGGAACTCTCTGCCACAAGCAGCCGATGAGGCCAAGACATTGAACATTCACAAAGAGGAGTTATCATTCTTTAGGGCTACAGGGGTCGAAGGGAATGGGGAGAATGCAGGACCAGCCATGATCTTAATGAATGGTGGTGCAGGTTCAAAGGGCTGATGGCCTCCTCCTGGTTTTTTAAAAATGTTTCAGGTGCTATACATGTTGTCAGTGATGGCTCAGTTGGAAGCTGTCATTTCTAATCTGGAAGGGGGTTCAGAAAAGATTTACAAAGATGTTGCCAGGTTGGAGTTGCCAGGCAACTATAGGAAGAGGCTGAATAGGCTGGGGCTGTTTTCCCTGGAGCGTCAAAGGCTGAGGGGTGACCTTATAGAGGTTTATAAGATCCTGAGGGGCATGGATAGAATAAATAAACATGGTCTATTCCCTGGGGTGGGGGTGTCCAGAACTAGAGGGCATAGGTTTAGGGCGAGAGGGGAACAACATAAAAAGGGACCTAAGGGGCAACTTTTTCACACAGAGGGTTGTGCGTGTATGGAATGATCTGCCAGAGGATGTGATGGAGGCTGGTACAATTATAGCATTTAAAAGGCATCTGAATGGGTATATGAATAGGAAGGAATTAGACAGATATGGGCCAAGTGCTGGCAAATGGGACTAGATTAGGTTAGGATATCTGGTTGACATGGACGAGTTGGACCGAAGGGTCTGTTTCCGTGCTGTACATCTCTATGACTCCATGACATGGGTTCACGTCCCACTCCAGAAGTGAAACAATGCCATGGGGTTACATTGGATAAAACGTTAAATCAAAACCTCAACTGCCTTGTCCCAGTGTAAAAGATCCTTTGGCCCGATTTTAAAGAAAAGGGAGACCATTCATCCCAATATTTTTTCCTCAAACTACACCAGAAAGATAGATCATGTGGTCATTACTTTTTTCTCAGTTTGTGGAAGATTACTGTATACAAACTGACTGCTGCCTTTCCTTGGTTTCCATAGTGACTACACTTCAAATAGGACAATGGGCCAAACGGCCTCTTTCTCACTCAATGGCAAGGAGGCAGCAGGAGGGGAAGTGTTTGAGCTCTGTGCCTGTACTCTGCTGCTCCCACTTTGGGCAACTTTTGTTCTTTTTTTTAAGTTTTGTTTCTTCATTTCTCTTCTGTAACAAAGTTCACTTTTTTCTTATTTTCTGTGGCTGCGGTGGAGGACGGTGGTTGCGAGGGCAGTGTGGTGGATCCAGATATCTGCTGCTCATGGCCATACTTTATCGATGGGTGGGTCTGGTCCATTCCTCCTGGTTGCGGGGCGGTGGTTTCAGCGGGGGCTGGAGTGGCGGCAGCACGCTGGTTCCGGTCCATTTCCTTGTGGCTATGGCAGCAATATGGCAGTTATGGGCTGCGACTGAAGCGACGACAGCTTCAGCACGGGCAACGTTTTGGTCTGCTCTGTCCCTCCTTGCTACGGAGGCGATGGAGTGGCTTTGCTGTCAGTATTGGCAGTTTGGTGGGTCTGATCCGGATCAGAAATCCTTTCTTTGCTGACCTCAGGGATGGCTTCAGTGACAGCAGCTCATAGCCACTCCAGAAACCCAGGAGTCACGCAGGGAACACAAGATGACCTTTGCCCTTTGTCTCCTTTTTTCTTCTTACAGTTCTCTAATAAAATGGCACTAAATCGTGGCAACGTAGACACATCTCACCACATTTTCATAAATATAAGTGATGATAGATTACTATTCTATTTTATTATAAAGGAATTCTATGACAATCTGTTTGGTGGGCATTGTCCTGTCCAATATTTAATCCCTTAGCCAATGAAGAAATCCTTTGACCCGCTTCAAAATAATGCCAGAGGGTCAACCTGAAGGGGAGACAGGACCTTGGGTTAACAGGTTACTTGAAAGATGGCACCTCCGACCGTGAAGCACACCCTCAGTACGGCTGTCAATTGTCTTGCCTTAACTGTCCTGATTTTTGTGCTCAAGTTCTGAAATCACAACCTCCACTTCATAGGGGGGGAAAAGAGTGCTTCCCATTATGGCACAACCTATTTTAACAGATCTTTGCAAACGCAGGTTATTAACTTACTGCTTTCATTTGTTTCTGAGATTTTCCACTTTCACACGTTATAACCTTCGCGCTCCTTGAGCTGCTCAAGCCCCAACATCTGGAATTCCCTAAACTTTTCCACTTCTTTCACTTTCAAAATGCCCATCTCTTCATCACATCTCCTAATAAGGCTTGGTGGCAACTTTCATTTGATAACATTCTGGAGAGGTTCCTTCAGACATTTTATCCCATTAAATACATTATATAAATAAAAGTTCTCGCTATATCTATCTGAATAACATTATGGCATGTTATTATGTTAACAGCATTCTATAGGTTCAACATACAATGTATTTCTCCCCGAATTCTGTGCCATGCCAAATACATTTTATAATGCTGTGCATTCCTTGGTATATTGTATTATCTTTCTAGCTTCACATTCTGCCCACATAACACAATGAGAAGCTATAGATTTACTTGCCTGTAACTCAGCTGGTCAGTTGAATGAATTAACACAACCCTGTTCTTAGACACTAGCACTCAGTACCTAACTAGTTATATAAACTGAAACAGGGCTGCAGCTGTCCGAGTGCTCGGAAGGTAACCCTTTGTTGACTGGATTGCATTTTGCCACAACATCCCATGGGTTACAATGGGGGAGGGGGATGGGGTTTGATGGTGCTGGCAAATGAGCCACATTAGAATTCAGGCATTTGGGCTCCATTTCAGAGTCTCAGGTCTGGTTCATATCAAAGAGTTCATGTCGAACAGCAAATCAGAGTGCAAGCTGTGGAAACACTGATCATAATCTTTCAGTCTCCCTTAGAATCCGGAGTGCTGTCAGAGGACTGGAGGAGTTGCAAACACTACATCCTTGTTCACAAAAGGGTGCAAGAACAATTGCAGATCAGTCAGCTTAACGTTAGTCATGGAAAAACATCTAGAAACAATAATTCAGGACAGAGTTAATAACCACAGGGACACACGTGGGTTAGCTAAAGAGAGCTAGTGTGAAGTTCTTAATGGAAAAACAACAATCAACCAACTTGTTAGAGTTTTCTGAAGAGTGAACAGAGGGGTTTGATGAGGGCAATTCTGCTGATGTGTTGCAAGTGGATTTCCAAAAAGGTGTTTTTGTGCCACGCAACACACTGGAGAAATTTTATCGCACATGGATTAAAAAAAAGAGACAAAGCAATGCATATTTATAACTTACTGAGCAACAGGAAATACAGAACTCCTCATGGACAATAGTTTGGGGCTTGAGGCAGTTTTGGAACCTTTTCCTAACATATCAGTCACATAGGAGGCACACAGCATGGAAACAGATCCTTCAGTCCAACTCGTCCATGCAGATCAAGTTTCCCAAATAAACTTGTCCCAGTTGCTTGCAGTTGGCCTACAGTCCTCTAAAACTTGCCTATTTATGAAGCTGTCCAAATGTCTTTTAAAAGTTGTAACTGTACCTACATTCACAACTTCCTTGGGCAATTCATTCCACACACGCACCACCCTCTGTGTGAAAAGTTGCCTCGCAGATTCCTGAAGATCTTTGTCTTCTCACTTTAAAAATATGTCCCCTAGTTTTGAATTCCTCCACGCTTGGGAAATGATCTTTACTCTTCACCTTATCTATGCCCCTCATTATTTTATAAACCTCCAGAAGGTCAGCCCTCGGTCTCCTATGCTCCAGTGAAAAAAGGTCCCAGCCTATCCAGCCTTTCCCTATAACCTTGAGCTTCGTGACGATTTCAGAGTTTATAGATGATATAATACTTGGAAGCATTATAAATGGTGAGGGAGATGGTGGAAGTGTAAAACTTCAAAAGGACGTTGACAAGTTGGTGGCAAGGGCAGACAGGGGACTAGATTATAAAGTTCAAGGTGGAGAAGTGTAAGGTGGTACATTTTGACAGAAAGAACCTGGAGATAACAAAGTTTCTTCCTTGAAAATATATGCAAGGACAGAGAGATGTGGGTGCATTTGTACATAAAACATTAAAAGGTGGGTCAAGGTTAGGACAAGTCAAGAAATGAGTTAATAATGCATAGAGTATCTGGGGCTTTATTAATAGGAGCAGAGAGTAAAACAGGAAGGAATCATAGAATCTCTACATGGTGGAAACAGGTCATTTGGCCACCATTTCCACAGAGTTTTACAAGAATGATTCCAAGGATGGGAAATTTCAGTGGCAGAATGGTGGCTCAGTGGTTAGCACTGCTGCCTCACAGTCCCAGGGACCCGGGTTTAATTCCAGCCTCAGGAATTCTTCCCAGTTTCCTCTGGGTGCTCTGGTTTCCTCCCACAATCCAAAGGTGTGCAGGTTAGGTGAATTGGCTATGCTAAATTGCCCATAGTGTTCATGGATATGTAGGTTAGGTACATTCATCGTGGGAACTATGCAGCAATAGGATGGGGGGTAGGGCTGGGTGGGATACCGTTCGGAGGGTCAGTGTGGACTTGTTGGGCCAAATGGCCTGTATCCACATTCTACAGATTCTTGGTCATTCTAAGATGAATTTAAGAAGTTGACTGTTTTCCTTGGAGAGGAGAAGGCAAAGAGGAAATTTGATAGACAGTTTGAAAACCATGAGGCATCTGGCTAGAGCAGATAGAGAAAAAAAAATTGCCACTTGTAAAGGGATTGAAAATAGGAAGGCAGAGAAATAAACAAATTTGCAAAAGAAGCAAATGTGATGAAAGATCCCTTTCACACAATGAATGGTTCAGTTGTAAGAGTGAAGCTGATAGGTGGGAAGGAGATGGACAGGTAGGACAGGTCAAGAGGGTGGTGCACCCTCCCCACCCACCTATCACTATTACACCTCCACTTGCATCGACCTATTGTCTTCCCAGGTACCTTCCTCCCCGCCCCACCCACCTATTTATTTCTCAGCCCCCTTTCCCCTCCACATTCCCGATGAAGGGCTGATCTCCGAAACATCGACTCTCCTGCTCCTTGGATGCTGCCTGACTTGCTATGTTTTTCCAGCCCCTATTGGTTGATATCTGTGCTGTAAATTCTATGCAACATGGATAAATGTCAGAGTTTCTGGTCCCAGTACCCCCAACCCCCAACCTCCCTGCGATCTTACAGCCTATACGTATCACTCAGTCAACTTCACACACAAAAAAAATCTGATTATGACCACATTGGTGTCTGAGTGAGCTATTCTGTCCACACCAACTGCCAGGTTTCCTATATTACAACAGTGGCTACACTTCAACACAACTTAATTGGCTCTAACACACTTCAGAACATCCTATAGTGATGAAAATGCAACTATTTCTTTCTGCTGTGCTTTGGATCTGCTAGCACTAAGATTGTAACACAGGACTGTGAATGCCCTCATCAGTTAATGTAGAACCACTGAAGACAGGAAGGACTTCTGAAGGAAAGAGGATTGATGAGGGCAGAGCGGTAGATGTGATCTATATGGACTTCAGTAAGGCATTCAACAAGGCTCCCCATGGGAGACTGGTTAGCAAGGTTAGATCTCAAGGAATACAGGGAGAACTAGCCATTTGGATACAGAACTGGCTCAAAAGGTAGAAGACAGAGGGTGGTGGCGGAGCGTTGTTTTTCAGACTGGAGGCCTGTGACCAATGGAATACCATAAGGATTGGTGCTGGGTCTTCTACTTTTCGTTATTTATATAAATGATTTGGATGCAAGCATAAGAGGTATGGTTAATAAGTTGGCAGATGACACCAAAATTAGAGACGTAGTGGACAGCAAAGAAGGTTACCTCAGCTTACAACGGGATCTTGATCAGATGGGCCAATGGGCTGGGAAATGGCAAATGGAGGAGTTTAATTTAAATAAATGTGAGGTGCTGCATTTTGGGAAAGCAAATCTTAGCAGGACTTATACACTTAATGGTAAGGTTCTAGGGAGTGTTGCTAAACAAAGAGACCGTGGAGTGCAGGCTCATTGCTCCTAGAAAGTAGAGTTGCAGGTAGATAGGATAGTGAAGGCGGCGTTTGGTATGCTTTCCTTTATTGGTCAGAGTGTTGAGTACAAGAGTTGGGAAGTCATGTTGCGGCTGTACAGGACATTGGTTAGGCCACTGTTGCAATTCTGGTCTCCTTCCTATTGGAAAGATGTTGTGAAACTTGAAAGAGTTCAGAGAAGATTTACAAGGAAGTTGCCAGGGTTGGAAGATTTGAGCTGTAGGGAGAAGCTGAATAGGCTGGGGCTGTTTTCCCTGGAGCTTCAGAAGTTGAGGGGTGACCTTATAGAGGTTTACAAAATTATGAGGGGCATGGATAGGATAAATAGACAAAGTCTTTTCCCTGGGGTGGGGGAGTCCAGAACTTTAGGGCACAGGTTTAGGGCGAGAGGGGAAAGATATAAAAGAGACCTAAGGGGCAACTTTTTCACACAGAGGGTAGTACGTGTATGGAATGAGCTGCCAGAGGATGTGGTGGAGGCTGGTGCAATTGCAACATTTAAAAGGCATTTGGATGGATATATGAATAGGAAGGGTTTGGAGGGATATGGCCTGGGTGCTGGCAGGTGGGAGTAGATTAGGTTGGGATATCTGGTCAGCATGGACGTGTTGGACCGAAGGGTCTGTTTCCATGCTGTACATCTCTATGACTGTATGACTTTCACTGCCATCAATCTGAGCTGGACATAATCCCCAAAATGCAACACTTGGCAGTACCCTGCCTCACCGAGCCCACTTGATCAGATGTTAGCATTTCATGACTAGCTTTTAAACTAATTCTGAAGGTAATGATTCACAATATGTGGGCCATGACTATTCACTGGTAAGCTCACTCAAACACTCACCCTTTATATAAGAGCCCGAATAATGTCTAGGCTTTGACTCAGGGAGCATCATCCTCCAATTGATCATTGTATTGAAGTGAATCAAAGCAATGACAAGGGGGCTTTTAGCTGGATTTCTCTCCTCTCTAACCCATGGGGATATTTTGTCATAAAGCTGCTAGATTGTGTTTTAATCAGTATAGACCAGGCAAGATCATACTGTCATGCTTTATTTACCCATTGAACCAACTGGGGGAGCTGTAGTAACATTCATCTGAAAGAAAATAAAACTGAATGGGCTTCACCACAGAAAGTAATAAAAGATTAGCATTTTGGTACCTGAACCCAGAAGTGAAGGTTCTATAGACAGACTCGGGATGGCTCCACTGTAACTTGTTGACGATGTTAACTTTGGGAGTGCGGGGCTAGTGATGCATCCACTCAAGTCAGTTGCTGATGACGTGATGAGGGAGATAGGGATGGCGAGACTTGGGCTGCTCTCGTTCTTGCTCCCTTTGGGCCTCCCCCTTCCATGTTTGCTCTTCTTGCTAGCCTTGTGCCTCTTCTCCTTCACCGTCTCTTCCTCTTCCATCCCAACTACCGGCTGCGGCCTCTTGTAACCGGTTCCCCCGCTCGAAGGGCCACCCATCCCACCGGAAGTCCTGAAGTCCGTGGGGGAGCTTTCGGGCGGCTTCTTCAGGGCCGGAGGGGCAGAGCTGAAGCGGATCAAAGAGTTGAAGCTCGACAGAGTCCCCTCAGCTGCAAAAACGTCCCCTTTTGCTGTGTCGTAGGAGGCCGGACTCTGCGAGGAATTGCGACCCACTGAGTAGGTGTCCCCTCGCAGGTCAGGCTTGCTGAATATTCCACCCTCCTGGGAGGGCTGCAGTGAACTGCTGGAGGTGCTCAGGAGACTGCCTGCAAGAGAATCACGAACACGGAATTGTTAAGGAGAGTACTTCCAGCATTCCTTTTACATCTTCATTTCAGATTTTTCACCATTTTGCGCTTGCACAGTTTTTGTTTTATGACTGACGCACAAGGTTAGCATACAGCAAACAACCTATAAGCTTCCTGTGATCTAATCTCAGCCCTCCTCTTCCTGCATTCTATCAGCAAAAATCCATCACCTTCCATTTATAAACGAGGGCCATTTTTCTTCCAAGCGTACAGTTTGTGTTTCACTCACACTGTGGTCATTAAAGCAGTTTATTAATGTCCCATTCTCACCTTAAAACACATGCTAATCTCTAACTGTTTGTCTAAGTGGATCACTTTAGCACCTCATTACTGGCAATTATCAGCGCCCAGCTATTCGAAGTGTCACCTCATGCTTTTAAGAGCTTTCAATCATTTTAAATGGAGCTATTAATGTAAATATAATTTCTCTCAATAAAATGTGTGTTAAAACCGACAGAACACCCCTTTGTATGCCTATTCCAGGCTTTTCTGATATGTTAAAACTGCTAGATGATTGACGGGAGACACTGCGCAGAATTTTTCACTCAGTTAGAGCAGCTACTGTATTTTCATGCATTCCCAGTTTTATAGAAGATAAGGTGCTAGAAATATTTTGAAATATTTCCGCTGAGGCAACAGGAGTGTCACTAAACAAAGCTGCAGTGATACGTACAAATGTTCAAAACTACTGAACAGCCACAGGAGTACTTGCTGAAATGAAGTTACTTCTGAAAGGAAGGGACTGAGCAAGAGTCTTCATTCTTGAGGTCTGCAGTAATTTAAATTTTAAAGCACCCACATCTGCAGTAACTGAAAGGGGCTCACTTGTGCTTGGTTTTCACTGACATTTATGGGCTGTTGTAGGGCAACAAATAGAGGGAAAGAAGTGAAGAAAAACTTGCAATTAAATTGTGTCTTACATAGCCACCAGACTCTCAAAGTACTTTCCTGCCAATTAAGTATCTTTGGCATGTTGCCACTTTTCCAATGTAGAAACTATGGCAGCCAATTTCACACAGCAAGCTCCCACAAACAGCAATGTGATAGAAAACAAGATATTATCTGCTTGTGCCATGTTAATTAAGGGACAAATAATGACCAGCTCGCTAAGGTAGCAAAAATAGAAATTGCTGGAAAAGCTCAGCAGATCTGGCAACATCTGTGGAGAGAAATTAGAATTAACATTTTGGATTGGATCTCAGAACTACTCTGAGGAAGGTTCATTGGACTCGAAACGTTAACGCTGATTTCCCTCCACAGATGCTGCCAGAACTGCCGAGCTTTTCCAACAGTTTTTGTTTTACTTTCTGATTTACAGCATTCGCAGTTCTTTCGGTTTTTGTTCCTCATAACACATCTTAGTAAAAGCCATGAGGTTTGTACTTACTGGCTGGAGGATTTGAAACTAAAACCTTGTGAACAAGAGCTGAACTGTAGCTGACCAAACATTGGAATTTTATCCAGGAGATTGCGGGGGGGGCAGTTTAAGGATTTAATTGGGTAAATATAGAGAACCCAACTCCTCTGGTGGGGGACATCCAAAACCAATCCATGAGCAGTAAGCTTTGCACAGTCAGGAAGAAGATATCACATCCAGCGTTAGACACAGTCCCAGCAAGTATATCGTTCAGGGAATTTGGAAGTAACATGGGAATTCAGTGCAGAGGGGAAGAGATGAATTTTGCTTGCTTTTTTTTTGGCTCATAGTTTGTAAAGTTTTTTTTTAAAAACAGAATAACTTGAAGCCCAGGATCAGGGGCCTAACACAGAAGTGTGACATCACAGGTAAACCAAGTTCATTGGTTTGTGGTAGCTATTAATTGCCTGTTAAAGGTTACTTTCAGATTGAAAGTAAATAGGGGAAATAATAACAGGAAACAAACCAAAAGACCAGCACAAAATTTTTAAAAATCAAATGAAGAACTAAGAAATGAGGATAGAGACGCCTGAGCAGGCCATGTGTTGTAACTGCATGATATAGGAGTGAATGGGCTCCATTGTGGTTTATAGCGACCACATCTGTAGCAAGTGTTGGAATTCCTTGAGGAACTCCAGCTCAAAATTGAGAGCTGGAGTCGGAGCTTTGAACATTGCGACATATCAGGGAGGGGGAGAGTTACACGGACGCTGTGTTTCAGGAGGTGGTCGTCACCCCTTACATTAACTATCTCTAATTTGGTCAGTAGTCAGGGACAGGAGGGTGTGACTATCAGCGAGGCAGACACAGGGATCTAAGAGGTACTCCTGAAGGAGCCTCAACTCTTGAGCTTGTCAAACAGGTTTGAGATTCTTACTTGCTGTGTGGATGAGAGTGGCTGTTGGAAGGAGGATGAGCAAACTGATCATAGCGTGGCGGTACAGGGAGACATTCAAGACAGGGCACAAAAGAAAAATGTACTTTTAATCACAGATAGTATAGTCAGGGGAATAGGTACTTTTCTCTGTGGCCAGGATCAACAGTCCCGAAGGACGTGCTATCTACCTGGTGCCCGGGTTCAGGATATTTGGGTTGCAGAGGAATTTGGAATGGGAGGGGAAAGTTGCAGTTTCTGTCTGAATCATTGAATCTGTACAGTATGGAAATAGGCCCTTCAGCCCAACAACTCCACACCAGCCCTCTGTAGAGTAACCCACCCAGATCCATTCCCTGAACCTACTACTCTACATTTACCCCTGACGAATGCACCTAACCTACACATCCCTGAACATTATGGGCAATTTAGCTGGCCAATTCGCTTAAACTGTGCATCTTTGGATGGTGGGAGGGAACCGGAGGAAATCCACACACACTGGGAGAATGTACAAACTCCACACAGACAGTCACCAGCGGGTGGAAATGAACCTGGGTCCCTGGCGCTGTGACGCAGCAATGCTGACCACTAATCCACCGTGTCACTCTTGTGGTCCACATAGGTTACAATGATACAAGTAGAAAGAACAAAGAGGTTCTGCTGAGGGAATATTAACAACTAAGGGCTAAAGTATAGAGCAGAACCAAAAGTGGCAAACCCTTGATTACTACACGAACCACAAGCTCAGCAGTACTGGGTCAACAAGAATAAAGAGATAAACGTGCGGTTTCACCTGACGAAGGAGCAGCACTCTGAAAGCTTGTGATTTTAAATAAATCTGTTGGACTATAACCTGGTGTTGTGGGACTTCTGATTTTGTCCACCCCCCAGTCCAACACCAGCATCTCCACATCATGGCTTCCATGGATGCAGCCTGACCTGCTGTGATTTCCAGCACTTCTTGTTTTCAGTAGAGAGCAGCATCTGCAGTAATTTGCTCCTCCAATGCGGAGGTTCAGACCAGTCGTGAACTGATCAAATGAATGGCAAAGCAGACCTTTGGGTCGGGGGGGGGGTGTTGTTAATGTCATTCCTCGTGTTTCTGTCTCAATGCAGTTTATGGAAGCTTGTGTGTGTCCACAATAAAGCCCACCACATTGGTCTAGTAGTTACTTAACTGAAAGGCAATATAAAAGCATTACGCAATGCACATCCGGTACCTTTAAAAGTTTCTTGCACAAACTTTGTCAGACTTTTTCCTATTGTTGATAAAATGGCATGCTTTCAATATTTCAAAAGCAGTACATACATTGCCAAGCATTTAAGTTGGCCTGAGAGCATGAAATGAGTTAACTGCCTTCAAATTGAACTTACCACCGATGCCTACAGGTGCAATAAGTGTCAGTGGAGGGCAGAGAGAGAACATCAAATACGAATGAATTGGATGTTTACACAACAGTGGAGAAACAGAACACTTCCATTTGGTGCAAGGGTTGAGAACCAGAGGACAGCGATTTAAGACGACTGCTACAAGGACCATGCAACATCAACACAAGGAAAATAAAAAAAGCACAGCAAGTGCTTAGGAATCGGAATGCACTTCCTAAGAGAGAATGGAGACAGATTCAAATGTGGATCTCAAATTTGATTTTGAGGTGCACCTGAACAGCAAAAAGGAATTGCAGAGGCTATAAAGACAGAACATTTGGACTGGGCGAGTTGCTTTTGTGGAGAGGTTGCACGGAGACGAGAGTGTGGAGCTGGTAAAGAACAGCAGGTCAGACAGCATCCGAGGAGCAGGAGAATCAACATTTCGGGCATATGCCCTTCATCAGGAACAACGGGCCTCATTCCTGATGAAGGGCTTATGCCCAAACCGTCGATTCTCCTGCTCCTCAGATGCTGCCTGACCTGCTGTGCTTTACCAGCTCAATACTCTCGTCTCTGATCTCCAGCATCTGCAGTCCTCACTTTCTGCAAGTGATGGGACCTTTGTTGACACATTTTTCTGGTTCCAACCTAAGGCTCAGCAAATGGACAACTCACAAATAGACAACCTAGATTCCAATATTGAGGATTTTCAATTAAGCTTTTAATACATAGAGTCCCTACTGTGTGGAAAGAGGCCATTCAGCCAACTGAGTCCACATGGACCCTCTGAAGAGCATCCCATCCAGATCCAGTCCCCTTACCCTGTCGTTGTAACCCTGCATTTATCATTGCTAATACACCTAACCTGCACATCCCTGGACATGAGAGACAATTTAGCATGGCCAATCCACCAAACCTGCACACCTTTGGATTGTGGGAGGAGACCAGAGCACCCGAAGGAGTCCCACACAGACACTGGAAGAATGTGCAAACTCCACACAGACCTCCACACAGGGTGGAATCGAACCTGGGTCCCTGGCGCTGTGAGGCAGCAGTACTAACCACTGAGACACCGTGCCACCCATTATGGGGAAGTGAAATTAGAAGGTTTCCAAGGAAAAGTAATATCAAACTCAAAGACAGGTGTCTTTCTTGACAATCTAAGTTTCATAAACAAGCAGGCCATTCAGCCAGTCTAGTCTGTGTTGGTGCCTATGCACCTCATAAGACTCTTCCCAACCATCTTCATCTACTGTAGCTCAATCAAAATGTGCTTCCATTCCCTTCTCCCTCGTGTTTACTTCGCTTCTTTTGTTCGGAAGAAACTGACTCGGGAAAGCTTTCATTTGAAAGGACACCAATTCTTTAAGAATACCCGTCGGCAAGAGGAAATATGGAAAAGAACCAGAGAGAGGAATCAGAGAAAGGAATGGTAGCAATCTCAAGGCCAAGGACCACACCTGCCAAGTTTGTGGTGGGAGATGTGGCTCCAGGACACAATGACCTACAGAACCCTGGACGGGCAAACATACTTATTAGTGACCACCTACAGCAGCAGCTATTTAGCTCCCCTGAAATTAATTTCTGCTATCTGGCTCCCGCTATGAGTAGCTAAGGGAGTTCTACAATCACACTAGTCTACTCGATGTTTCTCCTGAATTTCCCAGTGGATCTCTTTGTGATTATTTTACATTTAAAGCCCTTAGTTCCAGTCCTGCTTGGTCAGCAGGCACATCTTCATTATAGCTATTATCTATCCTCTCAAACCCAATGGAAAGATGAGCGACCAAAGATATCTACTCCCCGCACCATGCCTGCCCAACACTTGCTTCTCCTCTAGACAGATGAGACCCAGTTTTTCTTTTAGATTAGAGTAGATTAGATTACTTACAGTGTGGAAACAGGCCCTTCGGCCCAACAAATCCACACCGACCCGCCGAAGCGCAACCCACCCAGACCCATTCCCCTACATCTACCCCTTCACCTAACACTACAGGCAATTTAGCATGGCCAATTCACCTAACCTGCACATTTTTGGATTGTGGGAGGAAACCGGAGCACCCGGAAGAAACCTACGCAGACACGGGGAGAATGTGCAAATTCTACAGAGTCGCCTGAGGCGGGAATTGAACCCGGTCTCTGGCGCGGTGAACAGCAGTGCTAACCACTATGCCAACATGCTGCCCAGTTTATTTAATCTTTCTTTATAGATGGAACTCCATCATCATTCTAACAAATCTCTCTTTTTGTGTTTCTCCAGTGCCTCAATGTCTTTTTATAGAACAGTAGAAAAACAATCAAATAACTGTTTCCCTCAGCTAATACTTTGGCTCTCAAAAGGGCAAGCTGTAAGAGGCATAGGGCAGACTGCTCTGTCCATTGTGGAATGGCCTGCATACCCCTGGGCTGGACAGGAATACTGATCGGACTTCAATATTGGAGTAGTTTTCAGTCAGACTTGTCAGATAGTAATCAGTAGCAGGATCTCTACTTAATCTCCTCCTTGTCATTCCCCCACCTCACACCCAACCCCAGCCTCTCTATGTGTCCCCGTGGTGCTCTAATTAAATATAAGCCTTCCACAACCAGCTCAGATGAGATCAGCTAACTCAGCTCAGGTTGCAGAGGCAGCTTGGGCTCTCCCTGATCTGTCCGGCTCCCAGTTCATGTCAACTGAGCCGCGCAATGCTGCCCGAATGCTTACTGCAAGGAGGACTCAGGGTGACTGACAGTAGATTACAAGAGCCTAATCCAATCAAAGGGCTCAGATGGCATCATCGGAGTCCCAAGGGAGGAAGCCTTCAGTCTGTTGGTTCATCTACCGAGTCTCAGACGGGATTACTGCCTGCAGTCCTGACAGACATCTCCAAATGCCTCAGATTATATTGCATTTAAAAGATAACAAGCCTTTCGTCAGTACTGAACCCGAAATACCGTGGCTCTGTTGTGGGGTTGAGCGGACAGGGTGGATGTGCAAATCATAGTGAAATTTGCATGCTCTCACCCGCTTCAGAATAGTTTTACACCATCGTGCGCAGCAAGGTAGGGGGTATAAACAAAAGCAAAGTGCTGCAGAATCTGAATATCTGATACTGCAATAAAGGTTGCTCAAAAGGTCGTCATCAACCCAAAACATTTGCAAGGTTTCTAGCATAAGTCTTGCCAGCCCTACTCAGTATTTCTGAAATAAAACAGAATTGCGGAGTCCTGAAGAAGGGATATGCAAGTAATTCTGTTTCACTCTCAACAGATGCTGTCAGACCTGTTGAATTTTTCCTCAGCAATTCCAGTTTTCATTTAGTTTTCTTTCCTTTGTGCTAGTAGCAAATGTTGGCCATTCATCCTCTCCAATCTGTCCTGGCATTCGATCAGATTGTGAGAGATCTGAATCTTAATTGAAACATATTTCGGTGAAGCTTATAAAATTCTTTGGAGGGCTCTTGTGGTGCAGTTGTTGGGCCAGAGATCTTGGTTCAAATTCCATCTACTCCAGAGATACATCATAACATAAAAACGTTCACAAAATTCTTAGAAAGGGGGCATTTGGCACAGCATCAGTGTCCCTAATTTTAGGCTGAAAGAGCTCGGTCTGACCTGAATGTGTGTCATGACATATCTAAGTGGTAAATAATTATAACATTTTTCGAGGGGTGTCAAGAATAAACGGTGGGAGACAGTTTCCAATGGCCTTCTATCTCTGAAGGTTGTGAATCTAAGGAATTCTGAATGAGAGACAATTGTGAAGGCTGAGCCAGTGAATATAGTGAAGCTAAAAGATATTGGTATCAAAGGTTTATGGCAACAGTGGTGTGTAGGCCAAGATCCTGCTGTATAACAGCACAGGTTTGTGAGGCTGAGAGGCCTACTCCTATCCTATATAGTGTCAGGATTAGAAATCCTGGAAAAATGAGAAGAGAAGCATTTTCTTCCCTCAGAAAATTGTAAATGATTGCACTTCTCTACTCGATGGAGTTCAGTGGATGCTCAGTCATCGAGTTTATATGAGACTGAGATCAATACATTTGTGGACACTAAAAGCACCAAGGGATATCAGAATAGGGAGAATGGTGGTGTTGAGGTCCAAGAGTAGCCATAACTTTGTTGAATGCTGCATCAGGCTGGAGGGGATGAATGGTCTAATCCAGTACCTACCTCAGAATCCTAGCATTAGTGCGAGCGTGCACAGTGGCTCAATGGTTAGCACCGCTGCCTCAGAGTGCCAGGGACCTAGGTGTACTTCCACCCTCTGGTGACCACCTGTACAGAGTTTGCACATTCTCCCAGTGTCTATGTGGGTTCCTTTCCAACAACTTGCTCACCACTGATGTCAGGCTCACCTGTCTATAGTTCTCTGGCTTTTCCTTATCACTTTTCTTAAATAGTGGTACCATGTTAGCCAACCTCCAGTCTTCCAGCACCTCCCCTGTGACTATCGATGAGACAAATATCTCAACAAGGGGCCCAGCAATTATTCCCCCAGCTTCCCACAGAGTTTTAGGGTACATCTGATCAGGCTCTGACCCACTTTTATGCATTTCAAGACATCCAGCACCACCTCTGCTATAATGTGTCATTTTTCAAGTTGTCACCATCTATTTATCCACATTCTATATCTTCCATATCCTTCTCCACAGAATCACTAATGCAAAATACTCGTTTAGTATCTCCACCATCTCCTGCGGCTCCACACATAGGCTACCTTGCTGATCATTGAGGGGCCCTATTTTCTCCCTAGTTATCCTTTTGTCCTTAATGTATTTATAAAAACCCTTTGGATTCGCCTTAACCCTATTTGCCAAAGCTATCTCATGTCCCCTTTTTGCCCTCCTGATTTCCCTCTTAGAACATAGAGCATTACAGCAAAGTACAGGCCCTTCAGCCCTTGATGTTGTGCCGACCTGCGAAACCAACATGAAGCCATTTAATCTACACAATTCCATTCTCGTCTATATGCCTATCCAATGACCATTTAAATGCCCTTAAAGTTGGCGAGTCTACTGCTGTTGCAGGCAGTGCGTTCCACACCCCTACTACTCTCAGAATAAAGAAACCACCTCTGACATCTGTCCTATATCTATCACCCCTCAATTTAAAGCTGTGTCCCCTTGTGCTAGCCATCGCCATCTGAGGAAAAATGTTCTCACCTGTTCTCTCTATCTAACCTTCTTGTATGTCTCAATTCAGTCACCTCTCAACCTTCTTCTTCTCTCACAAAAACAGCCTCAAGTCCCTCAGCCTTTCCTCGTAGGATCTTCCCTCCATACCAGGCAACATCCAAGTAAATCTCCTCTCAACCCTTTCCAATGCCTCCACATCCTTCCTATAATGTGATGACCAGAACTGTACGCACCAGTTTTGTACAGCTGCAGCATGATCTCATTGTTCTGAAACTCAATTCTTCTACCAATAAAAGCTAACACAGTGTATGCCTTCTTAACAACCTCATTAACCTGGGTGGCAACTTTCAAGGATCTATGTACCTGGACACCGAGATCTCTCTGCTCATCTACACTACCAAAAATCTTACCATTAGCCCAGTACTCTGCATTCCTGTTACTCCTTCCAAAGTGAATCACCTTACATTTTTCTGCATTAAACTCCATTTGCCACCTCTCAGCCCAGCTCTGCAGTGTATCCATGTCTCTCTGTAACCAATAACACCCTTCGTCACTATCCACAATTCTACTGACCTTAGTGTCATCCGCAAATTTACTAACACATCCTTCAATGCCCTCATCTGACTCATTTATAAAAATGACAAACAGCAGTAGCCCCAAAACAGACCTTTGTGGTACCCCATTAGTAACTGAAATTCAGGATAAATATTTCCCATCAACCACAACCCTCTGTCTTCTTTCAGCTAGCCAATTTCTGATGCAATATACTTAAGATCCCTATAAGGTGATTATCCCTTTCTTATTTCTCAGTTCAACCCAAATAACTTCCCTGGATGTATTCCCAAGAATATCCAAAGTACAGCTGTAATGTTATCCCTTATCAAAAATGCCACTCTCCCTCCTCTCTTGCGTCCTTTCTATCCTTCCTGTCACATTTGTATCCTGGAACATTAAGCTGCCAGTCCTGTCCATCCCTGAGCCATGTTTCTGCAATTGCTATGATACCCCAGTCCCATATTCTTAACCATGCCCCGAGTTCATCTGCCTTCCCTGTTAGGCCTCGTCCACTGAAGTAAATGCAGTTTAATTTATCAATCCTACCTTGTTCTCTGCTTTGTCCCTGCCTGCACTGACTATTTGACTCACTCCCTTTCCAACTGTTCTAGTGTCAGACTTTCCTCGCCACCTCCCTGGGTCCCACCCCACCAGCTTACTAGTTTAAATCCCCCACAGCAGCTCTAGCAAATCTCTCTGCCAGTGTATTAGCCCACTTCAGGATATAAACCGAGAAGGTATAGTTAGTAAGTTTGCAGATGACACCAAAATTGGAGGTGTAGTGGGCAGTGAAGAAGGTTACCTCAGATTACAATGGAATATTGATCAGATGGGCCAATGGGCTGAGGAGTGGCAGATGGAGTTTAATTCAGATAAATGCGAGGTGCTGCATTTTGGTAAAGCAAATCAGAGCAGAACTTATCCACCTAATGATAAGATCCTCAGGAGTGCTGCTGAACAAAGAGACCTTGGAGTCCAGATTCATAGCTCCTTGAAAGTACAGTAGCAGGTAGGTAGGATAATGAAGGCGGCTTTTGGTATGCTGCACTTCATTGGTCACAGTATTGAGTACAGGAGTTGGGAGGTCACATTGGTTAGGCCACTTTTGGAATATTGTGTGCAACTCCGGTCTCCTACCTTCTGGAAGGATGTTGTGGAACTTGAAAGCATTCAGAAAAGATTTACAAGGATGTTGCCAGGGTTGGAGGATTTGAGCTATAGGGAGAGGTTAAATAGACTGGGGCTGTTTTCCCTGGAGCATCAAGAGGCTTTATTGAGGCTTATAAAATCATGAGGGGCTTGGATAGGATAAATTGAAGAAGTCTTTTCCCTTGCATGGGGGAGTCCATAACTAGAGGGCATACTTTTAGGGTGAGAGGGGCAAGATATAAAAGGGACCTAAGGGGCAACATTTTCCATGCAGAGAGTGGTGTGTGCATGGAATGAGCAGTGGTGGAGGCTGGTACAACTGCAACATTTAAAAGGCATTTTGATGGGTATATGAATAGGAAGGGTTTAGAGGGATATGGGCTAAGTGTTGGCAAATGGGACTAGATTAGATTAGATTAGATTCCCTACAGTATGGAAACAGGCCCTTCGCCCCAACAAGTCCACACCGACCCTCCGAAGAATAACCCACCCAGACCCATTTCCCTCTGACTAATGCACCTAACACTACAGGCAATTTAGCACAGCCGATTCACCTGACCTGCACATCTTTGGACTGTGGGAGGAAACCGGAGCACCCAGAGCAAACCCATGCAGACGCGGAGAATCTGCAAACTCCACACAGACAGTATCCCAAGGCTGGAATTGAACCTGGGTCATTGGCACTGTGAGGCAGCAGGGCTAACCACTGAGCCACCATTCTGCCAACATCCTTCGTCACTATCCACAATTCTACTGACCTTTGTGTCATCTGCAAATTTAATAATTCATCCTTCTATGCCCTCATCCAGGTCATTTATAAAAATGACAAACCACTGTGGACCTAAAACAGATCCCTGTGGTACTCCACTAGTAACTGAACTCCAGGATGAATATTTCCCTTCAACCACCACCCTGTTTAGGATATCTGGTCAGCATGGACGAATTGGATCGAAGAGTCTGTTTCCGTGCTGTATATCTCTATGACTCTATGAACTGTGCGAAGAAATGGGAACAAAGGTGTACAGGTTATGTGGAATGGCCATGCTAAATTGTCCATAGTATGCAGAGATGTGCATGCTAGGTGTATTAGCCATGGGAAATGTAGGGTTACAGGGATAGGATATGGGGGTTGGGTCTGGGTGAGATGCTCTGCAGAGGTTCAATGTGGACTTGATGAACTAAATGGCGTGGTCACACACTGTTTGGAATCTATGATGTGTGCGTTTTCTGTGACTGATATTGCAATTGGAAACTCTTGGGAAATTGAGAGGCTGCTGCTATAATGGATTGGTTGCTACCTGTACCATGTGCTATCTGGTACCAAAGCAGATAGACTGGATCACTGTGGGTTCCATCTGCAGAATGTACTGAGTTAGCTGATCTCAAACAAGGCAGCACATGAGGTGATCCAATCAACTACATGCCTTTGTGAAATGTTCATGTCCTAACATTGGCAAGGGATAGGATTTCATTGTGATGCTTACTACGGTCAAAGTTCCATTCACCGCTGAAGAGGACAAACGAGGAATGGCTATTTGGGCTTGGTTCAGGACAACTGTTACCATGTATGGACTCTGTGTTCTTCAGGTTAGGAGAGATGAACATTGACATTAGCTCAGACTTGCAAATTTTCCAGGGCTAGTGTTTGGTGGTATGTCCTGTACTGTGTCCAGAGCAAGTAAAAAAACTTGCATTCATATTGTGCCTTTCATGAATTCAGGACATTTCAAAATATCTTACTTCCACTGGAGTATGCCTGAATTGTTGTAACTTTGGAATCTCTGCAGCCGACGTGCACTCAGTAAACTCCCACAAACAGCAACATGTTAATGACAAAATGCTACTAAACATGGTGAGGATAAACAGGTAATTCCTTTGCTTTTCTTCAAATAGCAGCAGGGATCTTTTCCATCCACCTCAGACGGGAGACAGAGTCTCAGCTTTAATGAAACTGAAACTGAAACTGCTGGAGAAACTCAGCAGGTCTGGCATCATCTGTGGCAAGAGAAACAGAGTTAACGTTTGGAGTCCATTGACCCTTCTTCAGAACTGTTGAATTTTTCCAGCTGCCTGTGTTTCTGATTTCCAGCAACCGCGGATGGCACCTTGGAACAGTGAAGGATTCTCTCAGTACTGCATTACATTGCCTGGATTTTTATATTCAAGTTTCCGGGCTGGGGTTTGAACTTGAGACCTGCTGACACAGAGGTACTCTGCTCATTTCCTAGACTTCGCACAAGGTCAGAAGATATTTCTGTATGTGCTGCTCAGAGCTTCCTGTCAAGAGACTGTGGCTTCTCTCAGCTGGGTGGGGAGCGATGTGACCTTCCATTGCAGTGCATGTGGTTGAGTGACTGCATGCATGCGACTACATAGTACGGGGGTGTGTGTGTGTGGCTGGCGGAAGGAAGTAAAGAGAATGGTGATATGCATTACTTGTTTCTGGCATTAAATAAGAATGTTAAGCTGCAGTTATATTGGGCAGTGGTCAGACTGCATCATGAATACTGGCGTCTAATTCTGATCTTCTTACTTCAGCAAGGATGTAAATGCATTGGAGACGATTCAGAGGAAGGTTACATGACTAGAATTTGTGGGTTGTCTTATGAAAATACTTTGGCCATCTTAAGGTTGTTAGAAACAAGGAGAAATTTTGTTTTCTCAAGAGGGCTGTGCAATTTTGGAAGATTCTGCCTCAGAAGTCGATGGAGATCACTGAATATCTTTAAGGCAGACTCAGGTTAGTATCATGCAGGGGATTCAAAGGTAGATGGGAACATGAAATACCGAACACAAATAGATCAGTACAATCTTATTCAATGGCAGAGCAATATTGAGGGGCCAAATGGCATGCTTCTGTTCCCAATTCAAATGTTAGTTCAGGAGTGAAGAAGCCCAGATGATTGGCTCCAGCTGTACATGATCCTGTGTTTTATTTTAATTGGTGATTTGGAATTGGAACTGGAGAGCCTGATGTCCATTCACCACCTTCTGAGGACTATGTTATTAAATCAGTTTTCTATAGACGGTCTTGACTGGTTATTGTACCATCATCAAAACAGAATCTGAGAGTCATCTGCTAACCAAGTCCTGGAACATCCTGGTCAGTAATGGACAGTGTGAGGGACATTATAACAGACATGTAACTTGAGATTGCCACCAATAGATGTAAGGGTTTTGTCTGAACTATAAATTATATTACTGCCTAATAACATATAGTCTACCAACACTATAGGCTGAAATATTAACCCTTTCAACTACCAACCAAATAAACCGTAAGAATCATTTCCCCACCTTCTCCAAATGATCACTCACGAATCCTATAGAAAAGCAGAACAGGTTCAAACAGCTGACTCCTGTTCCTATTTCTTCTGACTCTAGCCACTGGCAATGAAAACAAAACAAGCAGTAGCGTTTGAGACCCTACCAGTGACACCCTGCTGCAGAGTGTCCAGCCACATTCACATCTCAATCAGCAGTGACCACTCCCACCTCCATGATGTCCCCCAGCTGCCCATGCCTCAGCTCATGTGCATCTGCTGCCCTCATCCTTGTTACTTCTCGACTTGACTACACCAGCAATCTCTTGGCCAACCTTCTACCCTCCACCAATGTGCTACCTCAGACTCAAGCCTGGCTCATGTATTCACCCTTGTGTTTGTTGATCTGACTCAATTTTAAAATTCTCACACGTTTTTAGATGCCTGCATGACTTTGCCTTCCACATCAGTGTAATCTCATCCAGCCCCACAACCCCTGCAGATAATCTGATTCCAATTCTCTGCTTGCGAATTCTTGATTTTACTATACCATTAGTAGCTCTATCTTTAACCATTGGGGTGCCAAGCTCCAGAATTCCCTCCAAAACCTCTCCAAATCTGAACCTCTCTCTCCTCCTTTAAAACATTCCATAAAACCTACTCCTTTGACCAAGTTTTTGATCATTCGCCCTAACTTCTCAATGTGTGGTTTGATGTCAGGTTGTGTTTGATCATGTTCGTATGAAGCATCATGGGACCTTGCACGATGGAGAACGAGCTTGGCAAATGCGAACTGTGGCTACTGATATTTACAATTCTCCATCTCTTTATAGGCTGCTGCTGATCACACTCAACCCTTCCACATCGTCAATCTCAATGCCGGCAATTTCCCCTTTCTTCCTCTGGGTCTCTCTAAGGCTGTTGGACATCAACTATACCTCCCTGAATCCAAACCAAATGGTGAAACCTCTATGCAATAGTGTGTGGTAACATCTTATTCCAGTTTGAGACTCATTATTGTCAGGGCCCAATCCTGACCTCTACTGGCACCCTGGTAGCTGGACAATGATAAGGTGGTAGCACACAGGCTGATGTTCTCTCCCTTGCTCCCTATCCCTAGTGAACCCTGGGGCACTGTACCCAATACTACAAGTGTACTCTCACAGAAATCAGTCAGTCAATCAATCAATGTGGTGGTTATGTTACTGGTTTGAAAAGTGTGGCACTGGAAAAACACAGCAGGTCAGGCAACATCCGAGGAGCAGGAGAGTTAACATTTTGGGCATAAACCCTTCATCATTCCTGATGAAGAGCTTATGCCCGAAATGTTGCCTCTTCTGCTCCTTGGATGCTGCCTGACCCGCTGTGCTTTTCCAGCACCACACTCTTGACTCTGATCTTCAGCATCTGCAGTCCTCACTTTCGCCCAGTTATGTTACTCGAACAAACCAGGGGTCTGGTGCAATAATCTGAAGAACTTGAGTTGTGACGGCTTGAGAATTTTAGTTTAGTTAAGCAAGGATGCTGGAAATAAAAGCATTTGGAGATAAAATAACCTCGACACTGTCAGATTCTTGTCAAAACTCAACTTGGTTCACAAACCTGCTGTCTTTAACAGAACTGGACTTACATGCAATTCCAAGAAACACACCAACTCTGAGGTTTGAGACATCAAAGATTAGATTTTGTGTTAATTGTCCTCAAAAGTGGTCCAGTATATCAGACTGGTTGCATCCTGCCTATGACTGCAATCAGAACAATTCTGATGGGTAATAAATGCTGACCATGTACCGAGAATGAGCTTCTCAATAAAAGGGCCCACACTGGAAATAAGAACCTGGGAGACTGCAGATTTTATTTGACCAAATCAGTGAAATTGAGCCAATGTGAAGGCTTGCCTTCTTAAACTCAAATTAGCATTCCCACCCCATCCCTCTTCCCCTCTTTCCCCACACTTGCCTCAGCAGACTGGGTCAAAAATTCAGGAAGTCTCCCTTGAGCAACACTGTGGGTGCACCGATACCTCGTGGACTGCAACGGTCTGACCAAGCAGCCCCGTGCCACCTTCTCAAGATCACTAAATGTCAGTTTTGCCAGTGACACTCACATCCGACAAATTCATGAAAACAGAACCTCAATGTACCTTGCTGAAATGGACTTGCTGATGACACAGTGGAAACACTGGCCAAGCTCTTCCCGCTGCCTGGTTTTCGTCCCCTTTGGCTGGAGCCATGACTAGGAGCCTTCTTCCCTTTGACCTCTGACTTGGTGACCTCTGTCGTCTCCTTCCCACTCACGTGCGGCGCAGATGCTCCCTGGAAATGTTTATTGGTAAAGGGAGCTGTGGGTTGATCCAAACCTCTCAAGGTCCCTGACATGTAGATGCTGCTGCTGCTGCTGCTGCTGCTGCCAGCAGTTGTGAAAGTCTGATAGTTATTAAGTTAGATAAAACAAAAGGGGAAGAAACAACAGCGCAGTAACTTCTCATTAGCTTTTTTTTCAAAAAATAGAAAAGAAAGAATTTAAATCAGAGAATTGGCCTGTAGGGCAGAGAAACAGCTGGAATCATGAAACAGAACAGATGTGCAAGGAACCAGGGCACTTTTAAATTCCAGGGAAAAAACTCAACAAAATGCTTAAATAAGGAAGTTTTGATTTACGCCAGCAAGATTAAAGCATTACATGTCAAACAGGTAAGTACCTGATGAGAGAAAGCTGTTGCAGGAGAGTGCTGTAAATGAACTATTTCGCAAAGGGCCACTTTAAAACTAAACTCTCTATGATTGTTTTTTTTGTGGAGAACTGTGTGCGTTACTTCTGGATCAATTTTACACAGTCAACCAACACACAAAGAGGCCATTTGGCCCATTGTGCCTGTGGTAGTTCTTTATAAGTGTTCCCAGCTTCCCTGCTCTTTTCTGTATACAAGTCATCAAACATTTCTCCTTCAGATAGGTGTCCAATTGCAACCATTAACCTGTTCCCATCTTTCAGACACAGCAACAGAATTGGGGTAAGGACGTGTTGCCCAATTGTTTACCAAGCAAGTCAGAGAGTTGGCACAACAGAGTTGTGCCCTCAGTTCTCTGCTGCAGGGGCAAATTCTAAGGCATTTATCCCATTGATTTCTAAACTGAAATCAACACTTCTACCTACTTTGTCTAACTGTAATTGCTTACGTCAGCATGAACAGCTCAAGAACAAGCCATTCAGTGCAAATCCTCCATGTCCCCTTACAGTCCACATGAGCCCCCTCCAAGCTACGTTTATCTAACCCCAATCAGCAAAACCTTCTTTTCCTTACTCCTCCGTGTACTTGTCTAAGTTCCATTTAAATATTTTAAAATGTTCCAAATTCTATCTGTGTAATGGGCTTAGGAGTGTCTTCGGAATTCCCAATTGGAAATGGAATCACTGGTATCTATCAACCTCTCAGTAAAGGCGAGGCTGTGTGGCACAGTGGGTGGACTCCCTATCTCTGAACTACAGACTCTTGGTGGTTCACCGAGTCCCAGCCCAGCATGGATGGCCAAGGATGAGGAATTTGTAACATTAGCTCATCATCCTTTCAACATAAGCCAATGGAAGGCAGTAAGAGCAGGAGAGACTCCTGGTCAGCGAGGTGATAGGAGTCTCTACCATCACTATGCACAGCTCCAGACTAGAACATTCAGGTAGAAAATGGTATTGCCTTAATGACTGAGGCTCCCAGAGAGAGCTCCAACAACCAAAACCTCGATCAAATCAGCCTGCGGATGTTTTAGCAAAGCTCCCACTAACCCTCAGGTAACCCAGAACAAAGGTTTCAAGTTAATGCTACTTGGTCTGTGTGACTCAGTCATATCTCAGCTGGTGCAAATCCTCCAGTGTCAATGTTCATATGGAGTTGCATTCTGTGGACATATTTCAGTAGGTAATGTTTGCAGAAAGCACTGTCTAAGCATCATTACGACACTCTCCAATACAACATACAGCAGTTAACATACTCTATTGGACAAACAGCATAAAGACGTTCTCACTGCAAAAGATTTCAATATAACCCCGAAGGACAGTTTTATGCAGTGGGTGCTTGTCTCAGTAAAGCTCGAAGACTTCACCTATTTCACTCTGTATACTGGATGGGCCAAAGTGTATGGAATTACAAACTGGCTGCCGATTCTACGTATTTAGAGTCCTAAAAAAAATCTCCTCAGCAGTTCTGAAACAAAATCAGGGACAGCTTAAGGGGTTGTACGTTTTCACATGTGAAAAGCAAAATTAACCATGAAGGGGAAACGCACTGGGACACAAAGGCACTAGCAGATACCAGTGAACTTTGATGATAAAATTAGAAGGAATGCTTTAATATACGGAATTTGTTATTGCAAGAGGAAAAGGCAGTCACAATATTTGCCCTGAATTTGATAAACACAGAGGAGAATGCTAATGTATACAGGCCAAAGGTAAAGAGGAAAATTTGATTGGGGAGCCAGAGCCAACATAGGCAGTGTAGGCCAAATGGCCTCTGTTTATACTGACATTTCAGTCATTCATTCTACAGTGCAACACTGGAACTGCTGTTTGACATTCCTCAATTGTCAACAGATCAGTTGCACAATGAAAAAAAATGGAAAGGAAGGTAAAGTTGAGAACGACTGTGCTGATGATCACCAAACCTGCGTAATTCTCCTCTGGGAGTACGTAAACCTGGAAGGGCTAAGGGGCTGCTTCCTTTGTTACCTCTATCCTCACTCACCTTTTCTGCTGTAACCGTAACCGTGCTAACAACAGTGTTCAACGATTCTGTAGGTTTCTTGAGTTTCTGCTTGGGCCTCTCCCTGTCCTTTCGACTCTGCAAAGTAAGAAATAAAGAAAGTACGTGATTCATTTCGGAAAGCTTACATTGATGCGTGGCCTTTAACACAGCAGAGCTCCCCAGGGACCCCACAGATCGTTGTACCTCTGAGGAAATGAATGGCTTTTATTCCATCCCTTTCTAAATGATTCAGGGAGTACACAGAGATCATCATTCCCTCATCTCTGCTCGATTATTTGATTTTGTTTTGATTCAGTCACAGGATGTGGGTAATCACTCATCTAGGTCAGTATTTATTGCTCATCCGTAATTGCCAAGAGGGCTGTTAACAGTCAACTACACGGCCATGGAGGTATGTGGAAGCCAAACCAGGCCAAAAACATTAGTGAACCAGATGGGTTTTTCCAGTCAACATTAGACTCATAACTCCAGGTTTTTATTTACTACAAATTCCACTATGTTGGGCTTCAAACCTAGATCCCCAGAATATTACCTGGATCTTTGGATTAATAGTCTATCAATAATAACATTAGGCCATCACCTCCCTGCACATCTATGTTGATACGCATCAGTGTAGTAGTCAGCGGATTACAGAAGGCCTCCACAGTTGGTAAGAGAAAAGAGAGAGAGAGAAAAAAAAATTGGTAAACAGACCAAGTTCCCATGACTGTTACTGAGCCATTGATCTTTTGGAAAATGTCTGAACAATGACATTGGGGGTAGAACTGGATCACATTCGGCTAGTGTCCTCAATACTAAACCCCATATAAAGATGCAAGACAAATAACCAACAAAAGCTTGGTCAAAGACGTAGGGCATAAGGATCATCTTAAAAACAGTCCTATCTTAAAGACACTTTTTTGGAACTGATGTGCTCCCAGTCCTGTCGTCATTTGTATTTAAAATGGCCATCCTCAGTTCTGAAGAGGAGTCATGGAACTTGAAGGCTTCACGCTGATTTTCTCCCCACAGATGCTGTCAAACCTGCTGAGCTTCTCCAGCATTCTCGCTGTTTATCGTAGATTCCGAGCATATGCAGTATTTTCCTTTTGAATTGTTGAGAAGGTGGAAACCTTGTTATGGGAGACAGCAAGTCAGTGGGACTAATGGTCCCCTTTAGTGCTGCAAATTTAGGCTCCAATTCTATTCATTTCAGATTTGGCCAAATCCTGTCAAAACCACTTTTGGGTCCAAATAGTGTCAAAATACAGGGGAAAAATAACCATGGCAGTTACTGGGAGTCAAAATTCAAATGATTCAATAAAAACCTTGAATCTAAAAGCTAGTTTAATGACACCCATGTAACTATTGTTGATTTCTAGAAATGTCCATCCGGTTCACCGATGAACGTTAAGGCCACATTTGACAGAAAATAGCATCAAGGAACCTGAGCAAAACTGGAGCCAACAGGAATCTCCAGTGGATGGGGTAAAACACAGCTCAAAGAGTGATAACTTTGGTTTTTGGAGATCAGTCATCTCAGCTCCAGAGCATCTCCTGCAGGAGTTCCTCAGATGTTCAACTGCTTTCTCAGTGACCTTTCTTCCATCATAAGATCAGAAGGAAGATGTCATTAAAGATTGCCCAGTTCATCAGTATTCATCAAAGACTCAGAGACTGACACAGTCCATGGCAAAGTGCAGCACAACCTGGACAATATTGAGTCTTAGGGTGACAAGTGGAAGTGACATTCATGTTACACAAATGCCAGGCGATGAACATCTCCAAAAATTGAATCTAACTATTGTCCCTTGACATCCAATAGCATTACTATCACTGAATCCCCACTATCAACTGCCTGGTGATTACTATTGACCAGAAACTGAATCAGATTAGTCATTTAAATACAGAGGCGCCAAGAGCAGGTCAGAGTCTAGGCATCTTGCATAAGTAACTCACCTCCTGACTACCTAAAGTCTGTCCACCATCTATAAGTCACAAGGCAGGAGTGTGATGGAAACCATTCCTCTTACTTAGATGTGTGTAGCTCCAACAACAATCAATAAGCTTGACACCATCCAAGATGAATCAACCAGCTTCACTAACATCATATCCACAGATATCCACACCCTCCACCACGAATACTAGTAACAGCAACATGTACTACCTACGACCTCATGAGATGAGACTTTCCAAACCCATGACGAAGACAGCAGATACATGGAACGCTATCACCCGTAAGTTCCTCTCCAAGCCATCACCATCCTGGCTTGGAAATATATCCGCCATCCCTTCACTTTCGCTGGGTCAAAATCCTGGAATTCTCTCCCTAAGGGCATTGTGGGTCTATCTACAGCAGGTAGACTTCAGCGGTTCAAGGCAGCAGCTCATCCCCACCATCTCAAGGACAATTATCTTCATGGAAGGCAATCTGCCATCCTTACCTAGTCTGGCCTGTGTGACTCCAGATTCTCAAATGTGGTTGACTCTGAAATGGCCCGGTTCAAGGGCAATTATGGATGGGCAATAAGTGCTAGCCCAGCCAGTGATACCCACATCCTATAAACTAATAAAATACTTTAGCCGGGCAGGGAAAGAAAGTGGAAATGTCTCATGGCTTCAGACTTTTCAGGAAAAGTTAAGGCAAGCCAGGGATCATTCACTGAGTGAGCTTCAGTTCAAGAGCAAGGGGGAGGTGAAAAATCAACCCAATTTTCTACTCCTGCTCACTGTTCTGATGAGCCCTATCTGTCTGCATTAGGACCATAGCTGGTCCAGCTGTGAAGCCATCCTCAGTCAAATTGCCTTCTGTCTGTGGGCTCCTCTTTGAAGAAAGGCTGCTTGTTGGTGGCAGTGCTAATAGAATCCAAACTATCCACAGGAGTAAATGTCAGCCACAATTGGAGGGGAGCATGGAAATTCAGGGCAATAAACAGAGTCAAAACCATCTGGAGATAAACCCCTTGGAAGCTCACTTAGATAATAATTATTGATTTTTTTTCTCACATTAATGGCTATATCTTGTGAGCACTTCTACATTAAGATTTCAGAGGATCATGTGAATTGTGCAAAGATAATGGCTCTCCTTCTACCACAGAGCAAAATAATGGATTCGTTGACTCCTCACTGCAATCAATATCTATCAATGAAACTACAGCCAACCAAGACAAGAGATGAGGAAACCCCCAGTGGTGGAATGCTTTAGGAAATTCTTTACTCAGAGAGAGGTTAGAATAGAGAACTTGCTGTAAAATGGGATTTTATGAGGCTTTAGTGTTATAGATGAACTTATAGGGAGGCAAGCTAAATGTAGGAGGGAGAAAAAGACAAACTGAAAAGGCTGACAGGTTAAGGTGATGAGGGGTGGGAACAGGCTGAGTATGCAGCATAGACAACAATGTAGATCAGTTGGGCTGAACAATCTGTTTCTGTGTTGTTAACCTGTGACTCAGCGTGAAATATTTTCACCTGTGAGTCAGAAGATTGCAGGTTCAAGTCCCACTCCACAACGTGAGCTCAAAAATCAAGGTTGATCCTCCAATGCAGCACCGAGGGAATGCTGCACTGCCATAGGTGCTGTCATCCAATGAGACATTAAACAGAGGGTCCTTTCTTAGATAGTGGTGAAAATTCACATGCTGCTGTTTTGAAGAACAACAGGGGAATGGTCCCTGTTGTCCAACCTCACTAAAAGCTTATATAATCCAACAGTGACTACATTTCCAGATGTATTTCATTGGCTGTAAAATGCCTTGAGTTGTCCGGAGGTGCTCAATAAAGGCAATTTTTTTTTTCTTTTAATTCTACTTATTCCTATGAGTTCATTAGTCTGAAGTTAGTTGATTTCATCAAGCTTTCTTAACAACTCATTCCTCAAATTACCCACATTGTGGCCAAAAAAGTACACGGATCATTTGATTGGAATTTGTTGCTTGTGACTCCCTGGTATTCTTGGGGAATGAAACCTCAAACAAAGTCCAGTTGTTTAATTGCTGCATAGTTGGCCAAAAGATGGTAGTATTTTATGAACATGGTACAACAATTTCTGCAAATTAGCTGCTGATTAGTCATTAACTTGCATCTTTTTAGCTTAATTAATGTTATGAAGGCAGACGAGAAGTGCCTCTCCTGTAGCCTGCAGCCCCAAGCTTCCTTCCAGTTGTTCAGTGAATGGTGATGACAACAGCACTGCACAAAGTCCCAAATGGCTGCAGTGATAGATCTGTCTGTTAGAAAAACATCCCAAACTATAATCTGCCTGCATCCCTGCAGGAAGACACTAATCACAGAACCTCCCACCAGACAGCCCAAACCCATCCTCCCTGCCCTCCCAGACCACCAACCCCCAACCAACAAGCCAAACACCGAACTTCAACTCTTCCTCATAATGTGGTGGAGATTGGAAAAAGTAAGACTTGCATTTCAATGGCACCTTTCATGTATAGGATGGAACACAGCTGCCAATTTGCCCACAGCAAACTCCCACAAGCTACAATGCGATACATGACCACAGAATCTATATTAGCATTGCGAGATGGGGAAGCAATATTGGCAGGTGACCAGGAAAACCCACCAGGGATTGCCTACTGTTTGAAACAGTATTATGGGACTGCTTACTTCCACCCAACAGGGAAGAGAATGGGTAGTTAGAGTATCATATCTCACTGCCAGTGCAGTGCAGTCAATAGGTACACTGAAAGTGCCACACAGGACTCCAGTGTGGGACTTGAATGCAAGATTTTCTGACAGAGGAAAGAAAGAATGTGCTAGCGACACCTGACACCAAATTCTCACCATATTGTTTGGTGAAAGCTAGGTGATGGACTTAAATTCAAATTTTACACTAGCTCTGTGACACAGTGTAGCAATCCTGTCAGGACCGCACAAAAAAGAGCCTGTGCTGATAGTTTTGGACTCCACTTTCCTGAAATGTGCTTCCCAGCAACCAAGAAGGGCTGACCCATTTCATTACCTGTGTTGCATACTCTGCACATGTCGAAGAGACTGAAAAATGTGAAACACCAAGTATCTAATTATACACAGCGCGCAGTGAAAATGTTTGACTTTTTGTAAACAGGGTGGAGAGAGCATGTGATTGTTGAGTGAGGCTTGCAACTTGATCATGCAGTAGCAGATAGCAATCTCAAACAAAGCTTCCACCAAAGTCAACTGATGACACACGATTCTTTGGGCTTATTGGGACGACTCACTTACGGAATTGCTGATGTCACCAATGGGTACAAACAAACCCCAACAGAAGCCAATGATCCCATAAAGTAAGCTAAATATCTAATTCAGGTGACTGGCTGAGAGCTCACTTGTTATCCTCTACTATCTACTCTTCACCCATAGGGGAGAGAGTGTTAATGGGTTTAGACTAGCTTGTGCTTAGACAGAGCTACAGGCTGATGCTCTGTCACAGACAATTGAACAAAGAACAATACAGCACAGGAACAGGCCCTTCGGCCCTCCGAGCCTGTGCCCACACATTTTGCCCTTCCATACTAAAACTGTTTTCGCTTACAGAATCCATATCCCTCTATTGCCTTCCTACTCATGTATTTGTCCAGGTGCTTCTTGAAGTTGCTATTGCGTCTGCTTCCACCACCACCTCGGGCAGCACTTATCAGGCACTCACTACCCTCTGCGTGAAATATTTGCCTCACACATCTCTTTTAAACTAACCCCTGTAACTGTGTCCCCTTTTAATTGACCCCTCCACCTTATGGAAAAGCCTCATACTTTCCACTCTATCCATGCCATTCACAATCTTACAAACTTCTATCATGTCGCCCATCAACAAACCAGTAAAACAAACCCAGTCTATCTGACCTTTCTTCGTAGCTAAAATGCCCCACACCAGGCAACATCCAGGTAGACCTTTTCTATACTGACTCCAAAGCAGCTACATCCTGCTGGTAGAGTGGAGAAAGTGAGGACTGCAGATGCTGGAGACCAAAGTTGAAAAATGTGATGCTGGAAAAACACAGCAGGCCAGGCAACATCCGTGGAGCAGGAGAATCGACGTTTCGGGCATAAGCCCTTCTTCGATGCCCGAAATGTCGATTCTCCTGCTCCTCGGATGCTGCCTTGCCTGTGTTTTTCCAGCATCACATCTTTCAACTCTGGTAGAGTGGAGACTCAGTCTTTGAGTATGGTTAAAGGTGCAGCTCGACAGATTTCTGATTACCAACGGCATAAACAGTTACAGGGATAGTTTAAGTAAAAAGGACTGAAGCTTTCAAACAGAGAAACCATATTGAATGGAAGGGCAGACTTGATGGGCTGAAAGGCCAGCTCCTGTTCCTAAGTTCCAAACTTCCCAAGTTAGTTTTGGTGATGAATTGGTGCGTCCAATTCTTTCAACACAATCTTCCAATCCTGAAATAGAATGTGTGTGATTTGTTGCCATGTTGATTTTGTGATAATCAATACAGAACCTTTGCAACCTCTTTCGTTTCAGCAATATCACCATCAGTGAGTTACATCTACTATAGCTCTATTCAACATTGTCTATCATGAACTTTAACTGGGCCCTCTGGATGGAGACTGTAAGGTTGTTCTTTAATAGTTAAAACATACCCCACAACACCCAAAGACATTTTTCCTGGTCTAATCACACAAATTAATGTATGAGTCAGTGATAAATTTTGTAAGGGACTTTGATATTTTCGGAAGATAAATTGTCATGCTACCTAATGCATTAAGCACTGCCACATTATGCCATCTGATTGCTGGAGGATCAGCTTTTCGATTTCTATACATTCTCCAATCACTTTGAAATTTTTATCCAAACCCTTATTTCTGTCACTATCACAAATATATTTTTCTCCCACTATATTTGCTGCCATTAGATCTTTTTAAAATTAACATGACATGCTTGCTGATTATCCCTCCTGTCGGGAGTACTTTGAATTTCACTTTGATTTGATAAGGTCAAGTGAACATTACTTTGAATGATCTTCCCGAGACAGGGTAAAAACACGAGCAACTTGTCTCCGACAACAAAACTTTGAACTTTGGCCTTTTCAAGGCACTCTTTTGTCCTTACCTGGTCTGACCTACACTAACTCCAGGCCTACAGCAATCTGGTTGGAATTTAAATGCCTACCAAGGTGGCCCAGCAAGAGTAACCAAGGATAGAGAGAAAGCTCTGGCCTTGACAGCGAAGCCCACATCCCATACAGGAACAAAACAAAACCTGGGCTCACAGTCTACCTTGGCAACCATAGTTCAACAGGCAGCACATGGAGTTAGAGCATTGAACACAACAGGACTCTGTTGGGTGGTTTCTATTTTTGGGGGGTTGTGGGGTTTCTCTGTAATACACATCAGGTGGCTGGCCTCAGTCACCCACCCAGATACAAGTTCACCTGCATAACAGGGTACTCACCCAACTTACATCAAAAAGGCAGAAAGGAGAGGGGCATCATCTTTGGAGAGAAGGGCGAATATATTGTCAATTAGGGAGGCTCCAATAAAACCCCAAACAGAATGACCTTCTTTTCTACCCATTTATATTACAAAACCCTTCTCTGCCACACCTTCCCTGAGAATCACAAAACACTTGCCCAAAGAGCAAGGACAAGCAAAAAAAAAAGCAAGAAAACCTTTTGTAACCACAAAATTCAAAAGAAGACACACATCTACGAAACTGGGGGTTTAACAGTGTGCTGAGTTATTGAGAAGCTTTAGGGAAGTGGTAATAATGACGTTTGTAATTACCAGTAATATCCAGATGGTTGAAGGTGATAATACCATGAAGCAAGACATTAGGAAACATGTGAAGACGACGCAAGTCCAAGCACAACAGGCAAGAAGAACAAAAACTGAAAGAAGCTAATGATTCAGTGGGCGTACTGAAATTGCAACATTGAAAATAGGCCCAAAAACCAAAGTTGTTGGAAAAACTCAGCAGGTCTGGAAGCATCTGTGAAGAGAAATCAGAGTTAACATTTCAGGTCCAGTGACCCTTCCTTGTGTCTGATTTATAACATCGCAGTTCTTTCAGTTTTTATAGAAAATATGCCATTTAGCCCCAAAATTTAGGTTGTACTCCACTGGGGCCTTCTCCCAACCCTCCATCTCACTTCATCAACTCAACCATTTATAGCTTTCAGATGGAAGTGGGTACTGCAGATGCTGGAGATTAGAGTCAAGATTAGAGTGGTGCTGGAAAAGCACAGCAGGTCAGGCTGCTTCCAAGCAGCAGGAAAATCGACATTTCAGGCTAAAGCCCTTCATCAGGAATCATCTATATCTTTCACCCTCATGCTCCCATAATGACAACCTGCTGTAGAAAGTGCCACGTTTCAACCACTTTCTGTTTGACACATAGCCTCATGTGAACTCTCATTCCCAGGTTCTCCAAAATTTCTGCTGCAGTTCCAGTTTGATTCCTGACAAAGGCGTTGAAAACTTAAAGACGACAGGCCAATAACTGATCTGATTGTGTGGACAGCTATTTCAGGAAGTGACTGAACATCTGTAATAGGTTATTATCTTTATCTGCAATACTGCATTAAAAACTTGTACTTAAATTATCCAATCTTCAACCATTAGAATCAAAGCAGTACTCCCATGTTGAGTTTCAAACATATTTGAATGCTCATTTACCATTTACTAATTTCCCTGACAGTGAGTACTGACTGTACTCTGGCTCAGTAGGTAACACACGTATGCCAAAGTTTGACTGCTGCACGTTCAATTCCCATTTGAGACTGGAATGCAAAATCCAAATCAACACATTTACTGTCACCTGACGTGAACCTAAAAGCAGTACAGTCCCTGGAATCTCTCAACTGTTGGGAGTTGCCATCTACCAATCGGAAATGGGGTGGTACTGTAACTCAGTGGTTAGCACTGCTGCCTCACAGTACAAGGGACCCAGGTCTGATTCCACCATTACGTGGGCAACTGCCTGTGTGGAGTTTCCACGTTCTTCCTATGTCATGTGGTTTTCCACTGGGTGCGACGGTTTCCTCTCTCAGTCTAAAGATGGGCAGGTTAGGGGGAATTGGTCAGGCTAAATTGCTCCATACTGTCCAGGAATGGCTAGCCATGGGAAGTGTAAGGTTACAGGGATAGGGTGCGGGATTGGATCTGGAGGGAATGCAGTTTGGAGGGTTGGTGCAGACCTGATGGGCTGAATGGCCATTATCTGTGATTCTATGAAAACATGGCAGGTCTTCCTCTACTAAGGAACTTAGATGTACTGAGGTCAACTGACATGTCGCTTACCACCGAATTCCCCCCAGCACCAACTTGGATCGGTTGGCTCAATCACAACTCAGTGTTAGATCTATGGACTTCCTGTCCACTGTCTCAGAGGGAACTTCAGAGAGAACAGCTTTCCCTCAGTACCATAGCCGTTCATAATCTCACAGCCACACTGAAAACACAATCATTTCACTCCAAGGTGACAGCCAATTATGTTAATGCACCAAGGTGCCCCATAAGAGGGGAACCAGCCAAAAATTGGTGTGAGACCAAAAAGGAGATATAAAGGGAGCTGAGATCATAAACAATGTTGCTATCCACCTGGTCAGGTGGACAGCATTGTGGGACACTTTCTTCTGGTATGCAGCTTTGCAAAGAGGTTCTGGACAAAGATGCGATGGTTTTCGTCAAAGTTAATCTTGAGTAACTCACAGGAGTCTGATCCATGGCTGGTTCCAGGGGGACACCATGAGAGAAATGTCAACTGCACCTGAAGGACCATCAATCCAATCCAAGATGCTCTTTGCTTTACCTGAAACTCGCTGATATTCCAACCCGAAGAGTGACCCAGTGTTGAGGACTGGTGCATTCCAAAGTCCAGGAGTGCAAGCTGAGGGATGCATTAATGGAAGGAAGATGTGTTGGACATTTTGAACAACTTGAGGATAGACAAGTCCCCCGGGCCTGACGGGATATATCCTAGGATTATGTGGGAAGCAAGAGAGGAAATTGCAGTACCGTTGGCAATGATCTTCTCGTCTTCACTGGCAACTGGGGTGGTACCAGGGGACTGGAGATTAGCGAATGTTGTGCCCCTGTTCAAAAAAGGGAATAGGGATAACCCCGGGAATTACAGGCCAGTTAGTCTTACTTCTGTGGTAGGCAAAGTAATGGAAAGGGTACTGAGGGATAGGATTTACGAGTATCTGGAAAGACACTGCTTGATTAGGGACAGCCAGCACGGAGTTGTGAAGGGTAGGTCTTGCCTTACAAGTCTTATTGAATTCTTCGAGGAGGTGACCAAGCATGTGGATGAGGGTAGAGCAGTGGATGTAGTGTACATGGATTTTAGTAAGGCATTTGATAAGGTTCCCCATGGTAGGCTTATGCGGAAAGTCAGGAGGCATGGGATAGAGGGAAATTTGGCCAATTGGATAGAAAACTGGCTAACCGGTCGAAGTCAGAGAGTTGTGGTAGATGGTAAATATTCAGCATGGAGTCCAGTTACAAGTGGAGTTCCGCAGGGATCAGTTCTGGGTCCTCTGCTGTTTGTAATTTTTATTAATGACTTAGAGGAGGGAGTCGAAGGGTGGGTCAGTAAATTTGTAGATGATACAAAGATAGGTGGAGTTGTGGACAGTGAGGAGGGCTGTTGTCGGCTGCAGAGGGACTTAGATATGATGCAGAGCTGGGCTGAGGAGTGGCAGATGGAGTTCAACCCTGCCAAGTGTGAGGTTGTCCATTTTGGAAGAACAAATAAGAATGCGGAATACAGGGTTAATGGTAGGGTTCTTGGTCAGGTGGAGGAACAGAGGGATCTTGGGGTCTATGTACATAGATCTTTGAAGGTTGCCACTCAGGTGGATAGAGTTTGTAAGAAGGCCTATGGAGTATTATCGTTCATTAGCAGAGGGATTGAATTCAAGAGTCGTGAGGTGATGTTGCAGCTGTACAGGACTTTGGTTAGGCCACATTTGGAGTACTGTGTGCAGTTCTGGTCGCCTCACTTTAGGAAAGATGTGGAAGCTTTGGAGAGGGTGCAGAGAAGATTTACCAGGATGTTGCCTGGAATGGAGAGTAGGTCGTACGAGGATAGGTTGAGAGTTCTCGGCCTTTTCTCGTTGGAACGGCGAAGGATGAGGGGTGACTTGATCGAGGTTTATAAGATGATCAGAGGAATAGATAGAGTCGACAGTCAGAAACTTTTTCCCCGGGTACAACAGTGTGTTACAAGGGGACATAAATTTAAGGTGAAGGGTAGAAGGTATAGGGGAGATGTCAGGGGTGGGTTCTTTACCCAGAGAGTGGTGGGGGCATGGAATGCGCTGCCCGAGGGAGTGGTAGAGTCAGATTCATTGGCGACCTTTAAGCGGCATTTGGATAGGTACATGGATGGGTGCTTAATCTAGGATAGAAGTTCGGCACAACATCGTGGGCCGAAGGGCCTGTTCTGTGCTGTATTGTTCTATGTTCTATGTTCAAAAGTTAGAGGTAACCACTGGAAAGGCATCATGGGGAAAAGGTCAGTGTCAAAGGCTGCACCAACCTAGTACAACATTTCAGGCATGACCGGTGGGACTTTAGGGAGCCCCCTTATTGTTCCTTCCAAAAACAGCAATAGATTGCTTCATCTCCACCCACAAATCAGTAGAATGAGTGGGGGGGCTAATGTAACATGAACATTAACGCTTTCAGAACCACAGTCTTACACAACAGATTCTGCCTCTCAACGTTAATTCAGGATTCAGCTAGGTGAAGGAGCAAGGCTCCAGCTGATGGATCAGCACCAAATGATAGTTAGATTGCACAGAAAAATGATCCTACAGCCCAGGGTTCTAGAATTTCATTCGTAAACTTCACTAACTCTTCTCCTTAAAATGTACCTTTGAACAACATTTAAATTTTGCCTAACAACGCCCCTTGAAGGGCCTTCTAGTCCATTCAAGGTGCTATATAAATACGGGTTATTGCTGAATGTGACTTACTGTAGAATGGGGGAGGGTAGCAGGGCTCATAAGAGTGTGTCTACTTGGCCAAAAGCAGTTGAACTTCTTGTGTTAGTTTTATATCACAATGAATTTAAAACCATTGAATTTAAAAAAGTTTAGACAGCTGCTGTACATTACCCTGTGTGACAAATTCTATTAACTCTTTGAGTTCTGCCAGACAGTCTCAATTTTTGCAAGCTTCAAAGTGTTCTCCCATATCTTGGAAGTTTTCAGCTCATCCTTTCAATGGTCATTCTTTAAGAGTTTAGAATGAAATGGCAATCTGTGAAACCAAAAAAAACACCTTGATGTCTCCAGTTGGGGGCCTCATTTCAGATTTCACTTCCAACACTGGAACACCTCCTTAGGACAGCGAGGAGGAGCATCAGTCGAGATTCTATGCTCATGTCTCTGGAGTTGGTTTAGAATCCAAATGCCATGGGACCCCCTGAGCTACAAATGAGAGCTAAAAGCATTAACCAATTATGCCAAGTCCCAATACAGGGGTGCTCAGTCAGTACTGCTGAAAGAAAACAAGTTTCTCAGGTGGTATCAAATATGCACGTGGAACGTTAACTGCGGGTATTTACTATCCTAATGCATACAACTCAACACCTGCCCCCATTCTCCTTTAGAGAATTTTAATTAACCTGTTTCAATATGCTGTAACACACCTCCCTGCTGTCCGAGTAAATTGGCTTTATGCCAAGATTTCTTGAATTTTGCACACGTCAGCAAAAATGAGCATGAGGGAAGCTGCGTCTGAGTGTAATCAGGCACTTTTTTATATCAAACTTCCTTGCAGATGGGTACACAGTGTAAATGCATTAGAACAAATCAGGGTGCTCCAACTTGGGACAATCTGAGAATAACAGGAACAAACTGAAAAAGCACAACAGTCATTAAATTAGCATCTGAATGTTGACCCGGATGCACAAGATCTCTCAATAATGATCAGAGCACATCTACTGTCCACCCATTACAGCATCAAATCCTCAAAACTTCCTGACCTCTCCTCATTTTGGGAACATAGGGAAGGGAGTAGGCCATTTAGCCATCCTTAAAACTCCGATTTTCTACTTTTGGGAACAGAGAACCCCCTTATGAGCCCTGCTACCTTTCCCCTTTCTACAGTTAAGTCACATTCAGCAACAACCCGTACATATATACCACTTTGAGTGGAGTAAGCCATTCAGCCCCTCAATCCTGTCCTGCCATTCAATTAGATCACGGTTTATCTGCATCTTAATTCACTCCATCTGCCTTGGTTCTTAACCGAGAAAAACATAAGCAAATCGATTTCAGATTTGAGATTTTGCAATGAACCCAACCTTTCAGGGTAGAATTTCCAGATTTCCACTATCATTTGCCAAGACAAAATGCTTCCAGGCATGACCAACGATGGGGCCTTACTCCACTTTTAAGACTACGTTTCCTTTTTTTCCCACCTCTGCACACCAATTCACATGTATATTCTCCTCTTTGAAGCAATATTATCGGCCACTTTTTCTAAACTTAATGTGGAAGTGCCGATGTTCACAAATCCCGACAGTACAGAAACAGGCCCTTCAGCCCAACAAGTCCACACCAACCCTCCAAAAAGAGAATCCCACCCAACTCATTTTCCATTACTCTACATTTACCCCTGTCTAATGCACCTAACCTACAGATCCCTGAACACTACGAACAACTTGGCATGGCCTATTTACCTATTGGACTGGGGTGGACAAAGTTAAAAATCTCACAACACCAGGTGATAGTCTAACAGGTTTATTTGAAAGCCAGTGCTTCCAAACAAACCTGGTGTTGTGTGATTTTTAACCTAAACAGAGTGTGGACCCTTTTATTCCATCACCCTGGTTTTCCATTGCACACATCAGCAGGTTAATCTCACAGGGTTAGCTATGCTAATGCATCTCAATATCATTCCACCAAGGGGTCTCCTCCCTAGGCTGACCAGCATAAATTTAACAGACAATTTTCCATTTTCCTCCTCAGATACAATTTATTCATAAAATTGGTAAAAACGTTACTGAACATTTCAACTTGAATATTATAGTATTGCAATAAAATTCAATATACCTCATACAGCAAGTCTACTCAGTATGATTATATTCGCCTTAACATTTACAACATATATTCCATGTCGAGTAAACAACCCAAGGCCAATTACTGAAACTGCAAGTAGGCCAACTTGGAGACACATCGTGTTGTGGTATTTAGACTACACACATTTATACCAGTATTTATGCTTTCAAACCCATTTTAAGATTTTTTAAAAAAAAGTTATTATATTGTCCTAAGAGCCGAACGTTCTCTCATGACCTGTCACTGGGTGAGCTCCTGTATCCCTGTGGTGTGTGGGAACTGCTGCACTGTCACAGGGCTGAGGGAGCTGTCTAGTTCCTCACTGGGAACACTGTCCCAATCCGGTGTCACCAAGGCATCTCATCACATAACTGAACAGATCCCCAGTTAACTTGGGCGGGAAGACCTCAGATAGTGATCTTCAATCCAACAATAGCAGTTCAGCTCCACCGATGACCCTCCAACATCCAATCACAACCCAGGGATGATATTAAATCCTGTGATGACTGGCAACTTGGAAGTGACACTCTACCTTAGCCAAAAAGCTGCGAAGCGATGTTGAAAGGCTCTCTTTGCTATTTTGCTTAAGGGTGGAGGAACTGTCCCTGCTACCTTGGTCTGCACAGCCTCCACCTCGTTTAAGTTGCAGAGACTGGGCTCATCCACCGAACGGCACTATGTATGATAATAGAAGCAAGAGACTTGCTGATCACACACGCTGTGAGAGGCCACCTAAACACTACAGTGGACCAAGAGCAGCCTCTTACTGCTAAAAGCTGGAAGTTTTAATAAGCTTTTGGACTATGGCCCTCACACATGATTGGCATTGCTCAAAGCACCGCCTTCACTCACCCTTCCCCTATTTTACATGTGCTCAGTTTCATTTTTCATTTTTGCAGCTTATTGAAGAGCAGGCAGAGACAACGATAGCAAACACTGATGCCTCGCGACTTTCACCCTCGAGATTTCTGGCAACTCAAAATACACAAATGGACACCTTACACTACAACTTGAGAATCATACAATCCGTACAGTGTGGAAGAGGTCATTCGCCCATTCGGGCTACATTGAAACTCCAGAGAGCACCCCACCCAAATACAGCCCCCTACCCCATCAGTTCACATTTCCTATGGCTAACCCACCTAACTTGCACATCCTTGGACTGTGGGAGGAATATGCAAACTCCACACAGACAGTCACCTAAGACTGGAATTGAACCTGGGACCTTGGTACTGAGAGGCAGTAGTGCTAACCACTGAGCAACCCTATGTCTATAATGATGCAAGAAGCAGGGAGAGGGACTTCAAGGTTCAACCAACTACTGGAAGTTTTTATTTTTATTTTGCTGGTGGAGCTGATTATATGAAATTCAACCAGGGCAATCAGGTTTCCAAATGTCTGTTAGGCTAATGAACAGGCTCAGTTCTAGTAACAGACTTGCAACACTCTTAAAATACCAAGGCATAGTTAGCTATGGACAAAGTGCAAGCAAATAAGATTGTTGTAGATCAGGTTAGATACAGTGGGTTGCAGATCCTGTTTCTATGCCATATTACAATGACGAAATTAACAAAGTACACTTTCCAGGAACTTTTTTGAAACAGAATGTGACACCAAGCAAAATAGGAAGACATCAGCACAACTGTCAGAGGCAGAGCATAAGGAACATCTTAAACTGGGGCAGAGAGGTGGGAAGGAAATTCCAGAGCTTAGGACTGAAGCAGCTTGCCACTGAAATCAGGGACGCAAAAGAGGGTGGTGCAGGAATCGCAGACTGATTTAAGGTTGAAACAAGTTAGAGAGTCAAGGTTAGAAAATGGCTACAGTTAAAATAGAACAGTCTATACAAGGTCTACTGCTCTAGACTTGAATTTGATCCTAATTCAGCACAAAGTGAGAAAATGAGCTGGGAAAGAGAGAGGTATTTTGTAAACACAGCTTGGAGTGGGGGGGCCATTGGCACGATTCCAGCAGCTGGCCAAATCCATCAGCTCGGCACAGGTAAGCAGCCCAGGATACGATGTGTGCACGACACACAGACACAGACGTACGCTCACTGGACATTGAAGTGACCTTGATCAGAGAAGCCTGGCCTTGTGCAACCAAAGCCACATTTAACTCTTCTTCATCAATTAGATTCAGGCAAAGAAAGCCCCTTTCTTCCAACTAGAGTGCCAACCTCTCTCCCCCTAACTTTGTTCCTCAAAAGAGTCCCACAACCTGCCTTCAACCAACCTTCCTGATAACCCAGTCCAATGGTGAGCAGCACATAAAGAAACACTGCATGACACCTGTCCTACAATTTGGCCTTCACAATCCTGAGCCTCCCATTCAGCTGTGCTGATCCCCCTCAGATGATTATCATATTCTAACTTTCTCCAATCCAACAAGTTTCTTTTGAACTGTCTCCTTGGCAGGAGACAGCTCATTACTCTCAGTCAGTCCTTTTTAGGATTAGCCCTACTCCATCACTTGGCCACAAGAACTGGGGGTCAGATTCTCTCAGGAATCGAGTAAACTGTCAAGGAGACAGCTCTCAGTATATAAGCACCAATCTGAAGAACAGTAGGGATTTCAGATTTAAGGTTTCATCTCCATTGTTGGCTACAGCACAGAGGAAATTCAAACCTCATATTGACCAACTCTTGGAGGACATCATGAAAACTAGAATGGATAGTGATCAGAGACCCTGGTTGGCATTTCTTCCCTCTCCCTCCAAGGTATCATTCTTGCCTTGCAACCAAAATGTTGGCTGCCATTTCAAATTCAGTGGACTATATCACAAGATGCAAACAGCCTCAATCAATAATGTTGTAAATCAGCCACAAAGTCTACCCACACTGCCAGCAAGAGATCAACGTAGAAGCTTCTACATTCACTTTACAATGTAACAGAATCAGGAAAGTGCCAGACACCCCAAGGTGATTTTCCATGTGGATTCTCATTTCAGCCAGTCACCTTCTCAAAACTTTATCTCACAGAGTTCGAGGAATAAGCCATCAGGCCCTGCTTCACCATTCAATAAGAACACAGCTGAAGTTACCGTGACCTCAACTCCACTTCCCTGCCAACCATTAACCAGCGACTCCCTTGTTAGTCAAGGATTTATCCACCTCAGCCTTAAAGATATTCAGACTCTGATTCTTTTGAGGAAAAAAGTGTTCCAAAGACTTGAGCCTCAGAGAAAAGATTTTGCCTCAGCTCGGTTTTAATGGGTGACCGCTTTTTCCTAAAGGGTGACCATCACTCATGACCCATTATGAAACCCAAATGCCTAAAGTATTATTTAGCTAAATCTATCAATTATTCTCTGTGTTACAAAGACATTTAGTATTGATTGGAGACTTGAGTTTTAAAGAATTATAGAGAAAAGAATTTATTTCTGATTTTGGGGCAAACCGAAAATGGCTTATTTGAAAGAGTCGTTGAAAGTCCACTGTGGACTTTGGCAGAAAGCACATGACCAGTGATTACATTTTGCTTTGCTGTTGGCCCTGCTGCAGCTGTTTTAAACACAGTGACTGCCTTGGAGAGGTTCTTGGTTTACAGAGGAACCTCAATTATCCAAATGACATGGGCGGGCATTATTTCGTTCGGATATTTGATTATTCAGTTAATCGATTCAATGCCTTTCCTCTGGTGCTCAGAGTTTTCTATTACATCGTCATCGTCACCCCCCCACCCCTCCCTGTTTAGGAGAGGAGATAGGAGATAGCAGCACAGCGCACGCGAGCCCCTGCCCTCCCCCAAACTCGGCCCACGCCCCAACCCATTCAAACACCATCCACCCCTGCACCCTCTCTGGAGAAGCTGGACTGGACACCAACAACAAAACTGCTGTTGCTACTGCCTTTTTTGGGGTGGGGGTGGGGGAGTCTCCAAATAGCGTGCGCACGTGCACACACACATTTTACTGCAACTTTTTGGCAGGTTCCACCTCTGCTCTGTACGGGACAATGTTGGCGAGATTATCTGGGAAAGGAGGGTTTAGGGTCCATGCCTGTGTAGAACTCCAGGGAAAGTGTGGGGAGAGAGAGGGAGGGAGTGGGAGGTCAGTCATTTCAAGACAGTGTGTGGGCTCCCATCAGCCCAGGACTGTTCTTGGCAGTACTTTTAATCACTGTAAACAAAAGACAGATTCAGTGTTGGACACACGTCTTTGATGTAATGTTTCTATTGGGACCTTGAGATCTCCTTCAGATAATCCGACTTTCAGATAATACTTTCAGGTATTCGGATAATCGAAGTCCCTCTGTATATAGTTTAGTTGGAGGGAAGTCTCCTAAAGACAAGCTAAGTTGGAGGAAAGCTCCCTGTGAACAAGCTCCCCAACTGAGATTTCCCACTTCTGAAAAGAAAACCCTCCATATCGGTTCAGGGTGAGCCCAATTTGTTCGTTAGAAAGAGTGATTGTAATTCTCAAGCAAGGGGTGTCTACTGGACTTCAGAGGCAACCGTGGGTGATTAGTGAGGTGATCCAGACTTCTGCCAGAACATCAAAGCCACATGACTTAGAAACATCCTACACTTTAGCCTTTAGCTTCAAGAATAACCCACTGACAAAGATTGTTATTTCCCAACAAGCCAACTGGTAAAGTGGGGGAAGCGAGAGAGGGACAGTCTTGTAGAGGTAAGTAGTTATATTTCTACATTATGACAGTGTATGTCAACCAATTATTACATCTTTATTACACAATTTTTGTTTTGATGATAACTCTATAATTATGTTTATTAAGAAGTCTGATTGATGAGGCTGTTTTGATTAAAACTGGAAATAGATAAGGTATTTTGGTCACTGGAAAAGGTATTTTGATTTTATGTTGCGACCTGTGGAATACCTGTAATTGGGACTGGAGCAACATTGCCCTCCGGTATATGCGAGAGGTATTGTTGATCTTATTTAATTCACAACAGCCAACTTGAATATCAAGTAAATAGACCAGGCCAATAGCTGTAATCGGTGCATTAACCTCCTCAGAGTCAGCACCAGCTTTGGCTCAGTGGATAGCAGTCTTGCCTCGGATTCACAAAGTTGTAGGTTCAAGCCTAACTTCAAGATTTGACGGCACATAAAGGGCTGACACTTCAGCACAGTACTAATGGAGTGCCGCACTACCTGAAGTGAGAAGTTAAACCAAAGCCTTCTTTACCCTCACAGCTGGACACAGAGCTAATCCCACGGCTCCACTTTGAAGAGACGCAGTGGCATTCTCCCTCATGAATCCCCCCAAACGAAAGCAGATTACCTGGTCATCACATTGCTGTTTGTGGGAACTTGTGGTACAAGGATTGGCTGCTATGCTCCCTAAATTACAACGTTTTTTTAGATTAGATTAGATTACAGTGTGGAAACAGGCCCTTCGGCCCAACAAGTCCACACCGACTCGCTGAAGCGCAACCCACCCATACCCCTACATTTACCCCTTACCTAACACTACGGGCAATTTAGTATGGCCAATTCACCTGACCCAGCGCATCTTTGGACTGTGGGAGGAAACCGGAGCACCCGGAGGAAACCCACGCAGACACGGGGAGAACGTGCAAACTCCACACAGAGAGTCGCCTGAGGCGGGAATTGAACCCGGGTCTCTGGCGCTGTGAGGCAGCAGTGCTAACCACTGTGCCGCCCACTAACGGTGACTCAATATTGGCCCAATAAAGCACTTTCAGATGTCCCATGGTCATGAAAAGGTTCTATATAAATGTAATATGAATGTCCATGACACTGGACTCTTTTGGCTATAAATTCTGTGAGCATGATCTTAACTCCACAGTCACCTGATGAAGGAGCAGTGCTCTGACAGCTAGTGCTTCCAAATAAACCTGTTGGGACTATAACCTGGCGTTGTGTGATTTTTAACTGTATAACAGTAAATATTTCTTTATTTTAAAATCTGTTTATATAAGCATTATATAGAATTTACAGCACAATTCATCCAATTAAGCGAATCTCCTTCCATCCTATCAGCATAAGCCTCAGTCCTTTTTTGCCCAATTTCCTCTTAAATGCATTCACTTTAACTGCTCCAAGTGGTAGAATTCAAGAATCTGATAATTCCTGGGTAAAGAAAGTTTCTCCATAATTCTCTCTTGGATTTGTGGATGACTACCTTATACATGTGACTGTCTTTTAAATTTGAGCCAACATTTACAACACTGAGTATCCATCAGGATTCCAGTATCCACTAACCAATCAAAATCACCACTGACAGTTCTCAAAGTGGGCCTTCAGGTTTGAAAAAAGGTCAGAGTTGGTGTGACAGCCTCTGTGGGCAAATTGTCATAGAGATGTGCAGCACAGAAACAGACCCTTTGGTCCAACACGTCTATGCCAACCAGATATACTGGAGGGAGAGAATGCATCCATTGGACCAGCATGGAATAGAAAGAAAGGAAACCAAGATGAACTGAATACAGGGTTGTCAAACCAAAACATTAACCCTATTTCATAGTCGCTGACTGACCAGCTGAGTTTGCCCAACATTTTCTATTTCAACGAATAAATACAGCTTTTGCTTTCACTGCTATGCAGTGTTTCAAGAAACAGACACCAGTTTTATGGTGAAAATATCATCATCATTATTGTTTAAATGCACTTGTTAATTCCACCATCTACAGCAAGATAACTAACCGGTAACTAGTGTTGTCTCATTAGCTTCCAGGCCAATGCAAACCTGCATCCTACAGTGTCAGTGTCAGATATATATCTTTCATGCTCATTCCCATGAATAGTTTACAGGCTGCAGCAGGGCTTTTAGATCACTTGTTTATTAAAAAGTATACACAAGCCAAAACCTCCTCCCCAAAACCAAACTCTGGAACCACAAGAAAAAGCCACAAAACCCTATAGCAGGTTAACACATAAGAGACATGTCAAGAAAATTATTTACCTTAACAACCAACCATCATAGCTTCACAGAAGCATGCTGAAAGAAAGAGTGATAAGAGATGAGTGGGATAGGTTGCAGGGGTGTTGCAAGACTTCACCTGTGGCTTTGGAATCTCTCTGTCCTGCTGTTCTGATGCACTCCCTTATTTAAAGAGAGGGAAGGTAGCGCCATGTTTTGCAATCAGGGAGTGAATCATCTCCTTAAACAGCTGTGAAGAAATAAATGCTTAGAAACGGTTGGAGATCTGGCAAAACCTGAACACCAGACGTAGGGGCGTGACCAGCAGTGCATTAAAGACCTCCCTGTGAAAACCCCAGCTACGGCTCAGTAAATGGATATACTGTGATATCCATTCCATGTGCTCCTTCTCTCCCCTTCTTCCAAAGCACAGAGATATCTCCCTGTGACTCGAAGGCTAAACGAACCTGGCTCTGCGTTGATCTTTGCATTCCAGCTTAAACTGTGGCACTTAAACTACAACAGAACCAGATCCTCCATACCCTTCCCCCCTCCAGCACAGAGAGGTAACAGTAAACGTCAACATTTTTTTTGTAAAACTACCTTTCTATAATTACAAACAAGACAAACCAGACTGGCCAATAAAGAGAGCAGCAGTCTGCACCTAGTATTGAAAGACAAGGACTTGTTTCACATTGCAACAAGTGGCCTTCTTCCACAAAAGCAGCTTTCATTCAGTTTGCTAAATCTTGTACCAAGGACTGATCCCTCTCTTCCTGCCACCCGGAAACAAACTCCATTCTACAGGCAGACCAACACTTCCAGCCAGCCACCCACACACAAACAGACAGACAGAGACTCGGAGACAGATACACACACAGATAACTTACAGAGAATGACACAATCAGACAGCAACACATAACTGCAGACAAACATTCACATACAGAGACGCATATAAATACAAAGCAAAGGACACAAACACAATCATTTAGCCGAGAAAGACACAGCAACACAAATGCATTCCAACTAATACCTATAATCACCACATCTACAGAGCTGTGCCTTCTGCAGAGGGGAAGAGGAGTTATCAGTGACTTGTTGCTGGGGGTAATATACACACACACACACACACACACACACAAGGACAGGACATCACTTACACACCGCTTACCTCTCACAGCATCATATGACTGAGCAGCTCTAATCTCCCCCGCACAGGAGTCCCGTGTCGTTTCTCCATGACATTGGATGCCTTACTCTGTTCTCTTTAACGCTGGCTCAGCAAGTTTGCAATCAGCTAGACTGGTCTGCTCTCCGTCAGCAGCAGGAGTACAGTATTAGAGGCAGAATGCATCGCACCTAATTACACTGATGGATTACTGCGTTCAGTGATCGCCAGAGAATGCAAAAACACAGTAATTTATGCTCGTGCTGCGTTTACAGGGCAGAACCTGTTAACCCTATAGTGCCTGTTCAATACAGTTTCAAACATTACAAAGCAAACCTACTATAAAACTATTAGCAACTTTAAATCACACGAGAAATTCTCCAACGACAATTTGGAGGAAAAGGTCGGATATAAATACATTACAGCAGCAATTACACTTGCGAAAATACGATAAACACTTAATTAGCTGTAAAACGCCGCGATACCCCAGTGATTATGGAAAACATTCTTATCAATTGTAAGATTGATTCAATTCCAGTCTTTCCTTGTGGAAAATAAAGCGTTCTAAGTCACTGGTCTGGATATTTAGCTGACAAAACTTGACACAAACTTAATGAATAAGCAGCAGGCCATTCGGCCCCACAAGTCTGCCCAATTATTCTGTGACTTGGAGGTGCCGGTGTTGGACTGGGGTGGACAAAGTTAAAAAATCACAACACCAGGTTATAGTCAATAGGTTTATCTGGAAGCACTAGCTTTCTGAGCGCTGCTCTTTCAGTGGTTGTGTAGTATCCTCCACAACCACCTGATGAAGGAGCAGCGCTCCGAAAACTAGTGCTTCCAGATAAACCTATTGGACTATAACCTGGTGTTGTGTGATTTTCAACAACTAGTCTGTAAAATCTTAGATCATCTGCGCATGGTCTGAACTCCACATTGAGACAGAGGCAAAAGGTGACATCAAGTCAAGAGATCAAAAGTATGATCAAGAGGACAGAATCCAAGGTACATCCAAGGTGGTTGGGTTGCGGTGAGATGGGGGATTGGAAACATTTAGAGAGGAGAGGTCCATTATTTTTGGACCACGCTGTTGAAACTGATGTCAGGCACTCAACAGGTGTGCAAACAGGTATCTTTTTTTTAAACTTCACTTGTGGGATGTGGGCATTGTTGCCTTGCCAGCATTCGTCACCCATCCCTAGTTACCCCTTGAGAAGTTGGCAGTGAACTGCCTTCTTGAACTGCTGCAGTACTTGTGTAGGTAGACCCACAATGCCAATGGGGAGGGTATTTCAGGATTTTGACCCAGTGACACTGAAGGAATGGTGATATAATTGGAGGATAACATAGATCTTGGATGGTTGCATGGCCAGAGGAAGACCATCCCCTTGCGGTGGGCATGAGGGAGGGAGGCTTGAGGGGTCGTGCAAGGGTATGAAAGGAGGAATGGGAACTTTAATTTCAGGTAAAATTTGAACCAACAGTTAACGTAAATCAGCAAGCACTGGGATGCTGGGCAAAGGTGCCTTTCACAGGTGGGCTACAGATGTTAGAATCCTTGGCTGTCTCCCAAGATGACACTAAGTGACGGTCTTGGCAGGGAATGGTGACATGTAATTTGATTGTGGGGAGTCACAGACAAGCCCAATCATATCATGAAACAATGCCTGCACATGTGGTTTTCAAGCAAAGGAAACTCACTCAGGGGAGCAAACCTGCCAAGTAGTCTTCAAGATAAAGAGCGGTGCTGGAAAAGCACAGGAGGTCAGGCAGCATCCAAGGAGCAGGAGAATCAATGTTTCGAGCATAATCCCTTCATCAGGAATGAGGCTAGCCCATTGCACTACAACCATGCCCATCGTACCCATAACACTCTCTACCAGGTAGCCTTGATAAACATCAACAATGAGCTGCATGGAAAAGCCTCAGCTGCTGCTTGGCTCAGAGGTGTTGGAAGAATGATGACATCTCTGCCTCTATTGCAGTGCACGAGGAGTAGGGTATGAGATAAACCCTTTCATCAACAACATACTCGTTAAATGATGCAGCTGCAAATTATAAATAACACACACTCTACAGAATGGAAAATGCCTGGCCAGGTAAAACTCATTAATCTCAGCCTTGTTAGTCCAATCGTTTCAAACTCCGGAGCCACATGACACAGAACAGAGCTCCCATTGCACAACAGAGTTTGGAATTGTTGCTGAGCTTTTCTGGGCTGCCCCAGCTCGATGACAAGCCAGCTGGGCCTGATGAATGAGGCTGCTTCATCTCATACTTCAAGGGTTTCATGTGAAACTACCACAGCTTGCATTAAGCTGCTGTTTGCAAACCTGGGACTGAGGGTCTTCCTGTAGTCTGCAGGCCAAGTATTACAGATTTATAAACTCCCCCTCCCCCATCGCCAACCCCCAGGAAAAAAAATCCTGGCTTTGGGAGGCTGGGGAATTAGGGAGCGAGGGGGCCAGGGAAGGATGAAAGGAGAAAGGAAGTGCTTTTATATAGCACTGTTCGCAACCCCAAATGTATTCCAAAGCATTTTACAAATAAATTAAGCACTTTTCAACTGTGGTCATTGTTGTGATACGGACAATGGAGCACCAATGTGTGCACAGCAAGCTCCCACAAAAATAGATCATGGCCAGAGCTTCTGCTTTAATGATGCTGGTTGGGAAATGAATGGAGGAGAAAGTGAGGACTGCAGATGCTGGAGATCAGAGCTGAAAATGTGTTGCTGGAAAAGCGCAGCAGGTCAGGCAGCATCCAAGGAACAGGAGAATCGACGTTTCGGGCATAATGAATTGACCAGGGAATGGGGAGGGGAGGTTTGGGTGGGTGGAGAGTGATTGGTAAGAAGGGGGCAATTGGGAGAGGGGTGATTGGAAATGAGTGCTTGGGTTGACTTTGAAGGGGAAGTGGTGGTGGGAGATTGGGGGGGGGGCGGAATTCAAAGGTTTGAGGTTTGGAAGGACACAACAGGGGATTATGAGGCGTGATGGGGGTTAGGGATTGGGAGGGGCTTGTGGTTGGGAGGGTCATGGAGGTACAATGAGAGGTGATGGGGGGTTGTTATTGAGAGTGGGGGTTTCAGGTTGGGAAGGGAGCTGGAAGAGGGATGGGGCTGCAGGTTCCTCTGTCCATTCTGACCCCAGCCCAGAAGGATAGCTGACCAGTGGTCTGCATGCTGGAATACAACCCTCTCCATGGCCATTCCACACTACAGGCAAGTGAAAGTAGGGTAAGGATAGGACGAGTGCCTCCCCACCCCAGTGTAAGGGAGTCACGGCCAACTGAACTGGGGGTGCTCTCTCACCATCTGGGCTGATCTGCACATTGAGCTGGATAGGGACCGCAGCAAGCAGACAGGTGGTTGCTGCAGTAAAGTACATCCCAATCTTCCAGGGTGAGCAGTGATTGCAAGGCCGGGCAGGGTGAGACTCTGGGTTTTAAGGGGCGGGGCTGTGGGCCAGGAGTCGGAGTCGGATGAGGGGGTGAAACTTTGGATGGGTGATGGGGGCAAAACCAAAGAGGGTGCCTGCAATTCACACAGGGCACCCGCTAAATGAAGTGACCCTTTCCATCCCCTTGTCTCATCTCAGCCACAGGGGGAAGTGATGGCTGACTGGTACTGTTGCTAGACTATTATCCCATTTATCTCTCCACCCCCGAGGCTCCCAGCCTCATTCCTGACGAAGGGCTTTTGCCAGAAATGTCGATTTCCCTGCTCCTCAGATGCTGCCCGACCTGCTGTGCTTTTCCAGCACCACACACTCGACTCTAATCTCCAGCATTTGCTGTCCTCACTTTTGCCTTATTATTCCAGCTAACCAGGTAATGTCTTGGGGGCCTGGGTTCAAATTCTGTCATGGCAGCTGGCTGAGTTTGAGTCCAAAAGATAAAATTTTGGAGTTCAGAGTTTAATGATGACCATGAAACTGGTGCCAATTGTTGACAAAAACCTAGCTGACTCACTAATGTCCTTTATGGAAGCAAATGTCAACTTTACCTGGTCTGACCAACATATAATTCAAGACCCATAGCGATGTGGTTTACTCTTAACTACCCTCTGGGCAATAAATGCTGGCCAAGGCAGTTTCACTCACATCCTGGGAATTAATATTTTAAAAAAGGAGATTGCCCACATTAGCCCTATCATGCTCTGGCCAGCATTGATACTGTCTATCTCAGATTACAACAGGATCTGGACCAGATGGGCCAATGGGCTGAGAAGTGGCAGATGGAGTTTGATTCAGATAAATGCGAGGTGCTGCATTTTGGGAAAGCAAATCTTAGCAGGACTTATACAATTAATGGTAAGTTCCTAGGGAGTGTTGCTGAACAAGAAGACCTTGGAGTGCAGGTTCATAGCTCCTTGAAAGTGGAATCGCAGGTAGATAGGATAGTGAAGAAGGTGTTTGGTATGCTTTCCTTTATTGGTCAGAGTATGGAGTACAGGAGTTGGGAGGTCATGTTGCAGCTGTACAGGACATCGGTTAGGCCACTGTTGGAATATTGCGTGAAATTCTGGTCTCCTTCCAATTGGAAAGATATTGTAAAACTTGAAAGGATTCAGAAAAGATTTATGACAATAGACAATGGGTGCAGGAGTAGGCCATTCTGCCCTTCGAGCCTGCACCACCATTCAATATGATCATGGCTGATCACCCTTAATCAGTATCCTGTTCCTGCCTTATCTGGGGCAGAGCATTCCACACAGCCACCACTCTCTGGGTGAAGAAGTTTCTCCTCATCTCTGTCCTAAATGGTCTACCCAGTATTTTTAAGCTGTCCTCTGGTTCGGCACTCGCCCATCAGCGGAAACATGTTTCCTGCCCCAGAATGTCCAATCCTTTAATAGTCTTATATGTCGCAATCAGATCCCCTCTCAGTCTTCTAAACTCAAGGGTATACAAGCCCAGTCGCTCCAGTCTTTTAGTGTAAGCTAATCCCGCCATTCCAGGAATTGACCTCGTGAACCTATGCTGCACTCCCTCAATAGCCAGAATGTCTTTCCTCAAATTTGGAGACCAGAACTGTACACAGTACTCCAGGTGTGGTCTCACCAGGGCCCTGTATAGCTGCAGAAGAACCTCTTTGCTTCTATACTCAATCCCTCTTGTTATGAAGGCCAGCATGCTATTAGCCTTCTTCACTACCTGCTGTACCTGCATGCTTACCTTCATTGACTGGTGTACAAGAACACCCAGATCTCTCTGTACTGCCCCTTTTACCTAAATTGATTCCATTGACGTAGTAATCTGCCTTCCTGTTCTTGCCACCAAAGTAGATAACCATACATTTAACCACATTAAACTGCATCTGACCACTCACCTAACTTGTCCAGGTCACCCTGTAATCTCCTAACATCATCACATTTCGCCCTGCCACCCAGCTTAGTACCATCAGCAAATTTGCTAATGTTATTACTAATACCATCTTCTATATCATTAACAGATATTGTAAAAAGCTGCGGTCCCAGTACTGATCCCTGCGGTACCCCACTGGTCACTGCCTGCCATTCTGAAATGGAGCCGTTTATCACTACTCTGTTTCCTATCAGCCAACCAACTTTCAATCCAAGTTAGTACTTTGCCCCCAATACCATGCGCCCTAATTGTGCTCACTAACCTCCTTTGTGGGACTTTATCAAAAGCTTTCTGAAAGTCCATCTACTGGATCTCCCTCATCCATCTTCAGAGTTACATCCTCAAATAATTCCAGAAGATTAGTCAAGCATGATTTCCCCTTCATAAATCCATGCTGACTCTGACCTATCCTGTTACTACTATCCAGATGTGTCATAATTTCATCCTTTATAATAGACTCCAGCATCTTTCCCACCACTGAGGACAGACTAACTGGTCTATAACTTCCTGCTTTCTCTCTCCCACCTTTTTTAAAAAGTGGTACAACATTAGCCACCCTCCAATCCGCAGGAACTGATCCCGAATCTATCGAACGCTGGAAAATAATCACCAACGCATCCACGATTTCTCGAGCCACCTCCTTCAGTACCCTGGGATATAGACCATCAGGCCCCGGGGACTTATCAACCTTCAGACCTAATAGTCTCTCCAACACCAATTCCTGGCAAATATAAATTCCCTTAAGTTCAGGTCCTTTAGCCACTGTTACTTCAGGGAGATTGCTTGTGTCTTCCCCAGTGAACACAGATCTGAAGTATCAATTCAATCCTTCTGTCATTTCTTTGTTCCCCGTAATATATTCCCCTGTTTCTGTCTTCAAGGGCCCAATTTTAGTCTTAACCATTTTTTTGCCTTTCACATACCTAAAAAAAACCATTTACTATCCTCCTTTATATTATTGGCCAGTTTACCCTCATACCTCATTTTTTTCTCTGCGTATTTCCTTCTTAGTAATCCTCTGTTGTTCTTTAAAAGCTTTGCTATGTTATACTTTTTCTCTTTTAACTTTATATGTTTCTTAACTTCCCTCGTCAGCCACGGCCACCCATGCCTCCTCCTTGGATCTTTCTTCCTTTTTGGAATGAACTGATCCTGCAACTTCTGCATTATACACAGAAATATCCACCATTGTTCCTCCACTGTCATCCCTGCTAAGGTATTGCACCATTGAACTTTGGCCAGCTCCTGCCTCACAGCTCCATAGTTCCCTTTATTTAACAGAAATACTGTCACTACCGATTGTACCCTCTCCCTCAAATTGCCGATTGAAGCTTATTGTATTATGGTCACTACTTCCCAATGGCTCCTTCACTTCGAGGTCCCTGACCAATTCTGGTTCGTTGCACAATACCAGATCCAGAATTGCCTTCTCCCTGGTCGGCTCCGGCACCAGCTATTCTAAGAATCCATCTCTGAGGCACTTAACAAAGTCTTGAGGTCCAATACTATCCTGATTCTCCCAGTCTACCTGCATGTTGAAATCCCCCATAACAACATCCAGTGGGTTGGAGGATCTGAGCTACAGGGAGAGGCTGAAGAGGGTGGGGCTGTTTTCCCTGGAGCGTCGGAGGCTGAGGGGTGACCTTATAGAGGTTTACAAAATTATGAGGGGCATGGATAGGATAAATAGGCAAAGTCTTTTTCCTGGGGTCGGGGAGTCCAGAACTAGAGGGCATAGGTTTAGGGTGAGAGGGCAAAGGTATAAAAGAGACCCAAGGGGCAACTTTTTCACATAGACAGTGGTACGTGTATGGAATGAGCTGCCAGAGGATGTGGTGGAGACTGGTACAATTGCAACATTTAAGAGGCATTTGGATGTGTATATGAATAGGAAGGGTTTGGAGGGATATGGGCCGGGCACTGGCTGGTGGGACTAGATTGGGTTGGGATATCTGGTCGGCATGGACAAGTTGGACCGAAGGGTCTGTTTCCATGCTGTACATCTCCATTAAAATAAAACTATGAACTGTGGGTGCTGGAAATCTGAAACAAAAACAAACTGCTGGAGGAAATCAACAGGTCTAGCAGCATCTGTGGAGAGAGAAACAGAGTTCATGTTCTAGGTCCATTGACTCTGCTTCACTATCTGCTTCAGAACAGGTGAGGAAAGGAGGAGATTGTTTTGAGGTTAGTGGTCAGGCCTTCAAAAGGAATTTTCGTAGGCTATCCCACACTCTGTGCAGAAACCTGTGAGCTCACTCAGAAAACCTCTTAGCTGCAGATTCGGAGTTGCCCACCGAGTATCTGCTGAATTTACAGTAGCAGAATCAGAGAAACGCACAGATACTCTACCAACTTGATGAATGCAGGCTACATGAGAACATTACTGTGTTAGCTGGGCCTGAGTGAAACGGTTTATGTTAGCCATGCTACTAAATAACTAAGTTCATACAGATCTGCACATACATGTTTAAGTATTTTCTAAACTTTAAGTGTTGGTTGTTCAGCTATCAAAATGCACAGTATTAATAAGTGCCCAAGTTTCCTCTTAAAAATAAAATTGTGAAGCAGCAACAAATAAGTCAACTTTGCCGTTGTTACCTTTGTAATTGAATTTGGTGGGTGAGTTTCCACATTCATGGCTCTGGGCTAAACATTTCCAGTAAATATTCTGGGTGAGCTTCCAAATAAACTATGCAAAACAGGTTCCAGGGTTTTTGTATTTTTGAACATGTTGCAATTCTTTACAATTTTTTCTCTCTCTCTCTGTCAGAAAGTACAATTGGTTTGACTTTCATAAAGTTGTTTTTTGTGAGTGGGAATAAAAAGTAAGAAAATTCACATCTTGTCACTCCACTGTTTGGCTGATTCCTCATGTTGTGCCCACCACCACATCCCCAAACCCCGCCACCCCCTGAAATTTTCAATCCTCCTTTTGTTAGAGAGCAGGGAGAATGAGAGAGACAGAAAAAAAGACAGAGAAGCAAAGAGAGAGCGAGAGAGACAGACAGACAGACAGACAAAGAGAGAGGGAGAGAGAGAGAGAAGGGGGAAGAGTGAGAGGGAATGGGGAAGGGGGGGGAAGAGAGAGAGAGAGGGAGAGAGAGGGGGAGAGAGGGGGAGAGAGGGGGAGAGAGGGGGAGAGAGGGGGAGAGAGGGGGAGAGAGGGGGAGAGAGGGGGAGAGAGGGGGAGAGAGGGGGAGAGAGGGGGAGAGAGGGGGAGAGAGGGGGAGAGAGGGGGAGAGAGGGGGAGAGAGGGGGAGAGAGGGGGAGAGAGGGGGAGAGAGGGGGAGAGAGGGGGAGAGAGGGGGAGAGAGGGGGAGAGAGGGGGAGAGAGGGGGAGAGAGGGGGAGAGAGGGGGAGAGAGGGGGAGAGATACAAGGACAATGCTCACTGGCAGAGTTTCTGCATGCTACGTTATTGCCCTCGATTTAGTGCCAGTATGAGCACAGACAAAGAATGACTCTTTCTTGGACAATTCTGAGACATTAGATCCACTGCAAAGTAACAACGCTTCGTAATTTAAAGGCTGTTTTTATTTCAATTCCCCTCTTCTATGTGATAGCTGTGTAATTAGGAGTTGTGGGGGTCTCAATCATACAAGATGCTGACTCTCAGTATGAAAACTGTCCTCTACCCGGCAACAACAGGGGATCATCCATCAGCTTCACTCCAGAGGAACACGTGGAGAATGAAACCAGCTGTCAGGGGAGAGCTCATTTCCCTGAAACCAGACTTAAACACACTGTTCATCGTTTATTTGAATGTAATTGCTGCTCACTAATTGACTCCACATGCCAGGCAGCTCAAAGAGATGGGTTTCTGAATTAAGTCGACTTTTGACCCTTTAATCCCCTCCTTCCAGAGTAATCTGCCCAACAAGTCTTCTCTGTTCAACATCTAGATCTGCCTCAAATAAATCCATGTGTTTGAATGCAGGTACCTGATCATCTCCCTAGTTCTAAAGTACAGACCCCTGTGCATGACCAACATTATAAACATTCAAGCCCCACACCCAACACTGACAACCTGTAACCCTAAACTAGCAAAGTCCTCATCACTCATTTCATACCTTTAGATTACTACACAGAAACTCAAAGGACTGACCACACCTCCAATTCCACAGACAGCTGCCACGCATGTATTTCACCGATTCCCCATTGAGCAGTGCCACAGTTTACAATTCCTTGGATCTTTAAATCCCACCATGATGTCACCTGCCTCCCTGATCTCCTTGCCTTCCCTCATATATCACTATCTTCAATCAATGTTAGTGTTATCCAGTCACACAGGTTCAGATGACAGAAAAAAGCCCTCTAGCTATCAAGTCTGGTCAAAAACTGCTGGTGCTATCAATTCTGTGTCTTACAATTCTGTACTCCACAACCACCTGATGAAGGAGCAGCACTCCAAAAGCTAGTGCTTCCAATTAAACCTGGTGTTGTATGATTATTAACCTTGGTCAAAAACAACCAGCTAACAGTGCTAATCCCATTTTCCAGCACATGACCTATAGCCACTTCCCTGACTGCTGGAATCATGACAGGTTTCCTAGAATATCCTGTCTTGCTGGCCTTAAACTGGTCTTCTTCTGTAAACTCAGCTGTTCATCAACCGTCCCCTCCCAGCCACCACCACCATAAGATCCTCCACTAGTATCTGCTCAGCTCCTCCAGTTTTGTATCCCCTTCCCTGTCATCGATTATTTGACTCTGACACAAAGCCTTCAGCTTTCTCTCTACTGTTTTACCTGAAACCCTTCTACCTTGCTCCTCTACCTTACTAATCCCCAACATTTCGATCAAATTTCCAGTTCTCTCTCCTTCCATGGTTTTTACATCAATTGAAAAGTAGTAACTCAGATCTATATAACTGCGTTAACATGATAAATTTTTCCATGGTGTTTCATAGCAGTGTAGCAACACAAAATTGGATAGTTCACCACAAAATAAAATCTCACAGCAGATGGCCAAAGTTTGGTCAGAGAGATGGGTTAAAAGGACCATTTAATAGTGCGAGAGAGGGAAAGAAAGTAACAGAGTATGCAAGAGAGAAAGCAATGAAAAATGGAGAAAGAGAAAGAAATAGAAAAACAGAGAGAGAGGAGCAGACAGAGTGATATGGAAATATTTGGGGAAGGAAATAGCAGAGCTCAGGGCCTAAGGCAATTCAACACGAGGATACCAACAGTACAAACAAGGTCCGGGATTTTCACAAGGCCAGAACAAAGGAGACACGAGTGTCTCTGAGGGTTATGGTGGAGATTATAGAGGGGATGTCATGGTGGGATTTAAAGATGAGGACTGTGACACACTGAACCTGTAACTTTTTGTTTTAGTCACTTTGCATCATTTGAAAGGACTGTTCTGTATGATAAGAGCTCTTAAAAAAATTAATTCATGGTACGTAGGCATCACTGGCTGGGCTGACATTTATTGCCTACTCCTAGTTGCTCCGTGAGAAGGTGGTGTCAAGTTGCTTTCTTGAACCGCTGGAGTCAATTTGGTGTTGGGACAACCATATGTTGTCAGGGAGTCAGTTCCAAGGTTTTGACACAGCTACACTGAAGGAAAGACAAGTGATTCGGAAGGGAACCTGCAGGTGATGTGTTCTCATGTATCTGTTACCTATCCTTCTAGGTAATAGTATTCATTGATATGGAAAGTGCTGTCTGGAGAAACTTAGTTCTTTAGTGAGTTGTTGCAGTGCATCTTGTAGATGGTATATACTGCTGCTACTGAGAGGCACAGGGAGTGGTGGTGGAGGGAATGATTGTTTGTGGATGTGGTGCAAAACAAGGGGTTTCTTTGCTCTGGATGGTTTCAATGTCGAGTGTTGTAGGATCCGCAGCCATCTAGGCAAGTACAGGTTTCCCCTGCTATCCGAAAGTAGAGTGTTCCCGTGAAACCTTTTGTAAGCCAAAATGGCGGAAAGCGAAGAAACATTAATTTATGTGGGAAAAATTTCACCTTTTCTTGTAAACGCAAAAATTCTCTTCGGATTTCTCTCAGTTAGCAAAAACAGGTACTAATATAGGCTTTCGTAAAAGTGAACTGGCGTAAAATGAACTTTCAAAAAGCAGGGGATACTTGTATTCCAACACACTCTTGGCTTGTGCCTGGTGGTTGGTGGTCAGGCTTCAAGAGTCAGGAAGTGAGTTACTCATTGCAGAATGCTTAGCCTGTGGCCTGCTCTTATAACCATGGTATTTATATGGCTGGTCTGGTTCAGCTTCTGGTTGATGCAGGAAGGCACCAGACGAACTTGACTGAGCCAGCTCCCTCTGGAATTATAGTCCTTACTTATCATGCTGTTGCTCACCGTACCTTCATTGAAACATGGAAGTTTAAAGTCCTCAATACCGTCCTCCACATCTTGGTCTGGATAATACCATACAGCTCTCAAGATTTAGCCTGACACAGTCACTGTAGTTTCATCGTGATTTGTAAAGATTTAAGCCAGGGTCCAAATACCAACAGGTTTTGAGAATTGTTTTGTATACATCTGGAGACAAAAAGTTAGCATCAATAGCTTGCCTTGGAGAGATGGCTGGGAGGAGATCTTATTGAAATGGAGGGATTCCTGACTTACAAACACCCATGATCCCAAACAAGGGTGTAAGTATAAAAAAGACTGACATACAAACATTTCTTATACTTAAGAATAGTTATTTTATATTGTCCTGCTTTGTATTCAACTAGAGTACAAATCAGCTTGTAAATGGAAATCAGAATATAACGCATTGACAACCTGGGGACTACATGTATAAAAGTCAGGAGGGGTCTGGACAGAGCAAATAAGAAGAAAATGTTCCCATTCACTAAAATATTGAGACAGCAGAATTTTTTTAACTAATTAGTAAAAGCAGCAAACAATTATATTGGTTAAAACTTTTCCATATGGTGACAGTTAGGATTTGAGCATTAGATAATTGTGGAGGCAGGTTCAATCAAGGTCTTCAAAGGGAATGGAATAGTTATTTGCAAAGAAACAATGTTTGGGTTTACAGGGAGAAGGCAGGATAATGGCAATAGATAATTTGCTCATTTGCGGAGCACATGCAGACATGACAAACCTCTTTCTGCACTGTAGTAATTATGATTCAGTACAAGGGAGGACCACAACATTTGCCTAAGTAATTCAACTGATTTACCAAAGCACGACTTAGTGAAGGACATCAGCTTTCCTTATCCAGTCTGACTTGTACATGATTCCAAAGTGGTTAACTGCTCTGTGACGTCACCGACTCAACTCATACACAAAGTAAATACTTAAATTAGATGCACTTCCTCGGAGAATCATTAAAAGAACGAACTTGTGATTTGCTAACAACATTGGTGTCACAGAATCAGAATTAGATCAGACCCCATAAAATAACAGATCCATGGGAAATGAAGGTAAGCATGTAGGTACAGCAGGTAGTGAAGAAGGCTAATAGCATGCTGGCCTTCATAACAAGAGGGATTGAGTATAGAAGCAAAGAGGTTCTTCTGCAGCTATACAGGGCCCTGGTGAGACCACACCTGGAGTACTGTGTGCAGTTCTGGTCTCCAAATTTGAGGAAAAACATTCTGGCTATTGAGGGAGTGCAGCGTAGGTTCACGAGGTCAATTCCTGGAATGGCGGGATTACCTTACACTGAAAGACTGGAGCGACTGGGCTTGTATACCCTTGAGTTTAGAAGACTGAGAGGGGATCTGATTGAGACATATAAGACTATTAAAGGATTGGACACTCTGGAGGCAGGAAACATGTTTCCGCTGATGGGCGAGTGCCGAACCAGAGGACAGCTTAAAAATACGGGGTAGACCATTTAGGACAGAGGTGAGGAGAAACTTCTTCACCCAGAGAGTGGTGGCTGTGTGGAATGCTCTGCCCCAGAGGGCAGTGGAGGCTCAGTCTCTGGATTCATTTAAGAAAGAGTTGGATAGAGCTCTCAAGGATTGTGGAATCAAGAGTTATGGAGATAAGGCAGGAACAGGATACTGATTAAGGATGATCAGCCGTGATCATATTGAATGGTGGTGCAGGCTCAAAGGGCAGAATGGCCTACTCCTGCACCTATTGTCTATTGAAATCTAGAAATAGATATTTGGTAGTACGTACTCAAGTTGAATTTGGACGTATACTGACTGTCCCTAATTCAACTCAACAAAACAATAAATGACAGCCATTCTCTGGTTCGGTTTTCATGACAAAGCTTTAACCAATCAGATTCAACCTGCCTGGTTTTAAAGTAGAAACAAAGCTCAACGGTTATCTGTCAGTCATTAATAACTAGTGCATTATCCAAGGCATGACCTCTATCAATCAACACTGTCCTCTCATGCAGAATTAATGCTGTTTTCCCTTTACTCTGGCTATTCTATGAATTGTCCTGATGAAAGTAAAGAGAAAAGCATTGACAAAATGTGTTATTTTCAGTGTACTCTAATCTAGAGGTTGAGATATGGATTCAAAATGAACACTAAAAATACAAAAAACACGGTTGCTAAAAGGAATACATGAGCCGCAAATAGATGGGTTTATGTATAGGCCGTATAGATAGTAACTAGATCGAGTAGATAGACCTATTTCGGACAAATGATAACAGAAGACAGATGTAATGCAGAAATTAGATTAAGGATAGAAATAGACAAAAGTAATTTTGTGAAGATGAAGGATGTGCTTAAAATACAAAACTGAAGTTTATAATTTAGGAAAATAAAAACTCACAATGCTGCAGTGTCCATTTTCCTTAACACACAAGAAATCTAGGCAAAAGGTAAAATTCTATGATAGGGAACAGATGCTTTTGAAATATGGAATGCTTAAAATTCTATACATAGCCCATATGACAGATGGCATCTGGACAAACAAATGTCAGTATTTTGACCAATTGATCAGAGATGAAAAACTACAGAGATCGGTTCTGAAGGACAACACAGAACTCCAGAAAGAGGAGCTGGTCTTGGCATAGTTGGAGGCAGGATGTCACGACTGACTGCAGATAAGCGACAGAGGATGTGGCAAGGATGGCACCTCACAGCATGGCATATCTCCTGGTCAAATTGCTACATGCAGGATAGGAGGAGGATGTCTCTTAAGTCAATTAACAGCAACATTCTCTCAGGGCAACTGGGGAAGGAACTATAAATGTCAGCCTTATTAGTCACACCTGCATCCTCAGAAAACATCTTTGAAACACTGCCTTGACTATTGTAAACTCCTGTACAACCACCTCGACAAGTTGTATCGCTCTTGAGGCGTCTGTGTATAATGATTTGCTTGACTATATTGAACTTTGTTTGACACTGACCTGCCCAAGTGTGATTCTTGTCTCTGCAAGATCTTCTCCATCCAGTCGCATTTAGAGAATAAACTACCCAATGAGTCTTCAAATCCAAATCATATATGTATAATCAAAGGGGCCCCTGCATTGACTCAGACACTCCCCCATACCATAGTCCCAGAGGACCAAAGGGCTGCTCTCTCATTAGAGAGAGGATCACTATGCCTCAGGCAAGGGGAGAGGTTGTGAGGGAGAGTCCTTCATGGTAACCTCAGCTGATGTGGGAATCGAACCACTCTGCATTGCAAACCAACTGTCCAGCCAACTCAGTTAGCCAATTCCCATGAAACCCCGACACCTCCTTTAAACCATCTTTCAGCCAGCAAGCAAAGCAAAACAGGGCTATGGATGAATTTTCCTGATCCTGAGAAACTGGTGACTGGCCCAGACTGCCACATGTGAAACCCATCTATGTTTATGCAAGTATACATCGCTAACACACACCAACCAGCACTGTGGTGATTGAACTACAAAGTTCAGCATTGCCTGAATGACAGAGCATAGCCAATCAAATTAGTCAGTATCTAGTCCTCATCCTTCAGAAAAACAATACCGAATGTAGGGGAAGAAGCAGGCTTGTTCTTACACTTGGCTGTGATGACTCTGTGGTCGAATAGATGGGGCTAAAAGGACTGTTTTGATTATGTTGTATAAGATTTTTGTTGCATTTACAAAACAAACGGCCCTATCCATGATATCTCAGATCACAGTGATTTAGCTGCTACTTTGCCAATGAACCAGGGAAGTGCCACAGAGAGAGAGATATAAATCAACTGCAAAGATGGGACTTCTCTGCAGTGTGAGACAAATTGGCAAGAATTGTTCTGATATAGCCTTAGTATGATATGCCTAGAAAGATTCCACTGATAACAACCTAACCAGAAATCATTGATGTTTTCCACCCAAAGAGTAACAGTTAAGATCAAAGAAAGACTTACATTTATATAGTCAAGAGTGTGGTGCTGGAAAAGGATAGGCTGTCAGGCAGCATCCAAGGAGCAGGAGAATCAACGTTTTGGGCATAAGCCCATCATCATTGTGCGTGAAACATCAATTCTTCTGCTCTTTGGATGCTGCTTGACTGACTGTCCTTTTCCAGCACCACACTCTCGACTCTGATGTCCAGCATCTGCAGTCCTCGCTTTCTCCTAGTTGCATTTATATACTGCCTTTCATGGTCACAAGAGCTACTTACTGCCAAAGTAGTACTTCTGGAACATGGCCTCTGCTAAAATGTATGAAGTACAGCAGCCCATTTGCACACTGCAAGCTCCCACTAACAGCGACATGAAATAACCAGATAACCTGTTTTTTACCATGCTATCATAGGAGGTATAGTTAGTAAGTTTGCAGAGGACACCAAAATTGGTAGTGTAGTGGACAGCGAAGAAGGTTACCTTAGATTACAACAGGATCTTGATCAGATGGGCCAATGGGCTGAGGAGTGGCAGATGGAGTTTAATTTAAATAAATGTGAGGTGCTGCATTTTGGGAAAGCAAATCTTAGCAGGACTTATATACTTAATGGTAAGGTCCTAGGGAGTGTTGCTGAACAAAGAGACCTTGGAGTTCAGGTTCATAGCTCCTTGAAAGTGGAGTCGCAGGCAGATAGGATAGTGAAGAAGGCATTTAGTATGCTTTCCTTTAGTGGTCAGAGTACAGAGTATAGGGGTTGAGAGGTCATGTTGCAATTGACAGGGCGTTGGTTCAGTCACTTTTGGAATATTGCATGCAATTCTGGTCTCCTTCCTATTGGAAGGATATAGTAAACTTGAAAGGGTTCAGGAAAGATTTACAAGGATGTTGCCAGGGTTGGAGGATTTGAGCTATAGGGAGAGGCTGAATGGACTAGGGCTGTTTTCCCTTGAATGATGGAGGCTGAGGGATGACCTTACAGAGGTTTATAAAATCATGAGGGGCATGGATAGGGTAAATAGACAAACTTGTTTCCCCCGAGGTGGGGGAGTCCAGAACTACAGGGCATAGGTTTAGGGTGAGAGGGGTTAGATATAAAAGGGACCGAAGGGGCAACTTTTTCACGCAGAGGGTGGTGCGTGCATGGAAATAGTTGCCAGAGGATGTGGTGGAGGCTGGTACAATTGCAACATTTAAAAGCATCTGGATGGGTATATGAATAGGAAGGGTTTAGAGGGATATGGGCCAAGTGCTGGCAAATGTGACTTGATTAGGTTGGGATATCTGGTCAGCATGGACGAGTTGGACCGAAGGGTCCATTTCCATGCTATACATCTCTATGACTCTAATAAAGGGCATTATGGATAACTCTCCTCCTTTTTTAATAAACAGTGCCATGTGATTTTTCTATGGCCTCCTGACAGTGCAGACTAACACTCGGTTTAATGGCTCAGGTTAACACCACTGACCGTCCAGCCTTTATCATGTACTATACTGCAGTCTCAACTTTGATTGCTTTGTGTTCAAGTCCCAGAACGAGACTTGAATGCACAACCTTCAGGGTCAGATTCTGCAGACCAACAACAGACTCTACTTGTCACAAATCAGAGAACCCAGACATGTTATCCATGTTGTGTCTGGACAGGTTGCTGGGTAAAACCTTCTACACCTGACTTAGCAAACAAACTTACATCATAGGGTGGCACAGTGGCTCAGTGGTTAGCACTGCTGCCTCACGGCACCAGGGGCCCGGGTAAATGTAGAGTAGTAGGGTAGGAAAATGGGTCTGGGTGGATTATTATTCGGAAACAGGGGCCTGTTTCCACACTGTAGGGATTCAATGGATCAGCAAAGAACCGAGTCTTTCCTGAAAGGAAAGGGCAAAGCGTGACCGAAGAGAACTTTTAAAAGTATTTCAGGAATTTGATGAGCTAGAGATGAAATTCCAACTTGCTGGAGGGGTTGGGCTTCATTTTTCTTGTCAGGGAGAGACCACCGCAAGAGTCCTCGCTGTAAGATAGTTACTAATAAATCCAACTGGAGAAGCAGGAGAAACATTTACTGCAGAGTAGTGACAGTGTGGAACTTGCCATTGCAAAGACTGGATTAGGTGAGTAACAAAAGATCCATTTAAGGGAAAGCTGGCTGAACAGGATGGAGAAAGAAACAAAGTTATACTGAAAGGGTGAGGAGGATGGCAATAAAAGCTGGCATGGAGAATAAATTCTGGCACAGACCAGCTGGGCTGAATGGCCTATTCCAGCACTGTAAATCCAGTTTAATTTTATGTAATTAGCCTGATAAAGCTAGAACTTCCTTTAAGACTGTTAAGACTTGAATGTAGGCCAGTAGGATGGCAATGAGCCATACAGACCAAAACATTCCCTTGTTAATCTCCTCGATGCTGAATGATCTAATTTTAACGGAGATGGTGATACAGATTTGAGCAACTCAGAGACAGGGTGGCTAGGGTGAAGGGCAGGAACATACAGGGAAGAGAGAGGCTAAGAATTCTACACGGAGTAGCTCAGCTTCCAATTCCCTGAAGCCTGTCTATCATCTACAAGGCACACGTCAGGAGTGTGATGGAATACTCCCCACTTGCCTGGATGGGGGCAGCTCCAACAACACTCAAGATGCTAGACACCATCCAGGACAAACCAGCCAACTGATTGGCACCACATCCAGCATCTTCAACATTTGTCAATTACACTGTAGCTGCACACTGAGGCTCCCTATCTTTCAAACTGGTGACCCAAACTCGCAGGTTTCTCTCCAAGCCACACATCATCCGGACTTGAAAATATAATGGCCATTATTTCACTGCTGCTGGGTCAAAATCCTGGAACTCCCTCCCTCAGAGCTTTGTGGATATTTCTGCATCCCAAGGACTGTAGAAGTTCAAGAATCATAGAACCCCTACATGTGGAAACAGGCCCTTCGGCCCAACAAATCCACACCGACCCTCCAAAGAGTAACCCATCCAGACCCATTCCCCTACCCTACGATCCTATATTTACTCCTGACTAATGCACCTAACCTGAACACTATGGGCAATCTAACATGGCCAATTCACCCAAGCTGCACATCTTTGGACTGTGGGAGGAAAACAGAGCACCCGGAAGAAACCCACGCAGACACGTGGAGGATGTGCAAACTCGCCTGAGGCTGGAATCGAACCCGGGTCCCTGGCGCTGTGAGGCAGCAGTGCTAATCACTGAGTCACCGTGCCACCTCTGATAAGAAGATGGCAGCTGGCTATCATCTTCACCAGGGCATTAATTATGGGCAATACAGGCTGACACAGCCATCGATGTTCATCCAGTGAAAAAAAACAAAACAAAATCAAAATTACCTCTCTCAATTACCCCTGCCATAAACAGCTCAGACACAACTGGGTTGACGTGAGCTACCTCTCTGCAGCTGAATACGCTGCCAACATCCACCATCCCCTGGAAGAATGAAGAAGGCACCTGTATGATGGAGCTTCACTTTTGTAAATGTTACAGATTCAGGAAAACAGGAGAACAAAATAAATTGTAACAGAGTTTTATACACCAGTATTCTTGGACATTTACACACTTTCCCAGTATTTTGGAAGAATGCATTTACAAATGATCTGGAGTGTCTGCTCATTTATCTTTGCACACTGCCCAAGTGAGTGCCAATTACAGAATCTCAGAATTGCTGAGAGCCTGGAGTCATGTGTAAGCCATACCGGGTAAGGCACTGGAATGTAGAAGACTTAGACATTCAAGATTCTTAGGGGACTTGACAGGGTAGATACAGAAAGGTTGCATTCCCTTGTAGGAGAGTCTAGAACCAGTTAGCATAATCTCAGAGTAAGGAGTTGCACATTTAGAGAGAGGAGGAAGAATTTCTTCTCTCAGGAGGATAGTGAAACTGTGGAATTCTTCAGCACGGAGGGCTGTCGAAGCAGAATTATTAAGTATATTCAAGGCTGAGACAGACAGATTTTTCATCAGTATGGGATTTCATGGGTGATGGGGAAAAGGCAGCAAGGTGGAGTTGGGGATTATTAGATCAGCCATGACCTCATTGAATGGTGGAATAGACTTGATGGACTGAATGGCTTGCTTCTGCTTCTGTGTCCTATGATCTTAATTGTTATAGTGCAGATGGAGGCCTTTCAGTCCATCATATCGCGACCTGCTCTCCAGCTGAACATAATGACTTTGTACCATTCTCCTGACTTTTCCCAAAAACTCTGCAAACTGAATCTATTCAAATAACCATTTCCTACCCTCTGGAATGCCTTGATCAACCCAGGCTCCACCATCCTCTCAGGCAGTGTATTCCAGACATGAATTATCCACTGTTTCTTCACACATCACATTTTTTCCCCTTGTTAATCATGTTAAACCTGTGCCCTCCAGTTCATGTTCATTTTCTGGTCATGAACAATTTCTCCTGCCTACTCTGTCCAAAGCCCTCATGATTTTGAAACCTTCAATCAACTGTCTTTTTAACCTTCTCTTCTCCAGGGAGAACTTTTCCAATGTATCTTCATGACTCAAGTTTCTCATCCCTGGAACCATTCTCCATATTCTCTTCTGCATTTGCTTCAATATGCTGGTATCCTTTCTGAAGTGTGGCACCTAGAACCATACACAACACTCCAGTGGAGGTCAAATTAGTCTCTTATGTAAATTAAGTTTTTGTCTAAGTTGAGGGACTGGACTGTTCCCCTAACATTTAGAATTCCCCTAAATTAAGAATCTAATGATGACCATGAAATCATTGTCAATTGTTGAAAAAATCCATCTAGTTCACTAATGTTCTTTAGGGAGCCATCCTTATCTGGTCTGGCCTACATGTGACTCCAGACCCACAGCAATGCGATTGACTCTTAGTTGCCCTCTGGGCAAATTAGGGATGGGCAATAAATGCTGGCCTAGGCAGCAGCACCCTCATTCTGTGAATGTACAAGAACAAAACTAATCTTCTTTCTCTTGTAACCCCATGCCAATATCAATTCATCCTAAGATACTGTATACTTTATTCACTACACTCCTTATCCATCCTTCAACCTTTAATATCCACTTATACAGACAGGTCTCTCTGTCCTATATTTTATACTGTGTCTCAAAGCTCTTCCTACCAAAATGGATCAGCTCATACATCTTCATGTTGAACCTCATCTGCCATCTAACCGTCCACTCCATCAATTTGTCAACTTTTGAAGTTGCACACTGCTTAGAGTTCTGTATCATGCATAAATTTTGAAACTGTCTCCTGTGCTTCAAGTTCTAGATCACTTAGGGATCTCAGGGAAAGCAAAAGGTACCAGTTCGAGGGAAACTCCCCTACAATCCTTCCTTCATCACAGAAAGTATTTGTTAGCCATTACTCTGCATCTTAACATACTCAGCCAATTTTGTACCTATACTACTGCTCACCCATTTATGACATAAGCCTCATCTTTGCTCACAGGTCTGTTGGGTGTTAACTATAAAGAAAAGGCTGGTAGGTATAGGGAATGCTGGATGACTAAAAAAATTACGGGTTTGATTGAGAAAAAGAAGGAAGCATATGTAAGGTGCAGACAGGATAGATTAAGTGAATCCTTAGAAGAGTATAAAGACAGTAGGAGTATACTTAAGAGAGAAGTCAGAAGGGCAAAAAGGGGACATGAGATCGCTTTGGCAAATAGAATTAAGAAGAATCCAAAGGGTTTTTACAAATACATTAAGGACAGAAGGATAACTATGGAGAGAATAGGGCCCCTCAAAGATCAGCAAGGCAGACTTTGTGTGGAGCCACAGAAAATGGGGCGGGGGGGGCAACTAAATGAGTATTTTGCATCAGTATTTCCTGTGGAAAAGGATATGGAAGATATAGAGAGTAGCGAAATAGATGGTGACACCTTGCTAAAATGTCCATATTACAGAGGAGGAAGTGCTGGATGTTTTGAAACAGGTAAAGGTGGATAAATCTCCAGGACCTGATCAGGTGCACCCTAGGACTCTGTGGGAAGCTATGGAAGTGATTGCTGGGCCTCTTGCTGAGATGTTTATATCATCGATAGTCACAGGTGAGGTGCCGGAAGACTGGAGGTTGGCTAACGTGGTGCCACTCTTTAAGAAGGGTAGTAAGGACAAGCCATAGACTCTAGACCAGTGAGCTTGACATTGGTGGTGGGCAAATTGTTGGAAGGAATCCTGAAGGTCAGGATGTGCATGTATTGGGAAAGGCAAGGACTTATTAGGGATAGTCAACATGGCTTTGTGTGTGGGAAATCATGTCTCACAAACTTGATTGAGTTTTTTGAAGTAACAAAGAGGATTGATGAGGGCAGAGCAGTAGATGTGATCTATATGGACTTCAGTAAAGCTGTCGACTAGGTTCCCCATGGGAGACTGTTTAGCAAGGTTAGATCTCATGGAATACAGGGAGAACTAGCCATTTGGATACAGAACTGGCTCAAAGGTAGAAGACAGAGGGTGGTGGTGGAGAGTTGTTTTTCAGACTGGAAGCCTGTGACCAGTGGAGTGCCACAAGGATCGGTGCTGGGTCCTCTACATTTTATCATTTACGTAAATGATTTGGGTGCGAACGTAAGAGGTATAGTTAGGAAGTTTGCAGATGACACCAAAATTGGAGGTGTAGTAGACAGTGAAGGAGGTTACCTCAGATTAAAACAGAATCTTGATCAGATGGGCCAATGGGCTGAGAATAGCAGATGGAGTTTAATTTAGATAAATGAGAGGTGCTGCATTTTGGGAAAGCAAATCTTAGCAGGACGTATACACTTAATGGTAAAGTCCTAGGGAGTGTTGCTGAACAAAGAGACCTTGGAGTGCAGGTTCATTGCTCCTTGAAAGTGGAGTCACAGGTAGATAGGATAGTGAAGGCAGCATTTGATATGCTTTCCATTATTAGTCAGAGTATTGAGTACAGGAGTTGGGAGGTCATGTTGTGGCTGTACAGGGTTTTGGTTCGGTCGCTTTTGGAATATTGCATGCAATTCTGGTCTCCTTCCTATTGGAAGGATGTTGTGAAACTTGAAAGTGGTCAGAAAAGATTAACAAGGATGTTGCCAGGGTTGGAGGATTTGAGCTATGGGGAGAGTCTGAACAGGCTGGGGCTGTTTTCCCTGGAGCATCAGAGGCTGAGGGGTGACCTTAGAGATTTACAAAATTATGAGGGGCATGGATAGGGTAAATAGGCGAAGTCTTTTCCCCGGGGTCTGGGAGTCCAGAACTAGAGGGCATAGGTTTAGGGTGAGAGGGGAAAGATATAAAAGGGACCTAAGCGGCAACGTTTTTCACACAGAGGGTGGTACGGGTATGGAATGAGCTGCCAGAGGAAGTGGTGGAGGCTGGTACAATTGCAACATTTAAAAGGCATTTGGATGGGTACATGAATAGGAAGGGTTTGGAGGGATATGGGCTGGGTACTGGCAGATGGGACTAGATTGGGTTGGGATATCTGGTCGGCATGGACTAAAGGGTCGAAGGGTCTGTTTCCATGCTGTACATCTCTATGACTCAATAATACCTTTTGGAAAGCCACATAGGTCACATCATCAGCATTATCCTAGTCAACTGTAACCATCTCCTCAAAATAAAAATGAGCAAACTGAATATACATGAGATACCCTATAGAAACCCATGTTGGCTCACCATAATTAGCTCACATTTATCCAAGTAACAATTAATTCTATACCAAATTAGAACCTTTCTCAGTCCGCTTGACACACCAGCCTCATTCCTGAAGAAGGGTTTATGCCCGAACCGTCAATTCTCCTGCTCCTCGGATGCTGCCTGGCCTGCTGTGCTTTTCCAGCACCACATTTTTCAACTCTAGAACCTTTCTAAGCAAGGGTCACTCGACCCATAACGTTAGGTCTGCTTTCTCTCCACAGATGCTACGAGACTTGCTGAGCTTTTCCAGCAATTTCTGTTTTTGTCCTTACATGCCATTTAGCAAGTTTCCACAATCCAATCAAACTCCACTGTTCTAAACATTCTAAGACTAAAGAGTTAGCTGAGCCCCAGTTATGGAAAGCAAACATTCAAACCGGACTTCTTCAGCGATGAATAACAGTGGTTCCACAGTAGATCATTTATACAACCCTGCTTCGGTCTCTGGTCCGTCAACAGCAACTTTGAGTCAAATCTTAACATTTAGACTTTAAATACAAACACACTTCAAACATCTAGCTCACCAACACTCCCGGAACTCTGTTCAAGCCACACTATGTTGCATTGGGATACATTTGTAATTAGGTAAAGCTTATGCTGAGCTTTCTATATATTAATTAGCCTTGTCCAACAAGTCTACTGGAGGGCACAGTGACAAGCAGGACATGGCTAAAGTTCTGTTAAAAAAAATTACAGTGCTGAATACTAATCATTAGAAAATCAGCAGATAATCAAGGTAAAACCACTGACCCAGGTGAGCGACACAGTATTTACAGGATGACCCGGTGGCTCAGTGGTTAGCCCTGCTGCCTCACAGCACTAGGATCCCATGTTCGATTCCAGCCGCGGCCGACTGTCTGTGTGGAGATTGCACATTCTCTCAGTGTCTGCGTGGGTTTCCTCTGGGTGCTCCGGTTTCCTCCCACAGTCCAAAGATAAGCAGGTGAATTGGCCATGCTAAATTGCCCATAGTATTGGCTGCATTAGTCAGAGGGAAATGGGTCTGGGTGGGTTACTCTTCGGAGAGTCGGCGTGGACTGGTTGGGCCGAAGGGCCTGTTTCCACATTGTAAGGAATCTAATCTAATCTAAGACAAGTTGGGAGTTTAGTGCTGTCGGCCCACTCAAATCCTATGAAAATTGTGTAATTGGATTGCGTGGTTTGGATTTAGAGATTTTATTTGTGCCATTTTGAGAGTGTGTGGACCCATGAGACAAAACCATTCCTTCCCAATGCTACCCAAACCCAGTCAATACCACCATAGCACAAAATCTTTCAGTGATTTTTTGATGTAATGCTTTTCCCATTAAAGCCTATTTGTCACCTGACAAGGCAGTTTAACTTTAACTAAAGGCAGGCACATTGAACCTAAGACACATAGAAAATGATGGCGATCTCTGACAGAACTTCCCCCTCTCCACCCCTCTCTGTCTCTCACTTCAGCAAAGCAATTGGAACATACGGCTGTTTCTGGCAGCTTGCCCTGGGCCAGTATCAGCCAATGATTATGACTGGGTTATAATGAATGGAGTGTAGAGCTTTAAGCACTGATTAATGAATCTTCAGGTTGAGTCGCTCAGCAGCTGGCCCAACAAGGAATACTTGACGGCTAAGAAGCAAAAACTTTGATTAATTTTTAAACTCAATGGAGGAGGCCGTTCTTTATAAATCACTATTTGCTTCTCCAAGAGTTAGTAGCACTGTTGTCCAGTGCCAGAATGCAATATGCACTCCACTGGCTGTGGGATGTAGAAAACAAAAACGTTTCATTTCTGAAGCACTTTTCACAATCAGCGGTTGTTGAAACACATTGTATAACCTGAGGGGTTATTTTGAAGTGCAGTCACTGTTGTAATGTAGGAAACATGGCAGTAAATTTGCACATGGCAAGCTCCCACAGTTAGCAACGTGATAACAACCAGAAAATCAGTTTTTGATTGAGGAATAAATATCAGCCAGTTCCCCCGGCATCTGTCCCCTACTTTTCTTGGGATTTGTGCCGTGAGGATATTCAACATTCTCCTAAAGCTTGTTTTACTGCCTCATCTGAAAGATGTTACCTCCAGCAGAGCAGCACTCCCTCAGTACTGCACTGGGCTGTCAGCCTTCAAGTTTGTGTTTAAACCGAGCCTTGGGGTTTAAACCGAGCCTTGTAACTCAGAGCTGATTCAAGGTTGACACCCAGGCACTATATAAATGCAAGTTATGTTGGTGGTCCAGCTCAACCAATTAGCTGATCAGAGCCAGGGTCATGGTGGAACAGTTATAATTGAGTTCACTGAAGAAACAGGAATATCATTGAGATTCCACATCCTGGGTCAACAGTGGACAAGGACAATGTGAGGTTAGAATAATCCCCTTGGCAAAGTAGTTAATTTGGCAGTGAGCCAACTTTCTGATTGCAATTCAGTGACCATGTTTAAGTTCCAGACTGAACCAAGCACCATATGCGATGCACACGGTAGTCAAATAGTTCATTCTTCACTCAAGCGTCTGGACTTGTGGATGGAAGTGGAAACTTAGGAGGGGCACAAGTGTTTCCAGCCCTAGCAGAACACAATTCGGGTCTTTTAAGCAACATCCCTTAAGCAGGTCAGCATTACATAGCTCTTGTTGGAGCAGACTGTGCACAAATTTGCTGTTACAAGTATTAAAACACAATGGTAACGAGACTGATGTCTGCACTAAGGGTAAGGTGCACAGGCTAGACTTGTTTTCATTGAGGCGTAGAGGAGTGGGTGGGGTGAAATGACTGAAATTTAGAAGATCCTGAATGAGTTAGGGTTAGGAAGACTTGGGGCTGCACAGTGGCTCAATGGTTAGCACTACTGCCTCACAGCACTAGCGACCCAGTTCGATTCTAGCCTCAGGAGACTGTGTGGAGTTTGCGCATTCTCCCGGTGTCTGCGTGGGTTTCCTCTGGGTGCTCCGGTTTCCTCCCATAATCCAAGGATGTGCAGTTTAGGTGAATTGTGCTAAATTGCCCGTAGTGTTAGGTAAGGGGTATGGGTGGGTTGCGCTTCGGCGCGTCGGTGTGGACTTGTTGGGCCGAAGGGCCTGTTTCCACACTGTAATGTAATCTAATCAAATCTAAATTGCCCATAGCATTCAGGGATGTGTAGGTTAGGTGCATTAGTCAGGGATAATGTAGAGTAATAGGGGAATGGGTCTGGGTGCAATACTCTTCGGAGAGTCAATCTGGACTTGCTGGGCTGAAGGGCCTGTTTCTACACTGTAGGATTTCTGCAATTATATTCTACGTTTCTTCTTGTGGATGAGTCCAGAACTGGGGACACTTTCAAAATTAAGGGCCAAACTTTTAGGACAGAGATGAGATGAACTTAGAGTCAGAGTTAAACAGCACAGATACAGACCCTTCCGTCCAACCAGTCTACGCCGACCATAATCCTAAACTAAACTAGTCCCACCTGCCTGCTTCTGGCCCATAATCCTCTAAACCTTTCCAATTCATGGATCTATCCAAATGTCCTTTAAACATTGTAATTATATCCACCACTTCCTCAGGAAGATCATTTCACATGTGAACCACCTTCTATGTAAAATACTTGTCTCTCACATCTTTTTTAAATCTCTCTTCTCTCACCTTAAAATGTGCCCGCTGGTCTTGAAATTTCCCCATCCTGGGGAAGACAACCACCGTCAACTCTACCTATACCCCTCATTATTTCATAAACTTCTATCAGGTCGCCTCTCAACCTCCTAAGCTCCAGTAAAAAATGTCCCAGCCTATCCAACCTTTCTTCATAACTCAAACCTTCCATACCCAGAACATCCTGGTAAATCTCTTCTTAACTCCCTCCAGCTTGATAATATCTTTCTATAACCAGACAATCAAAACTGGATACAGTATTCCAGAAGGGGCCTCACTAATGTTCTGTACAATCTCAATATAACTTCCCAATTCCTATACTCAAAGGGCTAAGCAATGAAGGCAAGCCTTTTTAACGATCCTGTCTATATATGACAGAAACTTCGAAGAATTATGTACCTGCACCCCTAGGTCCCTCTGTTCTACAACACTACCCAAGGCCCTACCATTAATTGTATAAGCCCTAACTTTGTTTGTTATACTAAAATGCAATACCTTGCATTTATGCAGACTGAACTCCATCTGCCATTTTTCAGCCCAATGATCCAATTGACCTAGATCCCTGAGAAAACCTTGTTCACTGTCTACTGTGCCACCAATTTTGCAATTTTGGTGTCATCTGCAAACTTACTAACCATGCCTCCTACATTCTCATCTGGATCATTTACATAAATGTCAAACAAAAAAGGACCCAGAACTCATCCCTCTAGAACACTGCTAGTCACAGGCCTCCAGTTTGAAAAGCACCCTTCACCCTCTCTGTCTCCTACCATTTTCCTCTGAGGGTTGTGAGACTCTGGAATTTCCGTCAGTAGAGGCAGGGTCATTGACCAGTTTAAAAAAGGTGGAGTCAGATTGATCGCCTGCTTCTCAAGAATCTAAGGCTGGTGGGGGCAGATGGGAATGTGGAATTTGAAACATAAACAAATCAGCCATAACCTTACTGAATGGTGCAGCAGGCTGGGGTTGGGGGGGGGGGGAGGGGGAATGGCCTGTATTTGCCCCTATGTTGCATGTTTAAAGTCCTTCAGTAGTTATAAAAGTTCTTCCTGGTGTCATGGAAGGTGTTACATAGAATGAAAGTAAGGACATTCATTTTTCTGGAGAAAAAGCAAGAAAATTAAATCTTATTGACCTGAAAAGTACCAATGATGCATGTTCAGCAAACAGACAACCCTATCACAATGACAGACCTACGATAAAACTGGGGTGCAAACTATCACAGGCTATGTACCTAGCAGGTTGGTTGATATCAGCTGAACTTTTACAATCAATCAATCTACCTCAATTCCACTAGGGTAAGAAAAGGTGTTGGGGTAGGGCAGGAAAATGAGCAAGACCCTATCAATCCTATTCATCAGTGCCCTGGCTGGGAAGAATTGATGTCAGTTATGAATGTCTTGGCTATGCTGCCTGCTACAGTTAAATAGCCTGCCAGGAATCACAGTGCTCGTATTCAGCTGAGGAATGGCAGTTGTAAGCATCCTACAAGGATGCTTACATTTTACCTCGATTTAAAAAAAAAAGAAAATTGCCAGAAAAGAAAAATATTCAGTAATGAAAGGGGTTAAACAGTCTACAGGAACTATGTTAATGTTAATCAATCAGGAGTCACTTCTCTGCAAGGCTGCTATGAATCAAGGGCCTATCCCATAATCCCAGCCAATTACTGTAGATCAGGTTTCCAGGCTCTGTTACCAGCCATGGAGAAGGGGAGGGGGGGGGGGGGGAGGGTAGTTTGGGGGCATTGGGAAGATGGTGGTGGTAATAACATTGGGAGGGGGCGACAGTGGGAAGACAGGGTAGGAGTTGCGGTCGGGGATGTGACCGGGAAATGGTGGAGCGGTTTTTTTTGAAACCTAGAAACAGCTTCCTGGACAGTTGCCAAGCACAGAGACTGACGAGTTGCTGCAGCATCGGCAGCACTAAGGCATCAACACACTGAATCTGTACAGAGCGGCTTTTAAATCAGAGCAGCTGCTCACTAAAAATAAATCGCTTGGCACTACACTGTGGTTGCCTGGGAAATTTCCTGAAGTGTTTAAATGTTTGGATACCATCCAGGATTTGTATATAACCTGTGACTACAATGATTTCATTCAAAAATGAAGAATGAGAGGTGTCAGGGAAAAAAAAACCCATAAAAATACACACTTTTAAATATTACAGACTTGTTTATCTTACTGGAGAAATAATAGATACCCAGAGAGGCTGACAAAGCAATATGACATTAAAGTCATATGGCACAGAAGGAGGCCATTCATTCTCTCATCCCTCTTTGAAAGAGCTAATTAGTCCCACTTCCCTTGCTCAGTCCACACAACCCTGAAAATTTCTCCTTTACAAGTATATCTAATTCCTTTCAGAACGTTATATTTGCATCTACTTTGCTCTCCAGCATGAACACTGAAACTCTGCAACAGGAAGGGAGACAACTCTACCCATTGTCTATATTCTGTTTTCCAGGTCTTGGCTTGTACTGTGGGTTTACAGTACTCTAAGTGGCAGATCTAAAGTATTTTTAAAGTAGAATGCCTCTATCATCCATCCCAGCAGTGAACACTAGACCCTCACTATTCTCTGGATGAAAACATTGCCTTAACATCCCTCTAATCCCCTGCCAATTAGTTAAATCTCTGTCCCCTGGTTATTAACCTCTCTGCTAAGGGAGCTTTATCCTTCTTAACCACTCTTTCCAGGCCCCTCAATTTTATCAACCTCAATTAAATCTCTCCTCAGCTTCTTCTGTTCCAAAGAAAATAAAGTCAGCCTATCCATCTACCCTCATTGCAAAAAAATTCTCCCTTCCCAGCAATATCGAGGAGACTTTACACAGAAGAACTAAAAATCTAACACAAATAGAATTTATTTCTTTTAATATCTATTCCTCCATGGGAGCTGAGCATCAGAAATTGCTGCTTGTCCCTAATTGTTCCAGAGAAGGTGGTGGGAAGTGAACCTCAGGTGTGTGCACACGCGCGCGCTGTAGGGCCACCATAATATTGTTGGGGAGGGATTTCCAGGATTTTAACACAGCCACACTGAAGGGACAGAGTTATATTTCCAAGCCAAGATAGTGTAAGACTTGGAGGGGAACCCATACATCTGCGCTCGTCCTTCCATGTATCTCAGGTTTGGATGGAAGCAGTTTTGGCAAGTTGGTGCAATGCACTTTATAGATGTTGCACACTACAACTATTGTGCATCAGGAGAGGAGGGAATGCATGTTTACGTTGGTGAATGGGATACCAATCAAGTGCAGAACTGAACTATATCAAACATTCTCTTGTTAGAGCTGCACTCAACCAGGCAAGTGCATGACATTCCAACACACTCTCAAGTTGTATGTCATAGATGGTGAGCAAGTTTCGAGGGGTCAGGAGGCAAGTCCCCAAACACTACATCCACAGTATTTCAGTTGCTAGTCCAGTTAAGGTGTTGATCAATTATGACCTCCTGGGATATGGTGGTGGGCAGGTTTCAGCAATGGTGATGCTGTTGAATGTCAAAGAGAGATAGTTCTCTTTTAAGATTGGGTCATGACCTGACGCTTACATAGTGTGAACGTTAGTTGCCAATCATCAACTTAGACATGAATGCTATCTGGGTGCTGCTCCAGATGCCATACCTAGGATATGCTATGATTTGGAGATGTCGGTGTTGGACTGGGGTGTACAAAGTTAAAAATCACACAACACCAGGTTATAGTCCAACAGATTTAATTGGAAGCACACTAGGTTCCAAAACTAGTGTGCTTCCAATTAAACCTGTTGGACTATAACCTGGTATTGTGTGATTTTTAACTATGATATGCTTGTGACGGTTTTTCCCAAGGAGCTCTCTCAGTTTATAGGGAGTATTGTTTGAACCATATTGTAATCTAGCCTTTACTCACTTACAGAGAATTAATTTTAAAAATGGGCTTGTAACAAGCACTATACTCCTCCTCTGCAAATATGTCTGCTCTTTGCTGTTCTCAAAGTATCACAGACTCACTTTTTATTCCAAGTTGATTTCCAATTTCATAGACTTGTGGACATCTCGACAATATTCTGGACTACTCCAGGAGATGAAGCTACAATCCTTCCTGCTCTTTGATTAAATAATTCTCGATTATCAGTCTTTCCTCATCCACCAATATTTCACAAGAATTAAAATCAAAAATCTTTGAAGGTATAGAATGGTCTCCACCATTTTCCTCCTGGGCTGCACACAGCAGAGTCTTGGTGATTAGACTTTAAATCCTGGAGACTTCAGAGCAATCCTCAGGGGCTGCCAACCCCACCTGCACATCACTGACAACGCCATCCTCCTTCAGTACAATGTGTCAAATAGGATCATGCCTTTTGGTCCTGGATCTGATCCAAAAACATTCAATTCATAAGGACTGCTGACTGAGTAACGCTGTGGGCAAAACTCTGCATTCCAGACACCTCTTTTAACAAAATAATTGTAATTTGATGAAAATAGTGGCTCATCATTGTTGACAAGGCGATATGTTTGGACAGAAACTGGGTAGGTGAACATGTGTCTGAGGGGTTTGTGGGGAGAAAGGAAAGAATTGACTAAGAGGGTGACATTTTTTTTTTAAAAAGATACTATGTCAGCAGTCCCCACTTTGTTTCACTGGTTTACTACACCTGACATTTAACAAGTGCAAAAACTCATGGGATTTTAAGCAGAAGTCACATCTCACACAATTAGACTTTCCACCATCTCGAAAACTACATTTTAAAAATATTGCCCCGGAATCTTGTCTCACTTACGACTCCCCCCGCCGCCATATAAAAAGGATGACAAAATTCTGCTATTTGGAACGGAGGTCTTCAAATTTGGCAGTCAAGTTGCAAAACATTTCAAGCATCAAAAATATATAACTTACTAAGTAACCTTACAGGTACACCAATGGAAGTGGTAGCTTTGTTTTAAAACAGTGGATGAACTGGACACTTTTTAAAAGTGTTCCTTTTTTGATATAAACTTATATTCAGCTGTTTCATTAAAGTAACATACGGTTACATTGTTAATTATGTCAAAGAATATTTTCATGAAAGATTAAAAAATAAACAATTATGTTCAATCATGCTGTTGGATTGTATGGAATAAGATTTTGCAAGTTCTGTTTGGATAGAAAGTTGAATCACAGTTTCACTCAGGCAAAAATACAGCATTTCAAGCACAATTTGTCTGTTTTCCTAGATTGTCTAAAGATGAAACTCTATCCTGGTAAGTTTCCCTCCCAGTACAATTTCAACAAAGCCAAAACCCTTCACCGAGATACCAGTTACATTTTAAAATCAGCTCGAGTACGAATTCCATTTGAAAAGAAAACTGTTTTCATCTGTCACATGCTTCATTTTCATTTACCGTGACAAATATCCCTTCAATGTGGTCACGCTGCTCATGGCTGTTTGAAGTTGCCTTTATGATGTGGCACATGACATGAAATAAACAAGGCAAGAGACACAGAGATGAAAGCTTTGGGCTGCAAAGTCAGCACACATCAAGAGGGTCTCCTTTCAGAAGAAAAATACTCGCCGCACGTTGCCAGGAGCTGTACTAGGTTTGATACACTCTGCCTGGATCAATGGACTCAGGACCAATCTAAAGCATGCGTCTATAACCTACATAATTTCCCACTGTTCCCCCACCCCTCCAACACCCCCAACCATCCACAACCTGACCCCCAACTTCATCCAAACACAACCTGACCCCCCCCCCCCCCCCGGCCCCCCGCCATCCACACACACACAACCTCCTCCCCCTCAACCACAAACAACCACCCACAACCTGCACCACCCCCAACCCAAGCTAATTTTGTCCCCACCTCTTAAGGCTCCAAAACTTCGGAAAGCACAGTTGTACCCAAAGGCTGCTGGAAATGCGAAGCTCATTCATTCACCAGCTTAATGATGCTGGATCAGCTGACAATTTCAGGACCAAAATCAATAGATTTTTACATTTAGTGGATTATGGATCAAAGGAGGCCTAATCAATACGTGTAATAATATTTATCTAATTAAAAGGGCAAACCATACTCAAATGTGCTGAGCCACCTCCTCCTGTTGTTTTCCTATAAAAGGAACACAGCTATCAGAACTTTGTTATACCTTGCCCAAGTGGCTCTGAGTACGTGTGCTGAAAACAACAGTGTTAGGAACTACAACAAGAGCAAGTATTGACATTTATTTGATGCAATATGTTACAACTACTGTTTGCAACTTCATCCAGGTTCTGTATATTCAAAAAAAGAACAACTTTCTCCGCCAAACAAATCAGTTCCACATAAATGAAATGTTCAACCAATGAGCCAGTGTAAAAACACTTAGTAAAAAAGGAAAATTAATTACTTCTCTCCCTAACATTGGTGTGCCAGACTATACCATTTACAACAGCTTGTTTTAACTACAAAGCAACGTACCAAGGATCTTCAATGGTGTGTTATAGAATAAATTGACACTGAGCCACATTGAATTATTAATTCAAACAGTCAAAAGTTTGGTTAAAGAGTTAGGCTTTAATGGGCACCTTAAAAGGAAGACGGAGCAATGAAGAGGACAGAGAGATTTAAAAATATACCCCCAGAGTATTGGACCTCCAGCAGCCAAAGACACTGTAGGAACAGAAAAAAATTGAGAACACTCAAGCAGCTGGAAGCTTTGGATTGCAGTAACTTGTAAGGTTGCAGAAGAATAGAGAGAGGGGAACAGGGCTGTGGGCAAGATTTTGAAAAAAGGTTGAAATTCAAGTGTGGTGGATATCAAGCTGAATTAAATCAATAATGTCGACAAGATGAGTAGGACTTAGTGCTAATCAGGTAGATTTTTCCAAGGCCTACAGCACGGAAAAAGACCCTTCTGCCCATCAAATCTGTGCCAATCAAGAAGAATGATCTAACTATTCTAATCCCATTTTCTATCATTTGGCCCATAGTCTTGTATACTTGGCATGCCAAGTGCACATCTTACATACTTCTTAAATGTTATGAGGATTTCTGCTTCTAATACCTTTAGAAGTTGTCAGTTCCAGATTCCCACCACTCTCTGGGTGAAACATTCCTCACATTCCCCTAAAACTTTCTGCCCTTTACCTTAAATCTGTGCCCCCACCCCCAAACACTGATCTCTCCACCACCTGTCTATGCAGTCTAGGCCCCTCAATTTTATACATCTGAACAAATCCAAAGAAATGTGGTTGACACTTAATTGCCCTGTGGGCAATTAGGGATGGGCAACAAATAGTGGGCTGACCAGGGACATTCACATCCTGTGAATGAATTTTGAAAAAAGTCCACCGCCCCCATTCCCCCAAAGTCAGCTTCCTCCATGGAAATCGACCCCAGTCTTTCCGATCTCAGTTCATAAATAAACTCTCCAGCCCAGGCAACATTCTGGTAAATCTCTTCGACATTCACCCAGTGCAGTCGCTCCCCCATTGTAATCTCTTCCAACCTCTTCCATCAGGCAGAAGATACAAAAGCTTAAATGTGTGTGCCAACAGGTTCAAGAACAACTTCTTCCCTGCTGTCATTAGACTTCTAAATGCATCTCTCAGATTTCAAATCTAATATTGATCTTGCTTTTTGAGCACCTTCTTTGCAGCCGTAACCTTGGAATCCTCACTCAGCTCAATCACCCTGTGACCTGTGTCTTTGTATGTTATGGTCTGCTGTACTGCACGCAAAACAAAACTTTTCACTGTACTTAGGTACAATAATAAATCAAATCACATCCCTCCTAATATTGCCATTTGGATATAGAACTGGCTCAAAGGTGATGGTGGCGGGATTGTTTTTCAGATTGGAGCCTGTGACCTGTGGAGTGCCACATGATCAGTGATGGGTCCACTACTTTTCGTCATTTATATAAATAATTTGGATATGAACATAGGAGGTATAATTTGTAAACTTGCAGATGATACTAAAAGTGGAAGTGTAGTGGACAGCGAAGAAGGTTACCTCAGATTACAATGGGATCTTGATCAGATGTGCCAATGGGCTGAGAAGTGGCAGATGGAGTTTAATTTAGGTAAATGTGAGGTTCTGCATTTTGGGAAAGCAAATCTTAGCAGGACTTATACGCTTAATGGTAAGGTGCTAGTGAGTGTTGCTGAACAAAGAGATGTTGGGGCGCAGGTTCATAGCTCCTTGAAAGTAGAGGCGGATGTGGATAGGATAGTGAAGGTGTTTGGTATGCTTTCCTTTTTTGGTCAAGTGTTGAGTATAGGAGTTGAGAGGCCATGTTTCAGCTGTACAGGACATTGGTTAGACTACTGTTGGAATACTGTGTGCAATTCTGGTCTCTTTCCTATCAGAAGGATGTTGTGAAACTTGAAAGGGTTCAGAAAAGATTTACAAGGATGTTGCGAGGTTTGGAGGATTTGAGCTATAGAGAGAGGTTGAATAGGCTGGGGCTGCTTTCCTTGTACTGTCGAAGGCGGAGGGGTGACCTTATAGAGGTTTATAAAATCACGAGGGGCATGGATAGAGTAAATAGACAAAGGCTTTTCCCTGGGTTGGGGGAGTCCAGAACTTTAGGGCATAGGTTTAGGGTGAGAGGGGAAAGATACAAAAGAGACCTAAAGGGCAACTTTTTCACACAAAGGGTGGTGAGTGTGTGGAATGAGTTCCAAAGGAAGTGGTGGCAGCTGGTACAATTGCAACATTTAAGAGGCATTTAGATGGGTATATGAATAGGAAGGGTTTAGAGCAATATGGGCCAGTTGCTGGCAAATGGGGCTAGATTAGGTTAGGATATCTGATTGGCATGGATGAGTTGGACCGAAGGGTCTGTTTCCATGCTGTACATCTCTATGACTCTATGTGGATTCCAGAACAGACCGCAGTTACAGTACTGTGTGCAAACCATCATTCTATACAGTTTCAGGTACAATTAATAGAAGTCTGATCAAGCCAAAAATAGGGGAGTTTGAGAGGTTTTGTACCCCCAAAAATGCTTGAATTCGGATTTCAGCAGCAGATAGGACAGGACTGATAATGTGACAGTACTGGATTTCCGAGATGTAAACTACAGTGAATTAATTTATACATACTGATGATAAAATGCATCGGTTGTGAGGTAGAGCTTTTAAAAGTTGAACAACGGAGAAATCTGTACATTTATGTTGAGAGCATGTAGATGAGCATCACAACTACTGACTTCAGATTTAACTTTGGCTTAAACCACAGATTGCTTTACCACTCCAGTGAACTTTGCATTATTCTTGTGTTCATTTCTAGGAGCTATGGATGTATATTAGGATTTGGTCCTCTAACATCTCTAAACTAAGAAGTTACCTTTCATTGGTACTATTAAATCTGCTGAGTTATGCCTGAGAGCTTCATAACATGAGTGTTTGAGCTTGCATCAAGTTCAAAACAGGCACAGTCATGCTGTCAGCTGAAGTGGAGAGAGTCTTAGGCTGGTGTGTGGGAAGCTATGTATGGAATTAAAAGGTTTGACAGTTTGGAACAGTGATTGCACAAGCCTAAATGACTAAGGGAACTGCTGAGCAGATGCCAGAGACAACATCAATGGAGGTTTCACAACATATCTTAGAAGTATGGTGCTGGAAAAGCACAGTAAGTCAGGCAGCAGGAGCAGGAGAATCAACTTTTCAGGCATAAGCCCTTCATCAGGAATGAGAGCTTAGTCCTGATGAAGGATTTATTCCCAAAACATCGATTTTCCTGCTCCTCTGATGCTGCCTGACCTGCTGTGCTTTTCCAGCACCACACTTTCAACTCTGATCTCCAGCATCTGCAGTCCTCACTTTTTCCTAGTTTCACTACATATTTTTAGGCACACTCTATGCAAGTATGAATTTTATTTTCTTTCCCTCGTCTCTGGATGCATTGATGCAAAGTGAAGCTCTATGGGCACCAGTCATCCACTTTCTGCTCACACCATGCAAGAGCCTGGTCCTGTATTCACTGTCATCATTGCTGTGCCTAATATTGTCCTCAACGTGCGCGCACACACATCCGCTGGGTGTCAATCCAATTCCCTTCACAAAGCCCGAATCTGCCTCCACCACAGATACTGCCTTCTGGATCCTAACTATGCACTGGGTATAAAGAGTGTTTTCCTCAAATTACTGTTACTTCTTTTGCTAATTATTTTAAATCCCTTCCTCTGGTTTTCAATCCTTCTATTAAAAGTAGATATTCCTTCTCATTTACGCTGACCATTTTCAAAGATTTTCAGTACTTCTGTTGAGTCTCCTTTCAATCTTGCCTTCTCCAAGGAGAACAATTCCAACTTCTCCATCCAATCTTCCAAACACATTCTTGGGACCATTTTGGTGCATCTTTTCTGCTCCCTATAAGATACCTCCACATGCTTCCTAAGCCCTTCACATCATTATGGTAGGACAAAGGCGGCGGCATTTGATATGCTTGCCTTTACGGGTCAGTGCATTGAGTATAGAATTTGGGAAGGCATGTTACAGCTGTACAGGACACTGGTTAGGCTACTTTTGGAATACGACGTTCGGTTCTGCTCTCCCTCCTATAGGAAGGATGCTGTGAAACACGAAAGGGTTCAGAAAAGGTTTAAGGATGCTGCCAGGGTTGGAGAGTTTGAGCTCTCAGGAGATGCTGAATAGGCTGGGACTGTTTTCCCTGGAGCGGAGGAGGCTGAGGAGTGACCTTATAGAGGTTTATAAAAATCAGGAAGGGCATGGATAGAGTGAATGGACAAGGTCTTTTTCCTGGGGTGGGGGGAGTACAAACCTAGAGAACATAGGTTTAAAGGTGAGAGGGGAAAGAATTAGAAGGGACCTAACGGGCAACTCTTTCATGCAGAGGGTGGTGCGTGCATGGAATGAGCTGCCAGAGGTTTTGGTGGAGGCTGGCACAATTACAACGTTAAAAAGGCATCTGAATGGATATATGAATAGGAAGGATTTAGAGGGATATGGGCGAAATGCTGCCAAGTGGGACAAGATTAATTTGGGATATCTGGTTGGCATGAACAAGTTGGACCAAAGAGTCTGTTTCTGTGCTGGACCATGTGGTGGATAGAACAGGTCTACTCCAATTAAGGCTGAAGCAGCATTTGTATAGGTTTATCATAACTTCATTGCGTTTACATCATCTATCCCTATTTATAAATCCCACAATCCTCTATCAGGGTCAGATGGCCTCAGAGCATGTTCAAAGGGCTAAATGTCCTGTGCTTGCCCCTAGTTTTCTACGTATTATTATCCACTCTCTTTGCAGGCAATATGAACGGAATCTTCTTAACCTTAGATGCCAATGTCACGTTCCTTCCAGCGTCTCCTTATTCCCTACCATCTCAGGCCCACTAACTCAGACAAGAACCAAATTTAAGATCTTTCTGGTTCGTAATGGATGAGTTACACACACTCTACAGCCTAAATAACAACTAAGCCGAGTGCACTCTCACGACACCATTGATGTCGTGCCATGAAGAGTAGACCATTTCTCAACAGCTGAATGCAAGCTACAGGGGAAGGATGGGCACCAACTGCACTACTTCACAGAGGCGCAACTAATGAAAGCAGGTTCATTCTGAAGAGCTCAACCTACTTGCAAAAGTACAATCACAAAGAAAATAAGTTGTGTCACCTCTCTCTACATCCTCCCTAAAAATCTGTCAAGACTATAAATAATGACAGGCATAAAACTGAAAAATATTGAAACTGAGGCACACCCTCCTTAATTCACAGCTGCCTTTGTAAAAACAAACTAGGTTATTTGTGTGCACACCAGACCAATGCCTGAAGTTTAGAGAACCATAAAGTTTGCAGAGTTGCCTTGTGAATAATTATTGTCAAATAGACCCTTAAATAAAATTTTAAAAATTAATTTTGCTCTTTTAAATGCTGCGAGATCTAAACGTTTTAACTCCTGACTGGTCATAAGCCATATTCATCAAGATGAGAAAGGCTTCCATACCAGTGGTAGTTTCAAGGAACATAGCCAATGCTTTCAGTGTGCGTTTGGACTGAAGTGAAAAAGAAGCATACACGTTGTTGCTGGAGGGCGCACCTCCACTGGAGCAGATACAAGAATTAAAGGGCGCACCTTTAATGGAGTAAAAACATTTTGGTGTATGCTTTGGAATGCTGTTATCAGACAAAACCTGACTCTGAGACATCAGGAAATATCAGGGCATGCGGCCAAGAATATAGTCAAACAAGAAGGTTTTAAGAAGTGTCTTGAAAAGGCATGGTGGGGGTAGAAGCTGAGAGGTTTATGAAGGAAGTTTGAGCTGAGGGCAGAGTAGCAGGCTCAGACAACTGAAGGGTGGAGTGTGAATCACAGAGAGAAAAAAAAATCAGGGATTGAATGAAAATAGGGATGCTTCAGAAGCCAGAACGAGAAGAGTCCCAAGATCTTTGTGGGCGGCATGGTGGCACAGTGGTTAGCACTGCTGCCTCACAGCGCCAGAGACCCGGGTTCAAGTCCCGCCTCGGGCGACTGACTGTGTGGAGTTTGCACGTTCTCCCCGTGTCTGCGTGGGTTTCCTCCAGGTGCTCCGGTTTCCTCCCACAGTCACAAAGATGTGCAGGTCAGGTAAATTGGCCATGCTAAATTGCCCGTAGTGTTAGGTAAGGGGTAAATGCAGGGGTATGGGTGGGTTGCGCTTCGGCGGGGCAGTGTGGACTTGTTGGGTTGAAGGGCCTGTTTCCACACGGTAAGTAATCTAATCTAATCTTAGAGGGTTGTCAGGCTTGCTGCGGTTACAGGAATAGGATGAGATCAATCGATTGAGGAATCTGAAAACAAGGATGAACTTCTCAAAAATAAAGAAAAAAAAATGACCTTGTTCTCTTTCAGGATTCAGCCATTCTGACACCTCATGCATTTAACAGAATAACTGAGTCAATAATTCAGCATTAATCCATCTTCAGAGCTCTGTATTTGAGTAAATTATTGGAAACTAACACTGTCCACCAATAGCAAACAAAACCAAAAACACATTCTCAGCAAATCCAAGACCACCACATAGACAAGGGCACTCAGTGACAGGTAAATAGGCCATTTCAATCAACCCACTACAAAGCATCATAAATCAGACAATATCAATGCAAAATAAGGAAGATTATATACATCAGTTGATCAAAATTGCAATGAAGGTCATCAATACAATAATCACAATCTATAAAATGGCAACAACATATCATAAACCCATCAATTGCAGATATAAAACCAGTGATGACCACCAATATCATCACCATATCAAAATCACCAGCTTTTATTTCAGCAATTCATTACTTCCAATTCATCTCTGAGCCTGCGCCCCGACCCAAGCACAGAGTGGTTTCTAGAGCCCCAGGTCCTGCTTAATGTGTCCAGATATACCCCACCCTTGGCCCATCCCAGGTCCTGTTATCACTCATACAACCTGTATTAAACTGTAGTCCCCAACAATTGCAGCACCAACACATTGCGCTCATTCAAGTCTGAATAAACAATGTCAAAAACAGAAAGAATTCTCCGCTTGGACGGGTACTAACAACACCAGACTATCCAAATATAATCATACAGAGTAAGAAGCAAAGCTGGAAGTTATCCATAAACAGCTGGAGCTGATGATAGAAAGGTTTAAGACCAAGGCTAAATAGTTAAAACCCAAGAACATTGATTAATCTGAAGATATATTTTCTGAAGACTAGATTATATTCACTCTGCACTTAACAAATTGGTTTCATTTCATATTGATAATTATTATAAGATATTGTCAGATTTATGCCAATTATAAAATGAGGCATGCTCTTCACGTAATTGAGGATATTCCCAGTGAAACAATTAACAGTTGGTCGTGACACTCAGCATGCATTATCCAATCTAGCAGGTCTCTGTGGAATTGTTCACAGGTGAGCTAGGTTCTAGAACATGGCATGGTTTAATTGCCAGCTTCAGCTGATCTTTGAAGGACACAGCTAAGGTAACTCCACTGAAGTCAGGTAAATACCAACATCTGTATCTCTTTTCCAATTCCTAAGGTCAGTGAGCTTCTGGAACTAAATATATAGTTCCTGGTTATCACAAAATGACTCCAATCTTTGTTTTCCCAAATCTCTTTTTGGCTTGCATTGGAAACATTTTATGACAGAAATGTATTACAAGCAAAAGACCACAGGAATAGACAAACAGATTGGGAAGTCTGCACCCAATGTGATTCTGTTGGTACAATAATGCAAAATTTCAAAGTGTTACTTCTAAAACATACTAACTCTGGAGTGGGCCAAAACCCATATTCAAAAAAGAAGCAAATCACAACTGGATATGAAATGTGAATGAACCAAGTGGCGTTTTGAAAATATTTTCTTAAAAGATCAGCAGCAGCAACAAGCCTTGAGTTGTCCAGAGGCCACGTCAATTGATAGCGATATGACTGTGTCCATGAATGAACAGGTTGATTAAACATTGACAGATTCACACAGTGTGTATCACTTCTGCCTTGTTTGGGATCGGGGGGGGGGGGGATCCCCTAACAATGTAAATCAACAAAATCAAAGTGAGACATTAACACTTTTCCCCAGGACACAAATAGAAACCCAAATAGGAAATCATGATGCTGAAATATTCAATCTGCCATTATTTTTCTTTTCAATGTTCTCTCCTGAAGACATGAGCCCTAACAATGGGTATAGGATGGGGAGGAGTAAGGTGATTCTAGTTGGTTCTAATCTTACTCTCACCCAAAGTTCCCTCAACACATAATTTCCAAATACAGTTGCTTGGTAAGTTACTGCAAGCATTTTCAGTTCACAATGTCCATACCTCAAGTTGCTCTCAATTTTACAACGGAGATAACACTGCTGACCACAAAAACTGCCCTCCAACCTTCACTGGATCTGATCTAACATAGAGGTTAATACAAGATTTACACAAACCTTCCTCTGTTTGTCATACAGGGAGCTCAGTTTATCTTGAGAATGGGATGACGAATCACTGAGGCCTTGGTCATAGGCAGTGCTAGCCGAATGCCGACATTTCTTCTGCAGAAGTCAAAAAGTTCAAAGTTAAAGAGAAACCAAGTCCTTCTGTTTTTAAGAAAAAAAAATCAAAAAAACAAAATGAGAAATGGCAAACTGCTTTACTGAAGTTATTTTTGGAAGAAAACAACTCCCTTGTTCTCATTTGGATACTGATTTCTGCTGAGGTTCAGTTCCATGGACACCAGCCACACTGGAAGATTTGACAGGTTGGGTTTTCATCATGTCACCATGCTTAAAGTCAGCTGTTGAAGTTTCATCTGGTCCTCACTTCAGGCTCACATCTGCGCTTGGCCACAAATGGAGGAGGGGGGCGGGGGGGTTGGTACAAATTCTGACTGCTCTCAAAAACCAATTGTAGCACCCAAAGCCCCAACCCTGGCTCCCAGCAATGAACTATAACATAGGCCAGACCTTCAACCAGTCACCCTTTCACTCCAAATGCCTTTGTTACACTGTCCAAAATGGAGCTCTTCCTTTCGGTCGTAATGGGTTGCCTGCCAGGTAGTGACCAAGTGCAGGTACACTTAATGATGCTGAGAGAATAAAAAAGAAAGAGGTATGGCAATAGTGTAGTATCGCTTCAGCTTGGAGCTGCAACTGAGTCTTTCACAGTAGGAACAGACATGACTAAAGGCTGAAGCCAGGGGTACCTCAATCTTCAGTAACAATGCTAAATGTCAGTAACAGAGTCCATGGAACACCTGTGATCACTGAAACAAAAGTAGTCTCAGATGGGCCAAGTGGGTCCTTTTCTGCAAGTTCCCCCAAATCCTCTACACCTCAAAGTTCCCAAAGATCAACCAATGCTAAGCCTCACAGACAGGCTACAGGAGCAGGCAAAACCATCAGTTTTAAAACATCATGTGTAGAGTTATCAAATCACGCATCACAGAAGGGAATCCTTTCAGACCATCATATCTGCGCCTGCTCATTGGGAGGATCATCCAATCAGTCCCTCACCAAGAAACAGAATGACTTCTACAGCAACATGAACAATGTTCAGCTGATCAAAAGCAAGGTCAGCTGTCTCTCAAGTGAATATGAAAGATATGATACAGTCAAAATTATGATCCCAGTAATCCCCCTGGAGTTCCTGACTGATATTTGCTCCTCAGCCAACATCTAAAAAGTATTGCTCAGGACAAAAAAAAACACTTGCCCTTGTAACCATCAGGATAATTTGCAAGAATACCCATGTAAAGCAAAATCAACCTTCTTATTGTATGAATAAAGTGTGTTGATTGATTGGCAAGTGGACTCTGATTGGTGGAGACATTGCCATGAAGAATGCAACAATTTAGATGACGATTGATGATTAATTGCCAAACTTTCTTTAAATTTATGCCAAGCAGGTTGACAATGATGACTCTATGATACGAACCAAAAAATGCTGCCAACAGGTTTATTGAAATAAATGAAATGGAAGTATGTGTTCTCTCTGTCTGCCCCAAAGGTAGCCCTAGGTATTAATTATTGAGTTTCCAGTAAATGCACCAATACACCACACTGCAAACCTTCCTGACAATCTTAAATTGCTTGTCAATGTAATTCTAGCACACTCGAGCCTATTTACCAAATGCTGAAATTGCAGTATCTCATCTAACATTGGAGAGAGTGTCATTTAAGTTTTACAAGTATGGGTTGGTTGGCTAAGGTCAGTTTACTGAAAACAGCTAAAGTAATGTGCTGTTCGAGACACCCCGCCAGGCTTTCAGACATACAGCCTATATAGCTAGCCTCACTCCAGAATGAAATTCAGAGTACATTAAGTTTTTGTGTGAGTGTCTTTTTGATTTCATAGAAACATCTTGTTAGTAGCAAATACCCCTCATGTCTCTATTGTATAGAAATATATACAGTTGGCTTCACCTGGTGTTCAAACATTTGAGATGCCTTATTCTTCCAGGGTAATCAGAGGTGAACTGGGAATTTTCGGGTCTTCAAGTAATGGCTAGAGGTACAGTCACAAGTTTACATGACAAATAGCGAGAAATAACCTTAATCAGGTTAGACATTATCTGCAAGACTTTGATGCTCCAATTTCAGCATCAAGCTTGCACTGTGAACACATGGCGTGGGCCCTATTTACAAGGCTCCTGTTAAGGCCAATCATACAGCACAGGGAATTGTGCGAATCCCAACGCATATACTGGTCAGGTTTGCAATACACCATTCTAAAAACAATCATTGATTGATTGCTGAACTAGAACATCGAGAAAAATGAGCCTATTCGATTGTTCCATTTCAAAATGAATGTGAGCACAGGATGGAACTCATGAAGGTAAACAAGGAAAGTCTAAACATAATAAATGTATCAACTACATATCAGAAATATGCAATGGGTAGCACGTAAGGTATCAACCCACTGAAAGCACACTCCTCATGAATCCAATAAGGAAGTTTGCAAGAGCTGAGCTGATTGGGGATTCCATTTATTTGGACAGACACAATGTCATTAAATCTGAGCTCAAGTGCGCGAGTTACTGAGCTCATATGTTTAATGAATCCTAATTCTCTTAATGGTGGGGGTCTGGATTGCCACGATACGGTGCTATAGTGTTTATGGCAATGGCTTCTTTGAGTGGTATATTGATGAACAGACTAATAATGTTACATGAGTACACAGACACTGCATTGTTATTGATGTGCAAATCCTATGTGGCCTTAAGAATGCGACGCAATGATTTAGCATGTATGTAGCTAGCTTTCTCAAAACGGATTCATAAAGTCAGGAAGTATGGGATACAGGGAGATTTGGCTATCTGGATTCAGAACTGGTTGGCTGACAGAAAGCAGAGAGTGGTTGTGGATGGAAAGTATTCTGCCTGGAGGTCAGTGATGATTGGGGTCCCACAGGGCTCTGTTCTTGGGCCTCTACTCTTTGTAGTTTTTATAAATGACTTGGATGAGGAGGTTGAGGGGTGGATTGGTACATTTTCAGATGACACAAAGGTTGAAGGTGCCGTTGATAGTATCGAGGGCCATTGCAGGCTGCAGCGCGACAAAGACAAGATGCAGAGCTGGGCTGAGAAATGGCAGATGGAGTTCAACCTGGATAAATGAGAAGTGATGCATTTTGGAAGGTCGAACTCGAATGCTGAATATAGGATTAAAGACAGGATTCTTGGCAGTGTAGAGGAACAGAGAGATCTGGGTGTGCAAGTACATAGATCCTTCAAAGTTGCCACCCAAGTGGATAGGGTTGTTAAGAAAGCATATGGTGTTTTGGCTTTCATTAACAGGGGGATCGAGTTTAAGAGCCGTGAGGTTTTGCTACAGCTCTACAAGTCCCTGGTGAGACCACACTTGGAATATTGTGTCCAGTTCTAGTCGCCCCACTATAGGAAAGATACAGAGGCTTTGGAAAGGGTGCAAAGAAGGTTTACCAGGATGCTGCCTGGACTGGAGGGCTTGCCTTATGAAGAAAGGGTGAATAACCTCAAACTTTTCTCTCTGAGAGAGAAGGAGGAAGAGAGGAGACCTGATTGAGGTATACAAGATAATGAGTGAAATAGATAGAGTCAATAGCCAGAGACTTTTCCCCAGAGCAGGATTAACTGGTACGAGGGGTCATGGTTTGAAGATATTAGGAGAAAGGTATAGAGGAGACGTCAGAGGTAGGTTCTGTACACAGAGAGTTGTGAATGAATGGAATGCATTGCCAGCTGTGGTGGTGGAAGCAGAGTCATTAGGGACATTAAAGCAACTGCTGGACATGCACATGGATGGCAGTGAGTTGAGGGATGCGTAGGTTAAGTTATTATATTTTACATTATGATTAAAATTTGGCACAACATCGTGGGCCTAGGGGCCTGTTCTGTGCTGTACTTTTCTACGTTCTATGATTTGTGGTAATTCAGGAATTCATTTGGCCAGTTTACGAATGCAGATACAATCATAGCATAAGACAGCGCAAAGGATATCGCCTGTATGACGTCGCACCCATAATTAGTCATAAACAGTGAGCTATGAAGACAAATCCGGTCATACGTATCATCCAACAGCTTACAAAAGTCCAGCAAACAAGTAAAATGAATCACATTATTGCATTAGGGAGCTTGCTGTTCACAAACTGGTTGCTACATTTCTTAAATAACAGCAGAGACTGCACTTTGAAAAGTGCTTCAATGGCTAGAAAGCACTTTACAACATCTGGGTTCAACCTTGAACTGCAGCAAAAGATTATTCCCAGTAATTCTGTCCCAGATAAGCAGAAAAGTCCTATTTTTTTTTCCCAATCACCTTGTATGATCCTATTCCAATTTCAAGAACAGCAGGGCTAAGATTTGTCTGATAAAGCAACTGAGCACTTACAGCAAGATTGACAAGGGCACCATTAAATAAACAAAACAGCCACCAAGACCAAGAGGATCTCAGGACTGATCACTACCAAGGCCTGAAGTCTTGGTGTTTCCAATATAAAATGATGAGGCGTGAAAATGTACAGATCAGCCAAAGTCCCAGCCTCTTGACACCATACAGCAATCACTGTTGAATATATCCCTGGAAATTTGGAGAGTATTAGGTTGTCAGGGACTAACCTGTTCGTACCCTGACAGGCTCAGACAGGAACATAAAAAAGGCTATAGAGGCATTGGGGAAAATTTTCTAGGAACGATACAGTACAGAGAGATTATAACCATTAGCAAAGGCTGAACAGGCACAAGCACCTTCCTGCTCAAAAGGAAAGGTAGCCTAATCAATGTTATTAGAATGTTGAAAGGGTAGCTTTGGTAAGTCAGAGATAGAGATGATTCCACTGTTGGTAAAGACCAGAATCAAAGAGATCATAAATATATGATAATTTCCAATAAATCCAAATCAGGAGAAACATTTATTTGCCCAAAAGAAATCAGAATGTGGAACACACTACCACAAAGGAGGTTGAGGCAAGGAGCATAGAACATTTAAAGGGAAGCTTAGGGGAAGGAACAAGTTGAAGGAACACACTGATAGAATATCATAAAAGCAGGCAGGAGGAGCATAAACACAGCTATCAGGCAACAAGGACTCTTACTGTCCTCCTCATTTAACATCATTCTGTTTAACAATTGCCAAGTGTACCAAACATCAAGTCAAATTAGCAGAGAGCGCAAAAATAAGTGAATGAAAACAAATAATAAAAATAATGATGCATTTTAAACATAAAATGTTTTGGTTCGTATGTTGTTAATTGACCTGAAAAGCTTTGTTGCTGCAGTTATGTTGAACTTTCTGCATCTGTGCTACAGGCCTCTTAACACTCCAGCCATCTGGTACTCAGTACGAAGTGAATAGGAAATGGTTTGGCATTTTGGAATTCAAAGATAGCAAATGGACTCAAATACAAGCTTCAAGAGAATAAACAGGTTCCACTGCAGATGGTGGAATATGGCAGTCATTAGTCTCAAGGCAGCCACATCTTCCAGCTGATACTTTGAAAAACACTTCCACATACATGCTCAAGTCACTTTCCTTTTCTGATTTCAAAACTACTCCGTTCAAGTCATACATTCATCAGTCTGCCCTGCAGCAAGCAACTGGCTCACTCATTGCATAGTCATGATTCAGCTCAGGTACCAGTTACATTGCCCAAGAAGGTTCACTCCCTGATCGGGACTGTGCAAGCTTGATAGAGATATGACTGCCCCCACGAGAGGAAGAAGTCAAGATTCTCAGTCTGCATTGCCATTCTGTGATCAATGCTGCAGAGTGTCAGGGAGTGCAGAAGGGGAACAGAAGAAAATACCATCAACTTGTTATATCTCCCCATAGAGCTTAATACACATCCGACACTCAATCTCTCATCTTCTACCTTCCCTTATATGTAAGGACCAACATCATTGGGAGCTTCACAGAACCTCCATCCCACACAGGAATCAACCTTTCCATGACCCAAAAAGTGTGATCTGTTGACAGACTACAGACTGCCAGAGGCCAGGGAACCACCCTCTGTCTCCTATCACTAGGCTGATTTATAGTCCAATCTGTCAAACTGCCCTGGGCCTTTTCTTAAAACTCCTCTCCATCTCTCCCTCATCTTATAAAAATACACCTTAAACCTTGCCTCTTTGGCCAAGCTAAGACAACACCTTCTCTAATATCTCCTTCTTTGACTTTGTGTCATTCTATCATTCGGCTCCTGAGAAAGGTCTCGGGGCATTTTATTACAGAAAATATTCTATAAAGCAGCAACTTGTATTTATGTAGCACTTTTAACATGTAACATGCATCACTGTGTTTCACATGACTGTTACCAAAAAATAAATTGATGTCAAGCCAAATCAGGAGATATTAGGGCAGAGGTCCAACAGCATGGTCAAAGTTGTAGGCTTTCACCACTGGCTTGAAGACGGGTAAAGTAGGAACAGTTGAGGGGAGACATTGCAGATCTTAGAATTGAGACAACAGAGGGCATATTCACTAATAAAATCATGGATGCTCAAGTGTTCAGACAAGATGGACAGATCTTGGGGCGAGAGGAGATCACAGCTTTAGGAAGCAAGAGGCCATGAAGTAATTTAAAATCAAAGGATGAGAGTTTTAAAATAGTCAATTCTTAACTAAAGTTGACAGCGTTGTGCTGGAACAGCACAACAGGTCAGGCAGCATCTGACGAGCAAGAGGGGTGGAGGGCTTATGCCTGAAACGTCAATTCTCCTGCTCCTCAGATGCTGCCTGACCTGCTGTGCTTTTCCAGCGTCACACTCTTGACTCTGATCTCCAGCATCTGCAGTGGTCACTTTTGCCTATTTCTTAACTAAAGCCAACAGATCAGTGAGCACATGAGTGCCAGGGAAACAGGAGTGTAAGTTAGCTCATGGGTAGCAGAGCTCTGGATGACGTCAATTTTAGTTAAGTGATTTTCAGTTAAGTTTTCTACAGGACTCAGTGCCACTGCAATAAGGACAGATGCACACACAGAACAGTAAATCTCTGTAAGGTCAGTGTAGGAGGATAACCAAACAATGTCAATCTGTTCCAAAATGTTCTTCCAATGGTTTACACAGTGAAGAACCAATCTAAATAGGTCAAGCCGATATCTCAACAAAGGGCTCGTGCAAAGCAGGGCGAGCTTAATAGATAACAATATCCCTGTCTGGGATAAGGGAAATAACTGGGGTAGTATTCTCATTCTCAATTGTTATCCAGTGAACTCTGACAGTAGTGTGCTTGTTGGCAGAGGAGTCAGGATCAGGTTTGGCTGCAAAGGGCTCAAATCCCTTGGTAACACTTGTGGCCAATTTTGGAAGATGCTTGGGGAACCTACAGCAGCTAACAGCCAAATCTTCAAGGGATGAAGGGGTCAGGGAGACAGCTGGGGGAAAAAAAAACTTCCAGTTGAATTATTAAACTGACTTACCACTTTGTTGAAATGGTACTTGCAGTAACCACAGTATTTCACGTTATCGATTTCTGAGCCCTGTTCTTCACACAAGAGGCCAGCCATCTGAGCGCTGAGGAAAACACAATAGACATCAGTTATAGGACCAGTATCCAGAACCACCAAACCAATGAACATCCCAGGGCCAGCTGGCTTCATTGCAGCTCCCTGGCCAACATTAGGGCAGTACTGGTTGCTGAGGAACACTCCTCAAAAATGAATTTGTCATGTGGCCTCGCAAGTGAGTGACCCCATTTTTAAGTCACCCTTTTCTGCCTATATGTCCCAAGGATGTCTTAAGATGGTGAAAAGAAATGGAGGAGAATCAGGGCAGGTGCCGGGAGGCAAAGTGAAAGGTGGAGGTTTGGACAATGAAGTAGAAATGGGAAGGAATTCAAATAACAGGATGAATTCTTCGGAGATGGAGGGAAAGAAGCGGCTGATGTGGAGAGAAATCCTAACTCAGAAGAGCAGCGAGCCAAACCAAATCACCAGCTGTAGTAAGACATCTGAAAGCCCAAGGGGACAGTACATTAGGTCACAGAGCAGTAAATGGATCAATCAGTAAATCTAGACAGTAAGATATTGCTTTGCCAATAATGTTCAGTTACCTGTCAGGCTTTGCTCCAAACACAAGTACCTTGGGGATATATTTCTACCATGAAGACACTATATAAATGCATGTTGTTGTTGAATCTGGTATCATCGTCAAGTAGGTGACGACAAGTTTATGAACTCTTACTGAAATGTACACATTAACACTTTGAATGCTAACACCTTAAAAGGAAAGAGATTCTTCCTGAGGTTCCAATTCAAGGTCCAACAGAAATTCACAGCAATGATGCTCAAGAGAAATTGATCAGGCAATCTGATTATGAACCAAAACTTCCCACAACAGGGTGATACTGCACTCACTTACTCACTCTTCATGGAGTGGATCAAGGTTCAATGGTTCAATGTGAGCACCTGGGATCTTGGTGCGGTAAGACGAGTGAATTTAGTGTTGGAGAACACAACATGTTCCAGCGTGCCCATGTCAGATAAGGAGTTAAATTCCCCAATACTGTACCTCAGCACTGAACTCAGTGCAGCATTCCCAAATGTTATAATTTCCTGCACTGGTCAAGCGACTGACATCATTAATTCATTGCTGAATCAAGCACAGTTCTGTGCTGTGAGCCAAGGAAGGAAGAGAGTCAAAACTATTCCAAATTCATTTCATTTTTAAAATTCTGGCATGGGATTTGGGTGCTGCTGACAACCCCAACATCTGCTGTCAATCACTAATCGCCCCTGAACGGAATGGCTTACTAGGCTATTTAAAGCATAGTTAAGAGTCAATCACACTTCTGGAGGGTCTGGAGTCACACACAGGCAAGAGCAGCCAAAGTCAGCAGATTTCGTTCCCCTAAGAACCAGACTTCTCATAATAATCAAAAGTCACATGCTCACCATTAGACTTAAAATTCTATTATTGAATTCAAATTTCAGAGTCATAGAGTCACACAGCACAGAAACCGATGATTTGGTCCAACCTGTCCATGCTGAACATAATCCCAAACTAAACTAGTCCCACCTGCCTGCCTCTGGCCCAAATCCCTTCAAACCTTTCCTATTCATGTATTTATTAAAATGTCTTTTAAAACATTGTAATTGTACCCATCTGCCACGTCTCTAGAATATTAGCCGGCGCCTCTCAATGACTAGTCAAGAGTGTGATGCTGGAAAAGCACAGCAGGTCAGGCAGCATCCGAGAAGCAGGAGAATTGACATTTCGGGCAAAAGACTCACTTTTGCCTCTCAATGACTAGCCCAGTGACATGTCCAATATGCCAACCCCTCTCCTAGATCCCTAAAGATCCCATTTATCTTGTATGTTGCTCAATTCAAATCTAGAGCACGGATATTAATTGCGGGAGCTGTGATAAGTTCCTTTTGTGTGAGGGAGCATGGGCGAGTTACAAGCCTGTATGGTAAGGCCTGGTTAGATTATAACTTTAGAGCCACAATTCACAGTCAGGCCTTGCTACCTCTCATAACAGACTCCAACGTTGTGCTTTCCTGAGCAGTGAGAGATGGAATTTGGAAGAACGAAATAGAGAGGTAGACAGGACTAGGCAAGGACTTCAGGACCTTGGGGCAAGTTCACTGAAGGCATAGCTCCAATGGTGGAGCAATTAACGACATGAATGTGCAAGAGGTCAGAATTAGAGAAGCAGAGAGATTTGGGTCTACAACCTAAATGGACAAGGACAAAAGATACATGGGACAATCATCACCAATACATTGCCCTCCAAGTCAGACAGCATTCTAACTTAGTACTGTATTAATGTTTCTTCATGTTGCTGGGCCAAATTCCTGGATCTTACTTCCCCCTACCTCTGTCAGCTCAATGGGTGTCACCACACCATATGGACTGCAGTGATTCAAGAAGGCAGCTCATCACCAGCCTCTCTACAGTGTTTAGGGATGGACGATATAAGTTAGCCCAGTCAGCAATGCCCACATCCATGATTGATTAACAAAGAAATGTTCGCTTTTACGCTTCATGTGAACCTTCTCCAAGTTGTTTTTTTTATTTCACCGTATCAGTATAAGCTTCTCTTTCTCTCTGCCTCATTATGTTCCACTGACCCATGGGAATCTGGGTTTAATTTACATATTATAGAAAAGGTTGCTTGGGTTACATTGTCCAAAATCAGAGCTGTACAGAGATTCTGGAGGGTTTACCAGCTGAAGATTACAAAGATTTGAAATGGTGAAGGAGGAAGGATTTAGCCCTGGACAAATTTGAAAACAATGAAAGATTTCTAAAATTAAGTAGATGATAACCCAATGGTTTGTGAGCCCAGGCCAGGGATGAGGAAGTAAGGGAAAGTCTAATCAGGTCACAAATGGTTTTAAAAATATTTAATCAAGTCCTTCAACAGCCATAGCTTCCACATTCTCCCCTCACCCATTGTCACTGATAAAACCAGCAGTTCAAATTGCATAGCCTGGCCCAGATTATTTTATCAGAGCACAACCTGAACACATAAAAGGGACCCTATTTCCCAGACCTGATGGGCCGAAGGGCCTTTTACGGTGCTGTCGATCTCTATGACATGTCTTTGCCCCAGCTGCTGTCAGACCATGAATGGTGCGGGCACAGTGACCACCCTACTCCAGCTCTGATCCCCACCACCCAGTTTGTGACAGACAAGGTGCAGTGGTTAAATCAGAGACCCACTTGCCCAAGAGAAAACAACAATGCCTACCTCTCTGTGCCACTGAGCTGCCGAGAATTCAGCAATTTCAAATATTATTGAGCTAAGAATCAGACCATTCAGCCCAACAAGTCTTTACTAGTGTTTATACTCCACGTGAGTCTCCTCTCATTCTATACACCTCTTTTCACTGGCCTAGCTACTGATGCCCACAAACCTAAAATGATTTTGAAAAAAAAGGCTCTTTTTCACATTTCATTTTACTCAAACGGCTATCTCATTTCTTTCTCTCTCTCTCATCTAAATAATCTAAACACTTTGCTTCAACCACTTCCTGTGGTGGCACAATCTGACCATTGTGATTAAAGACATTTCTCTTTCAACATCTATTTAATTGATTATTCAGTATCTTGTACTTATGGATCCTTTTTAGGTCTTGATTCCCCAAGAAGGTGGATCCATTCCCTACACATGATTAGATGAGAGGATCAAAGGCATGGTAAATACATTCCCAAATAAAACTGAGCTGGATAGGAAGGTGTATTATGCAAACAGTATAAGGACCTTGCAGCTGGTTGTGGATAGGTTGAATAAGTGGGCAGATAATCTGGATAAAGTGTGAAGTTGTTTGGCAGGAAGAATAAAAAGCAGAATATCACTTAAAAGGAGAAGGAGGACAGAATTCTGAGATGCAGTGGGACTTTGGTGTTCAACTGCATGAGTCACTAAAGGTTACTATGCAGCTACAGGATGTAATGCAATGCCATCCTTTATTACAAGAGAATTAAACATCAAAAAAAAGGGCTTTTTTGCTTCAGTTATACTGGCAAGACCACATCTCAAATACAGTGTGCAGTTTTGGTCTCCTTATTCAAAGAAAGATGTAAATACATTGGAGGGGGATTCAGATGAGATTTTCTGGATTGCTGTCTGGGTGGAGTCTCTTGAGGAATGGTTGAACTGGCTGAGCCTGTTTCTACTGGCGTTTTCAACAGCAAGGAGGTGACATGATTAAAGCATACAAGATCCTGAACAAGTCTTGACAAGGTGCATGTGGTTAGGGTCAGGGTCAACATTCACCAGAGTCCAGAGCTAGGGGTCACGGTTTTAAAATTACGGGTTGCCTTTTTAGGACCTTGATGAGAATTATTCTCAGAGTTATGTGACTTTGGAGCACTCTGCCTCAGGAGGCAGCCAAGGTGGTATAATTGAATATTTTAAAGATGTAAGTGGACAGATTCTTGCTAGACCACGGAATCGAATATTATTGGTGGACAGAGAGCCTTTTAATCAAGAATGGATCCAAGGGTTAGGGACAAAAGGCAGAAGAATGGAATTGAGGGTTATCAGATCAGCTACGACCTCACTGAATGCTAGAGCAGACTTGATGGGCTGAATAGCCTCTTATGGTCCTGTGGTTAGATGGGAATGTGGAATTCAAACCTTCCACAATCTTATGGAAGGGGTCTCGAGGGGCCGATCAGTCTACCATTGCTTCTAATTTGTAATGTGTGCGTGTGAGAGAGAGCGGGAGAGAGAGTGAGAAAGACAGAAAGAGCGACAGAAAGAGTGCGAGAACGAGAGAAAGAAAGAAAGAACGCATGAGAGAGAAAGGGAGGGACAGCACGCATGAGAGAGAGCACACCTGCTAAAGAGAAAGAGTGAGAGAGCCCGCAGAAGAGATAAGCAGCGTGCAGAAGACAGCGTGAGAGAGTGTGACAACGCGCGAAAGAGTGAGAGAGCGCGCGAGAGTATGCATACAAAAGAGAGGGAACGCATGTAAGGGAGAGAGAGCATGGGAGCGTGCCAAAGAAAGAGAGCACAACAGCACACCAAAGGGAGGGAACATACGTAAGGATGAGCGCGTGAGAGCATGTGTTAAAGCGCGCCAAAGAGAGGGAGCGGAGAGTGTGCCAAAGAGAGGGAGCGGAGAGTGTGCCAAAGAGAAGGAGCACACGATAGCATGTGAAAGGGAGAGCGCGCATGAAATCACGCATAAAGGAGAAAGGGCATGAGAGCGTGCGTAAGAAAGAGCGCGCAGGAGAGCGCGCGCCAAAGTGAGAGAGTGCGCAAGAGGGAGGATACGTGCGAGAGTGAGGGAGAGAAACTGCAGGTGTTTGCAATGAAGATAGACAGATCCCGGTGAAGTTTCAAAAACATCCTCACCAAGTGACGTGAAAGGCCTGTCGACAGCCATGCCGGTTACAGGTCATACAGGCTCCAGTGGCTGCCTTGCTCTCCCGACCTTGTTCTTCACAGAGGTAACAGGTCTAGAAGAGAATTAAATGGGTCAATAAACAAGCAATCCTCTATCTTATCATCAAACATGAGTTGCATTTCCACTCATGCTATTGGTCTGCGACGAGTAGGTTCAGTCACATCAGACATTCTTGTTCAAAACAATTGGCAAAACTGCCCCCTGACAACAGCTACTACGTAAAACTGTCCTTAATTACCTCATTCCATCAGCATGTGATGGTGTGGTAATATCACTGTAGTAGTAATCCAGAACCCCACATCATAATTCAAAAACCACCACTGCACAATTTGAATTCAATAAAATGCCTGGAACTAAAAACTAATTGTCTGGTAGCGACCTTGCAACCATTGTCGATTGACATCAAAACCCTGCTGATTCAGTGATGTACTTTCGAGAAGACAATCTGCTGTCCTTACCCAGGTCTGGCCTATATGTGCCTCCGGACATGCGGGTGACTCTTAACTGCCCTCTGGGCAAGTTAGGGTTGGGCAATAAACGTTGGCCTCACTAGCAACACTCACATCACATGCATTCATACTTTTAAAAAAATCAATGTGAGGGTTAGGAGTGTGAGAAAGAGTTGCAATTGCGCACTTCAAAAAACATTGAGTTGAAACATTTTGAGATGCTTGGAGGGTGTGAGAGGTGCTAAGGAAATGTAAAGTTTCTTTGTCTTGTTAGTTTGGTGGGGAGTGCTGTTCTGATGTTGGGCCTGAGTGACAGTACTGCCAACCCTCCATGAACTTTAACCCTGCAAAGTTAATGCAAACTGCTTCCTGTGTGACCCGATTCAGTACTTACACACTCCATGACCACCAAGTTGAAGCTTCTCCCTCACTGAACTGCCTCAGAATTCTGACTTTTTCTCCTCCCCAACCCATTCTCTCATTGCTTCGCTCCCAAGGGCTTGCGTTCCAGTTCAATCCATGCAAGTCCCAATGGTTCTGAACTATCAGAGCTTGTACAATCCACATGCTATTTTATTAAATGACCTTCAAAGTTGCTCCTGCCTTGCTACTATTCTTCCAGGACCACATTCAGAGTGAGGGCTCAGGAGAGCGAAGCAGTGAAAGGGTGCAACTCTGAAGTTGGGAACTGGGCAAGATGCCACAATTTGGAGAGCTGAGGAACAGGGAGCATCTGCAGTGACCAGGAAGATCAATAAGCAAGAGGTTAATGAAGTAGGATTACCTTGTCAGGAGATACCTGTAAGGTAGGTAGCAGGTTAAATCATTTTTCATTATTTTTGAAGTGATTTCATGGAGGCTGAGTGGTGACCTTATAGAGGTTTACAAAAGTAGGAGGGGCATGGATAGGGTAAATGGGCAAAGTCTTTTCCCTGGGGTCGGGGAGTCTAGAACTAGAGGGCATAGGTTTAGGGTGAGAGGGGAAAGATATAAAAGAGACCTAAGGGGCAATTTTTTCACACAGAGGGTGGTACGTGTATAGAATGAGCTGCCAGAGGAAGTGGTGGAGGCTAGTACAATTGCAACATTTAAGAGGCATTTGGATGGATATATGAATAGGAAGGGTTTGGAGGGATATGGGTCGAGTGCTGGCAGGTGGGACTAGATTGAGGTGGGATATCTGGTCGGCATGGACGTGTTGGACCGAAGGGTCTGTTTCCATGCTGTACATCTCTATGACTCTATCAATGTGGAAATTTAACAATGCAAAATATTTCAAATTGGAAGGTTTAAAATTTAAATTTCTTTTGTTTTCGATTAATGAGTATCCTACAGAACTGACTACAATTTGAACTTTGGTTCTTCTCAGAATTGGTCTTTCATTTAAAACTGTGGAGCTTGGGAGTGCAGCTCCATTTTCAAGTAAGGACATACCGTACTGAGGAGTTAACGTCACAGTTGATTCAACTCTTGCCCTGGGAAGCCTTCAAAGCATTTCTTTCCCCAGCTCTCAAACCACTGCCCTCATCTTCAACTCATCAAAATTCATCCTTGCACCAAAATAAAACTGAAGTGATCAGTAAAAGATGTTCTAAAATGTACACAAGCTAATTCCCAGTGACACAACTGATTGCTAACAAATATCTTTGGAAGGCGTGCACCCATTAACTTAAATATTGAAAATGGCGAAGTCTGAGTACAGTCTCCACGAGGTCTCTTTGACTGTATGAACAGTGCTACCAGTGGCTAGCTCATAATTAACAGTGGCTTACAAGACATTTGGGTGGGTGGGTGGGTGGGGGTGACATTCCTATGTAGCTGGCCATACAGTTGCATACAGAACACTAGGAACACACATACAATAACTGAACATTGAACCAGTCAAGCATACTCTGTCTTTCAAGTTAGATCTTGGCTAATCATCTACTTGGGTGTGGGTAAAGTGGCATTATCTCATTAGATTTATGCAGGCTAATTATGCCAATTTCTGTCGCAAATGTGCTCAATGACCTGAGCTTTCAGCCATTTGGAGAATAGAATTCAAAGCATTTCAGGACTGACTGAACAGCAGCTTGCATTTATATAGCATCTTCAACACAGTGTAACATCCCCAGACTCATCACAGAGCACTAACACAATATGACATCAAGCCAGGTAAGGTGGCATTAGAACTGGTGCCCAAAAAGCTCAAAGAGGTAGGTTTTAAAGAAGGAAAGGTTTATGGAGGGAATTTCAGAGTTGCTCATCACCATCCAATGCCTTGCACCAAAAATGTACATCAGGAAGGATAGGATCAGATCTGGTGACACAGAGCAGATTCCACTGAAAGGGAGGAGCAGAGATTTAAAGTGTTTGGAAATAGAAGTGTAGTCAAGGTGAAGAGACACTTTTTTTAAAAAACACAAAGTTATTTTGACCTGAAATGCAGTGCATGGAAGAGAGTATACTCAGCGTTAATTTTCAAAAGGCAATCAAATAAATATTTGAAAAGGAAACACTTGCAGGATAATGCAGCAATAGCAAGGATTAATTTGATAGCTCTCTCAAAGACGATGATGGGCTGAATAGCCTACTACTGATCACTACCAAGACTTACACAAACAGTGACTACACAAACAAAATTACAGAAGTTAAACTGATATTAAACAAACCATATTCTGAGAGTGAATATACTCAAGTTGAGAGGAAAGAAAATCTGACTAGTATCTAGAGGGTTTACGCCAGGGAAACAAAACGGATCAAAAAGGGTTAAATGTGATTAAAATTTTAAACCCCACTGTTTGTTATCAATAGGTCAGGACTGTTATTTGCAGATATACAGCAGATGGAAATAATTTAAGGGTTACGGAAATAGCATCTCCCTCACACAACACTGCACAGCCCCTTTGGCTTTGTGTAACAGGAGAGTGTGGAGCTATTACCTTGTTGAAGCGTTCGTGGGGAACATACTGCAGCACAATAGGTTCCATACTGATAACGTTAGCAAACTGCACCTCTGGGACGTAAAGAGCACAGACTACGTGGGCCCAACCTACAGACAGGAGACAGATAAAACAAAACAGCATAAAGACACTTATTACACTTCTTTTACATTGAAGGAGAAATTTGCATTTCACATGTGCCTGTTACAGCCTCAGGACTTCCCAAAGCTCTTCACAACCACATTTTATTTTCCACATGTGGTCACTGTTGTAATGTCAGGAATGCAGCAGCAAGATTGTGCACAGCAAGCTGCCACAAAGCAGCAATGCAACAAATGACGAGAGAATCTCATGATTGTAGTTGATTTGGTGTGGGGCAAGGTGGTGGGGGGGGGGAAAAGAGATTTGGAATCTTGGGGAGAACTCCCCAGCTCTTCTTCAAAATATTGCAACAGGTTTATCCCTGTTCACCTGAAAAGCAGGTAAGATCCACATTTCAGCCAAAAGCACCTCAGACACTGCAGTCTTGACATTCAGTGCCAACTTAGTTTATGAGCAGAACTTCAAGCAGATAATGGAGGGAACTGGGGATAGTATCTCGCCTGCCAAGGGTGGCTTGCAGGTGATGCTATTCCCTTGCATTGGCTGCCCCTTGTCATACAAAATCAAACTGGTTGTGGGTTTGCCAGGTGCTATGCAAGGATCTTTTGTGAATTCCTCCTGGCATCTTGTAGATAGTCGCACCACTGTGTTCTGAGCATCCATGGTTGAGTGACTGAATGAATGTCTGGAATGTGGTGCCTACCTGCTTTGTCCTGGATGGTGTCAGCTTTCTTGAGTATTGCTGAAGCTGCAACCATCCAGGCAAATGGAGAGTACATGATTACCCTCCTGACTTCTATCTTGTAGATGGTGGACCGACTTTGGTTACCTGCTGCAGGATTCTTAGCCTCTGATCTGCTTTTGTAGCCACAATATTAATACGACTGGTCCAGCTAAATTTCAAGTCAACAATAATCCCCAGGATGTTGACAGTGGGAGATTCAATGATATAACACTATTGAATGTCAGGTGGTGGTGGTTAGATTGACTCTTACTGGAGATGGTCAGTGCCTGGCCCTTGAGTGGTGCAATTTTTTAAAAGAGATGTGAGGGGCGATCTCTTTTACACAATGAGTGGTTCATGTGTGGAATGAACTTGTGGAGGAATCGGTGACTGCGGGTACAGTTACAACGCTTAAAAAATGTTTGGATAAGTACATGAATAAGAAACATTAGAGGGATAAGGGCCAAGTGCTGGCAGGTGGGACTAGATTAGTTTGGGATTATGGTTGGCATGGACTGGTTGGACCAAAGGGTCAGTTTTCATGCTGTATGACTACGGGTCCATCCAGTGCCTCCTTTCAAAAAAGCCTTGTGAATTAAGTGCCTCAAACAGCCTAGCTCTAATTTTAAGATTATGCCTGGGTCTGAGGAACATCTGACTCAATTATCTGTCGAATCATCCGAAATAACTCAATTACATCATCTCTCAATCTTCTATCGTTGAGGGAAGACAAGTCTGATACATCTCTATGTCTACAAAATGTCAAAAACGTTGGCAAGGTTTTATTATCGCTCTCAGTAGAACCTAGTGGCCATTTCAAAGGACACACAAGAATCATTGAGATGTACAGCACGGAAACACACTCTTCGGTCCAACTCATCCATGCAGACCAGTCATTCCAACCCAATCTAGTCCCGCCTGCCACACCTAACCCATATCCCTCCAAACCCTTCCTATTCATATACCCATCCAGATGCTTTTTAAATGTTGAAATTGTACTGGCCTTTACCACTTCCTCTGGCAGCTCATTCCACACACACACACCACTCTCTGTATGAAAAAGCTGCCCCTTAGGTCTCTTTTATATCTTTCCCCTCTCACCCTAAACCTATGCCTTCTAGTTCTGGTCTCCCCCACCTCAGGTAAAAGACCTTATCTATTTATCCTATCCATGCTCCGCATGATTTTATAAACCTCTATAAAGGTCACCCCTCAGCCTCTGATGCTCCAGGAAAAACAGCCCTGGCCTATTCAACAACCAGCAATGCTGTGGATCTAGAATCACACAGAGAATAGATGCTCATTAGTCACTGGTTAGCAACTGTGTGCTGCTTGGCTGCACTTGCACGTATGAGGTGGCTTATAATTACCTCAAAAGGCCCAGAACATCTGAGGGCCCAGGCCACAGGTAAGTGAGACCGCAAGGGCAGAGAGGTGTCTCTTAGTGGGCCATGCCATTTCCCATGCTTGGTCCCTCAATAACGCACCAAGTTACAAGGCCTTTCACAGTATTACGTTCATCATTTTGCTCATCCTCTTATTTCCCCCTCTTTCTCTTGCCTTTTCTCCCTCCCTTCTCCTAGCCTTGGATCAACAGGCCTCCTGTCAGTGGAGAAAGTGGCCCAAGCATTTTGGTAGAGAGTGTTGGTGAGGCAACCTGGCTTATAGGAAGGATGTCTTCCTGCCCAGTCCTCACACAACCAGCTCCCAAATCCAACCATATCTCAATGAGGAGCTGCCGACCGAGGCCAGACACTTTTTCAGGGAAAAGGATATGTAGTGGTTGAGCTAATCTTTCTACTTGAAAATTGGAACCTGGTCAGGCACACCTCCTAATAACATTCTGACAGTAGGAAAAAGGCAGGAGTTAGCACTGTATCTCAGCTCAATCAAATCCCACAGCCATGAAAACAAAATACAGTTACAAATGCATTATAGGGAAAAAAGAGTTAACTAGACAATTCGCCCATCCCCAGCTCCAATTGTACTGCAGGAGAGAGGGGAATGATGGATACAAGTTACAATGTGATTGGGGTTAATCATTCTCTTAACATGGTGTGGAAGAGAAGAGTGCAAGGTAAGAGAGACTATGAGCAAGGGAGTGGGAGTGGAGGAAACATAGAAAGAAAGGGATGCAAGAGTGAGAGAGAGAGAGACAGAGGTGAGAGTAAGGGTGAGAGAAAGAGTGCGAAAGAGAGCGCGAGAGAAAGAGACAAGTGCGGGAGAGAGACGAGACAGTGAGATCGAGAGCACAATCACAATAATCAAAAATGCAATTAATTCATGAAAGGTTTTACTCTGCATCTCAGCAACTTCTGATATCATTTTACCAACATGTATATTCTACATTTTCATTCTGAAATTGCAATTAAATGTGCAATTGTCACAAATGCCACTTACCTCCATTATCAGTCCTCTTGAGGGCACCATCTTTATGGGGACAGAGTTCACAGCGCTGGAAACAAAGAACATGGTTCAATTCAGTGTCACTTCCACCTGCTTTGGTGCAGCCAGAAATCTAGGGAAGGTGACTACATTTTTTGCTCAGTTTAAACCTACTGGCCAGGACAGGGGCCAATTAAAAATATCACTGACTGTACCACAGCAAACGCAAAATTGGATACTTGCGGAAATAATCAATTCTTAACAAGTGATGGGAAGAGAAAAACTGATTGAGTTTTCTTTTTCAAAAGTTGTTAAGATTTCCAACTCCAAAACTGCAGCTTCAGGTTCAAGTGGTTAACTTCATTGGTATTTCTAAGATTTTGTCTTAATGGAAATCTCCTGCTCTCAGTAACAACAGCTTATAGTTAGCATAGTTAAAACATTTCAAGGAGGGTGGGCAGACACAGAGCAAAACAAAGAAACACTAGGACAGGTGAACTCTTAAACAGAGTTCCTTTCCACCTATTTAAGGTAATGTAAAAGGTACCCACAGCCCTATTCCAAACCTAGCCAATAATTATTCTTCAAACAACAGCACAGAAACACTAAACAGAAAACCGAAAGAACTGCGGATGTTGGAAATCTGAAACAAAAACAAATTGCTGGAAAACCTCAGTAGGTCTGGCATCTGTGAATAAAAATCAGAGTTAGTGCTCCGGATCCAATGCTGAAGAAGTTTTCCAGAAATTTCTGTTTTTATTTTTGTTACTGAAACATTAACTAGTCATTTATTAAATTGCAGCTTATGGAATCTCAATCTGTGTATTGTTTAGAAAATATCTCGGCACAATCTGTTCAAAGCTGTCATTACACACATCTGGAACAGGCGAGATGTGAACTCAGGTCTCCTGGTCTACAGGTAGGGACACTATGACTGTGCCATGAGACAGCTCTACGATGTCTACATTACCGAAGTGAAGACATTTCATATGCAGTTGATTTGATGAAAATGCTGGCAAACTGAAAGCTATTGAACTGGTTCTGACCTCTGCCAGAACAGGCTGCAGTGGGGCCAATGGACAAAGTCAGAGTGAAGCTCACCTGTGATGCCACCAATGGCCAAATAGCTCAATAGTACCAACTGTCACTTCCTATGTGCGAACAATCATACTTGGCCAGTTGGGCTGCTGAACCAGAGTTCGCAAGAGATAGTGCTGCGAGAGAATGCAGGGTTGCAAAAAAACAAAACCCTGAGAAATCAAAATCATAAATAAAATAACAAATATACATGCCCAAAAATGGTCATCTCCCAATGTCAGCAGATATCCCTTTTGCACAGTCGACAACCTCTACTGAGAGTGTGACTGGTTTTGTCAGTCATGATTATTGGCAAAAATCCTTCCAGTTCAGAAATACACACCTTACTGTAAAAACACTTTGGGAAGTTGTGAATGGTTAATGTTTAGCACTGCATTTGAGACTTCAGAGTCAACTGTGAATGCTACACTACTAAACAAAGTGAGCTTAAGCAGCTAGATATCTCTCAGCTCATAGATGACCCTTGGTCTATGTGCATATGGGGATATTGGAACTTAGTTCTGATGTACCTATTGCAGGCAAGTTCCCGTTACTTGTGCCTCAACTTGCTCCAAACCCCACTCGTCCAACAGCTTCACCAACTCCCATCACTTTCTGGGTTCTCCAACATCTCACATTTCAAGCTCTCAACCTCTGAGACAGTACCCTTCATGGCATCGCTGTATCCTGTCTCTACAAAGTTCTTTCAGCCACATTATGCTCCTACTTTGCACCTTATTCATTATTAACTAATTGGAGTTCCTCAGCTTGGTGTTCTAGGCCAAACCATCTTCAGCTGCTTCACATGTGACCTTCCTTCCATCACAAGATCAGAAGTAGAATGCTTGTGAATGATTGTACAAATATGGTTAAATGGAATTGAGATTCATGTCAACCACATTCGAACAGAATTGCACAGCAGCTTCAAGAGGGTGAATGGCCTTCCACCATTCTATGTTTGATTTTGGTTAATTTCACTTCACAAGATTTGCTGGGTAGGGTAGGACACAGGTTGTTTCACCTGTGGGAGCACCTAGGACCAGAGGGCATAACCTCAGAATAAAAACATTTAAGATGGAATTGAAGAGGAATTTCTTCTCTCAGAGGGTTCTGAATCTATGGAAGTCTTTACCAGAGAGGACTGTTGGGGTTGGGTCAGGAAGTATATTCAAGGTTGAGATAGACAGATTTTTGATCAGTAAGGAATCAAGGGTTACAGGGAAAAGGCAGGAAAGTGGAGTTGAGGACTATTAGATCAGCTGTGACTTCATTGAATGATGGAACAGACTCGATGGGCTGAATGGTCTACTTCTCCTCTATGTCTTATACAGTCTGCTTTACATTTTACTATGATGCATAATTAAAAATAACAGTTAAAACTCCATAGTGGTTCAATGGAAAATACTATCATAGTGTGGTACCTAGGAAGCCAGACCTAGGCTGATCTAAATGGTTTGATTTCAGGCAGGACCCAAGAGGGAGCATTATTTTCCATTTGGAAAAGGAGAGTGGAGGGACTGCTAGCGGTATCCCAATGAGGAAGCCCCCAGGTACGTTCGTCTCTCAAACAGGCGAAGGTAGGATTTGTGTAAAAGTGGCATGGTCTAAAAGTCAAATGGCTTCTTAATGTAGGGAGGGTGACTTGGATGAAGTGATAGATAGACATCTGTATCCGACAAGTCACTGCCATTAAACCAGGACGGGAAATGTTGACACTAATCTCTGTTTATAATATTCTGAAAATTGTGACAGTCCCAGCTAATGGAATCCCTCTGACATTTCAATTCATGCAAATATTACATATATTATTAATCAACATTAAAATGTTGGACCGATTTGAATTTTCAGTCAGCCCTCTCCAATAGAAAATCCCTTGGATGAAATTATTTTTGACTTCAGAGACTCTTGAGATCTCCAGAGGGTGAAAAAATAAAGTGCATGTTTCAGGGTCTTACAAAGATTCTCAGGATCAATGAAGTTGTGCTAAAAAGGACATCTCCAACTGCCTGATCAAAGTGCCAACTAGCAGAACATTTAAGCAATGATTATATCAAATGACCTGCTGCTTCAGTGTCTCAGTAAGATTACCCTGTCATTAGGGAGTGTAACAATGCAAAAAAAAGCAAGTACTTTTTTGTTTGGAAGATGGAATTGTTCACTACCACGTAGCACCAACTCAAAACATGTGCTCCAGATGGTGCTCTCAAACCGAGGCACAAGATGCACATTAAGACCAGATCCCTGTTCTTTCCATTTAATTGAGAGTCTGCATCCAATCAGATAAGCCGACTGCTACAAAAATTGGCAGCCGTCAATGAGTGTTTTCAAATCAAGGTTCAACATCATGTGTCTGCCAGAGGATTTGGAAGTTTCAAATTACAAAACATAACCTTTGCTTCTAAAATCTACCCATCAGATTTTCCACTCCTGATTTGTCAAAGCACAGCTGTGAAGTCACTAACTGAGTTCGGTCTCTGGAATGAATTACTGCTGCTGTGTTGGGATCTTAACACTTTTGAAAAAGATATAATGCTTCAGTTAGACAACGTTACAGACTGCAATTTTGTAACCTCCTGCTAACCTACAACTCTCCAAGTGTGTTCCTCTAATCCTGGTCTCCTATGCAATGCTGACTCTATTCCAATACCATTGGCACGCAGGCAAGCATTCTACTTCCTGGAGCCCGGGGTCTGAAATTCCTTTTGGTCACCAAAAGCTTGGTCGACGAAGTTCCTTTTAAACAGTAATTTAAGCCTACCCTGTGATTCTGGAACACAAGTTTCAGAGAGGGCAAGTAGAAAATCAGAAAGTAAGGCTACGCACACACTTCAGAAAGTGGTAAAACAATTTCTAGATACCATATAACTTTATAATCTAGGTACAGTGTGTTCAGTTCCAATTTTCAGTACCAGTGTATAGAGTCTCCCCTCACCACCATTGAGGTCATTTTACTTCTATACTGTTTGTGCTTTCTGCTGTTGTATTCTCTGCCAGCACCTAGATTTCTTTCACTCCAATATTAGCAGCTATAACTTCAACGGGCTGAATCTTGAACTCCTTCTTTAACTGCTGAACTTCTCTCCCTCTTTCTTTTCCTTTAACAGATTCCTTTAAGTCGGACTGTTTCACCAACTTTTTGATCATCTGTCTGTATCACTGTCTTCACTGAGGATTCAGGTGCCATAACACATGAGGACCTCCAACATACATTGTTTCCTGCAGTGGGGGATGGGGTGGGGGGGGGGGAAAAGAGGGAAAGAGGGAGTTTCATAAATGACTGGAAAAAAATCCAGGGCAAAAGTGAGGACTGCAGATGCTGGAGATCAGAGTTGGGAGTGTAGCGCTGGAAAAGCACAGGAGAACCGACATTTCGGGCATAAGCCATTCATCAAGAATGAGTCTTGTGAGTCGGGGCTGAGAGATAAATGGGAGGGGAGTGGGATTGGTGGGGAGGGGAGTGGGATTGGTGGGGAGGGGAGTGGGATTGGTGGGGAGGGGAGTGGGATTGGTGGGGAGGGGAGTGGGATTGGTGGGGAGGGGAGTGGGATTGGTGGGGGGGGGGGTGGGATTGGTGGGGGGGGGGTGGATGGAAGGAGGTAGTTGGGAAAGCGATAGCTGGATGAAGGGGAGGGAGAAGGTGATAGGTCAGAGGGGGCAGTGATAGACAGGTCCGGAGGGAAGTGCCGAGTTGGAGGCTTCCTCATTTCCCCTCCCCAACATTATCCCAGTCCCAAACCTCCAACTCAGCACCGCCCTCCGGAAAATCCAGAATTTCTTTGTCTGTTTGACTCCATTTCATACTGAGAAAGATATCAACACGAGTCACACAGGCAGCATCCTTTAATTCGGATGGCATCCCCTTACCAACAAATTCACAGCATAGCATTATAATCATGCCAGGCAACTGTATTAGACAATATAATCCCAGATTTTCAGTTCAATTCTTGCTTTCTGATTTACAGTTGCAGGAGCTACAATCTGCCCAGTTCAGGAAAGAATCATTGTGTAGCCCAGACAACAGCTGATCAATATTTCCACTGACAGGGTGTCAGGAGTTCATGGAACCCATAGTGGAACAAGCTGATGATCTTAACTTATGATCAATTGCCAATTTGGCTGCCACACACACCTACAATCTTCAGTTTTCAGGATAAGGAAAATAACAAAGTTCAGCATCAAGACATATGGAATTTACAGCACAGAACCAGGCCATTCCAACCCCAACCAAGTAAAAAAAAACTGATTCAGAAGATGTGGATGTAGCTGGTCATGGAAATCAGCATTTTATTACCAACTACTAAATGCCCTTGGGGGTAACGGTGAACCACCTTCTTGAATTCTTGCAGTCCATGTCATGATGGTGGTCCTATAGTACTGGTAGTTAAGGTGTTTAAGAACTCTGGTCCAGTGCCAATGGTGCAATATATGTCTAACTCAACATGATGAACAACATGAGGGGGGAACTTGGAGGTACTGATGTTCCCATACACTCTTTACAAACCTCCTCCCACTTTACGCTCATCCATCCCATCTCCTTCAATTCTTTTCTCCATCACAAACTTATTGAATCTCCCCTTAAGGACCTCTATACTACTATTTGCCTCAAGTTTTGTGACTGCATACACTATGTTCTAATCACTCTTTGTTTAAAAAAAACTTCCCCTTAATTCTTTATGGAATTGTTGGTGATTATCTTTTATTGATAATCCCTAGTTTTGGACTCAACCAGAAGTGTAAACATTTTCTCTTAAAGCTGCTCAAAATGTTGAAAAACTTTAAATGGTTACTCATCAGCTTGTCTTTTCCACAGAATAATAGCAAAGTTATGCCTTCTCCCTGAAAGTTCAAACTACTCCATTCTGTAAGCATCCTTGTCAACCTTCTTTGCAGCTTCTCCAGTCCCTCTATATCTTTATTTGAGTGAGGTCTAACCAAGAGTTGATAGACATTTAATATAGCTTCTCTGCTTTTGCCAACAATCTTGTTCAGGTACAGAACCTTTCAATGAGTTAGGGCATTCTGACCTTCCTGTGAAGCAGTTGGCCCCACTTGGGAAATAGCTGGTCAGTGATGCAGTTGATAAGCAAATTCCACACAAAGATGCAAACAATTATTGCACACAGACCTATATTGCAAACACATATACATACACACACACACACACACATTAGACACGCGCATAGACTCACTTTTCAAACATACACATGTGCAGGCCCACATTACATGCACTCAGACCCACAGAACATACAGGTGTGCACATTCAGAACCATATTACCTGTGCACACAATTCCAAATTACACAAACTCCCAGGTGTGCGCACAGGCCCACATTACACACGTGCAGACCCGGTGTACAAAGCTCTGGCAAGTCTATTCCTGACAAGTGCACCTAATTCCTGGGTCACACTAAGTTAGCTAAACTATTCCCATTGCCTCAATTGAGAAGTGCAGCTCCCAACTGAACTTGCACTGCACTACAAAAACAAACAAGAATACCTCAGGTTGGCCAATTGTTAGCCAGCATTTGGCACCAGATTGCGAGCAACACCATAAACACTGCAGGTTATCCTAACTTGAAGAGGTGGAGAAAAATCAAAGAGGGTTTCAACTCCTGCCCATTGTTCAGAAATGGCCCCTCAGTAAAGTGCATTCTTGCCAGGGGAAGGAGACAGGAATAGTACAGAGAAGAGATTTTATCCTGTTTGCTATGAATAGCTAAACTTAAATGTTTTCCAGACTTGTTCCCAGGATGTGGGACTGAGCTAAGAAGAGATATTTGGCAAACTGGACCTGCATTCTCTAGAGTTTCTAAGAACAAGGGGTGATCTCATTGAAACTTGTAAAAAGCTTAAAGGGATAGAAATGGTAAATGCAGATAAGATGTTTCCCCTGGTTAGGAAAGCTAAAACTAGGAGACACAATTTAAAAATAAGGGACGTTCCATTTAGGACCAAAATGAGGAGAAGTTGTTTTAGTCGGAGGTTGGTGAATCATTGACAATTTCTCTACCCAGAAGACTGTGGTAGCTCAGTCTTTGAGCATGATTGAAGTAGTTGTTGTTAGATTTTTGATTATTCATGGAGATAGTGTGGGTAACAGGCATTGAAGCGTTCAATTAACTATGATTGTATTAAAAGGTAGAGGAGGCTCGATGGGCAGAATGGCCTTGTCCTGTTTCTATGTAGTGGAATAGTTTCCAGCAATATTCTAACACATACATTTGGGTAGTTTTACAATATTCTTGAACGAACAAAATGAAACCTTGAGACATTTAAGACATCACGAATGCAAAGTCAGCACAGAAACTGTTCTTTCTTTCGATGACAGGATCAGGAGCAGGCACAATAGTGCCCTGTCCATTCACCTATTGCAGGGATTTCTGCCAACATCCACTGGTGAGAATAATGCAATGCTAAAAGCATGACCACTCGAACACAATAGCAAAAGACTGTCATCAACTGTGGGAACTACACCTTGTGAGAGTTCAAGGTTTTATCTGGCAACACCACCCTCTATAGAAAGGCTAATGATTCATCTGGCAGATAGCAAGAGACTTGAAATACTCCAAACAGATATACAATCAGAACTCAATTTCAATTTGAAGGACAAGGGGTGAAAACTTTAAATGCAGCTATTGTGACTGGGAGCCAATGTTGGTTCATGACAACATGGAGACTGGTAAAAAGAACTTGGTGTCAGTTAGGAAATGGCCAGAAGAGTATTGGTTAAATTAATGGAAGGTCTCTCTTTATCTTTTTCACACTCTTGCAAAAGAGAAGCTCTACTGTACGGGATGGAGCATCAATTTGGCTCCGTAATTGCCCTTCTGCTGAAATTAGCCTAAGGCAATGTTACTGGGCAGGTGGAAAACGTTACATTTTCCTCGGGTCTGATATCCCTCACTTTGATGAATGAAAAAAATACAACTTCCTTTAAACTACAAAGCACAAAGCCACAGGATCTAAGACAATGTTGATCAGTTCCTCATGGGCACAGCTTCCTGTGTAACAATAGTATTTGTATTGTGTCTCTTACTGTTCTGCCATCAGGAAATAAACTGTAATGGACTGAGCCACACAGGTTGCTCCCAGACTGTAAGATAATGGTCCCAGTAAGTGATGACTAGGAAGTGCCTTAGGAACGGTGTCAGAGAGTAAGCAGAGGATTAGGATCATAGCTGTATCCATCCCTGTTTTGTGTCAATGGTGTCACCAATTACTATATCATTCTCTATTTCAAAATGCCAGGCAAAATTCCAGTGGGATGTGAACCATCCTGGCTTTGAGAACTGGTAAAATTACAACGTATCCTTTTGATTTCCCTGACAGTTTTTAAACCCCTAAACCTCTGGACTATAAAAGCTGCCAACCCTCTTGAAACCAACTGGCAGTTTGCTTTGACTGGTGAGATTCCACCTAATTCTGAACTTCGAACTGAAATTCTGTCTTTATACCATGTCCAAGAAAGATGTAGGGAAGGTTATGCAACAGTGCATGCATGCATGCACAACTATAGTCACCACAGGAATAAGTAATACCTGCAGATAGCACAGCAAAATGTATAGAAAAGGATATAAAATACTCATGTACTCCCAGTTTTCTCAGTGACTCACTAACCAAGTACTGGCAACTCTCCAGCACTGCACACCGAGTGCTCTAAAGGTGAAGTCTACACAGTGAGAGTCAGCAAGCTTCATCAATCAGAAATGGTGATTCGAAAAGAGATGAATCATAGAGTGTTTACAGCATAGAAAGAGGCCACACAACCTGTCACATCTATGTCAATTCTTGCCAAGTACTTTAGCTATCCCCACTCTCCCGACCTTTTCCTGTAGCCCTGCACCAGTGGATCCCATAGCTGAACCAAATCTATCACAGAAAAGTGACAAATTTGGATTACTGCCTTAGAGCAGAGAGGTTAAGCAAAGCATTAATGGAGGTGTTCAAAATCATGGTGGGCTTTCGAAGAAACTGCTTCCATGTGGCAAAAGCATTGTAACCAGAGAGAGACAGATTTAATTGGCAAATGAGCAAGAGGAGAATGAAAATAATTCATTTTAAAACAGGGAATTATAATCATATGGAATGCACTGCCTAAAAGGGTGGTGGAAACAGATTCAATAATAACATTCAAAAGCAAGTTAGATAACTACTTGAAGGGGGACTTTTTCTTCAGGGAAGGAATGGGGAAACAAGATGAATTGGATATCTTTCAAAGAATTGACACAGACATGAGCAGCCAGCTGGCCTCCTTCTGTAGTGTATTATTCAATTATTCTACATATGAACTTCTAGCATGGCCAATAGTCATTCAGCAGGAATGATGACCCCTGGATTTTCTTATGAGCAAAAGCTGGAACTCTACTAGCTGGAGTTTAGAAGAATGAGAGGTGATCTCATTGAAACACATGAGATTCTGAAGGGGTTGACAGGGTAAATACTGACAGGATGTTTCCCTCATGGAAGAGTCTAGGACCAGAGGGCATAGTCTCTGAATAAAGGGAAGCCAATTTAGGTTTGAGATGAGGGCTTTCTCAGAGTGTTGAGAATCTTTGGAAATCCTTGCCGCAGAGAGCTGTGGGGGCAGAGTTCTTGTGTATATTTAAAGCTGAAATAGATAGGTTCCTTGGGGTATCAAGGGTCATGGGGAAAGGACAGAAAAGTAGATGTGAGGAACTTTGGATCAGCCATGACCTTATTGAATGATAAAGCAGGCTTGTGGGGTCAAATGTCTTACTCCTGTTCCATTTCTTATAGTCTTATGGTTTTATCATCTAATTTATCTTTTCCTCAACCCAAGACTCCCTGAGACCAACTCTCCCCTAAGCAGAAAAACCATAGATCAAACCTAGGATGTTCCTGGCTCTTTTCACTTAGTGTTGAACCATGACAATACTCTTATCAACAGTGTTGTCAGTGAGGGTAAGCTGTATCTGCGACAAAGTTCCAACCTCATAAGTTATATACAGCAAAGGTTATATGTTCAAACCATTACAGGTTTTACAATATGAAGACATACCCTCTGCTTTCAAGGGTCAATGTAAAGTTACAGCTAGCAGAATTCTGAGGCAATCTGATAAATACTCACCACTCTAGCAGCTCGCTCCTGAGATTCACACTTCCTGCAGAACCAGGGACCAGTTGGGACCTGAACGATTCCATAACAAGCTGTAAATAGAAACGGGGGATAAACAGTTATAAATACACAAACAGCATTCATGGATCACAACAGCACCATCCTACACTTTTATCTGCTTCACTCTTTTCCTTCTCCTGCAGATAATGGGGTAGATTTATTTATAGCACCCCTCCCTAGCTCTGGTAACTTTGGTCATGACCACTTTAACCTTCCCTGTGTGTATACATAAATGTTAAATGTAAACAGCACGATAACATAAAATTTTTTATCCAAAGCCAAAACCACCTGCACTTTTGTTTTAATAATCCAAAACTGAATATGCTTTATTGTCACAGATTAAAAACCCGATAGAGTTCCAGATTGACAGATTGTTTTTACATTTTAAGTAAAGTAGAATATTCGGTGTCTTCAGTGAGCACCAGCTGATTCTTGTCTGCATAGTTGAGAAATTTCAGAATTGACATTCCCAGTGTGTGCACGATAACATCCCAACAAGAGTTGGGGAGAATCCACCTGTACCAGTAATAGTGTTACCAAATGGTCACAATTCTGCGTAGACACTGCCTAGACAGTGAATTGGCCTATAATCCGACTCTTTGACCTAGTTTTTGGTTACCTATTCCAATATCATCTGCTTTGGCTCGCTGCCAACTGTTTGTCTCATTACTTTCTGGTAACTAAAAGGTCACTTACACAGACGTGAGTTGCTGGTTTTAACAGTTGATATCGCCTTTGTTAACCCCAGGAGCACTGGACACCTCAGTGCCACCTTGGCTCACCCAATCTAGGGGATTGAGGCTGGACTTTTCCAGCACATGCAGTTTAATACCATATTAAGTGGTGCATTTAACTGGCAGGCCACCAGGAGATCAGCTGGAGTTAAGGCTTTTGGCTGATTGTATAAACAGAAACACCAGTAGTTGCTAACGTTACCAACAACTAACTACACAAGACATACATGATTGACAGGTGAAATTAACATGTGTAGGTGATCAAGGCATCCACACACCCCCAAAAATCCGAATTTCTCTTCCCCACCCTGCTTGATGGTCCTTGCTAACGGATTAATAATCACACACAGGTCAATGTAGCGTGCTGAAAAGTACACCAAACGCCGGAGAGAGAGGAAACAAAGTTAGATTTACACATTGACAAAAAAAAGATATGACACAACTTAAAACACCCGAAAAGATACATTCACAAATGTGCTGCCAAAACATTTTTTAAAATAAATACTAAAGTCTACGTGACTGACAGCTGGACTCTTATGACCACAAGGAAAAAGACGGATTAATGTTTCAACTTCTCGATTTAAAAAGAAATGTTAAACGTTATGATTGGCAATTTGCAAGGTGGGTGAGAAAAGATCACGTTACATTTCAAGGTGTGAAATGAAAGGCTTGAAATGCACCACATCCTCTTGCAAAGGCTTAAGCTCTTTCTAAAAAAAAATGCCTTCCTCCCCTCTCTCTCTCTCCCCTTTACCTTGATGAACAGCAACATTGCAACCATGCCCGTCACAGTAGACCAAAGGATTCTCAGCCCATCCCCTCTCGTCAGAACACACGCAGCAACCTCCAACCATCTCCTTCATACTTCCCAGCCCGTCCCGATGTGCTCTTGAAAACTAGTTACAACAAAGTAACCCGGAGCATCTCTTCTCCGATACATTGTTTCCCCATATTTTAGGGGAGGGAGTCCCGTCCCTCTCAATGCAATGCAACCATTACCAAGGCGCAAGCGCTGCTCATTCCGAGAACTATGGCCGCAGAGAATAAATTCTACGGTTCGCCGACACAATGCCGATTGAAGTCGCTAGGAAGGGTGCTTTTCATTTTTGATAACCTGGGAGGGGGGAGGGAAATATACCACCGCGGCTTTTTTCTTTTAATTCCCGCTGGCTAACGACTTATGTTTATCGGGCGCCTTTAGCGTGAAGAAGCGGTCCCAAGGCTTTTTTTTGTACACGAGTGTGTTGTGAAACAAGATTAGACCCAGAAGCCGGGAGGGCAGGTGGCCAAAACAGAAAGGCTGGTATTAAGGGGCTGTTTGGTGAAGTAGTTATGGTGGTCACTAGTGACTGATACCAGGTTTAGATATTTTGTAGTCAGCCTCAGTCAGGGATGTTGTAACACACCTCTACCTTGAGTGGGTGGGAGCTAGTTCTCCTAGCTCAAAGGTAGGGACACTACCACTACCCTACAAGAGCCCTCTCAGGCTAGTTTTGTACACTTAATTTGAAGCTTCACACTGGTACTGAGCAAGACTTGGAGGTATCTTTGACAAGCGCATGTACATGTCATGGTCTGCTTCACCCTGCTTCAGTCATTGGCTTTCAACACTGTCACCAGAAGCTAGATTTTTAGCAACAAATACTTTTATTGTTCTAAAATAAAATACTTTACGCTTCACAAAAACCAGTGCAGTTTCAATTGGAGCATGCACAGATCTCAATACTCAGATATCTATGTCTCCAAAATAACAGACTTAAATATTTTCTAATCTTTAGAGCTTTTATTATAAACTGCTGGAGCAGGTGGACACAAAGGTAGGCCTCCTAGCCAAGCGGTATGGGCACTATCACTGTACCACAAAATCCCTCAGATATTAGCTTTATGCTGTAAGCTGGTAGGTCCATCGGCTGTCATGGCAGAATTTGAATCCTGACTATAGGGAGGTTCATGGTAAAAACAATGACTGCAGATGCTGAAAACCAAATACTGGATTAGTGGTGCTGGAAGAGCACAGCAGTTCAGGCAGCATCCAACGAGCTGCTGCCTGAAGTGCTGTGCTCTTCCAGCACCACTAATCCAGTAGTAGGGAGGTTCATGACAAGTCATACTGAACTCTGTTTATTTCTGACATTCGTCCTTCTAGCAGATTGTCCTGGATGAATTGAATTGAATTTATTGTCACGTGTACCGAGACACAGTGAAAAGCTTTATCTTGCGAGCAATACTGGCAGATCACAGAGTTAAGTAGCATAGATAGTAAATAATAGGTAAACAGTGGCAAAAACAAAAACACAGGTACAGGCGAATGTTAAGAGTTTGTAAATCCATTCAGTATTCTAACAACAGTAGGGTAGAAACTGTTACGGAACTGGCTGGTGCATGTGTTCAGGCTTCTGTACCTTCTCCCCGATGGTAGAGTTTGTAGAAAAACATTGCCAGGATGGGATGGATCCTTGAGAATTCTGGTGGTCTTTCCTTGTCAGCGGGCCTGGTAGATTGCTTCTGTAGATGGGTGGTTGGCCTTTGTGATTGCCCAGGCCAAGCACACCACTGTCTGTAACTATCTCCGATCTTGAATGGTACAGTTGCCATACCAGGTAGTGATACATCCAGACAGAACGCTCTCGATGGCGCACCTATAAAGGTTGGCAAGGGTATTCACCGTCATGCCAAATTTCCTCAGCTGCCTGAAGAAGAAGAGACGTTGTTGGGCCTTTGTAACCAGTGTGTCCACCTGAAGAATCCAAGAAACTTGTTGTGGATGACCATTACCAGGAGCTTGATAGTCTCCACTGTTAATGTGTAGGGGGGGGCATGAGTAACATCCCACTGATAGTCAATAACGAGTTCCTTGGTTTTGCCAGCTTGAGAGCTAGGTTGTTCTCAGTGCACCAGGTCTTCCACCTCCCGTCTGTAGTCTGTCTTGTCACCATCTGAGATTCAACTGACTATGGTGGTGTCATCAGCAAAATTGTAAATGGCATTAGTTTGGTATTTGCTGACGCAGTCATGGGTATACAGTGAGTACAGTAGGGGGCTGAATACACATCCCTGGGGGGCTCTAGTGTTGAGTGTCAGTTCGGATGAAATATTGTCCCCAATCTTCACTGATTGCGGCCTGTGGGTCAGGAAACTGAGGATCCAGTTGTAGAGAGTGGGGCTTAGTCTGTGATCACTAAGTTTAGTAATTAGTCTTGAGGGGATAATTATTAACCTAGAATCAGGAGTTTAGCAGATTTTTACTTGAGTACTTCACGGCTGCTACTGTCAATGACAGGTTCTCTGCCACTGCATCAAGTGAGTTAAATCTAGATCTTTTATGGTTTTCCTAGTTCTGTACGATATCAAAATAATTAGTAGTGCATACACTCTTGGCTTTGTTTCAAATATGAATGTGTTTTAACATGACTTGGGAGAAGTTTGCAATACTCATGTTGGATTTCTTAAAGAAATAAGCTTAAATTTCCTATGAAATGAAGAAATTGCTGCATCATTGCAGGTTAGAGAGATATTTTGAAGAATATTGTTACCTTTTAGACTAGTTGTATCGTTTAGTGAGACTTCAGGAGTGAGGTTCATATCCCAGCATGCAGCACACACAAGTGTCAGGTTAAGGCTGGGAACTCTAGTCCTTAATCCGAAAGTGGAACCTTTGCCCATTAATTGACAGGATATGGTGGGCCAAATGGCCTCCTTCTGTCCAGTAGCCATTTTATAATTCTCTTGACAAGGATCAAGGAGGAGGGACCTTGGTCAATTGTTGAGACTAGAGAAGCTTGAATTGTTCTTCTTAGAATAGAGAAAGTAATGAGAAGCGTTCAGAGTCTGAAACATTAGGCTATATAAAGCAGTCACCAGCAGGACAATTAAAATGTAAAGTGTACAGATTCGAGATTATTGCCAAAAGAATTATGGTCAATGAATTTTCAAAATGAGTGGTTAAGGTATAGAGTGTGCTGTCTAAAAGGGTTGTGGAAGCAAATTATACAATCATAAAGTCATAGAGGTGTACAGCATGGAAACAGACCCTTCGGTCCAACCCGTCCATGCCGACCAGATATCCCAACCCAATCTAGTCCCACCTGCCAGCACCCGGCCCATATCCCTCCAAACCCTTCCTATTCATATACCCATCCAACTGCTTCTTAAATGTTGCAATTGTACCAGCCTCCACCACTTCCTTTGGCAGCTCATTCCATACCCGTACCACCCTCTGTGTGAAAAATGTTGCCCCTTAGGTCCCTTTTATATCTTTCCCCTCTCACCCTAAACCTATGCCCTCTAGTTCTGGACTCCCTCACCTCAGGAAAAAGACTTTGCCTATTTACCCTATCCATGCCCCTCATAATTTTGTAAACCTTTATAAGGTCACCCCTCAATCTCCGACGCTCCAGGGAAAACAGCCCCAGCCTGTTCAGCCTCTCCCCTTAGCTCAAATCCTCCAACCCTGGCAACATCCTTGTAAATCTTTTCTGACCACTTTCGAGTTTCACAACATCTTTCCGATAGGAAGGAGACCAAAATTGCACACAATATTCCAACAGTGGCCTAACCAATGTCCTGTACAGCCGCAACATGACCTCCCAACTCCTGTACTCAATACTCTGACCAATAAAAGAAAGTATACCAAACGCCTTCTTCACTATCCTATCCACCTGCGACTCCACTTTCAAGGAGTTATGAACCTGAACTCCAAGGTCTCTTTGTTCAGCAACACTCCTCAGGACCTTACCATTAAGTGTATAAGTCCTGCTAAGATTTGCATTTCCAAAATGCAGCACCTTGCATTTATCTGAATTAAAGTCTATCTGTCACTTCTCAGCCCATTGGCCCATCTGGTCAAGATCCTGTTGTAATCTGAGGTAACCCTCTTCGCTACACCTCCAATTTTGGTGTCATCTGCAAACTTACTAACTGTACCTCTTATGCTCGCATCCAAATCATTTACGTAAATAACAAAAAGTGGAGGACCCAGCACCGATCCTTGTGGCACTCCACTGGTCACAGGCCTCCAGTCTGAAAAACAACCCTCCACCACCACCCTCTGTCTTCTACCTTTGAGCCAGTTCTGTATCCAAATGGCTAGTTCTCCCTGTATTCCATGAGATCTAACCTTGCTAATCAGTCTCCCATGGGGAATCTTGTCGAACGCCTTACTGAAGTCCATATAGATCACATCTACTGCTCTGTCCTCATCAATCCTCTTTGTTACTTCTTCAAAAAACTCAATCAAGTTTGTAAGACATCATTTCCCACACACAAAGCCATGTTGACTATCCCTAATCAGTCCTTGCCCTTCCAAATACATGTACATCCTGTCCCTCAGGATTCCCTCCAACAACTTGCCCAAAACCGAGGTCAGGCTCACCAGTCTATAGTTCCGTGGCTTGTCCTTACTACCCTTCTTAAACACGTTAGCCAACCTCCAGTCTTCCGGCACCTCACCTGTGACTATCGATGATACAAATATCTCAGCAAGGCCCAGCAATCACTTCTTTAGCTTCCCACAGAGTTCTTGGGTACCCCTGATCAGGTCCTGGGGATTTATCCACCTTTGCCCGTTTCAAGATATCTAGCACTTCTTCCCCTGTAATATGGACATTTCGCAAAATGTCACCATCTATTTCGCTACAGTCTATATCTTCCATATCCTTTTCCACAGTAAAAACTGATGCAAAATATTCATTTAGTATCTCCCCCATTTTCTGCGGCTCCACACAAAGGCTGCCTTGCTGATCTTTGAGGGGCCCTATTCTCTCCCTAGTTAATCTTCTGTCCTTAATGCATTTGTAAAAACACTTTGGATTCTCCTTAATTCTATTTGCCAAAGCTATCTCATGTCCCCTTTTTGCCCTCCTGATTTCCCTCTTAAGTATACTCCTACTTCCTTTATATTCTTCTCAGGAGTCACTCGATCTATCCTGTCTATACCTTACATATGCTTCCTTCTTTTTCTTAACCAAACCCTCAATTTCTTTAGTCATCCAGTATTTCCTATACCTACCAGCTTTTCCTTTCACCCTGACAGGAATATACCTTCTCTGGATTCTTGTTATCTCATTTTTGAAGGCTTCCCATTTTCCAGCCGTCCGTTTACCTGCGAACATCTGTCCCCAATCAGCTTTCGAAAGTTCTTGCCTAATCCTGTCAAAGTTGGCCTTTCTCCAATGTAGAACTTCAACTTTTGGATCTGGTCTATCCTTTTCCATCACTATTTTAAATTTAATAGAATTATGGTCCCTGGCCCAAAAGTGCTCCCCCACTGACGCCTCAGTCACCTATCCTGACACCAAAATTGGAAGTGTAGTGGACAGCGAAGAAGGTTACCTCAGATCACAATGGGATCTTGATCAGATGGGTCAATGGGCCAAGGAGTGGCAAATGGAGTTTAATTTAGATAAATGTGAGGTGCTGCATTTTGGAAAAGCAAATCAGAGCAGGACTTATAGACCTAATGGTAAGGTCCTAGGGAGTGTTGCTGAACAAAGACACCTTGGAGTGTAGGTTTAGTTCCTTGAAAGTGGAGTCCCAGGTCGACAGGATAGCGAAGAAGGTATTTGGTATGCTTGCCTTTATTGGTCAGTGCATCAAGTGTAGGAGTTGGGAGGTCATGTTGCGGCTGTGTAGGACATTGGTTAGGCCACTTTTGGAATACTGCATGCAATTCTGGTCTCCCTGCTCTAGGAAGGGTGTTGTGAAACTTGAAAGGCTTCAGAAAAGATTTACAAGGATGTTGCCAGGGTTGGAGGGTTTAAACTGTTAGCCGGAGGCTGAACAGGCTGGGGTTATTTTCCCTAGAGTGTGGGGGGAGGGGGGGGAGGGGGGTGGGGGGGGGGCTGAGGGGTGACCTTATAGAGGTTTATAACATCATGAGGTGCATGGATAAGATGAATAGAAACAGTCATTTCTCTAGGGTGGGGAAGTCCAAAGCTAAAGCGTTTAGGGTGAGAGGGGAAAAATTTAGAAGGGACCTAAAAGGCAACTTTTTCATGCAGAGAGTGATGTGTGTATGGAACCATCTGCCAAAGGAAGTGCTGGAGGCTGGTATAATTAGAACATTTAAAAGGCACCTAGATATGAATAGAAAGAGTTTAGAGGGATATTGGCCAAATGCTGACAAATGGTACTAGATTAATTTAAGATAACTGGTCTGCATGGACGAGTTGGACTGAAGGGTTTGTTCCATTCTGTAGAGCTCTATGACTCTAAGTAACAAGCAGAAAAGGTAAAGGGAAACCAGTTAGTAGTGTTCAATAAGGTAGCATATAGAAGACAGAGTTGAGATAGGGGGACATTTTGGGATGGCAACATCTAACCACTGGATTGCCACAGGGATCTGTGTTGGGGCCACAATTATTTACAATATTCAACAAGAACTTAGATGACAGAAGTTCATGTACAATTGCCAACTTTGCATTGACACAAAAATAGGTGGGAAGGCAAGTCGTGAACATAACGCAAGGAGTCTATAAAGGGATACAGATAGGTTAATTGAGTGGTCAAAAACTTGGCAAATGGAATATATTGTGGTAAAATGTGAGGTTAAACACTTTGGCAGAAAGAATAGAAGACCTGAATGTTATTTAAATGGGTGCAAGGAGCTGCAGCACATCGAGATTTAGGGTTTGTTATGCATGCATCACGAAAAGCTAACATCCAGGTTCAGAAGATAATAGGGAAGGCAAATGTACTGTTCGTCTTTATTTCAAAGGGAATAGAGTGCAAAAATGGGAGGTCTTGCTAAATCTAAACATGGAATACTGTGAACAGTTTTGGGCTCGTTATCTAAGGAAAGATGGATTAACATTGGAGGCCATCCAGAGAAGGTTTAAGAGGTGACCCACAGGGTTGGAGGGATTTTCTTATGATGAAAGGTTGAGTAGATTTAGCTTGTAATGTTTAGAGTTTCGAAGAATGAGAATAGACCTTATTGAAATATTTGGAATCTTAAGGGCTTGTGACAGGGTGATTGCAGAGAGGTTATTTGCCCTTGTGGGAGAGTCTAGGAACAGAACGCATCATCTCAGAATAAGGGATTGCCCATTTGGCACAGAGATCAGGAAGATGTTTTTCTCTCAGAGTGTAGTGTATCTGAAGAATTATTTATCACAGTGGACTGTAGTGGCTGGGTCATTAAGGATATTGAAGATGGAGATGTATAGATTTTTAATCAAGGGTCATGGGGATAAGGGATGAAAGTGGACTTGAGGGTTATTAAATCTGCCATGATCTCATTGTATGCCAAAGCAGACTTCTGCTCCTGAGTTTTATGGTCTTAAATTTCAGAAGGGAATTTGATTTGAAAGGGAAAAATCAGCAGAACTATTCGGAAAGAACCAACATAGATATAATGGGTGAATGGCCTCATACTATACAGTAAGATTCTATGGTTATTCCATTGAATATTCAACTATTCATATTCACTAACACCACCTGAAAATAAAATAATTTGTAATTGTATCATTACTGTCTATAGAATATTGTTAGTGCTAGAATCTTGATGTGTTTGCCCATTGCTGCATTCCAAAAATTTATGTATTCTCTAGGGTTTTCAGATGTTTTCACATAAGGTGCCACTGAAATAGTAATTTTTTACTTTATTGAAGTGTTATCTCCATTTTAAAATTTTCAATTTCCCAATTTCTATAAATTACTCCAGCCCATAACTCTCTTGGAATTCTGTGTCCCTCCAATTCTGGCCTTTATGCTTTTCACATAGTTATAAAAACTTCTGCAGCCACCACGTCCACTCCAAACACGATTTTCTCTCTGTGTGTTTAAATGTACAGGTATCCAAAACTCTCTAGACTTCAATCCAAGTGACCATTTTACATGTGTCCATCTCATGGGATATTCCAATTTTGCCTAGAATATACCAATTCAGACATACTCATTTAACTACAGAGATTCAGGGCCAGGATCCCTTGCTAATTTTCCCTGCCCTATCCCTAGGGCACTACAAAATGCCAATTACAACAATCAAGTAAAATTAATGACCAACCAGTGATCCAATCTGAATATCTTTAACACTGTAAATAATAAATCTCTTGAGTGTTAATTTTAAATATATATATATATAAATTAGCAAGGAGTTGGTTGCTTCATTTGTCCAGCATGTGATGCAGAATAATGTCAACAGTGTGGATTCAGTACATAATCAAGCTGTTTCAAGGAAGCCTCCCTCGTCATCTTATTCCACCCCTGTGCAATGGTCCCCTCAAGCTACATAAAACCAATTGTCTCTCTCTCTAGTGGAGAGAGATGCCAATGGTCCTTTATGGATGAAGGCTAATGAAATAAATAAAAATTTCAAGTTTGTTTGGGCATTTTTACTTTGATGTCTGGTGAACAATCCTCTCCTTTCCCCCACAATCAGTTACTGCATTGCTAATTCACAATAAATTTAACTGCGAGAGTCAGGCAATCTCTGGGAGGCCCTTAGCTATCAGAGGTGCTGTGCTTGTAGCAGGCTGCTGCTATCACCACATGACTTTTCACAGTACTTACTAGCGGCTTAAAGGATGCAAATCGTGGCCTGTTTTGTGATTTAAATGTCTGTTTGTTTTTCTTCAGCAGAGTTTAGTGCGATTATTAACACAAACAGAACTTCCTCTGGTTTCACCACAGAAACATGCTTTTGCCAGTTTATTCCTCCAATCCTCTTTCTCTCCTGAAGTCAATAAATCTTACTTGGAAATAGTCCTGAAGCTTTGAAGTTCTCCAGACAGGATAATTTCAGGTGTTAAAGTAGTCAGAGGACACGTGACAGCAACAATGTGTGATCACATAGCAACTTTAGAGAAAAATGCCCCAAGGTATTTCAGATTATACAAAAAAATTTGAAACCGAGCCACATGAAAATCTATTAGGAGAGGTGACCAAACTCTTGGCCAAAAAGCAGGTTCAGGAATCTCTTAAAGGAGGAGAGAATGAGATAAACCTGCAAAGGTTTAGGAAGCAGATTTCATAACTTACCATTTTGACCATTATGGTTAAGCAATTGAATTTGGGACTGACCGGCACTCTGAAATTAATCCACATTTTTTACCTTCAAAGGGGATTTTGGAACCTATGACCTAGACCACTGTGGTATAGCAACCAAAACAACTAAAGAACTGCAGATGATGGAAATCAGAAAGAAAAACAGAAATTGCTGGAAAAAACTCAGCAGGTTTGGTAGCAGCTGTGGAGAGAAAGCATTGTACAATCATATATGGTTTGTTGGTGGAAGTTTGGGATGCTAGTGCATACAAGAAACTAGAATCGGTGCAACTCCAAGTGCTCATGTGCAGTTGAACAATGTAGTAAAGCATCAATGTGTGTGGATGCACAATGGTGTTACACGCAAATCTCAACTCTGATCCTCTGTGCCTCTGCAAGAAAGAAGCCAGAGGCTTATCAGCACAAGAGACTATGATAAGGAAAGTCACACAAGAGACAACCACCTGATGAAGAAGCGGCGCTCCAAAAGCTAGTGTGCTTCCAATTAAACCTGTTGGACTATAACCTGGTGTGGTGTGATTTTTAACCCAGAGACTCTTGCTGCTTGGTTCATTTCAACATTGCTGCAATTCTGGGGACAAACAAGCTTGTCACTTAAGGGGTGTTTATGCAGCATAAAGCCTCCAGGAGGGCAGTCAGGAGCATGCAAAGGTAAATTTGAGGCATTGGAAAGAGTGGACAAACTTCCAAGCAATTCAACTATTCCATCCTCCAAGCATGATCAGCCCCATATATGGCAGAGATCATGTTTAGGCCCATTAGCCATGTCAAAGTCTATCAAAACAGAATGGGAGCAAGTCATCTTCAATCCTGATGGATTGCTAAAGAAGGAGATGAAGAAGTGTACTGTTCATGCATATGTGAACTTTGAAAGCAAGATTAAGCTCAGCTATTACAATTCTCATGATTGAATAGCTCCTGACTCTCATTGACCAATCATAAATAATGATTCTGGAAGGTCTTGGATGGTTTCTAATTAAACTGGGTTCTGGGTGGTCTGAAAAGAGTCATAGAGTCACAGAGATATACAGCACTAAAACAGACCTTCGGTCCAATTTCGCCAACTAGGTATCCTAAATTAATCTAATCCATTTGCCAGCACTAGGTCCATATTCCTCTAAACTGTTCCTATTCATATATCCATCCAGATGACTTTTAAATGTTATAACTGTACTAGCCTCCACCACTTCCTCTGGCAGCTCATTCCATACACCACCCTCTGCGTGAAAAAGTTGCTTTGAAATGTGGAATGAATGATGAAGAAAGTTAAAGTGAGTTATTTTGTTTTCAAACAGTTAGGCTGGAGCAGGCTGTGTGATGAAGCTACAATCAGCTTGTCAAATCTCACAAGTTTATCATAAATAAAACATGACATGCGAAGTGTGATCAAAACAAAAAATGCTGGAAATACTCAGCATTTATGGAGCGAGAGAAATAGGATTCATGTGTCAGGTAGATGCCCTTTCATGAGAACTGAGAAAAGTTGGATTTATAATGGGGTTTAACCAAATGATAGACAAAGGGGTAAATAAACGTGATAGAGTGGAAGGGAGGAGGGATGAAATTTCAAATACGTTGATGATGTAACATCAAAGGAGTGGTGTTGAACAAAATAGATAACATTTCATGAAGGGGCATGACAGGCAGAATGATGAAAAGTTACTCTTCAAAAGTAAAAACAGCAGATGAAATGAAAGGTTTGAGCTAAAGGAAGAGGCTGAATAGGCTGGGGCTATTCTACATGGCATGTCAGAGGCTGAGAAGTGACCTAATGCAGATTTATAAAATCATGAAGGACATGGACAGGATGAATAGCCAAGGTCCTTTTCCAAGGGTAAGGGAATCGAAAACTATAGGCTGTATGTTTAAGGTGAAAGGGGAACGTTTTAAAAGGGACCTAAGGGGCAACTTTTTCACACGAAGAGTGGTGCATGTATATAATGAGCTGCTGGAGGAAATGGAGGAAGCTGATACAATTATAACATATAAAAAGCATCTTGATGGGTACATGACTAGGAAGGGTTTCGAGGAATATTGGCCAAATGTTGGCAAATGAAACTAGATCAGTTTAGGATAACTGGTCGGCATGGACAAGTTGGACCAAAGGGTCTGTTTCTGTGCTGTCCAATTTTTTGACTCTATAAGGTACAATGGAAAGGATAAAAAAGGCAGAGATTATAATCTATCAGGGGTCAGCAGGAATATGCAAATAAAAATGCAATCAGATCAATACAATCTTGTTGAATGGCTGACACATAAGGGGCCAAATGGCCTACTTCTGCTCCTAATCGTGTGTTTGCATGTATGTTCATATGAAATTGTCATTCTCAGTGTTGAATCCAAAAGTTTGCAAAATGTTTAATTGACAGATTGGGGTGTAGTTCATTGAGCAAGCAATTGTAGTATATGGGATTAATAGCTGTATGTGAAAAACTGGATTATTGTGATATTAGTTCACATTGGATTGGGATCTGATTGAAGACAGCTCTAGTGAACTCCAGAACAACCATGCCCCTGTACGTAACGTAAATAGTTAGTGAACATGCAACAGTTTGCATGAGTATGCTGTCCAGTTCTTTTGTCTCTCTAAATTTCCTCAAACCTGCTCATAATATGAATACAGCAATGAGCTTCATTGAATTGCTGCATCATGCGGCACTAACTCAGCAATAAGCCACTCACTGATGTTTTGTTTGGGTTCTGCCAGGGCCGTTAAACTCCCGAGTGTACTACAGCCTTGGTCTAAACATGGACAAAAGAGCTGGACTCAAGAGAAGATGTGATGGTTGAGTGCCTTAACATCAAGGTAGCATTTGACTGAATGTGGCATCAAGGAACCCAAACAAAACTTGAATTAATGGGAAACAGTCAGAAACTCTTCACTGTTTGTAATCATAGCCACCACAAAGAAAGATTGTTGTGGTTGGTGAAAGGCAATCAGGACATCAGGATGTCAGTACAAGAATTCTTCAGGGTAGTCTTCTGGGCCCAGTAATCTTCAGCTGCTTCATCAATTACCTTCCTTCCAACATACAGTCAGAAGTCAGCATCTGTAATATTTTGTTTCTATCAGAACTGGAAATGTATGCTAATGATTGCATAACGTTCGGCACCATTTGCAACTCCCCAGATAATGAAGCATCTATGTCCACGTGCAGCAAGACTTGGACGATATTTAGGCTTAGATAAGTGGCATGCAACACAAAAGTACCAGACAATGACATGTCCAATAAGAGAGAATCCAACCACTGACCCATTTTATTCAATGGCATCACCATCAATGAATTTCCTATTACCAGCATCCTTGGGGTATTCATTGACCAGAAACTGAACTGGACCAGCAATATAAATACTGTGGCTGTAAGAGCAGGTGGGAGGCTGTAAATTCTGTGCTAAGTAACTCATTTCTTAATTACTCAAAACCTGTCCACCATCCACAAAGCATATCAGGAGTGTGATAGAATATTCCTCACTTTCCTGCAGCTCCAACAGCACTCAAGAAGCTTGACACTGTCCAATATAAATTAGCCAATTTGATTGGCACCACATCCACACCTTCAACATTACCACTACAAGCAACAGAAGGAGGCAGCAGTGTGTATTATCTACTAGATGCATTGCAACACCACACCAAGGTGCACCCAAACCCTTGATTTCTATTATCTTGAAGGATGAAGGCAGCTGATGTACAGAAACACCATCACCTACAAGTTCCCTTTCCAGCCACTCATCATCCTGACTGGGAAATATATTAGCATTTCTTTATTATTGTTGGATTAAAATCCAGGAATTCCCTTCCTAACATCATTGTTGTACGACCTACCCCATTTGGACTGCAATGGTTTGAAAAGATAGCTCACTATCACCTTCACCAGACCAATTAGGGTTGGGCAAAAATTCTGGACTAACCAGCAATGTCCACATCCCATGAATAAATTTTTCAAAAATTAAAAACTGCTTGCTATTATTCGAGCAAATCTTTTCCACACCCTCTCCAAGGCCTCATTATCCTTCCAAAGGTCTGGTGCCCAGAATTGGATATAATGCCCCAGCTGGGGCCTAACATTTACCACAGAGGACAACGTTTATTTGTAAATTATTAAGCCACAAGGGAGACTTATCAATCACAATTTTTTTTTGTACTGCAGTTATTTTTTCATGTTGAGTGAGCTGCTATGGAGACTGCACTGCAACTTAAATAGACGTAGCATTGGGCCCTTGGGCACTGGCAGCTGTGTGCAATAAAGAACTCATAGGTGCTGCACTGCTGATATTTTTAGACCAAATCCTTTCTGATACAAGTACATGTAAATGGGAAATACTTGCAATTAGTGAGAAAGCCCAAACTAATTATCAATGGTTAATTTTTAAAATGCTGCCTGTTGACAGTTGTTATGCTTGAACAGAGCTCATTATCTGGTCTACACCTTATTTAAGTAACAACTAAATAATTAAAAATAAAAATCTTTGCTTGTGGGCTTTACAGGATTACCATCATTTTATTGAAATCTCCCAACTCCGCCACACACTCAATAATAATCTGTATCTATATGGTGCCTTTAACGTAACAAAAGCATTGTTTATGGTGCAGTTGGTAGTATTTTTGCCTATCATTCTGGATTTAAGTACCACTCCAGAGATTGAACACCGCAGTTAAAAATGGCATTCCATTACAGCACTGCAGGAATGTTATATTGCATGAGATGTCAAACTCTGCCAGTCTGCAGAGATAGCTGTAAAGATCGTGGGGCTATTTTGAAGATAAACAGAGGTGATATTGCTGGTGTCATGGCAATTATCCCTCAATAAACTGCAGAAAATAAAATCTTCCTGTCCCCTCCTCGCTAGCATTTTGAAGAGTCCACTCTTTGTGATGATGCTGCTCCTTTAACAAGGTTAGGTAGTTCATGGTTTTGTTTTTGAGATGGGTCATAAACGCAGAGGTTCCAATGTGTCTGGTTTACGTGGGTTTTAGGGCCAATTTGATTAAAGCTAACAGATACTGCCTCAGGCAAAAAGCTTTCAAGTTTATAAAAAAAAACACTTGTACAATGGAAGGAGAGTGACAGTTCTCCCAGCTCAGATTTTCTCTGGTTTGGTTTGGTTTTTAGCAGTCTGGCTGTTCAGAGCTGCTGGTCAGTTTAACCTGTGGGATCCAAAGAAACAGTCACAGTGGAAGGAGGTTCCATGCTAAATCTCTCTGCCATCTCTCTCTCTCCTGTCAGAACCTGTGTCTGATTTTACCTTTTTGCTAAGGGGTGTTTATGGGGACTGTTGCAGGCATTTGGAAAGCATCATTAAGTTGGGACAGTTGTTGGGTTTTTGGATAGATTAAGTTCTATATTCTGTTCTCTCTTGTTTGTGTTTCATTCGGTAATCTGTAAATAAATTCTGTTTTGTTTAAAACCGAGGGGTTGGGCCAGCTGCATTACTGCTGGAATTCCATTTTACACCTGCTTAAAACAACTAGAAATGTTAGAGTCTGGGCTTCCTGCTTGAAATGTTTTGGGGGGGTCTGGCCTGGTCCCTAACATCCTCTATGATGCCCACACCTCCACCCCTTCCCACACAAAAAAACCATGGAATTAATGGTGTTGTAACATCCTTGCTTTTACCTCCTCTCCTTCCATTAAAGTTCCTGGATACTCCTCTTAGAGGAAGAGGTGATTTTCTTATACTTTTTTCAGTTTATATATATTGCGTTCGAGTCTCCTAACTGGGGAGACTAGATGAAAACTGCTTGAGTACTTTGAGGATCAGCTGTGTTCATCTGCAAGCAGCTTGCTTTCCATGTTAATCCGCCACCCTGTTCCCTCACTCATGTTTCTAACCATGATCTGCTGTAATGTTTCATTGAAGCTCAACCCAAGTTGAAGGAAGTATCTTTGAAAGTTGCCACTCAGGTGGATAGAGTTTGTAAGAAGGCCTATGGTGTATTATCGTTCATTAGCAGAGGGATTGAATTCAAGAGTCGTGAAGTGATGTTGCAGCTGTACAGGACTTTGGTTAGGCCACATTTGGAGTACTGTGTGCAGTTCTGGTCGCCTCACTTTAGGAAAGATGTGGAAGCTTTGGAGAGGGTGCAGAGAAGATTTACCAGGATGTTGCCTGGAATGGAGAATAGGTCGTACGAGGATAGGTTGAGAGTTCTCGGCCTTTCCTCGTTGGAACGGCAAAGGATGAGGGGTGACTTGATAGAGGTTTATAAGATGATCAGAGGAATAGATAGAGTAGACAGTCAGAAACTTTTCCCCCGGGTACAACAGAGTGTTACAAGGGGACATAAATTTAAGGTGAAGGGTGGAAGGTATAGGGGAGATGTCAGGGGTGGGTTCTTTACCCAGAGAGTGGTGGGGGCATGGAATGCGCTGCCCGTGGGAGTGGTAGAGTCAGAATCATTGGCGACCTTTAAGCGGCATTTGGTAGGTACATGGATGGGTGCTTAATCTAGGATAGAAGTTCGGCACAACATCGTGGGCCGAAGGGCCTGTTCTGTGCTGTATTGTTCTATGTTCTATGTTTTAACAGCACTTCTTCTTCCGATTAGGCATTTTATAGTTTTTTTTTAATTCATTCATGCGATGAGGATGTTGCTGGCTAGTTCAGCATTTATTGCCTGTCCCTAATTACCCAGAGGGCAGCTAAGACTCAACCACATTGCTGTGGGTTTGGGGGTCACATGTAAGCTAGACCGGATAAGGATGACAGTTTCCTTCCCTGAAGGATATTAGTGAAGTAGATGAATTTTTCAAGCACTCGACAATGGTTTCATGGTCATCATTAGACACTTAATTCCAGATTTTTATTGAATTCAAATTCCATCATCTGCCATAGCAGGATTTGAACCCAGGTCTCGAGAACATTAACTGAGTTCCTGGATTAATAGTCCAGTGATAATAGCACTCGGCCATTGCTTTTCTTTTTATCCCCTTTATCAAGAACAATAAAAAAGCTGTATGTTGTGGAAATGGTGAGAGATTGCAGAGCTGCAAGATGCACTGAGATGTGAGTGTCTGGTGCATGAATCACAAAAGGCTAATATGCACATACAGCAAGTAAGTGGGAGAGTGAATAGAATGTGATCATTTATTGTGAGAGGGATTGAATACCAAAGCAGGGAGGTTATACTTTTGCAGGGAACTGGTGAGGTCACTGTGTGTCGTGTTACTTTTGTTATTTAAGACAGGATGTAAATGTGTTGGAAATAGTTCAGTGAGGGTTTACCAGACTAATGCCTGGATGGGTGGGTTGTCTAATAAGAAAACATTGGACAGGCTTAGCTTGTGACCACTGGAGTTTAAAAGAGGAAGTGGCAACTTGTTTGAATAAAATCCTGAGGCATCTCGATGGGGTAGATGTGGAGAGGATGTTTCCTTCCATCGGAGAATCTAGAACTAGGGGGTCATTGTTTAACAATCAGAGGTTGCTCATATAACAACAAGACAAGATGAATTTTTTTCTTTCATGTGATTGTTGTCTTCCTGAGCAGCTGGTGGAAACACAGTCCTTGAGTACGTTTTAATGCAGATCCGTGGTAAGCAAGGGTGTGAAAGGTTATCGGGGGTTTGGCAGGACTGCTGATTCAAGGTTGCAATGATTAGATTACTTTACAGTGTGGAAACAGGCCCTTTGGCCTAACAAGTCCACACCAACCCACCGAAGCTCAACCCACCCATTCCCCTACATTTACCCCTTACCTAACACTACGGACAATTTAGCATGGCCAATTCACCTGACCTGCACATCTTTGGACTGTGGGAGGAAACCGGAGCACCCGGAGGAAACCCACGCAGACACGGGGAGAATGTGCAAACTCCACACAGTCAGTCGCCTGAGGCGGGAATTGAACCCGGGTCTCTGGCGCTGTGAGGCAGCAGTGCTAACCACTGTGCCACCCATTAGTGGTGCTGGAAGAGCGGTGGTGAAGGAGGCCCAGAACCTCCATGTCCTCGGCAGAGTGGGAGGGGGAGTTGAAATATTGGGCCACAGGGCGGTGTGGTTGATTGGTACGGGTGTCCCGGAGATGTTCCCTAAAGCGCTCTGCTCGGAGGCGGCCAGTCTCCCCAATGTAGAGGAGACCGCATCGGGAACAACGGATACAATAAATGATATTAGTGGATGTGCAGGTAAAACTTTGATGGATTTGGAAGGCTCCTTTAGGGCCTTGGATGGAGGTGAGGGAGGAGGTGTGGGCGCAGGCGCTGCTCCCTCACCACCAGACGCCTGGAGGAAGAATGCCTCATCTTCCACCTTGGAACACTTCAAACCCAGGGCATCAATGCGGACTTCAACAGTTTCCTCATTTCCCTTCCCCCACCTCACCCTAGTTCCAAACTTCCAGCTCAGCACTGTCCCCATGACTAGTCCTACCTGCCTACCTTCTTTTCCACCTATCCACTCCAGCCTCCCCCCGCCCCTGACCTATCACCTTCATCCCCTCCCCCACTCACCTATTGTACTCCATACTACTTCCTCCCCACCCCCACCCTCCTCTAGCTTATCTCTCCACGCTTCAGGCTCTCTGCCTTTATTCCTGATGAAGGGCTTTTGCCCAAAACGTCAATTTTACTGCTCCTTGGATGCTGCTTGAACTGCTGTGCTCTTCCAGCACCACTAATCCAGAATCTGGTTTCCAGTATCTGCAGTCATTGTTTTTACCTTGAGGTTGCAATGAGTCTGGCCATAACTTTATTGGATGGCTGAAGAGGCTTGAGGGACTGAATGACCTCCACTGCTCCTGACTTGCAGAGTCTGAACTCGGCAGCAACAACTTTGGACCATGAACTCCTTCCTCTGTTTGGATTTTTGTTTGCCTGATTGCTTGTATGCCATCTGTATTATGTTTTCACACAGAATCTGTTCATTACTCTGCTCTTGACACTCACACTGGACCATTTGTTCGTTGTTTTATGATGGTCATTAGCAGTCCTTCTGCCTTGCATTCTATTATGTATTTAACTTATATCCCTCATCCTCTACCCTATCTCAGAATTTCCTCTTTGTTCTTTATCCCTCCATTTCAATTGCATAAAATCCACCACACTTCTACCTTCCCTCAATTTACTAAGAATCGTATTTGTCTCAAAGCTCTTGACAAATCTTCCAAAGGACTGAATTCTCCCAGAGCTTGGGTTATGGCAAGAAATTGTGAAAACTGGGTGAGAGGTTCAGTGAGACACTTCTCGATATCCAGACCAAAAAGTTGCATTTTCTAACCTGATGTTGGAATATTAAGTCGAGATTCCCCATAGTGAGTGGCAAAGGGTCTATTAATATGGCTTATCTTTCATTGTTAAAGCCAGACAGCTTGTTCAGCTTATCAGCAAGCATTAGTCAAGAGGGTGAACATGTTGCTGTTTGGCATCATGCTGTGTCAATCTCACACCAGACCACGTGACCATAGTCTATACAGCAAACACACTCTGCATGTATCAACAAGTAGCCAAGTTGCAAAGTTGAAGGGGACAAGTCTTCAGTCAAGTCACAGCGGGGGTTGGGTGCTATCAGTCAGGGATCTTGGTATAGTGAGTCCAGCCGCCCGGAGATTGGTCTAGAGTCTTTTCACTCATCAATAGGGGCCGTTTGTTCAAGTTGATGAGTGGGGATTGAGCCATATTCAGTCCTGGGTGGGGTCAGTGGAATGTAAGTCATGGGGCATCAAGGGTGGGCTGTGGGCTGTGATCTCCATTGAGGGGATTGAATGCAACGACGTGGGATGCAGAGAGAACAAGGGCAGTGTAAAGGGGGAAATTCAATAAAGTTGGTGGGGTCAGGGAGACACAGTGGTGCATGGAAGGACATGGGATGCAACACGAGAGGCATTTTATTGGCATTCTCTGCGAACCTGGCCTTGATGGGGACAGTGTGCATGATGATGATGATGGGCCAGACCTAACTGTCGTGATGGAGTTCGTGGAGTAATGTTGAGAACTGCAGCCGTCACTCTGGGTTGCTGCGGATCAGTAGTGATGGGCTGCTCAGGGAATGCCAGGTAGAAAGAGGCATAAAGCTTCGGGGGTGACCAACCTGAGCCTGGGACTGAAGAGCCAACCACAGCCTGTGTTATCTTCCAGAATCTCTCGATTCCTAAATGCAATCTCTGAATGGAGAAAGGCTGGAAACACACCCACAGTTTTCTCTGTCCAACACACAGGCCATACTTCTGAGCAATTGCAATCATTTCCAAAGTATCATCGTGTTTGGGTGGAGGCCAGATGGTGAGGTGCGGGTGCCGGTCACCAGCAATCTTGACCATCCTTGCAGATTGAAATCATCACTTTCATGAAGGAGAAGTAATCACAGGTGACCTGAAGAGAGGTGCCTATGGACCACAAAGCACAAAGATACTGCAAGAGTGCAGAGGGATAAGGAACTGATTCCTTTTCAATTTGAACTGCAAGTATAATGCAAGGCACATGCATTGATGCCTTACCTGAGTGGTGCAGGGCTAGATGAAGTAGGGTTCAGTACTCAGGCAGCAACTACAGTCTCATGGTATCTCTTTGTGACATGGCTGGTGCTGCATTCATCAGATTAAGGTGCAATGTCAAGTATTGCAGGAACATTGCATGGTCCTCCCTATTGGAGTATTCCATGTGCCTCTGTATGGAGGAGGAGCTTAGCTGTATTTTTTTGTGAGTGATGTGAATACCGACTGCTCACATTACTAAGGACTTGTGCTGTTCCCAATGTACCCGACACATATTCATTGTGAGTGTAGCTGGTGGATCCAGCCACAGCAGGGTTTACAGTCCCTGTTGCTGTAACGCAATGACAACACAGACATGGAGGAGCAACAAATGAACCAGAAAAACCCAGAGCCAACAGCAAATTCAAGCAGCTGTTGATTAGCCACTGCATGAGAAAGTCAATGCTGAAGATCTGCAGGAGGGACAGCCTTAATTCCATTTCTTCCAGATGAATGAGGAACATAGAATCAGAATGTCCCATCATTACTATCATGGAACTTTGTCAGCTGCTGGATCTGAAGGAGTGGGTGACCATCCTATCCCCATGGCCATCAAGGTGACAGCTGCATTGACATTTCATGCAACTAGTTGCTTCCAAAGATCCACTGGGAATCTATGTGGGATCAATCAGTGGTCCACCCACAGCTATAATCAATAAATACTTCCAAACACACTACTCCATCCAGACAATACCGATGGTGCAGAAAGAAGCCATCTAGTCCATTGAGTTTGCACTGGCCACCCAACCCACCACACCATCCCTGTAATCCTGCATGAGGTTTCTCACCAAGGCTAATCCACTAAAGGCTAATCCACTAAACTGCACATCCTTGGACACTATCGGACAATCTTTTTTTAAGCATGGCCAATCCACCTAACCTGCACTTCTTTGGAGTGGGGAAGGAAACCAGAGCACCCAGAGAAAACCCACACAGACACAAAAAGACAAAGGTGGTGCTGGTGCCAGGGATCCTGGGATATCCCAGCAGTGGTGAGTAATTCCACTTACAATGAGTGAAAGAAATGTGCATGCATTGATTGAGCAGGTCACCATAGTGTTACAAGGTGAAAGTGAGGACTGCAGACGCTGGAGATTAGAGTCAAGATTAAAGTGATCCAGTAAAAGAGGTGCGTTTGGGACAATCGCTTGTGAGAAAATATACAAAGCCCTAGGGAGAGAAACTCTCTGAGAAGCTTGTGAAAATGATACTTAGTTGATGTCTGGTAAAATTCAGTCCCCTGCTTTTCTCTCCATAGGTTTTGCTAGACCTGCTGAGTATTTCCAGCATTTTCTGTTCTTATTTCCCAAAAAAGTACAAATTTTCTGATTATTAGCACAATGCTATTTGTGGGAGCTTGCTGTGTACAAACTGGGTGCCATATTTCCTGCCTTATACCAGGTGATTACAATTCAAAAAGCAAGTCACTGGCTGGAAAGTGCTTTGAGGTGTCTAGTCGTTGTGAAAGCATTATATAAATGTGAGTCTCTCCTTTTATTTTCCTTAAGTGACTTTGTAGGAGTAGAAGGGCTTCGATTCTCCTGCTCCTCGGATGCTGCCTGACCAGCTGTGCTTTTCCAGCACCATGCTCTCGACTCTGATCTCCAGCATCTGCAGTCCTCACTTTCTCCTCAGATGGATATAGCAGGACAGATGAACAAAAGATGGGTCAATGAATTAAATTTTAAGGAGCCTCTTACAGAAGGAGACACAGAGGTGAAAAAGTAAAGCAGTTTGTCATTGTTGAATTTTAGGGCCTAGGCAGATGAAGGCACCAATAGTTATAGAATCATAGTCATAGAGATGTGCAGTATGGGAACAGACGCTTTGGGCCAACTTGTCCATGCTGACCAGATATCCCAACCCAATCGAGTCCCACTTGTCAAGCACCTGGCCCATATCCCTCCAAATCCTTCCTATTCATATACCCATCCAGATGCTTTTTAAATATAAGTCACACCTGGCTATGTTTTATAGACAATATCACAAAGCTCACAGACTGACAAACACCTTCCATTGTTACCATAGAAGAGGCATCTGCCCTTCAGAAGTAACAAAATAATGAACTAGATGTGCAACTATTTGGCCTCATGTATCATCTTTTAAATTGGATGAGGACAGAATCTCAGAGCAGAAGAAAAAACATCTGGGCAAATACTCACCATTCCATCAAGGCAAGCATGTGAAGAGTTGCCATTTTTATGAGATGTTGAAACTGGGGCAGCTGAATACATACATGAGGGAGAAAACAGTAGAAAATAATGTAGACTGACATGGGAGAGACACATCTATGACATAAATGTTTGCAAAAACCTTTTGGGCTGAATGATCTACATCTAAGTTCTGCATAATCCCGTACCTGAATGCGTTCAATGGTGGTGCAGTGGGAAAGTCTATTATTTTACATAGCTGAAAATGTGTTGCTGGAAAAGCGCAGCAGGTCAGGCAGCATCCAAGGAACAGGAGAATCGACGTTTCGGGCATAAGCCCTTCTTCAGGAAAGAAGGGCTTCCTGAAGAAGGGCTTATGCCCGAAACGTCGATTCTCCTGTTCCTTGGATACTGCCTGACCTGCTGCGCTTTTCCAGCAACACATTTTCAGCTCTGATCTCCAGCATCTGCAGTCCTCAATTTCTCCTCTATTATTTTACATAGTCTTGATACTTACAGCACTCAAACAGGCCAGTGAGTCTGTGCTGATGTTAATGGTTTAGACAAGTCACTCTATCTCACCTTATTATTGTCTTTCTATTACTACTGGTTATTTGTTTATCTCGTTTTCCCTTTACAGTGTACGTGAGTCACCTCAAATAGCTGTGGTAGCAAGAACAAATTTACATTATTTAAAAGACAGGGAAAACAATACAATTTGTTGTATTGATTTGGACACTTTATTGGAGGAATGAGGCAATAAATGAGTCCATTTCTTTTTTTTTCCGAGTCATTGGATCTCTTTTTGCTACTGAGCATTCTGCGCATGACGAGTTCAGAAGGTGACCTGCTATCTGACAATTACCAGCCTGCATTGTGTGAGAGAGGGACCCTCCCTGATAGAGCCTCAATTATCATTGGGAATGTGCCTTATCTTCAGCAGTTCCGCATGGCTGAGAGTTCTCAGAAGTTTGAAAGGCTGGAGTAGGTTTTGGAGACAGGGAGAGGGTGAGGCCAGAGAAAGACTTGAAGACAGAAATGAGAATTTTACATTTGAGGCATTGCCAGACTGGTTATCAATGTAAATTGGCTGGGATAGTGGGCAAAATGGACAGGCACTGGCTGCTGCCATTAAGGGGACAGACAGCTCCAAAGTCAAGTCCATTTTGCTCCTGTCAAAGAGGTGCTATCCCCAAACAAAGTAGATCCGGCAATACACGTGTGTTTTTACTTTTTACATTCCACTGCAGCTAACTCCACCAGACACTGTTTTTACAGATATCCTTAAAAACCAATGTAAACATAAACAATGACTAAGAGAAAATAAACCATCTGCTCAAACTAGCCTGTTCCACACAGCTTTACTGCCTTGTGCATTACAATATATAGACAATCCTGTGCTGGTGTGATCCTCTGTGAGTGACTCAGATCAGTTTGTGTCCAGATGATTGTCAAAGGTGGGAGGTTGGAAATGGGGCATGTACAAGTTCCCAGAGATTGAGCAATGCAAAGCTCTTGCAGAGTTGTAAAAAAAAAGTTTGATTCTTTATGCCATGTTTATGTACCCAACAATAACCTAAAATCAGCAATGTGGTGTACTTTTTCCAGATTATGCATGCTGGTTGGAAACGATGTAAGTTAAAGCATTTCCAATACATCTATACACGTAACCTGAATCCAGTCACTCTCACACAGCACCAATGAATCCAAGTTTCATTTACTATTCTATTTCCAAACAGTGATCTTATTGCACAGCGACAGGTTCAAGTCTCATCTCAGGACTCAATGGCCATTAAAGGAAAGTGGAACATGTGTCCAGAGTTGGTGATTGACAATCTGTAAATCTTTCTGTTACACCTACGGCAGATGGCAAGAGCAAGAGAGTTGCCTGACCAGCCTGAAGTGTGTATTGGTTGGAGTGAAACAGCTTCCCCAGGTTAAAAGTCTCCAAATGCATCCTCCTGCCGTGAACAAGTGTCACTCGTGCTTTGAGGAACTAGCAGAAATATCTCTGCAGTGATTGGAACGAGGGCCAAGTGGATCTTATTGACTATGAGATCCTTGATTGAGATTATTAACCTGGGCCAATCAGGGAGCCCTGGCTGACAGATATAAACAGGAGATTCTGTTTTGATCACACAGCATTTCCCTTTGATGTGAAGGGCAGTGCTTGTCACTGGCCACTCGGGTGTTTTTCCTATCTTCCTGGTGGTGGAAATTGAATAAAGATTTGTGCACTTTGTGTCTTTCACTGTGTCTCACACCTGCACACACACGCCATGGGTGCTGGGGAAAGAATAAGCACTACCGCACTTAGGCGGTAGTGTGGGGGTTAAATAAAAAAAAAGAGAGAAAAATAAATAAATAAATTTTAAAAAAGAGTTTTATTGCCCTTTGATGTGAAGGGCAGAAAAAAGAGAAAAAAAAATAAACAGGAGATTCTGTTTTGATCACACAGCATTTCCCTTTGATGTGAAGGGCAGTGCTTGTCACTGGCCACTCGGGTGTTTTTCCTATCTTCCTGGTGGTGGAAATTGAATAAAGATTTGTGCACTTTGTGTCTTTCACTGTGTTTCACACTTGCACACACACACCATGGGTGCTGGGGGAAAATAAGCACCACCGCAGTTAGGCGGTAGTGTGGGGGTTAAATAAAAGAAAAAATAAGAAAAAAAACAAAAAAAAATAAACATGAGTGAAAAAAAAATAAACAGGAGATTCAGAGAGTCTCCTCTATCTAGGGACTGGCTGGTCAGAGCCCATGTACTATGCACATCCAAATAAAGGATGACTTGGTGATGGAATTCTGGCCTCTGTATAGTTATTTTAATCTCCCAACGTCCTTACGCAAATTCTTCCCACTTTGTTTGTACAGTTTATCACCTTCAGTTCAGCTTGGGTGGGATTGGTATGTGTGGGTCAAGTGAGACAGCAACTATAATGTTGATATTCAGGATTAGACTCCTGCCCAATCCCAGAAAAAAAATCAAAATGCAAATATCAGGGAAGTTGGAATGATGAAATAAATCTGATGAAAGACCACAGATCAGCAATGTTAGCTTTATCTTTCTGCCTGAAGATGTTGAACCTTTCTGGAATTTTCCACTTTTTTATTCCAGAAGAAAATCAGGCAGCAACAGGAATTCAGGTGGCAGGGAGAGCCCTATGTAGTCCTAAGGAGGGAATTCCTGAATAAAAACGCCTCAATGAATGTGAAGGGTGTTCCAGAACTTCCTATTGGGGGCACTGCTTTCTCCTGAACAACCAACTTTTTCCGATGAGCTTTTTCCTTTTATTTATTATTTATTTCCTGTTCACTCATGGAACGTGAGCATTGCTTCCTTGGATCAGCATTTATCCCCCTTCAGAAAATGGTGGTGACTCCTCTCTTGAAATGCTGCACTAAGTAGACCCTCAATGCCCTTAAGAAGGCAGTGCAAGGATTTTAACACAGCCACCTTGAAGGATCAGTGATATATTTCCAAGTCAGAATGGTGTGTGGTTTGAAAGGGAAATTGCAAGTGATGGTTTTCCTATGTATCTGCTGCCCTGTTGTTCTATATTGAAGTGGTTGTTAATTTGATGCCTAGGAGTCTTGGGTAATTTCTTCACTGCACCTTATTGACAGTACACACTGCTGCTACTATGCGTTGGTAGCAGAATGAGTGAATGTTTGCGGATATAATGTCAATTCTAGCCCTGGTGCTGTTTCGGCAGGTTTAATTGGTCAAAAACCCACACTGCTATCTACTTAGAATTAGATTTTCAGACCCCAAAATCTGAGAATAGGGAGGGAGCAGAACATGGAGTAAAATGCTCTATGCTGCCGCAGCCTTTCCAGCATTAAAATTGAAGGCCCATGGTACAGCCAATTCAAAGTCAGTTAAATGTTTGTCTCTGCAGTTGTATATGAAAAGATAAGTTAGATTTCTGATGAGATGACTCCAACTCAAGTGCACCCAGTATAATTTAGGTGCATCTTGTTAATTCACCATTCTTGTGGAGAGTGTTGAAATGATTCTGAGATAGCTGAGTTTTTTACCACTGCGCTGGTGAGTTTATATAAGTGCACCGGCTACTTCCTGGGAAAACTTTGTGCTGGATGAATATCTAATCTTATTTAAACAATGCTGGGGTGTGCCTGAATGTCCTTTGGAATTCTCATTGTATTACCCTGTGCTAGACAAACATTTAAATGATCTCTTGTCTATACAACAAAGAAATGATTGATTGCTTTGTGATACCCCAATTGATTCACAATATTTGCACGTCAAAAATTGTTCATCCAATTTTCAAGTTACTAGAGTGGGTTGATTTCAAATAAAACATCCCATTAACAGAATGGTCCCATCATTTCAGATTAGATCTAATTACATTATTCCAGAACAGACAAAAATATTTTATCTGCATATAGTTCTTGACATGCCTATTTTTCGCTTTTATTTTAATCCTGTTTGTTTCCTGGGGGAAAAAAAATTCACATTCTTCCTATTCCCACGGTTTTAATTCCCAATCCAATTGTGTAGTTCATTTCATGAGAATTTCTAAATTTGATCCAAATGAAGACAGGTCCATTTTTGCCACTGCACACTTTTTTCCCTCAACTCCTCCTTACCTGAAGGTTATGACTTCTCTCTTACTTTTTGATCTTCTAACTCCAAATGCTCTGACAGCTGAGCTTCTTTCATTGGTCATCTGACACATCCATCCTCACAGTGCCCCACCTTCCCTCACGAATTGGAAAATGAACAAACTCTTCCTTGCATGAATGGATGTTCCTTGATTGTCAATCCTTTCTCATGTCCTTCAAAGAGTTATCAAAATGCAGAGATAACTCAACCTTGTTTTAATGACTTTTCTGGCGGCTTACTTACAGCAGTGACCTGTACATTAATCTTGAGTTCCTGATTGTATTCCTCACTGTGGAGCTCTAGCTATGTGGTGGTGGCTGTATGGCTTAAGAAATAAGGTGGCTGACTTTTGTGTGAGGCTGTCAGAAGATTTTGGTTTATTTATATTCAAGGTTCAGATAGACGGATTTTTAATCAATAAAGGAATCAAAAGTTATGGGGAAAAGGTAGGAAAGTCGGGTTGAGAACTATCAAATCAGCCATGATGTCATTGAGTGGCCGAGCAGGTCAATGGGCTGAATTAGATCTAATTACATTATTCCAGAACAGACAAAAATATTTTATCTGCATATAGTTCTTTTGCACCTACATGTTATAGTCTTAGGTTCTGTCTTTGCATATTAAAGCATGAATAGTCATTTTGCATGGTAACACTGCAACAAAGTCCGCTGGTGTGGCAAAATTTATCATTGGAAAAACTTATCTCAATCACGTAATTGGAAGTGCCAGGAAAATCAAGGACTCTAACTGACATTGTCTTGGTGTAAATTACCTACTCACCCTCTTGATTCCTGACTTCAGCACTGACTACACATTCAGTCTTATTCCAATCATTACCTTATAAAGGTTTTACCAGTGACTCATTGGCTAAACACATATACATTGTGCTACTTAAAATATGAGGAAGAACTTGCATTTTTAACATCTTTCACAACTTCACGATGTTCAAAAGTGTTTTACAATGTAGTATTTTTGAAGTGAAGTCACTGTTTTAATGTAGGAAACACAATAGAAATGTTGTGCACTACATACTCTCAATAACAGCACAGTGACAAGCAACCAGACAGTAGCTGGACTGTTATCATTCCAGCATACATAAAAAGTAAGGTCTTGAATAAGGTGCTAGAACACAAAGCAATGAGCAACAACAATCTTCATTTATCCAGCTCCTTCAAAAGTAGTAAAATTGCTGGTTAGGATTGTGATCACATTTTTATAAAGAGACTTTGGAACAGGCACAAATGCCAACTGAAGTGCCAAAAATAGTGAATGTGCAAAGGAGAAATACAGAGTACCCAGACTATTAGAAAGCATGTGAAACTCGACTGTGGCATTAAATGTTACATAAAGGGAGAGGATAGGTGAACTACAAACAATTCCCCAGTGAATTTGTGGCAGGTGCCTACTATTAGATATTTCCAGATAATTGAGCAATTACAAATAATGTACACTCACGTAAACTGGCTTGTATGAATAAAGATGGGAGGCAGACAGACTTGTAGCTATTAGGCTGAAAGGGAAAACAGAAAAAATAGTAGGGAAAACAGCCACCCACAATGGGCCAGTTATTTTCTCACAGCTGCCCTAAGCAGTGTACAAAATCTTTAGTAAAATCTGTAATACGGCAATCTTGCATTTGTTGACCCCCTGTAATAAACTTCTCAAGATGTCTCCTGGGTGTGTGATGACAGGACACTGTTTCAACCATGTATATTAATTTTAGCAGAACACACTTTTACACACACTCACAAGCTAAGTAAATGTACTTTACATATTTATATTTATGTAATAACAATCTGTCGACAATCAGTAAACAAGGAAGTAAAGCAGCCACACAATAAAACAAACACTTGTAAACTCTGCTTTTTTGTCTTACCATTCTACCAGCAAACAGATAAAAAGGTCATAGTTCACATGCATGTGGTTTGTCACATGATGTTGCTTGTCATGCATCTTTTATTTATTAATCATAAATCTAATTAGCCACATTTGTGCTCCCAATTAGTCTCACAGTGATCACATATTGGTCAACATTAATCTACACAGAATAACTGTAAAGCGTACTTTCCTCCAGGCCTTTTTCATATTTCAGGTCTTTGGAATTAGGGAGCAGCACAGAGCTCTTCATAATTTTTATATGTGAATAGCTGTGTTGAGTTCCCATGGCCCACAATAAGCATCTGCTCAAGGTGTGTGCTGACAAAAGGTTCATGTAGTTTAAACAATGGCTTCCTCTAAGTTGTAGTCTGCAGTTTTTACCATAAATAACTATAACAACGTATATTTTTATAGCATCTTTAATGTTACAATGTGCTTCACAGGAACATTCTCTGAATATGTTTGACAAGACTACATAAAGATTTATTATGTTATAACCGATAGCTTGGTCAATGGAGTAGGTTTTAAGAAATACATAAAGGAATAAAGAAAGAGACTGAATGGCAATAAAACAGTGCAGGTGCTGGAAAGATAAAAAGAAAATGCTGGATAAAGAGTCTGGCAGCACCTGTGTAGAGAGAAATTGAGCTAATGTTACGGGTCAGTGACCTTTCAGGAGACTGTTTCCAGAATTTTGTTTTAATTCAATAAAGACAACAAACTGCAGTAACACCAAACCTTTAATATGGTATAAAGGTGGATCACAGGACAACTATTAACGAGATTTGGCATAGACCCACAGGATCTTGATCAGATGAGCCAATGGGCTGAGAAGTGGCAGATGGAGTTTAATTTAGATAAATGTGAGGTGATGCATTTTGGGAAAGCAATATTAGCAGGACTTATTCACTTAATGGTAAGGTGCTAGGGTGTGTTGCTGAACAAAAAGACCTTGGAGTGCAGGTTTGTAGCTGCAGGAGTGGAGTTGCAGGTAGATAGGATAGTGAAGAAGGCATTTGGTATGCTTTGCTATATTGGTCAGAGTATTGAGTATAGGATTTGGGAGGCCATGTTGTGGCTGTACAGGACATTGGCTAGGCCATTTTCGGAATATTGCATGCAATTCTGGTCTCCTTTATATCAGAAGGGTGTTATGAAACTTGAAAGGGTTCAGAAAAGATTTACAAGGATGTTGTCAGGATTTGAGGATTTGAGCTATAGGAAGAGGCTGGATAGGTTGGTTTTCCTGGTGTGTTGAAGGCTGAGGGGTGACCTTATTGAGATTTATAAAATCATTAATGGCATAGATAAGGTAAATAGACAAAGTCTCTTCCCTGGGGTGGGGGAATCCAGAACTAGAGAGCATAGGTTTAGGATGAGAGGGGAAAGATATTTGAGAGATCTGTGGGGCAACATTTTCACGCAGTGGGTGGTATGTATATGGAATGAGCTGCCAGAGGAAGTGGTGGAGGCTAGTATATTTGCAACATTTAAAAGGCATCTGAATGGGTATAGGAACAGGAAGGGTTTGGAGGTGTATGGGCCGGTGCTAGCAGGTGGGATTAGATTGGTTTGGATATCTGGTCGGCATGAACGAGTTGGACCGAAGGGTCTGTTTCCATGCTGTACATCTCTATGATTCTGTATATGGACTTATTGGGACACACAAACAAAAGCAGTTTTGAGAGTGAATTCCACAGCTTAAATAGTATAGCTTTACATTTATTGACTCGAGAAAATATTGGTGTCATTGTAATGTCACTTGGTTATTAGTTTAGGCTAATTCTGTGGGGGCATGATGCAAACCATACCATGGCAGCTGGTAGAATTTAAATTCAGTTAATAATTCTGGAATATCAAGCTTGTCTCAATAATGGTGACCATGAGGTTCTTGTATGTATTAAATTCATTGATGCGTGGACGGAGGGGGATGAAGGTGAGTCCTTTGCTGAGGACTGATCGTTCATCCTCAGTGAGTGGGAGGTCTGGAGGGATGGTGAAAACTCGGCAGGGCCGGGAATGGTGACCATGAATCTAACATTGAGAGGTACAAAAAGCTTCTGTGTCATTAATACTTTCTGAGTAGGAAATCTGCCACCCTTATTGGTCAGATCGACACGTGGCTCCTGACGTGCAGAATATATTGATCCCACAGTGTTCTCTGAATGGCCCTGGTAAGTCATTCAGTTCAGGGGCACTTGGATCAACAAACACTGACATTACCTGTGGCAATCACACCCCATGAAAGAATAAATTAAAAAAAGATTTTCACTGGTCAGTTATGTTGACCATTGAGTCGAAGATTCTCAACCTCTTTCCCCTTCATCCCCAAACCCAACTTTGCCCTTAAATCAAAGGTCTGTCTGTCCATTTGTCTGGATTTTACATTGGTAAAGGGAAGACAGCAGGTTGAAAAGTCAATCATTCTTCACTCAATCTTCAGCTGGATCCACAAATCTCAACAGCCAAGTAAGAAGTCAAATGGGCCCATACAGCAGCCTCACGAACTCGAGTTGGAATTGAAAAATCATCAGTCGGTGTTGCTGTTCCTGTTTTCCTCTAGCCTCCTGTCTGAAAGTCTGCTTGTGAACACCTCGACTTTGTTCTAAAATTTGGCCAATCAGTTTTCTAAACAAATAAAAACTGATCACTCAAGAAAGGGACAGGAGGATACCTAATGTCTCAGCACCAGGAACGTCTTCATTAGAGGGAGGACAAAAGACCAAAATGTTATAACAAGAAACCCCTTTCGAAGCAGAGTCTTTCTAAATTATTGTGATGTGGCCATCACTACCTAGGCCGGCATTGATTGTCCATCCCTAATTGCCCAGAGGGTATTGCTGTGGATCTGGAGTCACATACAGGCCAGACCAGGTAAGGAAGGCAGTTTCCTTCCCCAAAGGTCATTAATGAAGCAGATGAGTTTTTCTAACAATTGACAGTGCTATTTTTAAACTTGCAATTGCAGAATTCAAATAACATTTAAATTCCACACACTGTTATGACAGGAACTCCCTTCCTAACAGCACTGTGGGTGTTACTACACCCTAAGGATTAGATTAGATTATTTACAGTGTGGAAATAGGCCCTTTGGCCCAACAAGTCCACACCGACCCGCCTAAGCGCAACCCACCCATTCCCCTACATTTACCCCTTTTACCTAACACTACGGGCAATTGAGCATGGCCAATTCACCTGACCTGCACATTTTTGGACTGTGGGAGGAAACCAGAGCACCTGGAGGAAATCCACGCAGACATGGAGAATGTGCAAACTCCACACAGTCAGTCGCCTGAGTCAGGAATTGAATCCGGGTCTCTGGCGCTGTGAGACAGCAGTGCTCACCACTGTGCCACTGTGCCGCCCACACACTGACCCACCGAAGCGCAAGCCACCCATACCCCTACATTTACCCCTTACCTAACACTATGGGCAATTTAGCATGGCCAATTCACCTGACCTGCACATCTTTGGACTGTGGGAGGAATCCGGAGCACCCGGAGGAAACCCACGCAGACATGGGGAGAACGTGCAAACTCCACACAGTCAGTCACCTGAGGTGGGAATTGAACCCAGGTCTCAAACTGTGGTGGTTCATGAGAGCAGCTTACTGTCACCTTTTTAAGGGCAGTCAGGAAAGGACAACAAAAAACTGGACTAGTCAGTGACATCCACAACCTGAGAACAAATAAAAAATAATGTATATGTATGCATGTTACTAGTCTGAAGTAAAAACAGAGCATAAATCTACAATTATCATAGAAGAATTAAAAGGGGGTAGAGTCATAGAGTCAAAGAGATGTACAGCATGGAAACATCTTCTTCAATCCAACTCGTCCTTGTGACCAGATATTCTACATTAATATTGTCCCATTTTCCATCATTTGGCCCACATCCCTCCAAACCCTTCCTATTCATGTACCCATCCAGGTGCATTTTAAATGTTGTAATTGTACCTGGCTCCATGACTTCCTCTAACAACTCATTCCGTACATGCATCATCCTCTGAGTGAAAAAGGTGCCCATTAGATCCCTTTTAAATCTTTCCCCTCTCACCTTAAACTTATGCCCTCTAGGTTTGGACTTCCCCACCCTGAGGAAAAGATCTTGACTTTCACCCTATCCATGCCCCTCATGATTATATAAATTTCTAGGTCTGTGCCAGCCATTCCTCCACATTGTGAAACCTGTTTCTGAGCAGAACCATGGAACAGCATCACCCGGTGAATATCAAACGTGCAATGCCTTTATTTACTATTGTGAAACTGGTGGCAGAGCAGCAGTAAGTGAGGACTGGGAGGGGCATTGCTTACCTGGTTTCTTCCTCAGTGAAAGACTCTGCCAAATGCAAAAAATAGTGGGATGACCAATAATTTGGAATCATTTATATATTCAAAACTGTTTAACATATTACTTTGAATTCAAATTACCTAAATGATATGATTTTGTGAATGAGCCTCACAGGTCAACATGCCTTTTGTTACCACACAACATATGACAATAAGTAGCGCTCTGTAGGATGCAATTTACACAGATGTCTGTTTCAGTACAGTATGAAATGAACAAACTCATTTGCATCAGTAGTGCTTTGCAGCGTGAAACAGCGCTGGATGCCATACTGTGAGTGATGTGATCACAGCACTTGCAACATTACAGTCTCCTGTTGTTACAACTGGATGAACCTTATGTAATCAAATGATAATGAAATATCTTGCCTCAATTTCCTGGCTGATATTGCTTCACCACATCACTCCTGAAAATAAGTAATGGGAAAGGCTACACAACAACCCCTTTACAACCTCCTGTTCTACATCATCAATATAGAAAGTGGGTGTCAATGAGTAATTTTGACAGAGAGTCATAGAGTTATATAGCAATCTTCAATCCAACTTGTCCATGCTGACCTGATATCCTAAACCAATCTAGTCCTATTTGACATGTATTGGCCCATACTCCTCTAAACCTTTCCTACTCATATAAACATCCAGATGTCTTTTAAATGACATAATTGTATCTGAAGGGCTTTTGCCTGAAACGTCAATTTTCCTGCTCCTCGGATGCTGCCTGACCTGCTTTGCTTTTCCAGCACCACTCTGATCTAAATTCTGGTTTCAGCATCTGCAGTCCTCACTTTTGCATAATTGTAACTGGCTCCATCACTTCCTCTGGCAGCTCATTCCATACATGCCCCACCCTCTGTTTGAAAATATTGTCACTCAGATCACTTTTAAATCATTCTCCTCTCACCTTAAACCTATGCCTGCTAGTTTTGGACTCTCCTCCCCTTGGAAATAGACCTTGGCTAATCACCCTATCCTGCCTCTCACGATTATATAAACCTCTTTAAGGTCATCCCTCAGCCTCCAACACTGTAAGGAAAAAGCCCCAACCTATTCAGCCTTCCCTTATAACTCAAACCCTCTAATCCTTGTAAATCTTTTCTGAACCCTTTCAGGTTTAACAACATCTTTCCTATAGCAGGGAGACCGGAAATGAATGCAGTATTCTAAAAGTGACCTCACCAATGTCCTGTACAGCTGCAACATGACCTCCCAACTCCTGTACTCAATGCACTGACCAAGGAAGACCAGCGTGCCAAATTCCTGAGGAAGGGCTTTTGCCCAAAACATCGATTTTCCTGCTCCTCGGATGTTGCCTGACCTGCTGTACTTTTCCAGCACCACACTCTCAACTCTAATCTGCAGTCTTCACTTTTGCCTTCTTCACCAACCTGTCTACCTGTGACTCCACTTTCAAGGAACTATGAACCTGCACCCCTCGGTCTCTTTGTTCAGCAACATTCCCCAGAGCCCGATCATTAAGTGTATAAGTCCTGCCCTGATTTGCCTTACCAAAATGCAGCATGTCATATTTATCAAAGTTAAACTTCATCTGCCACTCCGCAGCTCATTAGCCCAGCTGATCAAAGTCCCATTGTACTCTGAGATGAACTTCTCCACTATCCACTACATCGCCAATTTTGGTGCCATCTGCAAACTTATTAACTGTACTTCCCATATTCACATCCAAATCATTTATATAAATGACAAAAAGCCCCAATCCCTATGGCACACCGTTGGTCACAGGCCTCCAGTTTGAAAATCAACCCACCACCATCTCTGTCTCCTATTGTCAAGCCAGTTTTGTATCAAATTCACTCCCTCCCCCTGGATCCCATGTGATCTAACCTTACTAACCGGTCAACAATCTATTCTGGGATAACCTTCTTCACTGTTCACTACACCACCAATTTTGGGCTGTCATCTGTAAACTTACTAACCAGGCCTGCCTATATCAGAGACCTCACAGCTCAGTCTGATACTGGTTCTCATCTGATACGCAGACTCATATGCTTTCTAGCCAGGTTTAATACTGCCTATATTCGAACTTGTTCTCAGTCCTGACCGACCATCCCAGTGCTTGCACTAAACAACACTGCTCCCAGTTCAACACTTCCTGGATTTAAAAATTCTCAACCTTTTTTTCAAATCCCTACATTGCCCCTCCTTGCGATCTCTACAAGCTCGTCCTGCTGCACAATCCTTTGTGCTTTCTCCTCTCCTTCAATTCTGGCATTTTGTGCATTTTAAAGTTTAATCCTTCTTCAACCAGAGAAAGGTGAATCTGTGGAATTCATTGCCACAGAAGGCTGTGGAGGCCAGGTGATTGAGTGTATGTAAAACAGAGATAGATAAGTTCTTGATTGCCAAGGGGATCAAAAGGTTTCGGGGAAAAAGCAGGAAAATGGGGTTGAAAATTCGATCAGTCATGATTGAATAGCAGTGTAGTCTCTGGGACTCAGTGTAGACGATAGGCCGAATGGCCTAAGTTCTGCTCCTATGTCTTCAGGTCTTATCCTCTGGTATGGGAGGTTAGCTGCTCTGCACTGATTCCTATAATCCTAGTTATAATTTCTCCATCTCTGTACTATTCTCTCTTTCTCCTCCAGTAAGATACTCCTTAAAATTTGCCTTTTGACCATGCCTTTGGTCCTCTGTCCGAATACAGTATTTCCTTATGTGGTTGGATGCCAATTTTATTTGATAGTACGCCTGTGACTATTTACTATGTTATAGGTCAGGGCTTTCTAAATCATGAGATTTTTGCACGTGATTTTCCTCTCTCTTTACTGCTCAATGTTCACACACATTAAATCAAAATGAGAAAGCCTTTTACTGGCTCAGAATGTCAAAGAGCATTATGATTTGGAGGTGCTGGTGTTGGACTGGGGTGTACAAAGTTAAAAATCACACTTCGCCAGGTTATAGTCCAACAGGCTTATTTGGAAGCACTAGCTTTCACAGCACTGCTCCTTCATCAGGTGATTGTTAAAGCAAGTAAGCTACTTTTGAAATGTTGATTATGGAAACCAGTAACAGCTAAGTTGCACACAGCAAGCTCCCACAAACTGCAATGTGATATGTAATGGACAGCACAGTGGGGAGAGCTCACCAACTCGCCCCGATAAATCCATTTGAAATCCAGCACATTTTGCCCCTCTCAGGACATCCAAAAGTGCTTTACAACCAATTTAACACTTCTGAAATTTGGTCGCCGTTGCAATGCCAGCCATGCAATAGAAGATTTGAGCCCCAAGTTATATCTTTCAGGCCTGAAATAACTCCACAGTGGACAGTATCCCATACAGACACAGTATGCACAGTACATGGACCAACTAGGTCGGAGCCACTCCCGAAAGTAAGGAAAATCCTGGAGACTCCTTGTTTTTGCTTTGGCATGCCCCAGTGCTGATGTGTAGGCAAAGCCCAGGCTGCAGTAGAGAGACTCCTACTTTTACCTGTCAGCCAGGACTCCCTGATTGACCCAGGTTAACAGCCCCAATCAGGGAATTCATACTTAATGGGATCCACCTGGAAAATCTCATTCCAATCACTACATGGCCAATATTTATCCTTCAATAATCTGTATCACAAAAACAGATTGCTTGGTTATTAAAACTGCTTGTCATCGAGTCATAGAGATGTACAGCACAGAAACACCCTTCGGTCCAACCGGTCCACGCCGACCAGATGTCTCAACCCAATCTAGTCCCATCTGCCAGCACCCGGCCCATATCCCTCCAAATCCTTCCTATTCATATACCCACCCAGATGTTTTTTAAATGTTGCAATTGTACCAGCCTCCACCACTCCCTCTGGCAGCTCATTCCATACACATACCACCCTCTGCATGAAAAGGTTGCCCCTTAGCTCTCTTTTATATCTTTCCCCTCTCACCCTAAACCTTTGCCCTCTAGTTCTGGATTCCACCAACCCAGGGAAAAGACCTTGTCTATTTACCCTATCCATACCCCTCAAGATTTTATAAAGCTTGCTGTGCCTAACTTGGCTGCTGTGCTTTATCCATTAAATTACAACTCCACTAGACGGTATTTGAAGACTGCAGAGCACTTCGAAATGCCTGGTGATTGTGAAAGGTGCTATATGAATGCAAACCATTTTTTACAAAAAAGTCCTGTCCGGGCTTTGTTGGAGCACGCGTGTGTTCAGAAGTTGATTGACTTGGTGGTGATGCCTGCCAGGGTCAAATAGCCCCGCTCCAAAATAATAAACCTTGGTGAAGGTACCAGAAAAGGGAAGCGTTTCAATCCAGAATGAGCCAGAGAGTTTGAGCAGAACTCGGGTCGGGGTTAAACGGCAAGAAATAAATTAGAAATTGAGCCCCATTCAAATTCAGAAGCATCTCCAGCGACAATTGCAAGGGAACAAATGCATTGAAATACACTGCAACACGCCCCTCCACCTCCCCATTTATCATGTCGCGGGCTGGGATTACTAGCACCAACAACAAACTGCATTTACACATGGAGTACACACACCGGATGATACGGGGAACCCTGTTTTAAACAAAATAGACACGGCGCTGCCTCTCTGCCAGTAAAAATGCTAGGGTAGATCTTACAAACTAAAAATTTTTTTTTATAAATTCTTTTGAACAGGATTGTGGGTAAACAAGTGGGTGAGCCGGAAGCTGTCAATCTGGGACTTGAAATGTTGCCATTTTCTTGTTACTTTGCAATTTAATGGAAGTGGTGAATTTAAACCCACGCTAATCTCCGGGCGCTGCATGTGCGTCAATAGGAAATAGGACAAGGAGGAAATTTCCCCTCTCCCTCCCCATCCTTTTAAGATGATATTTTTTTGAAAAATCGGAATTAAGCCTCGATTTCCTCTATTTTAAATGGATTCTGCTTTTTTTTTCCCCTCCCCTCTCTCTTACTGGAATAAACCCCAAACGTTTAACACCCCTCTCTCACAATAATGGTTAGACAATGGGGAAGGTATTGTCTACGGGGCAGAATTTCCTCCCGCTTCACGTAAATGGTCTGTTTGATCAGAATGACCTGCCTATTTTCTCTTGCTTACGTTTTTTCGGTTTTGCCTGAGGTGGGGTGGGGGGAGAAACGAACCTCAACCTGTTTTTGTGGTTTGATTTTTGGGAAAGAAAAAGTTCCGCCATATCTTTTGTTTTCTGTTCTACATCTATCTGTTAATTTTCACCTGATGGAGATGCCTTCTGTTTTCTGAAACCACTTCATTCCTAAAGCACCGATTCACTGTCACGGAATGAAAAATCGATGTGAAGTGTAAAGGGTGGAAGGTTTGCCCAGAGCTATGTTTTTTTTTCTGATTCAGTAATCCGTACAAAATATATTTCTGAATAAAGCCCTGTTTCAACCTGTATTTTTTTCACTCTCTCTACTGGAAGCTTATCGCTTAAAAAAATAGGATTGGCTGCTCCCTTGCTTGGTCTGTTGTGTTGCTATTTCTTATTGATAGTCTGCCCAGAGGACTTTGATTGGTGGCGACCCTTCAGGGAGGGACGAGTGACCCTTCAGAACGGTTTACATTAAATAATCCCGCGCCAGCGTGTTTTAAAAGTCTTTGTCTGGAATCACACGGCCACAGTTGTACCAGTCGCTTCTCTTTTGCCCATATTGGTTACGAACAACATGAGTGAGAAGCTTAAACGACTCTCCTAATTAACACGCGCAGGGCTCGCTGCTGATGGGATGTCAATAAACACTGCATTGCATAGCGCCCGGACCGAATCTGTGCAGTTTTGGGCAGGACGATCTCTGAGGGCCTCGCGCCGACGTGCAGGATGGGCAAGGATGGGAAGGTGGGATGGACGTCTGACTCATCAGCCTGGACGAGGAGAAGGCCTTTGACAGGATATGACACACCTACATGGGGGAACCTGTTCTCCAACATGGGCTTTGGGCAGGGAATCTGCGATTGGACCAGACTGCTCTGCACCAACATTGTTAGAGTTGCAAAGTGTGGCACTGGAAAAGCACAGCAGGTCAGCATCAGAGGAACAAGAGAGTCATTCATCAGAAATGACTCTCCTGCTCCTTGGATGCTGCCTAACCTGCTGTGCTTTTCCAGCACCACACTTTCTGATTTGAAGTCTCTAGCATCTGCAATCCTCACATTCTCCTACCAAACATTGTTAGTGCAGTCTCAATGAATGGATCGGAATCAGAAAGTTTCCCGATCAGATCCGGAGTCAGGCAGGACTGCCCACTCGCTCCTGCCTAGTTTGCGTGTTGTACAGTCCATCAGGAAGGATGCGAGCCTGAGAGGGGCGACTGTTTCAGGTGGCGAGGTGCCTGCAGGTTAAAGACTCCCTGCATATGGATGATGTCACCAATTTCTGCTTGGATCCTCTATCAGTGCGCAGACTCATGAGCATCTATGACCAATTTGAACTGGCCTCAGGTAAATCGAGGCAGGAGTGAAGGTATGTTCTTTGTGAATTGGTTGGACTGATCCTTTGTCATCTTCACCATGAAGACAGATTATATAAAGGTGCTGGGAATATGGTTCGGAGAGGCTGGGTGGTGTGCTAAAATTTGGGAGGAGCATATCGCCAAGGTGAGGCAGAAACTGGGAGGGTGGATGGGAGTCCTACTCCCTCTCTATTGCGGGGAAAAAACCCCGGTAATCAGGTGTGAGGCACTCTCAGTGTTGCTACACGTGGCGCAAGTCTGGCCCATTCCCAGAACCTGTGCCATTGCTGTCACCCAAGTCATCTTCCTCTTCATCTGGTGATCAAAGATGGACCGTGTCCACAGGGACACCATGTACAAAGCTCTGGATAAGGTGGGGAGGAAGACTCAGAGTTGAGAGTATATTGCTTGAAAAGCACAGCGGGTTAGGCAGCATCCAAGGAGCAAGAAAATTGACATTTCAGGCCAGAGCCCTTCATCAACATTGATTCTCCTGCTCCTCAAATGCTGCCTGACCTGCTGTACTTTTCCAGCAACACACTCTCAACTCTGATCTCCAGCATCTGCAGACCTCACTGTCTCCTGGGGGGGAAGACTCACCCTACACTGCCCTCATCCTGATGACCACCTTCTTGTTTTTTTAATTCATTCACAGAATGAGGTTGGATAGGCCAACATTTATTGCCCATTCCTAATTGCCCACAGGGTAATTAAGAGTCTACCACATAGCTGTGGGTCTGGAGTCACATGTCAGCCAGACTGGGTGAGGATGGTAGATTTCCTTCTTTAAAGGATATTAGTAAACTAGATGGGTTTTCCTGACAATTTGCAATGGTTTAATGGTCATCATTAGACTCTTAATTTCAGATTTTTGTTTATTGAATTCAAATCCCATCATCTGCCATACAGATGATGTAGAACATTACCGCACTGTAGAACATTACCTGGGTCTCTGGATTAACAATCCAGTGATAATGCTACGAGGCTATCACCTCCCCCCGGCATGGCTGCATCAAACTGTGCATAGAACTTCACTACACAAACACCAAGTGTCACTACATACTAAGGTTCTACCTGTCCCCAGTGTTACAAAGGATGGGCCTGGCCTTGTTGCCATGGAATACTCAAAGTAGTTGGGCCATTCCTTATCATCCATCCCATGTGGAAAAATATGTGAAGAAAATCACCCTTGCCCACAAGTCTAACAGGAAGTGGTCAGCATGCAACATCCTTGAGACTCTGCAGGAAACAGAGAGGGTGGATCCTGTCATATGGTTCCTTGAGCAGACTGTCAAATTCATTTGTCAGAATGCCTCATCACCAGAACTTTCCAACAAGCACCAAGACATTGCTTGGCAGGACATACAGAACCTGCTAAAACCAGACGTGAGGCCTTCAGATCAGGAGACCCACTCAAATATTAGGAATTCAAGTATGACCATCGCAGAGCCATTAAGACAGCTAAGGACCAATACTGATCCAAACTAGGGACCCAGACAGACACCCGGCAACTATGGCAAGGACTGAATGACATCACAGGTTCTAAAAAGAGACAGTGCAAGATAGCAGACGATGACACATCCCTCCCAGATCTCCTCAACGTCTTCTATGTTCACTTTGAGCAGAATTTTGGCGGAGAGGTAACACCTATTCTTCAAGTCCCGATTAACCTATCCCAACAGTCATTGCATCAGGGGTCAGATCAGTTTTCCTTCGTGTGAATCCAAGGAAAGCAATGGGACCAGACGGAGTACCAGGCCGTGCACTCAGAGCATGTGCAGATCAACTGGCAGAGGTCTTCTCAGATATCTTCAACCTCTCCCTGCAGCAGGCCACTGTCCCTGCCTGTTTCAAGAGGGCCAACATCATCCCTGTGCCTAAGGCTCATGCAGCATGTCTCAATGACTACCGCCCAGTGGCCCTACCTTTGGTGGTCATTAAGTGCTTTGAAAGGCTGGTCATGGCATTAAACAACTCCAGCCTCCACACTACTTTTAACCCACTCCAATTTGCCTATTGGACCAACAGATCCACTTCAGATGTGATATCACTTGCTCTTCACTCCTCCATAGAACACCTTGACACCAAGAACATCTACGTAAGAATCCTAATCATTGACTATAGTTCAGCCTTCAACACTATTATCCCCTTGATAATAGTGGGGGATTATTAAACTTAGTGATCTCGGACTAAGTCCCACTCACTGTAACTGGATCCTCAGTTTCCTGACCCACAGGCCACAATCAGTGAAGATTGAGGACAATATTTCATCCTCACTAATACTCAACACTGGAGCCCCCAAGGAATGCATACTCAGCCTCCTACTGTACTCACTGTATACCCAAGACTACGTCACCAAATACCAGACTAATGCCATTTACAAGTTTGCTATGATACCACGATAGTTGGTCAAATCTCAGATGGCGATGAAACAGACTACAGATGGGAGGTGGAAGACCTGGATAAATGGTGCACTGAGAACAACCTAGCTCTCAATGCCGGCAAAACCAAGGAACTCATTATTGACTGTCAGTGGGATGTTACTCATGCTCCCCGTACACATTAACAGCACAGAAGTGGAATGAGTAGAGAGTGTCAAGCTCCTGGGAGTGGTCATCAACAACAAGCTTTCTTGAACTCTTCATGTGGATGCACTGGTTACAAAGGCCCAACAACGTCTCTTCTTCCTCGGATAACTGAGGAAATTTGGCATGACAGTGAATACCCTTGCCAACCTTTATAGGTGCGCCATTGAGAGCATTCTGTCTGGATGTATCAGTACCTGGTGTGACGACTGTACCATTCAAGATTGGAGACGGTTATAGAGAGTGGTGAACTCGGCCCGGACAATCACAAAGGCCAACCTCCCATCTACAGAATCCCTCTACCAGGCCCACTGTCAAGGAAAGGCCGCCAGCATTCTCAAAGATCCATCCCACCCTGATAATGATGTTCTACAACCTCTGCCATTGGGGAGAAGGTACAGAAGCCTGAACATACATACCAGCCAGTTTTGAAACAGTTTCTACCCTACTGTTGTTAGAATTCAGAATGGACTCACAAACTCTTGGCATTCGCCTCTACCTGTGTTTTTGTTTTTGCTGCTGTTTATCTGTTAGTTACTTATCTATGTGGATCTAACTATATGATCTGCCTGTATTGCTTGCAAGACAAAGCTTTTCACTGTGCCATGTGACACGTGACAATAAATTCAATTCAAAGTCATTTGGCAAAATGCCTCATCGTCACAACTTTCCAACAAGCACCAAGACATTGCTTGGCTGGTGGTGAGAAAGGCACTACCCATCAGATCCTTCATGTACACTCACACTCTCGCCACCACCACACACTGCCCTTGAAGCGGCTGCAGGAAGGTAGAGACCATCACATCTCTTTCTTGAAATGTGCCTTTGGAAAGAAAGTCTGGAGAGAGATGCAGAGAGATTTTGTCTAGGATCTGTCCTGGGCAACTCCGTGATGCAGACTCTGTGCCCTATGATCTGTTTCCTGGGAAGCACATCAAGACTGCGCTTCAAAGATCATCATCCTGGTGAAAGACACTTTTTGGTCAGCCTGAAACATGATGGTCCTCTAGTGCAAAATTCAACTGAGTGTTGCAGACTGGCACATTCCAAGGTCCAGGACTATGTGTTAAGGGATGCACTAAAGCAAGGGATAGCTGCAGCCAAAGTGCAGGGGGGAAAGACCACTAACCACCAAAGAACAAAGGGGGTCCAGTCAGTTATCAGACCCTCTTATTGCCTCAAATGTATGTAAATAGTGTCTTGCATAAATAAGAAAAGTCTTCACAATTTACAACTGCAGGGAATGCCAGTGTTTGTTTGTCTTGATATGCAAAGACTGTATCAAACTGCTTTTGTACCTGTGCATGTACAAAAAGATTTTTTATTAATAAAGTATATTTTTGTAAAACAAAAATGCACATAACGTTCAGAATATGACAAAAAGGCCTGAGGCACTTCCTGGTGAACTGAAACTGAATATTTTCCCAAAGGAGCAGGAGGTTGAGTGGGTGACCCGATAGTGGTTTTTAAAAATTGTGTAAGGGATTGATAGCTGCAATGCTTGGGGAGGGTGTAAGCAAAACTAAAGACCACGGATGTAGGTTAGTGGCATCCAGTGGCATCAGTACATCTCTCCCCCATCACCTCAGTGTGAAATGTGGATGTGATTATATTGCATTGTTAAAAATATGCAGCATTGATTTTCAAGTTGCAAAACTTTCCTATCATTTCAGTTACATGACAGTCCAATTTCTTTTTCAGTTTACAGCCCCCAAAAAAGAAAACACATGCGATCTATTACAATAGCTTCAATATCTGAGGTATTATGACAAGAGCTCAGGATTGTACAGTCATCAGAGAACATCCCAACTTCTGAACTTCTGATGGAAGGAATGTCGTTGATGAAGCAGCTGAAGGTGGTTGGACTGAGGACATTACCCTGATGAACTCCTCCATCTATGTCCTGGCGCTGATATGACTGACCTCCAACAATCACAACCATTATCCATTTCACCACATGTTATTCCACCCAGTAAAGAGTTGTTCCTTGATTCTCTTAAAGAAAGAGAGAAGCCATTTGTGTGCAGAGATTGGTAACGTCAAAATAAAGCTGTTAGTTTTGCCAAGAGCAGTTGTCTTGCATGTGGGGTTGCGAAACATTCTGGAATCTCAAGGACTGAAAAATTAACTGCTCATGGCAATCTTAAAGCATTAAAAATATTGACTCTGCACTGTGATGACACTATAGCTTTAAGAGGTGCATTTTGTCCTTTTTTTTGAAGAGCTTTTGAGCCATAGGTACCAAACTGTCTCCTCCAATCAACAAAGTAAATAGCTTGTGAGACCTTGTTTTTTTTAAATTTTGGAACAATAGAAGGAGTCTGAATGGGTGGAGACAGGCTCCCACAAGGCCTTTGGTTTTAGCTTTCATTGTTGCTGGGGTCTTGAAGTGGTTATTCCTCTCCCTGTTACAGCCAGAAGCTGGAGTTCTCTCTGCTGCTGGAATTGCATGGGAGACAATCAATTTACTGAATTTCTTTTGCCAAGGGTGAGTTTATGAGATTTTACTATGTTGGAACAGTTACTCTTTAGTAAGAATCTATTATTCTGTTAAGTTTTCCAATAGCGTTAACTAATTCCAAATCTCCTTTCTTTTCTTTGTATTTTAACAAAAGGGTAAGAATAAGGAGTGTTTTGTTTGAGGCTGAGTGGAGTAACCAATCGAATTACATCTGGAACATGGCACTTTACACTTGCCTTTCAAGAAGAAAAAGTTAGGGTCGAGATCATCTCCTTGATATATTTGAAGGGGCTTTTGGTCTGGTCCATAACAGTATCTGTTTGCAATTATTTGTTTACTAGTTATCAAAAACATTGGAGATGATGGAGATTAAAAGGCTGTTTGACCAAGAGTCAATAATCATCTAATCAAGTAATATGAACTCTGTTCAATCTTTGACTGTAAAAGGTTCTTGTGGGGTGGAATGTGTCAGTAGGGTCATGGGAGGGAGGCAGGTAGAGGTCAGTAAACATAATAAATTTTTCAAAAATATATTCGGTTATTGTTGGCAATTCTTGTTGCAGAAGACTCACATTTTGGCAGCATAGACATAGCACTTCAACCTTTTCAAAAAAGGTGTAGGCTAATGCCACGGTAGAACGTTTTAAGAAAAATTAGCCAAATTGATTTTCCCAAGTTGTTTCACATTTCCAGGAGGTTTGTTGATGTTTCAGGTTCCTTGGTATCTGTGTATTTTCTTTTTATTTAATTCATCAGTAGATTGAATTCATACTTTTATAAACAATCTCTATAGTACTAATGATATGATATCAGAGACATTCAGGTTCATGTTCTCTTGTATGTGTATTGTCTTCTGTTCTGGCGAAAAAAATCTTTCATAACCCTGAATTTCCTGTGACCTAGCTGGGTGTGGAAGCATGCTTAATTTTGCCCCCTCTCATGGCACACTTTGTAAGTGCACCCCTAGATGTGTTATTCAGAACCTTATCGACTCAAGAGTTCTCATGTTCCACCCAAGAAAGTTAACCAGATCTCAACTCAGTCTGGGCAGTTGTGTTACATTTGGCTCTAGCACCAGTGAGTTAGGGAAGAGAACAATCCGTCTTGTTTCCCATTCCTTGGATACAAAATTGTCAAGATAGAGCTTCTTTGAGTCATCAAACGGCTGCTCACTCTTCAAGAGAGAAGACTGGTGGTAGTTGAACCTGAGGGTCACCACGTCTCAGGTGAGGGGACAGAAGTTGAGGAGAATCTTTCATGGTAATCTCAGCCAGTGTGGGAATTGAACTCACGCTATTGGCATCACACTGCAGTATTAAAAAGACTGTTGTCCAGCCAACTGAGCTAACTGACCACTTTATAGCACTGAAACAGGCTATTCCATGCAGCCAACCTTTACCCCTCACTTGAGCCAAGTAACCACTGGATTACAGGGCTAGAATGCTGCTGCGATTTCACCCAGACATTGAGTCTCACAATTTACATTGAGAATGAATTGTTATGATCCTAGCTTGTAGCCCAATTTGACAAGTTATATCCCAGAATTAAACTTAACTCGATATGTCATTAGTATTTTTTGTTTAGTTAGATAATATAGTAGTTAGCCACTGAGGTGTTTGTGTATAAGTCTGCAGATTTCTTTTAACAATGGAACAGAAGTTTACAATACAAATTTAAGTTAAATTAAAACCAAACTAAATATAGAGGACACTTAGGAAGTACTCAAACTAACAACAAAATAGTGTTTCAATTTGTTTCCCTTATTATCCATTACAGACACTTGAGTCCAGAGAAATAACACCCCTATTTCAACATTTTAGATTTCTACTTATCTGATTCACTCCACATTCTTTCCTATGGATTTTTGGAAATTAATCAGTGAGTCCTTTCCAAATCTGCCAAAATTCTCACAAAAGAGTCCAAAATGCCTCAGTTCTAATGACCTGCAGATTTTTAACCAAACTCTCCTGATTTGGAAGTTTCACAAACTCAACCTTGCTGTTGAAGTAATTGTTCCATGAAGTGCCCTGAACTCCTTTTGCAGGAGTTTCTAAAGTCAATCCTGCTGTCATTTGAACTGAATTAAAAATAAACTTGTTCATCCTAGATTCTTCCGACCTGAAAACAAAGCTAATGACCTTACATATTTACCCCATCCATCATAAATCCTACAATATAAGTGCCTTTCCATTAACACCATTGGAATCTCCAATCACCTGCTTTGTGACAAATGATGGATTTAGTCACTGCTCTGGAAGGAATCTCTGATGTGTTTTTCCTAAAAGGAAACTCTTTACAAAAATAACAAACACCCTTCTGGTTCTACTTTGAAATCCAACTTCCAAAAATGACATTATTATATATAAATTACACACCTTTCATCACAAAATCACAAATGGAAGAGAGAAACCAAGAGTTTATTTCAGGAATTTGTTAAATTATGGTTCATTATACCCCAACTCCATTTACTATTCTTTGCACCATACACCCTTAATGTCCTTATCTGTCAATTTCAGCTGTAAAAACTCCAACTGACCCAATATTCAATGGCTTTTGGGGGAAAGAAATCCGAATTAGCAATTCTGTTTGTATTGCTACGAAGATGTGTGATCCAAATATTACTTTTTAAACAAATACTTATTTGGATATAAATTGAATTTTGAAACAAAGGGCAGTTTGCTAAGGAAAAGACACTGGGTTCAACAGCAACCAATGCTGCACCTGCAAGGAGCAAAGGTGCTCGGATGTATTGTCTGGAGGACTCTTCAGGGAGGGGTCACGTGACCCACTTTGTGACTGAGATAAGACTTTATTTTAACTCAGAGGGTGAAAAAACATTGACCTTCTTGAACGGCATCACCCCATTGCTTCCTCTCTGTTTCTTTGCAACTCTTCTGATAAAGTGTGTAAGTTATTAAAAAACCAACAGTCATCATTACTACTCAGGGAGAGTTTCTCAAAAGGATTTCCTTGGAATCTTCCCCACAATCTGAAGCAAAGGGGACTAAGTCAACAACAACTGCTTTGTGAAGACTTTTCCCCCGAAGCATATACTTTATTCATATAGTCGTAAAAATAATGACTAAACATTTTAACTTGAATTTTACATATTTTGCAATAAAATTTAAGTTGTCCCTTCACATGCAATTTAATTGTAATGAACTTAATATTTATAAAATACATTCAGTGCTAGATAGACAGCCCAAAGGCAAAATCATTTCAAATTGGAACTCTACCTATCTGATCTGAGAATTAACATTGACAGTTAATTGTTCTTGCTGCTCTCCGTGACATTATCGTCCAACCAATCAGCATCCTCTTTCCATTCTTGTACTTTTTGTAAATTGTACCTCTTTTCACAACCCTGTTTCTTATGACTGAGATGAATAAAGACATAAGACTTCAACATGTATTTTTCGCTTTAGCAATGTTTAAGTTGGAAATTAAAGCAAGTTCAATGGATATAAACTGCTTCACTAAACTGTTCCACTCTGAGGCATCTCAATACATTTTCAGTGTTCTTATTCAGAGTAAGGCACATTCTTGGAAGGTGTCGTAAGTCTGAAGAGTTCTGCAGTTTAAATTCCTTGTTGTGCTATGTCTGAAAGCCATTCGACAATGGGCTTTGCTGTCACTATCCATAACTTCAGTGCTTCCCTCACAATGTCGTCCTAAACATCAGAATGAGACAGTTTGCAACACTCTGTCAAGGATAATTTCCATACACTGGAAGGCTAGCAGGATTTGGGAAGACCAAAGATTTTCACCAAGTTGATGGTCCTCCAAGCCAGAGGAATAGCTTGTAGAACACAGAATCCTGTGTCATGAGGCTGCTTAAATGAGGAAGAGAAATGTATTTACTCTAGACCTTCTTTGCAATGGCATATTTCACAACAAAGTGATCAAGAGTCTCTCTCCTACCACATCAAGAAAAGGGCTACATAAGGAAGAGGAGAGACTTGGGATATGTAAGAAGGAGTTGGCAGAGGGTCTTTCTGAACCCCAGCCAACCGATGTGTCTGTGTTTGTTTGTACATTCCAGCAATGAAGCATTTTGCCAAATTATTTTGACAGCCTGCGCAAGGAACTACATGAAAGGTCCACAGCCTGCTTTTCCTGCAGGTCTTCAAGGATATTATGTGCTGACCACTGACTGATGGGCTTGTTCTTCTACATAAATTACTCCAAGGGGAAAAGTAACACAGCAAGGTCCAACTACTTGGAGCATTCTGTGGCGGTGTGGCCAGAAACATCCATAGCAACACAAGGAATAGATAGAATAACTGTCGAGAGTATGGTGTTGGAAAAGCACAGCATCTGAGGAGGGAGGAGAATCAAATTCAATTCCTAATGAAGGGCTTATGCCTAAAACATCGATTCTGCTGCTCCTTGGATACTGCCTGGCCTGCTGTGCTGTTCCAGCACCACATGCTCGACTCTGATCTGCAGTCCTCTTTTTCTCCATAGGTAGAATAACTGTTCCAGGAAGATATCCCAGGGTCATCAGTCTGTGTGGATACAGAATAACGACACCATTTTGGTCAATCCATGCCTTTCCTTCTTTCATGAGTGTAACTTACTTGGCCAAAGTGCTTTACAGTTAATACTCAATATTGTGCATAGTTTTTTTTGCTGTGTGTGTGGTCTTCTGGTTACACCTATAGATGTGTTTAAATATCCTGTTCAGACATGTGATAAAGTACCTTTGGAGCATGCAGGACTTGAACCTGAGTCTTCTAGAGACATTACACCTGTACCACAACCACAGTGCTGGCATTCTAGAGCCTATACACTAGGCTACCCATGGACAATTGAATGCCCTTACTCCATGATTCTTTATAGCTTTGCACCGATGAGGAAATATTCTATTAAAAAATTGAGTATCTCCTAGCAAAACTATGTCTACATCTCACCTGGAGTTGCCTTGTGAATGTGGCAGTGTGTATTTGGTCATAAATGGTTTGCTAACTCAGTAACAGACTACTATGATGTAATTAAAGTCACTGAAGAATATTAATAAACTATGTTGATTGCAATTTAAGAATGCTTTGGCAATGATATTTGACTCCTGATGACAGCCAACAGAATTATTGAATGCAGTTTCAGTGTCAATTTTGATGGAATTTGAAGACAATTTTGCTCTTGCTTCCCTTTGCCTAGATAATGATTTTAGATGTAACACACAGAGCAAACAAAGGCTGCAGTTTAAAACAGCATTGCTCTGGATTTCATGTGTTTCCCATCTGGTTAGTTTCTTTAACATTACCCCATAATATCTACGCTGCACTCCCAGCACCAGAAAGATTATGTTACCTCATGTTTGACAGATTGTCCATTCTCTAACATTGTAACCTTCTTTATCCCTCCAAACTACCTCAGTCTTTTTATGTATCCATCTCTTACCTCATTCCCCCCCCCCCTCCATTAGCAGCTGTGCATTCAGCTTTTAGGACTTTAACTGAGAAATTGCCTCCCAAAGTCTCAGGGCCTCTTCATCTTATCTCCTCCTTTAAGATGCTGTTTAAATCCAAATTCTTTGACCAAATGTGTCTTTCTTGGCTCTGTGTCAATTTCTGGCTGATTATGCATTATGAAGTGCCTTGGGGATTTTAAGTTGCTGTTGTAATAGATAATGCTGTTCTCCATTTACACGTAATTCAAAAGCGCCTAAAAATGAAGGTTGGCAAGAATTACAGTTTTTACAAAAAATATGAGTAACTTTTTGTATGATAGTCTGTTTCACATGAAGTACATAAAATGAGATTAACCAGTGAACTCTGTGCACTTAGACTAGATAAGTAATAAATGGATTGTAGCAATGGAATGTATATTATACCTGCCAGTCCTTCAGCGCTAAAGATAGGGCCTCCAACAATCTCCACTACTGCACTAGAGACAAAACCTCTGGGATTTATTTGCTTATTATTGTTATCAAATGTCAAAAGATCAAAATCAAGAACTACTTAGTGCTGACTGAATTCCTCTCTACCGTGCTGTAAATTGTGAATTGATGAGTACTGTAAAGTCCTCACTAATGTAGCACTGTGCTCACTAAGTGCACGGGGTATTAACCTTTTTCAAATTTCTTTATCATTAAAGCCTCTGTGGTGTGTTGCATTCGCCTCTGTTAGGTGACCCCATCCCAGAAAACGTTGCAAGCTTTGTTTCTCCTGCAGGCAGTATGCAATGCAATCATTTTCCATGGGAATGAAAGATGGAACCTTAATTGACACTTAAAAATTATTTTACTATTAACATTATACTGAATTACTCAACATGGGAAAGAGGTTTCACCAGATCAGAAAGACTCAAAATTCTTTACAGCTAGCAAAGTATTTTTGATATGTAGATATTGCTATAGGGTAGCATCAAATCTATACACAGCAATCACCCACAAAAAAATGCAGAAGGTAAATGTACAGACAATCAATTTTGGCAGTAAAGCCAGTTGAGGAATGAATACTTTGCACAGGGGAGTTTGTGTCAATAATGTCACCTGAGGGGACAGATGGAATTTCTGTTTAGCATTTTTCCTGAAACACAGCATCGCTGCCAGTGCAGAATTCCCTCTGTATAACACTGAAGCATCAGCTAGATTATGTGTTTGGAATTGCAACCTACTGACTCAGAAACTGGACTGCCTTGAAGGGATTACAGATTGATGTCAGCTATGGAACTTCAAACTCACATGTGAAATATAATTACATGTTCTCATTGTTTTACCTGTATCCAAGCTGTTTACACTGCAAAGTAAATGGTGTAAACTTAAAGTTGTTGCAAGAACAGACAGCCTGTGGGTCTATGTACACATCCATTTGTCGGCAGCAGGACAAGTTCAAAAGATCTCAGCTTTCTAAATGAAGTCAAAAGCCTCAATCTTGCCTATGATTGAGTTTATGAGTGGAGAGATAGACTTCTGGTCAGGTCAGTTGCATCAAAGTGTGCACCATTATTCCAGAGAGGTTTTTGGCTCAGAAGGCTCAGAGGTTTTGATTATCTCCCTGTCGGGCAGGTAAAGCTCCAGAGAGGCCAGAAAGGTAACCTCCAGCTGAGCTTGGAATTTGGTTCTGGGAGTTGAGAGAGGTGGAGTGGAGGGAGGGGAAATCAGATCTTGTGGGAATTCTGACCCTGAGTGAGAGGGTAGGGAGATTAATCATTGGGACATGCATTCATCATGGGAAGATTGACAGATTATGAGATCGTGTTCTCAGTTCTGTGATGGTGCTGGGATGGAATGGTAGGCAGACGTTCGTCCTGGCCCACAAGCAGTCCCAGAAATCACTTGCACGTTTCCAAGAAATTGCCTTCGTCTCCATTTAGCAGTTTGAGTTAGGCCTGAAAGTTCAATAAAGCTTGACTCACACAAGTATTTAAATGACCAGTCCATGTACTGGCCATCCCAGCTATACAACATCCTGACCCACAATTCCCACCCCCTCGCCTCACCTCCTGTTTCCAGCTGTGTTAAAACTTGAAATGTGGGAGTTCAAAGTGGGTTGGGGTCCAGTTCAAGATTTCCTAAACTTATACATCTTATCGACCTGGTCCCAAACCAGGGAACTGGGGTGTTACAAGTACAAGGTCAAGGTACTAAAACTTTATACAATACAAACAGAACCCCAGCTGGTGTGTAACACACTTTTATCAGCATCGTACTTTACGCATGGTGTCAATTCTGAGTCTGCAGAACAAATGTATTAGAATGTGGCTAGTGATGTAAAAGCAAATTAATGTGGAGCAATAAGAAAAACTACAGCAATTTTCTTTATAGAAAAGATAGTTACGGGGAAATTTGACAGAGGCATTCAAAGTTATGAAGGATTTAGAGACAAACTGCTTCCAGGAGCAGAGGGATTCATAACCAAAGGGCAAGGATTTAAGGTGATTGGCAAATGAACCAGAGGCAACATGAGGGAAAAAAATATATACGATGGGTTATTATGATGTGGAATTCACAGCCTAAGGGGTATGGAAACAGATTCAATTATAAATTTCAACAATGAATTTAGATATATACTTGAAATGGAAATAGGACAGAGCCACAGAGAAAGAGCCAGAGAATGGGACTAATTTTTTTTATTCACTTGTTCGACCTGAGCATCGCTGGGAGGCCAGCATTTATTGACTTCCCTAATTGCCCTTGAGAGGGTGGTGACGAGCTGCCTTCTGCATTTGCTGCAGTCCATGTGTACTGTAGGTATGATGTGAAGGTGCGCATGTGCCATTTGGAGGGAATTTCAGGAACTTGACCCGCAACTGTGAAGGAATAGTGATAAATATCCAATTCAAGATGGTGAGTGATTTTGAGGGGAAATTGCAGGCAGTGGTGTTCCTATGTATCTGATCCCCTGTCCTTTTAAATGAAAGTGGTCATATGTTAGGCAGGTGCTATCTAAAGAACAGTGGTACACACTGTGCTACTGAGCATTGGTGTGGAGGGAGTGAATGTTTGTGGATGTGGCGCCAATCAATTGGATATGTCTTTCAAAGAACTGATAAAGTCATGTTGGGCGAAGTGGCCTCCACTGATATTGTGTCATTCTATAAAACTGTGATTTTAAAAATTACAGTCAGTCTCTGATTAAAATACATGTAACGATTAAATTCTGAGGCATGCATCTGCATAGCCAACAAAGATTAAACATTGGATGCTGTACTTTTCCTTTTTGACTGTACTTTATTCCATTAAGAAGACTTAATAAAAGGCTCAAACTTTGATACCATTTGTCCCAAAACTTGAGTGAGTGGGTGATTTTATCAGTCAGAACATTGCAGAAAATTTAACTTACTGTCACTGTTAGTAAAAAAGCTGGAGTCTCACCTGGCACTCCAGATCTGTCCTTCGTTAACACTGGCAAATAAAAGAAACCATCAGGTGACTTCTTTCAGTTCCAGAACCTGATCAGCATAATCACACAGAGCCAGCTGTCTGAGTTCCACATGAAATAAGCTCGGGTAGCCTGAGCCATGTACCTAATGGGCTCAAATCAACAGCACTAAATTGTTGATTGTTCAGTGTAAGTTGTCAGACCAGCATGAGTAAAGGGAGACTTAATGATTTGAGGTGTTTTTTTCTGTTCTATAAAAGAACAGGTTGTTCTTGCTCTAAAACTGAAAAGGTTTCACTATAGAGTGAAAATTGCATCAAGTTTTGATATGATTTATTATGAATGATTAAGGTGAAAACATTCTTAAGTCAGCAGGGCCACTTCTGATGCAAACCACAAAGATTCACATAAAGCTGTCTGACCAGTACCAATAGGTGTTCTGTGATTGACCATTCAGTCTTTCTCTTCATCCTTATAAACTCTAGCAACATCTGTTGTTGACCAAAATCAGCTGTTAACCAAAACACCATGCAGACTATTTCCGGCCCATTCTCTGTTTATAGTTTCCCAAAAGTGTAACAGAGACTGATTTTGCACTGACCACCCATAGAGATTAGAAAAGAATAAACTGGAATGTGTAATCTATTTTCAGTTTGAATAAAAGGTTCTAATTACAACCGCAAACAACTCAGTGATGGTTTGATTAATGAGCCTGAGTGCAAGCAACTCAGAAGAAGCTACCTCTAAAAAACTTTTACTGTGGGAGCCAGGAAGACAGAGCTCTCATTGATAAATTTCCAGGAATACAACAAATCTAGGCCCTGTAATGTTTGGCTTCTGACCTTTCCTGGTCCCAAGGGAGCAGGAAGTGTGAACCTCATAGATTATGGAAATTACAGCACAGAAGGGGATCATTTAATCCATTGGGCTGTGCTCTTGCTATTATCTTAACTGGAACTATCTAAATCTAATCTTATTTCTCAGTTCCTTTGCCCTGTACAGCCTTTTTATATTCTTCTGATATAAAACATATCCAAGTTCATTTTAGATGATGTTACTATATTCACTTCACAGCTTGTGGTTAAGCAGCCCATATTCTAAGGATCTCCTACATAAAAAGACAAGAATTGGAGTAGGTGGTTTGGGCCTTTTTTGACTCTGTCACTCAAAAATTGGATAATAGTGGATTTGTATCTCAGTTTGCCTTGCTTAGCTCCATGTCTGTTCAAACCCTTATTAAATATATTGACCACAGCCATTGTAAGATAGATCTCTGTTTGAAAAATATTTTTTCTAGCTACCTCTTCATTCTCCTAGTCTTAGTGTTTGGTCAGTAATCCATCAACAATTCAGCAGAATATGGAGTCCACTCTTGATAGTTAAGAACATCAAAAAATATGTAGCTAAAGCACATGAATGGAATTGAGGAGCAGATCAACCATAATATAATGCAATGATTGAACAGGCTTCAGGGCTGAATAACGTTTGTTCACATATTTATTTATTGATGTATTTCTGGTAAATGCTGAGGGGGAAGCATACCTAAAATTAGATTTTGGCAAATACCTCATCAATTGAAACAAAATTAAGCAAACTGAGTTGTAGATTGAAATGATACTACTCTGGCACCACCTAACAGAACTGTCCTCGCATTAGCTCAAGGCACAACTCAGGAGACATGTTAGAGAGGATTGGTAAAATTTGAACATGGTGAATTTAGTTCAGTTCTTAATCAGAACCAAGATTATTGTGATCAATATTTAAGTGACAGACTCTCACTGTTAAATAACTTTACAAATTTAAGTTGATATATTTGTTTTTTTCCAAGTAGGCTGAAAAATAAGCTATTTTTGTTTTTTAGCATAAATTTCACATAAGGCTAAAGTAAGAATGTCAACCAAGCCTTGATGAGCTGCTGCAGATGGGGTAGGAAAAGAACATTGAACTTCCTGACCTTTTGAATAAAAAAAGATGCAATTTATGACCAGCGACTGCTCAGTGCTCCCTGGATGCATAATTTAAAACTGTTCAACAATAAACATTGACAATGGGGTGGAGAGGTGAGCAGGCATTGCAATCGAGGAAGACATTCTTCTGAGACTGACAGCTCAGTATCAAAGGCATGAGAAGAACACCAAGATATTGGGGTTTGGACCCCCTTGAGGTCTTGGATGCCACAAACATTTCACTTATGGTATTCTAGTAATCAAGGTCTTTAAAATGATAATGCAATTTGTAACTTGTTAATATTTCTGTGGGGTGATATTGAGAAGCTGTATGTTCTGTTGGAGGAAGTCCATAAAGTGCTGGAAAATTAAAACTGGGCAGTTAGCAATTCATTCATGATGTTTGTTTTTACAAGGTCAGATCAGAGAGTGATCATGTGCCTTTGTTTGGGTTCCAGAGATTCAAATTGATCAGACTGAGTTGAGAAAAATAATAATCTGATCTAAATTAGTTCCTCAATTGATTGCCTATCTTTCGGATTATGTTTAAAATGCTTTTCTTTTCTCTAAAATTAAACTATTTTACTGGGATTTCAATAGAGTTGTCAAATAGAATATTTTCCGATCACTCCTTGGCCTTGTACCTGAGATCCCTGGCTCCTCAATTTTGTCTTGTGTGTGCTCTTGATTCTCAACCTTGCATCATTATGGTCCACAAGCAATTAAAGTCAATCTACATTGGCCTCAACTAGTGGCAGGTCAACTCACATGGTTAGATTGTGGTAATAATAATGACAAGGTCTAAGGTTTGATCCCCATACTAGAAAACATTGCTGGTTCTGATTCCTTTCAGTTTAGAGGTCTCTTGTAATGTAGTGGTAGTATCTATAGCTATGGGCCAGAAGTCCTGGGTACAAGCCCCACCTGGTTCAGGTCTGTGTCTGAATTGGTTAGGAAGTTTAATTCCTATTGGCAAATCCAATTTGTTTCTATAGTGAATACCCAGGACACATCTTCAGAATTTCCTTCCTAATCTTCGCTTTCTCATTTAAAATTGCTCTTTAAACCGAACCACACTTGTGGTTGCCCTGTTCTGGTGTCTGCTTAGGGAGGGAGTTGGTTAGCTCAGTTTGCTGGTTGATTAGTTTACAATATAGAGAGACACCAACAGCACTGGTTCACTTCCTCTACCAGTTGAGGTTATTGTGAAGGAGTCTCCTTCTCAACCTCTCCCCTCATTTGAAGCATGGTGACCCTCAGATTAAACCATCACCAGTCAAATGTTTCTAATTAGAGCAGCCCTATGTTTGGTAAGACTGTGTCTTTATTTTTGGTGCTGCATTTTTATTTTGGTGACACTGTGTCAAATTTTGCCTACTCTCTATGAAACATCTTGTACTTGTATAATGCAAATTGTTGCTGTATTCTGACATCATGTATTCACTATAGAAACAAATTGGATTTGCCAATAGGAATTAAACTTCCTAACCAATTCAGACACACACCTGGACCAGGTGGGGCTCGTACCCAGGACTTCTGGCCCATAGCTATAGATACTACCACGACATTAAAGAGACCTCTAAACTAAAAGGAATCAGAACCAGCAATGTTTTCTAGTATGGGGATCAAACCTTAGACCTTGTCATTATTATTACCACAATCTAACCATGTGGGTTGACCTGCCACTAGTTGAGGCCAATGTAGGTTGACTTTAATTGCTTGTGGACCATAAGATCAGGAGTAGGCCATTTGGCCTCTCCCGCTTGCTCCACCATTCAATATGATCATGGCTGATCCCACACTGGTCACATTCCCTTTCCTGCTGTTTTCCCCATAACCCTTGATTCCTCCATTGACTAAGGATCTATCTCAGCCTTAAATATACATAGGGCCCACTTGACAGTTAGGTGGCTTGTTGGTATGTTAAGTTCTTAGATTAGATTACTTACTTACAGTGTGGAAACAGGCCCTTCAGCCCAACAAGTTCACACCGACCCTCTGAATAGCAACCCACCCAGACCCATTCCCCTATATTTACCCCTTCACCGAACACTAAGGGCATGTTAGCATGGCCAATTCACCTAACCTGCACATTTTTGGACTGTGGGAGGAAACTGGAACACAGGGAGAATGTGCAAACTCCACACAGACAGTTGCCCAAGGCTGGAATTGAACCTGGGACCCTGGTGCTGTGAGGCAGCAGTGCTAACTACTGAGCCACCGTGCCACCCTGAGCCACTGCGCCACCCTATTCAATAAGGGAAAGGATTTGCCAAGCTAATTTTGAGAGGGGTTCAGGACCAAGTAAGATGCTAAAATATAACCATAAATGATGAAAATCTGGAATGGAAATAAAAATTGTTTAGAATTACACAGCTCTAAAGAGAAACAAACCACCTGATGAAGGAGCAGCGCTCCGAAAGCTAGTGCTTTCAATTAAACCTGTTGGACTACGACCAGGTGTTGTGTGATTTTTAACTAAAGAGTACCTGTGCAAACCTAAGAATGCAATGTTGCTCAGTGGCATTCTTACCAAACAGCGTACACAGGAATTGCAGTGTCTGGTTAGAGCAGGATTATTACCAGCATTTATTAAAGCAAAAGACTCCTTTTCTCTAATAGAGTTCCCACACTCCTGTGATTTACTGTTTAGCGAATACTTGTCAACGGGATTAACTGTGAAAACAAATGGCAGAGAAACCCTCTTATCTACTGAAAGTGGGTCTTAATGAGAAAAATGCATGTTTCAGACCAGGAATGAGAGGTGCCGTTTGTAATGCAAATCAATGAGTGGAGGCCAGAAACATTGCATCCTGCTGAATAATAAACAGACCTTACAAAGGGATACCTGACTTGGGGTCAGGATAACAGGATGTCCTTAAGACACAATGGATATCAAACTCAGTGCCGGTTAATCGAGATGCCAACGAGTTCCCTGATAGCTGAAGCCCTAAAATAATTTTATTTCCCCTTTGGGGTAAACTGGACCAGGATGAAAACATACCTATGTGTCTCGATAATCCGAGCTCAGAGTTTCTGATCCATGGAGACGTTCCGAAAAACAGAGAAAAGCCCAGCTCCCGGAATCCCATCACCTCAGCGAGCTGGAGATCCACAGGGGAACGAGAGCACTGCACAGCAAGAGCAAAACAACGCGGGAAGCTGCACATCTCTGCTGTAGCAAATAAGAATTGCAGCAACATGCTCAGCAGATCGGGCAGCATCTGTAGAAAGAAAACCAGGATAATTTTTTTCAGGTCGGTGGCCTGTTAACAGAACATCAGCTCCGGCTGGATTGCAGACTCCACCTCTCAGGATACTTGTATTCGGGAATTCTAATACTGAGCAGTGATAGATCTGTGGGTGATTCGGCGATAATGATGCAGTTCAGTCAAAGCAAAATCAAACACAATTAGACCTAATGAAGTCAAACACACAGACCCACTCCATCTCTGTTTACACGTTTATTTCCCCCCCAAATATGCTCCACTCATAAAATTGTTTACAACATTTAAAAAATTTCAACTTGAATATTACAATATTTTCAAGAAAATTCAACTTGTCCTAGTGCAGCATGATTCACCTCCTACGATTTTCATAGACACAATCTTTACATGTGACTCCTGATTAAATCTCCCTCCTGTCAGTTGTAGTGTCCCTCCTTCCGAACCAGGAGGCCTGGCACCTGATCCAGAAACGAGTTTCAACCGCTGAAGTTATGCTGCGGTTATACAAAACCCTCCTTAGACCCCACTTGCAGAACTCTGAGCACTACACCTTAGGAAGGATATATGAATATTTGAGGGTTTACATAGGTGTTTGCCAGAATGAGCCCTGGACTTCAAAGCTTAGGAGGAGAGGTTATGCAACTTAGATCTGTTTTCTCTCGAATTTAGAAGACCAGAGGGCGATCCGATTGAAACCTTCAAGGCAACAACAGGAAAAGACAGGTTAGATAAAGGTACACTATTCCCACTGGTTGGTGATTCTGGAACTAAGAGGCGCAGCCTCAGAATTAGGGCCAACCATTCAGCAGAAATGTTAGGAAGCATTTCTACCCACAAAGTGTAGGGAAGATTTGGAATTCCCTTCCACAAACGGCCGTGGATGCAGGATCAGATGTCAATTTCAAATCTGAGATTGATTTTTTTTTGTTAGGGTGAAGTGTTGAAGGATAGGGTCAAAGGAATTAGGCCGCAAGAACTGGTCAGATGGTGGAACAGGCTCGTGGGCTGATTGGCCCCCTCCTGTTCCTGTCTCAGATATTTGTGAACATGTATATTAGAAATTATCTGCGGATTTGGTTGCAGGTTACAAGCAGCTGAGAACAATAGAAGCCCAAATATGAATTCCTGGTTCAAGGGAGTGAATATCTTTTAAAATGGTAATGGCATTATTTCAGGAGAAAAAAACGGTTTCTCAGTGGACGTGTTGTGGGAACAAATCCCACCTCACCTCCTGTTATGTTGAGTTCAGTTCTACGTTGGAAATGATGAAGCATCCCCATTAACCGGCGCTCGATATATTTATCTTTTAAGATATGGTTTATCGAGGTTGGTCCCTTTGACAATAGGGAAAGAGTTAACACGTATGAGCTGAATGCTTAAAAGTCACCCATTCAATGAGAGATGTTGTTTTAGTTGCGATAAGTGCATAAATTGCATAATTTCAATTTTAATCAAGAAATAAATTAATCATTGGATCATGGCGAAGGAATTTGAGTCATCCCAGATTAAACCTGGATTGCGGACAATAAGAATTGAAAAAAAATTCTCCTTAAAGACACGCAAGCAACAGTCTAATTCAGCTTCCGATAGAAACTTTTCCTCAAAATTAGAATAATGTCCAAGGCTCATTGAGGGGAACTGATTTAAAGCGCTTTCACCTCGAAAGGGCAGAGATTAGAATGATTGATCCGTATTTTGGAATGTTCTAATCAATTATAGACATTCAGGAATGTTTCGGTTATTTCAATCGCCGAGAGTTTGGAAAGCTGCAAAAATTCGACAAGCGGTTTACTTCGAGAACAAACCAGCCTTTTAGAGTTATTTTTTAATCAACCTGTTCAGTGGTGTTGGGACACACTTCTGAGGGAGCAGGTGGGACTTGAACGCGGGCCTCCCGAAGCACAAGCGCCTCTTCCAGCCTTTAAATAGCTGTAGTTTAAATAGTCCCGTTGCGAAACTTGTTAATGACTGAAACCCTTGTTCAGTGTTCGACGCTCATTAGAATTACATGGCATTTGCAGGTCGCCAGCAGCTCAGTCCTGCAGTCTGGTGAGCGCGAGCCAGTGGATCTTGTGAGCTAAATCTTTCCCCTCCCCTGTCTCGTGAGTGCAATAGAAAAGTAAACGTTGCATTGCCATCCACACAGACAGAGAAATAATTTAAACGATGGCCTTTATTTCTTGCCAAAGGTGAGGGGAGTCAGCTAGAGCCGTGCCATGGGCTTTAACAAACATATCATAGCTCCCTGGAATTAATTAGCAGCCCGGTGGTGACTCTGCCTCCAGCAGAACATTGTTGTAGATGGCAGGGTCCACCATAAACATTGCTTCAGTGTTCTAAGTTCAGAAAACAGGACTTCAAAATGCTCAACAGCATCTCACTTCTGATGTCATCCTTTGCTTCTGGGGCAGCTTGTGTCACTAAATCTGATGATAGTTCTAGTTTATTTTACAAGAACAGCTAGGAAGTCATTATTATCTTCTCAATTTCAGGGAAGACTGTAAAGCGTAAACGTCCAAGTGTTTGCTCATTAATATTATGGTTTAATTTCGGCTTTATCTGAATATTAGAACTTCCCTTTTAATGAGAGGCCCTGATTATAATCCAATCATGTGGTCAGATTGTTCCCTTTGTCACTGTTCTATTTTTTTAAATTAGCTGAATTTAAACGGCAGAATTGTTACAATGATAGCCTATTACATTGAAATTTCTGGTAGCTTAAACTGGGACATAGTATGTAGAGTATTTAAGACAGACTACACGTCTGGTTACTTAATGTGGTGCTTTGCTACTGTAAAGTCCCAGTTGTTTATTTGACTGCAAGAAAGCGCTCAAAGTAGGGAGAGAAATCTGTGATGTTTATTTTTCTCCAATGCTTTCTAAATAGTTAGAACCGACTGGGAATCACCACTTGAAGGAGCAGTCAAAACTGTATGAAATGCCCACTATTCTAATGATGGTCAATTCTTGCAGTCAATTTATCCCGGTTATAAAGTGTAGCTAGTTGCCAATCATCGCTAATCATAACTAGCAATCGATAAACGATTAATGTCTATTCAAACTGTGCACAATGTTTTGCTGAACCGTTTTGGAAAAGTTTGTCTCTGGTGCCCTAGCTTTGACGCAGAACGTAATTGATCATACACAGCCCTGAATGCATGTTAGAAAGAAATGTTTATTTAAGATAAAGTGACCTTTTTTAAGACAAAATAATCGTCAATAAAGCAGTCCCAAAATTTAATTGGTACATGCGAGTCGTTATACCATTTATGACTTTGAATTAGAGATGCCGATGTAACAAAAAAGAATGAAGTTTGACACAGCGCCCAGCAGGAAGATTTTGTGATGTCTGTAGTGGTGCACTCATTCACAATCTGCTTCGTACACCAGGTTCTAGATAAATGCGGGGGAAAATACATCAAATGTTATCCTTTGACGGGGAGTTTTACAAAAATGGGAATGAGCTAAAATAGTCTTGACTACCAGTTATGTAAAGCTCTTGGTCAGAGGATAATGTTGATGGATAATATGGAATAATTCTGATCCCTTACCTCACGTTTATTGAAAACCATTTTACTCACTGGGGTACTTTCTCCTTGAATAGTTGGGTTATAAATTGGAGTGTGTACTTTTAGTGCATTCGGCTAACCTGTTAAAACGTGGACCTCGGAAAGCGAACAGAAAACTATTATTGTATTTTTGACCCAACGTGAATATTTATTTGACCAAAGTCTGCATGCCCACGTTGAGCTGCTCACGTCTGCAGGTTTAGATATAGAAACAATGAAATCAAAATGTGCAACGTGGACCACAAGTTACAGATTAAAAATTCCAATGTTACCCCGGTCACATTTGGCGAGTTTTTTTTTAATGTTGGACCCTCCGATAGACGAGAGTTTTAATTCAAGAATAATTTTCCGGAACTGTTTAATAATTTTCCTCAAACAATCTGTACATTTTGCTTACCATCGAGGTAAAAATCTCCAACTTTGTAAGGCACGAAAACAATACGGAAATGTGTACACGCTGAGGTTTTTTGGTTCTGCAGTCTCTTCAAGAGTTATTTGTTTTAAATTGAAGATGGCTTCAACATAAATGTTTTGCTTTTTTTAAAAGGTACATCTAGAGTGTAGGTCTTTATTTTATTCAACTACTTTGTTCTGAATCTGGAATATTGGCATGGATTTGTAACCAGCCTCGGTGATCATTGTATCGCGCCAACCTCAGTAAACCCCTCTCAACATTTGACACTTATATTCGCAGTTTTAGGAGTGGCAATTGTTCAGAAATGTTTTTATCAAACTGCGTGGCGATGGTTTAAGATCACAGAGTTGGCGATTATTATTTAATTTTGATAATTACAATGATCTGCTCACAACAAAACAGGATCGTGGGATATAATTCGCTCTTCGCTTTATTATTTGGGAATACTGCAGTTTGCACGGGTTATCCTTTATCTTATTAAATTACTATTCGTTTACTCGGTGAGATTTTGAAATCTCCGCCGAGAATAATTAAAGTCATGAAAAGGAAACGTTTAAATGTGAAGCAGCGCAAAGCTGGGATAAGGACAGGGTACTCATAAGGAGGGTTTTGCATCTTTTCAATCACGCCATTGCCACCAAGTTCCGTCTCCCCCTCTATTTGTTTTCCTCTTGTGATTTCAGTCCGCTGCAGACAGCAAACTTCTTAAAAGACAGTGTCCGGTGTTCCGCAATTACACTGCCTTCTTTCGCTGGGGCTGGTTGGTTTTAAGAATTGCGGTTGGTGATTTTAATTGCTGGGTTGTAGCGTTAACTCGAAAGAAAACAGGCGGCGTGGTGAAGAGCTCGGAGCTGGAAATATGGCGACGGCCGAGGGACACACAAAGACAGTGGGGCAGGGAGCCGAGAGCAAGGGGCTGATTGAGCCCGGTGCGCTGATAGATACTCTTTGTCCAGTTACACCGATTCCCTTGGTTCGCCTACATTCCCCATACCTTCCCAGGAAACTCAGGATCGACAAATTCGCTCCCTAATTGCAAATTAAGAAAAATCTGGGCATTTAGATAGAGAGGAACACTTTAAGCAGGAGAGCCCAATATGTGGAAAATCGTAACGTTTGGGGCAATTCTAGTCCACGCCGCTTGGATACTGAATCGCAACTTTTCCATTAAACTTGTAGACTGGTGTTCGTTATCGCCTTATTTGTTTCATTCCTTCTCGATGTAAAACAAACAAAGCGTAGACACTTGATTTTTCTCAAGCTCCGGGTATCCACGTCAACCAGAGAGAGCAGTAAGGTACACAAACGGCAGTCCCTACCAGGGAATTCATCCCTCGCTGAGGTTTGAATCGCTAAATTCATTTTAGTCAACTTTTACATGTTCATTTTTTTTTTCAAAATAAATGACGGTGTTTCAGGAATAACTGGAATCGCTCCAGTTGAGTGGAAATAAACACCTTCGATTTCACATTGATCCGGAGCCGCTGTAACATCACATCAGTCAGAAAAAAACCACACATTTCTAATAACTGAAGCAAGAACGGCTTCCCATCTCAAAACAACCGGACTAATGGCAGCTCGAAGAGTTTGGTGATTTTATTTTAAAAATAAGACAGCTATGGAACCTTGGGGACGTTTTGTTAAATGCTACATGAAATATAAGTTGCTGGTACGCGAAATAAAGTTATTGTTGCTATAGTAGTCATCGTGAGTGAATTCTCTGTAATCATTTCCAAATTGTGTAAAAATTCAGAGAGGTTTTATGGAGGTGGTGGGGTTGGGGTCACTTCGAACCAGATAATTTCTTTGTCTCATGTGTCTCTCTCTGCCTTGGCTTGGGCTTGACTGGCAACTTTACAAATAACAAATAAGCATTTCCTTCTCACCCTCTAGATACCGGGAGGGAATATATTTTATATTTGCAACCAGCACTATGCGCATTCAAAACACAATCTGCCGTTGCTTGCAGTTTAAACCGGGTGATCAATAATGTTCGTTTTGACCTTAATGTCTGTTCGACAGTCTCACTCTCTCTCTCGCACTCTCTCTACACGCACGTTTTCTCTATACATTTTCTCGACACACGCTACACACACTGTATACACTCTCAAGACTCTGTATCCACATACGCTGTCTCTGCATTCACTGTCTTCATATACACACTCTCTCTTCACACTGAGTATGGACTGTACAGGGTTCCAGGCATGACCGGGAACCTGGCACCAGCGTCCCGAGTGCACCCAGGCTGTTTTGGGACAGTCTGACTCAGTGGCATTGGTTATAAATTATAAATGATGCTGATAGCCTCCTGGGCCTGACCAAAGAGGGAAAGGAACTGCTTCTGTTGCAACTCTGAATTTTCAGAGTGTTATCCATTGACTTGGACCACACAATAAAATGCACGCGCACACGGAGGAATACAACAATCACACACGAATACACAGAAATAATCGCAATATACAGCGCACAATAAAATGGAACAAGCAGCACACAGACTCGAGCGACACACCACCTAAACACGCAGGGCCAATGCCTTGCTGCGTATACTTATTGCAAGTGCAATTAATTCGCACAATGCGCTTTTAATTTTGAATGGAATATTATTTGCTAAAGTTACGAACATTGAACGGGAGGAACTATTGGTGCTGTGAAAATGGCTTTAAAGATATAATACCGAAATTTTATTTATTTGAAAAAAAACCCAGTAAATTCCCCAAAAAGAACTCTTTCATAATCGCGGAGAACACAGCGAACAGTAAGTTGCGAAAATTCCAACAAGTTGTGGGAGTCAAGCTAATTTAGTGGGAGGTGTGTGAGTGTTATCAGTAGTTTTGGATTACAGTGCAGTCTGAAACAACTTGATTCGCGTCCAATGTGAAAGGTTGCTTAAGGATATCTGCAACTTTACCAGCAAGAAAATATTTCTGTTTCACACAGAAGGCGGAGCAATTTCACAGTGAAATGAAAATTGTATTGCAGTGTAGCTTTGCAAACTGCCCTAATTATTGCTCAGCATGTCAATTAACAATGTGGACGTGTGAAATTCCAACGTTTGTATCTTAAACTAATTGCAGCACACAGAGCTGGTTAATAAAGTATTTATGCAAATACATAAATAAACTAGGTTAGAGTGTTAAACTTATTATTGTTTTGTCAATTGTTACTTTACCAATATCTGTGATGTTGCTACATTAATGCAGTTATCAGTAGTCTCTGCATTTTGCTTTTTTTTTTGACCATCTCCAATGTCTCCGAACTCTCAATTCCTGACGGTAGATTTAAAATAAAGCTAGAATTTAATGACTGGCTGCAGTTCCTTGGCAGAAGTGCACAGACGATATTCCAACCGGGATATTAAATAACTGGTGGGAGTTACTGACCCAAAACGGGTGCCAGATATTAGGCACGTTCCTCCATTGCCAATCGCGAAGTAAACTGACTGGCTGCGTGGGTCCCGTTGCAATCGCCTTCGCCCCCATTCCTTCAGCTAGAACACACCCTGCCTTAAAATGTCTCTCTCTCCCCGTAGTCCGGTGCCTCAATAAATTGAACTCATGCCTTTGATGCTGATTTTCAATTGTTTATTTCGCTTAGTCGCTACTTTATAAGTCGAAACACTCAGAATTAACACATTGAGAGTTTGGGGGTTTCACAACGTTATGAGAGGCTTGACATTCTCGCCTGGCAGAGAATTCAGAGTTGGACCAGTGCTTGGGGTGGGGTATGGGTTGTATTCACAGGGGAATGGAAAAAGAGCAAGAGGTTGAGATGAGTCGGAGAAGTCTCGCAGAGGGTAGTCGCAGGCGCGAGGGCGGAATGGCCTTTCCTCGTGCTGCTAGAGTTGATGATTTTATGTAATCTTCAGACATGACTTTTCGGAGCAGTTCCGTGTCTATGACACTCCCGTGGGTTGTAAATCGCCAATGTATCTCGGAGGGAAAGAAGGAAACACAGCTCCCTGAATGTTATTGCTCGTAGAATGAGAAACGACAACACGGCTCAGAATCGATAAACGAAGCAATTTCTCTTTTTTAAAAAATCCTCATTTAACAAACAGACATCGATTTTATAAAGGCACACGCTTTGAAGTTCCCGTTAACTAATGGACCTTCCAAACATTCAAATATAACTGATAATTCGCCAATAAATTTCACTGAAATGAAACATATTGAAAAAAAATCTTTAAAGTGGATGTTTTGATTTACCTGCCTGCAATTAGGCAATGTCATAAATTCAGACTGATACAAACGCTTATTATTTAATCACCGTGTCCAGGCGTTTTATTTCCTAGAGATGTACCACACAGAAAAATCATTATATTAAAAGGTTTGCATCTCATTCGCCTTCTGTGTTTGATTAAATTCTAGCCTTAATTGGAGTACGGCGTTTCTGAAACAGCGTGCCTCTCGGCCCCAGTCTCTTTTGTAACGAACAGTCCCTCATGATAGTCAGTTGCAAGTAAGGAGACTCTTTGCAGCGCATCTGGATGCTCCCAGTCCGGAGCTCTATTTACAAATACAGCTGTGAAAGCAGTTCATCTCGTTCACAGGGGCGGGGGTTTGAGGAAGAGACGGATGGGGTGGGGAATAGCAACGTGTGAGATCAGGGCAACAAAACAGCAGAGTGGGAAGCGTGAAAACTAGAGCGGAACGTAGACAGAATGGATAAGAGATATTAAGAAAGACAAGGCAGAAGGACAGGAACAGAGAAGTGGACAGGACAACACGAGAGAGAGAGAGAGAGAGTGTGTGTGAGGAAGAGACATTGAGAGAAAAGAGAGTGAGAGAAGAGGGTGAGAGGGAAGGAGAAAGTCAGAGAAAACGAGAGTTTGTGTGAGAGAGAAAGAGGTAATAGTTGTGGTTGTGGGAGTGGGGGTGGGTGGGGGTGAGATTCAGAATCAATACCCCGAGGGATAATGGCTCCAAAATAAACAACTAACTGAAAGATAAGATCAGCTCATCAAAATGGAAATGAGCCTGTACCTCGGAATCCACTGGCAGTTAAAACCGAAGGAGTCAGGACAGTCTGGTATATTCCCTATTGTTTTGTGGAGGGGAGAGGTGGAGAGAGTCCATTCACGTGCCCCCTATATCTAATGAAGGGCGTTATCACTCTCCATTCCCAATTCCGAATCCAAGCAAGATATTATTTGTTGAGACACTTCAATTTAAATATTCTTCTAAAACATCCAGTTGCCCCTGTTTCCCATTTCACATCAGAATTACTCTGAGATTCACAGGCATTTCCTTCAGGGTTATACACCATCTGGATGTACTCGCGTGGAAGAGGGAAGAGCGGAAGGTCTCAGCAATTGGCAGCTAAGTAGACAAGGTTGATGCAGGACGGGATGGTTCCCCCAATGTGCGAAATCAGGAACTCAGATCACTGTCTCTGAGTTCGGGGTAAGGCTGAGATGAAGAGTAAGTGGAATTCTCTGCCACAGAACTCGGCTGAGGCCAAACCACTCAATGTTTTCAGGGTATTAGATACAGTTCTTCAGGTTAAAGGGTTCAAAGGATGTGGAAAAGAGTGGGATCAGGAGACCTGGATGATCAGCCATGTTCATATTAAAGGATGGGGCAGGCTGGAAGGGCCGAATGGCCTACTCCTGCTCCTAATTTCTGTGTTTCTGTGTCTGATAGTTTTGTTTCATCCAATAGGTTTTCAAAAACCTGGCTGATTGTATTTGTCTTTGAAGATCTTGACTGTCTGGTAAGACTTTTAAATAGTAAACGCGACGTTTGAAGGAACATTTAAATAAACACAATATTTCCCAATGTGTCAGGTAATAGTAACACATTTTCAAACTGCAAAATTAGAAGATCTTGCATTCATTCCGCACTTTATGGGTCACGTCTGCCAGGAATGTCTTAGATCAATGAATTTTTCTGAAGTGATTATTCTCCGTGGTAAGTCAATCATGAAGCAGCCCAGGTGCGAGGCTGCTAGGTTTTCCATGATTGAACCATCAAGAATTTGTAAAGTCTGACAGTATCGATTTCATCCCGCCCCGCCCGAGGTAATCCGGTCAATACCAGTTATCAGCATACTCGTAGCAACATTCAATAAAAGTTCACACACACACACACACACAGACAAGCACACAGATAAACACAGATATAGACATACAGATATACACACAGGAGCACACAGAGATACACACAGGGGCACACACACACACTCTCTGCCCCCCTTCTCTCTCTCTCTCTCTCACACACACACACACACACACGCACATACACACTCTCTCTGCCCCCCTCTCTCTCTCTCTCACACACACACACACGCACACCAGTAAAAGGGAAGCAGAGAAGTTCAGTTTCAGCCGTTTGACATGAAAAAGAAACAGGAATGCCATCGAGAATGAAACTTAAGTAATAATTAATACACAGCTCTTTCAGAGATCATTGAAAGGTTTTCACATGGTGATTGTAAATTAAAGATACAAAGTATCATGTTATTTCTCCCACAGTCGCTGACCAATTAACAGATGTTCTTCACATTGTGCTTCTTAGTTAATTTTTTTATCTACAAGCGCTTGAAAATATAAACCAGACCTTCCACACCCTGCAGTGGAGTGTGGTACTTCTGAAAGAAGGAATGACAGGCTTGAGACGCTTGGTTACTCCAGTTCTGCACTCATAAAATACTGCAACTAACACAGGCGCCTTACCGCAGTCACTGGGGAAACTCCCTGGAACGATGCTCTTTTCAACAATGTTTATACACACGTGCAAACTTGTATTTTGCTGTGCTCGGAACCAGTTTAAAGTGAACTATTGACTATAATGTGGAATTATTCGGATAAAATAAACGATTGCATTTTAATGGATGGGTGTTCGGTTCCAATGTTAAAGGTAAGTGAAGCAAATCTAGCAATGCCAGAATAGAGAGATTCAGATAAACCCAGAGATACAACTTAAGAAGCTGATACGTAGCAAGGTGAACAGGCAACAGCCAAACAAAAAGTATGAAAAAAGCAAGAGGATGTTTTTGCGGAAAGAGACAGACACAAAGGTGCCGATGTTTCGGAAGCAACAACTTGCATTTATATAGCGCCTTCAGCGTGAGCCGTCAACCTGAGCTCTCAAGACACCGAAGGGGTAAGCTCCAAAAGGAGATAAACACAGAGAATGGTACACGGCTGGCAGCATTTAGGGAAAGACGTTGGAGAGAGGTGGAGAGCGTTAAACTCCCAACGTTTACTGCCTTGAAGCTGAGGGACAGAGAGAGTGAGATATTAAACATAGAGGGATGAATGGACAGAGCATACAACAAATCCATAACTGAAAGGGACACCTTCCAGCACCACTAATCCAGTATAATATAAAGAGCCGAGGTGGAGGTGAGCAGAGAAAAGTCAGCTGCTCATTTCCTGAGGGAGGGTTTTTAGATTTTCCGGAGGGCTTCACTTTATGCGGAGGGAAACATCTCCGGAAATGTATTGCCTGATCTGACATTATTTGAATGTTTTCATTCAGTTTAATACGTTTTGAAATTTGGATCATATGACGTTTCAGCTTCTGGCTGTGATGGCTGAACACTTCCCTGTCCAGTGGGTGTTGCTGAGTTAGGGGGTGGGGGACTTACTCAAACAGAGCGGGGGCACCTTTCTTCAAGTTTCAAAGAAAAACAGTGGTCTCTTTTCTTTATAAACACCTGACACCGCCGGCCGGGCCTTGCATGGGGTTTGCTGTTCGTCCAGAGGAGGATTGACGCCACTTGAACACATTTCTTTCCTCCTCGGTTGGGCCTACATCGTCTCGACACCACCCCAACTCTGTTTTTTTACAACAGCGTCGAATTCCTAAGCCACATCTGGCTTTCCTCGTCACTCTTCACCCCCCCCCCCCACCCCCCGACCCCCAAAGAACACTGTGTCACTGACAGAAAGCCAGCTGTAAAATGCCCAAATCAACTCGACATGAAGAGCTTCCAATATGTTTCTTTAGGGGAACATAATAACTTCTCTCGATGTCCATTTGCCTCTGATATTTATTGTTTATCTCAATACCATATTGCGCAGCTTCCTGACCGACACATCTGTCCCTGCCATGTTCAATGTTTCTAACCTTACTTTAGAAGGGTCTTCCCAATATTGTACGGGTCCTTTCAGAGAGGGTTTATATTTCACTAAGGATTATGTCTGTTGACCAAAAACATTGAAATGCTCATCTAATAATGTTTCACAAAGTAATTGTACCGACTCAAACCCAAGAAGATTACAAGAAGTTGCCAATTATCGGCGTGAATGTGGATGGGAGGGGTAGGCTTAAAGTTTAACTGAACCTGTTAATGATCTAATGACATAGCCATTTATCCACTGCAATGTGTAAACCGCGAATAGACAGGTGATAGGTTGATAATATGTACGTGGCTGGTGGACAAATACATGATAGATGGGTAGACGATGATGGATAGATAGATAGATAAAACTGAAATTGCTGGAGAAACTCAACAGGTCTAGCAACATCTGTGGCGAGAAAGCAGAATTAATATTTCGGGTTTAGTGGCCCATCTTCAGAAATCCCCTCTGAGCTAGAAACGTTAACTCTTTCTCTCTCCAGAGATGCTGCCAGACCTGCTGAGTTCCTCCAGCAATTTCTGTTTCTGTATCTTCAGAACTGATCCACTTTTCTACATAGACTGAGGTATGTGGCGCGGGAGAATAGGAAAAGAGAGGAGAAAGGAATATAAAGAGATTGAAATCAATAAATATAGAAGGAGCTATGTCTATGGAAAGATAGAGCACTGTCTTCATTGAGATAGAGTAATAAGTAATTGGACAGACGTGTTTTTAAAATCAGAATGCTAACGTTTTGATGCCCGGGGCAAAGCGATTGGCCATCAGTCAAAGAAATATTAGAAAAATGATGGCTGACAAGTAAGAACTAAACTCTCGCCACGTGGATGCAAGTGTTAGATAATCGTGTATTTCACGGGCCTGCACTGACAGTAACTAGCAAAGTTTCTTTAAAATAATAGTCAACTTCAGCCCCCAGACCACTGATCTCAACAGAGGAGAAATGAACTGGGGATAACAAGGAGACAAAACAACGAAAAAAGTGATTAAAGTTTCCATTAACTACATTTTTAAAGCAAAAATATCCTGGTGGAGGAAAGAGACTGGAAACAGGGAGCTCAGAGGAACTCTTAATGAATTGTAAGCAGCAGCAGAAGAAATTCCACCCACATGCTACAAAAATAAAACCTCAGTGTATTTGCATTGGAGATCAAGACTCTCTTGTTCCTGTATTAAAGAACTATACAGAGCATGGGATACCTAGAGCTTTGCAACATCATCCAAACAGTGTTTTATTTCACCGGTAGTTTTCTGTGCAATATATTAAACGAAGAACAACACGGAAATTCTTCCTTGCCTATGCAGGAGGCAGAATGAGAAGTAACAGAAAGAAAACGGGTTATGTTGCTCCGTTCATTGATGCATTCACTGGTATTATAAATTTAATTCAACATTAGTTTTATTGCAATACACTTGACACCTAGGAAATACAAAAGCTAATTGATCAATAGAATTTATGACAGAAATCAGCATTTAAAAAAAAACTAATGCGTATTCCACTTTCGGGAATTGGTGTACTTTTGTCAACTGTACTTGTCAATGATCCATTTGACCCACAATCTCCACATCTGAGTAATAGACAATTCTAAAAGCCGTAAGGCGAGCTTTTTTTTAAAAACCGAATCCAATATACTAGTAACTTTGCATTGCTGTTTGTTTTAAGGTAAAAATTGTCAGTGCTCAGTTTAACTTTGGTTCGGTATAACTTCACATCCTGAATTAAGAGACAAGTGAATTTTCCATTTGTTACACATTACAATTTTCTAATACTTTGGTATACCGGTTCTCTGGTGAACAGATATAATTATTAACAAACCTAGTAAATATCGCCAATTCTAATGTCCATGTAATTGTGAGATGTCTTGCAAAACGACATGGTCAGAAAAGCAGTTGTTAAAAAAAAAACGTGCAGAGGACATAGACATTGCCGACAAGGCCAGCACTGAGTACCCACCCTCAAATTACCCTGGAGTACATGGTAGTGAGCTGTCTCTTGAATCACTCATAAGGAGACACATAAAGCTTTTCGGAATTTTTGCACAGCGACCGTGAAGGGACAGTGATATATTTTCTTCCAAGTCAAGATGCTGAGTGGCTTGGAGGGGAAACTTGCTGCTAGTGGTGTTCCATGCGTCTTCTGCCCTTGTCCTTCTAGATAGTGGAGGTGGTAGGTTGGAAAGGTGATGTCCAAGGGACGTCGGTGAATCACCTCAGTTGATCTATACACTGCTCCCACTGTGCATCGGTGGTGAAGGAAGAGAATGCTGGATGGTGGGGAACGGGGTGCCACAATGGTGAGAGAAAGTGTTGGAGATGGACCTAACCAAACAAGCTCATGCTGAAATATCACTGACTAATTGATTCGAATGATTTGTAATCACACATACATTACCTGAAGTTCAGTTGGCATATTGTGTAGGAGATCTGAATTTCGTCTCCTACTTCGGGAGACATTCAATGTTTTAAATTTGTAGGGTTTTTTTGCAGTCGCATTGTTATTATCGTATATTTTATATTTTCAATTCAATGTGAGATAAGGTACGCGGTGCCAAGGTATGGGAATTGTATTTTAGTTTACATGATTACCCACGCCGTCAGTTTTGTAAAAACACGAGACTGAATCTACTCTCATCTATGGGATTCGCCCCGAGTAAAGCACAGGCTTGAATACCCCAGGCGAAACTGTCCAGCAAACATATGATTGTTGTGAATGAGCGAGATAAACGGTTGAATGGAGGAGGTATGGCATTTTCTCTTGTTCTTAAGAGTCACGTATATTAATTCATCACAGGCAATGTAAAAGTAAAGACTATAAGAACCATAACAAAAAAGTACCATCCCTCGTCTGAGAAATTCTGTTTTCATTGAGATTGTCTACACATTCTTATTTCTGATATTCAATGGACCTGGTTGTTCCTTGGCGTTCGAACATTTATCTTTCCTCGACTCTTAAGAAGCTCTCTCTGTCAGTACCGGCTGCAGCTCGGAAGATATTCCAGTTACTGCGACCATACAAACACAGAGTCTGATTCCTTCCCTTCGAAATTACCAAATTTCAAAACGAATTCATTGGCTGTAAAAGGGCTTTGAGACGGCCTGAGGTCACGAGAGGGGTCCTATAAATGCAACTCTTTCTTTTAAATATTACGTTACACCCAGTACACACTCCTTCCTGGGAGCTCATCACGCGCTAGTCCAGCTCACATCTCCCCTCTTTTTACTGAAGAACATTCTGATTCATTCTTCCGAGATCTCCGGTGCCTTTTTAAAAATTTCTTCACTTATTTTCGTATTAACTTATTTTCTGCACACCCGCAGCCTGTTAAAACCCAGGATCCCTAGTATCCTTGACTCTCGGCAACCTTGGTAGTTTGTAAGCCTTGAACCTTTCTTCAGGGTTCTCAGCACTAAAAAAGGATTAACCTATACCTTATCGAGCAACCAAGCCGCCGGGCCCAGCCAGTCTAAGCGTCTGTAAACCAAAGAACTCGAATTGATGTTGTTGTAGGGGAAGAGCCCGCTGCTGCCGGAAGTTTAACAAAAATAAATGCTGACTCTAGTTTTAAACATTAGGTATTGAGACCAACCCCAAAACAATCCAATTGCTGCATTGTGCATATTTTACAAATTATGCCCTTTTCAAATTAGAGCTGCGCGACAAATCATTATGAAATCTTCCGAGGGAATAATAGTCAGAATTCATCTGTTCACACCCTACATAAATATATGCAAATTGATCCCCAGTAGCATCTTTAAAAAAACACATGAGATAGGGCAAATCAATCGATGTTTCAAATCGCAGTGACCATGTTACTCCTGAACTCTGCAAACCAGGGCCCATCTCCTAATCTAACCACGATAGACGAGTTCCCCTTTTAAGAATGGATTGGGAGGATTATTCAGCCTCCGCCTGCAGATTTAAAATCAGTTAAAAGTGTTGTGACCAAATGAGAGTCCAATTACTTTCCATCTCTTCCCGAAGTCAGAAAACATGCGGTTCGAGACTGAGTGTAGAGCATACGGGTAACACGCAAGATTTTGTCAACATTAGCGGTACAAACGGACCGAAAATGTTCAATTAGACAAATGAGAAAATCAATATGAAAGAATTGTCGCTGCACAATAAAATCCAATGGGATTTGTCAGTATGAACCATCGTGAAGCAATGGATGCAGGCTTTGCACAGCAAAACATTTCTTTCTTTCTATCTGTCTGTCTGCCTGTCTATCTATCTACAATAATGCAAAGAGCTGTATATGCTGGAGATCTGACACAAAAGCAAAAAGTGGTGGAGAAACTCAGCAAATCTGGCAGCATCTGCGGAGGGAGAAACAGGGGTAATGTTTCAAATCCAAAATGACTCTTCTTACAGAATTCTATCTATCTATCTACCTATCTACCTATGTTATGCATTGATACGTGGCTATAACACGAGATGAACTGTTGTAGCTTTTATTAAATGTAAGCATTTTTTTTTGCTAATTTCTGCCTCATTTATGATTATTTCATGCTACATTTTCCAATTCCAATCCCAGGATTTTACAGGGTGTGTCAGATAGCACCGGGACAATCCCTCAAACTGTTGAATGCAAATATTATTCCAATTAAAAGCGGCGTGGACCATCGGGCGGTCAGCCGGCTGGGTGTCAGACCAAGACTGCAATTGAATGAGCATTGCCAATTTTGCAGGCGTGTGGTTTCTAACAGTGGTCAGACGAGCTATTTCTGGTGCTTTTTAATTGCGGGTCTCGGTAATCGATAGGGTCCACCGCCTCTCTCACCAACGATATACATTGAGCATGGAATCATGTGCGCTTTTGTTTTGCAGGTGGGGGTTTACCTCCGAGTGGATGGCACAGTGTTGGAGAAAGGATAGTTGGCAGGGGTTGCCAGTTAGATCTGCAGTCTGTGTGGCTGAGTGCCTCGAGATCCACTTACAATTTCCCTGGAAGTGGCTCGTTTTAGCCACTCAGACTTTGATGGTGGAAAAGGTTCCGCCTCTGTCCTACAGCCGCAGCAAAGCGAGCGCACGGCGGGTGACGATCCACATTGTGAGCGTTAGATTTGTGTCTATCCCTCCTCTCCCTGTCCCCGTCCCTCACTAACTGCTTTCGGTTTAATCCTGAAATCGGGTCCCAGCTCCTGAAAACACTCACCCAGCGAAACTACCCCATCTTCCTTTCACCGCTTCACGGAAAACAGGATCAACAGTCTGCCTCCATCTCCCTGGATTTTGTCCCTCGCTACGTCTCTCTCTCTCTCTCTTCAATTCTCCACTCCAGCCTAATCTATCGTCCAATTCCCGCCGCGATAAAAAGAAAGGAATTGAAACATTCCAGGCTGCATGGTTCCCATGACATGATGCAGCTCTAAGTTTGGGAGTAACTTGCACGGACCTCTCCTCCTTGCCAGGCTGGCCCTATGTAAACAAACGACCACCATCTTGGCTGAAACTGCAATTGTCCGCGTTTTTTCTCTCTCTCCAGAATCCTGGTGGTGGTCGCGGGGGTGGGGGATGGGGAGAGCAGAACAGATTTAAAATGTCAGCACAGGAGCTCAGCCTCCCCCTCCCATAGAGAGAGAGAGAGAAAGAAAAAAAATCCCCACTCTCCTCACATCTGTTTGTTCCAAACACGTTTTTCATCATTAATTCAAACCTGGCGTTTGAACGGATTCCCTCCCCCTCCACCCCGTGCCGTTATTGTGAAGCGAATCACAGTGTCAATAATCCTTTAGACAGCACAACACCCTCGCCACGTTTTGCCCTTGATTGTTTTTTTTCGCAAGAAATAAGCATAATTTAAACTCTTCCTGATGAGGACTCACTGAGGGGGAGTAGCCTTCTCCCCTCCCCCGTAACCTCACTGTAAACTGTCAACATCACAAAGAACAGGGACTAAAAAAAAACTTGCTAAAGTTTGTTTTCTGTGTTCTTGAAAGGAACCTTTATCAAATTCTAAATAAATAAAACTTACAACAACTGAGGAATAAATTTTAATATTATTTTCTTTTAAAAAAAGGAATTACAATTGCATTTCAACTCAAGCATCAGTCTTTTTTCCCCCCTTTTGAATGGGGAACTATTGACTGGAACTTTACGTGGGGTTTGATCAGTAATGCATGCCTCTGTGCATTAACCTCCTTTCCTTCAGAGTTCAACTGATTTGCATCTAAAGGGAAGGTTACTGTGTTTCCCTTGCAAATTATACATCCGATTATTAAGCGGGGACAGAAGCAACACACAGAGCTCAGGATATTTACTCACTGGCCCGTCTACAGAGTCAAGTAAAGGTATCCTCCGCCCCCACCCCAATCACACTTCCCTCCCTCTCCGCTTTCACTGAGACTTCAGTTCAAATATGTTTTAAATTAAAATTGACAATAGTTTATCAAAACGACTAAAATAAAACCTTTAAAAGAACCAACTGCAGTACAATTCATTTCGAGTGAGCTCCCCGTCCATTTAAAAGATGACAGCTGTTACTCCCTTGTCCTGTCACCAGTATTTTTGACTACTTTTAATTAAAGCTTCCTGAAGGAACAAAGAAGGAACTGAGGTGAGTACAAGAGATCACTGTGTCAGGAGATTTTTTTTTAAATCCCGATAATCTAGACCCAGCTGGATGGAAGGGGGTGGGGGAGGCGGGGGGTGGCACGTAGAATAATCTTCTCATTCTCTCTTTCCCCTCAACACAATGTAGTCTGATGACTGTGGGAGGCTACTTGGAAAGTGTTTTTTTTAAATCGTTCTGATATATTTGAAATTTCTCTCGATTGAGAGGCTGTTCGTTCAGTAAATGTCACTCCCAATGCTTTAATAGGTCGATTGCACAGGGGAAAATAAAAGACTAGTGCAAAGAGCCACATCCAGGCGTGTACTGGGGGCCAGACCTGACTGCTTCCCTATTTCTCTATTAAACACACCGATCTTCAAAGAGCCTCACATCTACTGTAGCCCTACTGTAGCCGATAAATTAGGATCACTTTTTGGTTAAAAAAAAATTGCCGTGCTCGGTTTGGGGATGAAATAATTAAAATAGCTGTGAACTGCATATTCTGATCAGGGTATTGGAACAGCCTGCGGATGGTGTTACAACACTTTTGCAAATGGACAACGGGGGGGGGGGGGGGAGGGGGAGGGGAAGGAATTTCACGTCCACAATCAGTCACTGACCCCTAAAGGCTGAAGCCCCTGAATTTCAGGCTGGGTGGAAGGGGAATCGCTGAACGGCCGATTTGCCAGGCCCAGAGAGGGTGAGCTTTCTGGACTGTGTCACAGGGCTCCGAGCTGAAGGAATAGGCCGGGCACAGGTCCCCATCGTCACCTACAATCAGCGAGGGCGGTGTGGGGAAATTGCCCATTAAACTGAAAGCTTTCTTAACCGGCGTTACTAATCCGCAGCTGGCACGTCTGCACTTGGCAGGGTCTTTCAGTAGGTTCGGCCTTTGGCCGGTCGCTGTGACCCAGGGTTGCACCCTCCCCGGGCAGCGTTTGGACCGACCGCGGCGGCAGCTGGAAGAGATGCGTCTCTTTTTGGCAGCGTTCCCCCAGCCAGCGGCCGGCGGCCCATTCGCTAAAGTGCACTGGTTTTGTATTCCTGTCGAGGTGGGATCCTGGAGCGGATGGACAGATCCAGGAAACTCGCTCACTGATTGTATCACTCCACTCTCCTCCTCCTCCTCCTCCTCCCAGTCAACCCCCAGGTTCACTCTCGGTCTGTACCTCCGCCCCGGTCCCTCTCTCCCTGAGCCCGGCCCGGAGCCGGGGCTCTGGACACTCGCTCGCTGGGGGCGACTGCAGATGGCAGGGCGCTCTCTGGAGCCGCCGACCCTGTGGTTAATCCCGCCCTGGGAATGGGCTCCGGAACCGAACAGGGCCGCTTTGTCCCGACTGTCGAATTTCCCAGCGTTTGTATTAAAGCAGGACAGAGCTGAGCTCCCGGACCGCGCTCTCCACTGTAACGTATCCCTTTGTTGTAAAGACAGGCCGGTCCGAGAGGCACCGGGCAGTTGAGATGGGACCCTGGCTCCTGGCTGCCTCTCCCCGGCAGGAGAATTGCCCTTTGGCCCGGTGCCGGGGCTCCCCTTGGACTGGGTTCGGGTGGGAGAGTTCGAGGCTACCTGCAGGAACAGCGGCCGCGACTGGGACTTGTCCACCGCCGGGAGCTCCACTCTGTCGGGCGGCGCAGGGCTGGGGAACACCGCCGGAATCTTCGCGCTGACGCTGGGTAAGGTGGCTCTCCTGAAGCGGGTACTGTGCAGGGAGACGCCGCTGTGAGCCGAGCTGGAGTCCGAGGCGGTGGAGCTCTCATCGCCGCTGCTGGAGGCGGAAAACACCGACTCTCCGTCTTCCTCGTCTTCGTCCGTGGAACCGAAATCCGAGAGATTTCCCGGCTCCAGGCTGCAGTCCGAGTCACTGGAATATCCCAAAGAGGCGACCTGACCGCCCGGTGCAAAGCCCCTTTCATTTCCCGTCTTTATATCTCCAGAGAGGAACATGGTCTTCACCGACTGGAAATCTGCGGGGCTCAGCGATGAATTGCCGTTACTGAGAAAACCGCCTCCCACGGTTTTGCTCCGGTTACAACATGAATATTTCGCCGTGAAATGAACCGGCTGCTCGTTTCCATGAACCCGAACCGCGATGGAGGGTTGCACCGCTCTGGGGAAGCAACAGACCAGGTCCCGGTAAAACACCTCCTGCTCCCGGTACACCGGGCACATACCGGCTTTCTCCGCGTTTCCATACTCCGGGAAGTCTTTACCGGCCGGTACGATCGCCGAGGGGTAATCGGGGAGCTCAGTCCCGCTCGGTGTCGGGTATCTGACCTGAGCGCATTCTCCCGGTGCCCGTGTCCTCAGCAGCACCGCCCTCTCGGTACAGAGCCCGGTGTAGAAACCGTGTCCCTCCGAGCTGCTTAGCTGTCCGCCACTCCTCACCTTTACCTTGATCTTCTTCTTGCTGACGTCTGGCGTTTTGTAGACCGTGTATAAAACTTCCAGATCCTCTTTGGAAATGAGGGAGCACTTGACCGCTCGCGTCGGTACCGAGTTCATGGCTTTCAGAGTCCGCAACTCCCTCAAATCGCACCGGCGTCGTTTGATCTTCAGGTGCTCCATCCTCTTGCGAATCGTGGTCCTCGGGACGTCTTTGAACAGATCCGCTAGAACTTGCGACAGGGCGAACATTTGCTTCCCATTGATGCGCAGGTAACCCAGTCTAACTCCGTCCATTTCCAGATGACCTGACTGAAATCCTCCCAGTGCAACATTGGGGATATAATCCACACATCCCGGGATAATCCCAACCATTGTGTTCGCCATGCAAAAAAGCAAAGGGGTAGTCCTGCCATTAATTACTTTTTTGGGCGAAACTAAATGGCCCAAATTAAAAGATGCGATGATTGAAATGAGCAAGATGTGTCCGCATTTCACTGCAGCATTTTACTAAACGGTAAGATGAAATACACACACACACACACACTTGGAGGTTTAACGAGCTCTTTAAGATGAACCTGCCAACTACACTCCCTGCTTCCTTCCTTCCTGTAGAAAAGTTCACAGTATTAGCACTTGTCCACACACCACTCCACCAAAGCATTCCCCTCAACTCCAAGCTGATTGGATACTTTCTACATGTGATGTAAGAAAAGCTGATATTCTGCTCCCCCCCCCCCACGCCTCTCCACCACACACACCAACCCCACCCCGCCCCCGAAACATTCATAACCGCCCGAGCAGCAAGTACACATCACATTAAATATAACCCGCACTCCCTGCCGCTGCTGAATAGCAATTTCTTTATCATTAGAGCTGCCAGGAGTCTTTAAGCGGCCGGGTTTGGCAGGAAAACGTGCGTGTCTCCATGAGTTTTTAATATTTTAAACTCCCATTTCCTATTCTCCTAGATTCGAAATTTTAGCAAAGTATAGGTAATGCAGTAAATTCGAACAGTTCCTGATAAAATCATTAATAGAGATTTGTTCAGGCCGCCTTGACTGAAGATGTTTTGTGATCTCCCCCCCGCCCACCCCACCATAAACAAAATGCTGGCGATTCCAAACTACAAGTCGACAATTGCAATAAGGAAATTTAGCAGGTCTCCTCAAAAATCTATCTGTCCGGGGGGTTGGAAAACGCTGTGCAGATCAGCCGTCTTATTTTCCCCCCAGTCATGTTGCAATTTATCGCACAGCGGAAAGCGTGGAAGAAATTCCCTTTTCCGTTCGGCTCGATTTTTATGCAAACTTTCCTCTATTGTTCATCGTTTGGCGGAATTATCAAAAATAAATCCGGGCCTTATTGTGTTGAAATTATATGTTGAATAGTTCTCCAGCCTTCCTTGGGCACCACGTGTCATGTCTGGGTTTGATCCATTGTTTTAAATGGGACCACCTGGAGGATGGGTTCAGGGAAATCAAACCGATAACTACATCTGATTTCAAACTCGAATACCATAAAGCATGACTTCACCGTCAATAATGTTTTCCAGAGCAGTGTGAGAAGCTAGGGACGCTTCCGTTAAAACACAAAAAGATTGCCACCTGGGCTGGTTAACAGTGGAAAATGTCAATGATAGTAACTGCTCGTAGAAGTGCGGCTTAGCTACACAACAAAACAGCTCTCCATTCCTTTCCTCGCTATCAGTCCTCCACCCCGCCTAGTTGGTTGGTTAAAATCTTTCCAAATTAATGCATTCGATGTTTATTCGGTATTTTATGCATGTCTGTCTATTCTGTGAAATCATATGTAAATTATACAGTCAGATGCATCACACACATGGTCACTCCAGTGAGAGCGAGCATCATCAAGATCCACTCAGTTTATTACCTCTAAACGTGACCAGCTTCATTTAGAAAAGGTGTAAGTGACCAGAGGCAATACTGAATCTTTAAAGCCCAGTTTGGACAGACATTATGACAGAGAATAAGTTTACAAAATGTAAACCGCATGTGTGGTCAGAGTTCATATCTATTTCCTTGCAATGTGGCTGCAGAGCAGAATAGAGCCGTGGACATCACAAAGGTGAATTTATCATTCTCCGCTCATTCTGCCAAGCGTGGCCCAGGGCTTAACAACTTCAATTTGTTTCATTTAAAAGTGATGCAACGGTCAATGCTATTGATCATGCGCTTACGATGTTAACATTCAACACAGCCCTTAAACCCAGAGGGACTCGAGGGGTTATGTTACTTAGAAAAAAAATTAAATAAGTTTTGTAGCACCTTACGTTTGGTAATCCGTCCATTGATCCTGAACTCTGTCAAACTGCACTTACCCGGCACAAACCCACGCTCACCAATTCTAAATATTGGGACTATTTCAAACTTAACGTGAAATATTTCAATACATCACCAACCCCTGCCAATCGCCGGACAGCGAGAACCGCCTTTTGTGTTAAATGTACAACCAACATTAAGACTGGGGATATTTAGTAATGCTATCTATCAGTCCTATGCAGTATTTACAGAGCCCAGGAAGACTGCTGTCCGGGTTCATCAAATGAACTTTTTTTTTGTAACAGCCCGTGTTTCCTCCCCTTCTCTCTCCCTCTCTCCCCCCACTCCCTCTCTCGCTCAGCATGTCTGTGTATTAGGACAGGAAGTCGGTTACACTTCGGCGCTTTATCTTTCCTGACATTAGCTATTGTGCGTCTGGAATCGGCGGCGCAATCCTCTGGTGAAATGAATTTCTGGATGAAATCAGACCGAAACGCTGATTATTTTTCAGCTAACGGGCTCGGATTTAAACGAGGTGAGGGCTGCACGCATCTCTCTGCAAATCAAATGAGGATTGCGAATATTTTACCAAATCCATGTAATTTACCATTGCATCCGCTCGTCTGTCCCTCTGTCTCCGGCCGCGTTTCATTCCTGATTGGATTACTCTGAGCCTTCGAGGCTGCACTGGTTGCCTTCACTTTCAAAATGTTGATTTTTAAAATGATCGGGGAGTGAATGTGGGGGAGCGGGGAAGGGGTTAATCCAATCTAGTTCAGTGACGAGGGCAAATATGCTATGTCACAGTCAGAGGTCAGGCAGACACTGAGCAGAGTTGAGATGCAGTTTCGACCTTTAGGTCCCCTACCCTGTTCCACACAGGCTGGCCACTGGGACGTGTTCAGTCTGAGTCTCTGTTTGATATTGTAGCAGATCAGTTAGCTCGAGCCGTGCACAACTGCATTTAGTAAATATAAGCGCTCATTAACATAAAGACACCAATGCACGTACACCAAGCTGCATTTAGTATTTTGGGTACGTGCCTTTTTTTTCCCCTTTATTCATTCACAAGATGAGGGCGGCATTAGCTAGGCCAGCATTTATTACCCACCCTTAATTACCCAGAGGGCAGTTCAGAGTCAATCACATTGCTGTGGGTCTGGAGTCGCATGTAGGCCAGACCAGGTAAGGATGGCAGTTTCCTTCCCTGAAGGGTTTAGTGAACCAGCCGACAATGGATTAGACTTTTTTTTTTCTGGATTTGAATCTAGGTCCCCAGAATATTATCTGGATTAACAGCCCAGCGATAATACCACCAGGCCACTATCTCCCCTAGTTTTTATTATGTGTTTCTATGTATGTGTTTCTATATGCATGTGTACTTATTTGTATGTGCATTTTCATGTATGTACGTAAGTTTCGACATCTGTATGTGCGATTATATGCCCATATTTGAATCTGTATATGTGCGTGTGTATATAAAATGGGTGTACAGTATGTGTGTACGTACATGCACGTGCGTATGTATTTGCACGTACGTGTGTGTTTGTAAATGTATGTGTTTTTACCTAAATATTGTATCCGTTTGTGTGTACATGCGTTTGATATGGATTAGGGAAGATTAAACTGTGACGGTTCCGGGGCTCTCCAATATACCAAGGAATCCTTTCTCTATATCTAAATCCCCAATCAGCCATCTTGCCAGTGAAATCCTCCAAATTCTATTCAGCATATGCCCTTCAAATTATTAAAGTAAAACAAAATCAGTTTCTGCCGCAAACGCCCCCAGTAACAGGATGCAGATGTAAGGAGTAGATCCTGCAGCAGATGATCGAGCAAGTCATTCGAATAAAAGCAACTTGAGTCTAGTTAAGTCCAGGCTACAGGATAGATCAATCCTCAGGTCAGTAAACGTGAGTCCTGCATCAGCCACGGTGCAAGTCGAATTGATCTTAACAATATTTACATTGTCACTGGAAGTTAACTATCTGCAGAGTTTTACACTGGGTTCTACGATTCCCTGCGCTAAAATTAATGTATCCATATTGTCATTTCTCCCGGCGTGTCTAAACTGAAATCAGTGCTTTTCTGCCAACACTAAATAGGTGTTCTAAAGTACTACAATCTTAATTAGTTAAGTATATGGTATTAAACGCGTTTAAACGCATATCAAACACCTACACTGTACATTGCATGCTAACACAAGAGGCGTTCGAGGGGTTGGGGGAGGGAAGGGGAGCACACTGACACGGTCCAGTGCACACACTCATCTCTTAGCACAAAGAATACAAACCTGTGCAACCTGTCTCTTGTTCGGTTCCAGTTTATCCCCTATTGAGAGCTAGGCCCCTCACATATCTTACTTCTCTTGTCAAAAAGAGAGGGCACATTCTGCTCAATATTTACACGTTTGAAGCAGTCAGACAACATGCCAAGCTGGACCAACAAGTTCTCCTCTTGTTTCCATCTCATCACAATCGACAAAAATCCATTCTGGATTTCACTGTGGTTTTGTTTCCGGAACTGCAAGCGGCGACGCCTCTAATTTCTCATGCTGGAATAATCGCTGGGTCCCTGTTTATCAATCTCACAGAACACGCAGAGTAGGCTCTTGGGAACGTGCAAAGTTGAATTAACGTTTATTGAGTTGTTTCGATTTTTATAAGTTTCTAAATATTTAGATATCTTTCCGGTACACACAATTCCACCTTTCCATATACTCTCGAATATACATACTCTGGCCTGCAAAACTCTCTCTCACATATACCATACCTACCAACGCTTTCGCTCTCATATGCATATTCCTGTCTGCAACTCTCACATTCATGCCCTGCGCACAAAAATACGTAGTAACAAACAAAAATGCACACATTCATATCTGCAAATGAATGTACCTACTCACACGTGCACTGTTTAATGCGTGCATAATGAAGCACACATTTTCTAATAATATACAGAACACGTAGATATTTTCTCTCTCCTTTGCCTTCCCACATCACACTCAAAGCTTTGTGAACAGTTTAATTGCAGCTCAGGAGCATTGAACCTCGATTCAAATACTTAGATTTTTAAAAATGTCTGCGGAGATTTTCGCTAGCCCCTGGCCTTGCAGACATCCTGACAGGGACTGCCTTTCTCTGTTGTCAACCGAGATGAACCAACCCCCAGCCCTTCTCCCCAGCCACCCCCTCACTCGAACCCTCACCCCCACCGAGGAAAGGGAACCGAAACATAAGAATGAATCCTTTGTCAGCTTCCTATCTCAACTAAGACAACAAGTGTTGCATTGCCTCCACTCATTATGGGATACTAGGCACGCACAAACCTTACATTTTTTTCTCTTAACTCTTCCCAAACCGAGGCCAAACCGACATTGATTTCCCCCCATGTTTTACTTTTCATTGAAGTATTCTATTGGAAGCACCATCATTATTTAGCACAGTCATTTCCTCGCGTATGATGAGACAATGTTACTGCTATAGCCACCGATTCAGCGGTATAATAGATTAATGGCACTTGAATTTAAATGCACATCATAGCATGAACCGGGCTTGCTCCAAACTAGCAGGCTGTAATTATTTTTATATTAGCTGATCCTGTTTTGAATCAACGATATCTATGTTCAATTCAATTCAACTTTGAGTTCAGATGTTTCTGACTTTCGCACTCTCAGTTTAACGTCTTTCATTTAATTGGTAATGAGATTGTGTTTAGTTCGCGGAGGACTGTAAGGAATATAACCTTCTGTTACTTGCTATTTGTATTCCTCCTTGTTCTTTCGAGCTGTTTTCACAGCTTCCCCTTCACACACACGCGCTAACAAAGCTTTAAAAGGATACCCCACTCTATTTCCGGTCCATTTTGCGTCAAATTTAAGGCTAACGTTCTGCAGACCATTCCCCAAAAGGGGAAAGTGTTAACTAACCCGTACTCTGAAACGAAAGGGAACAGAATTGTTTGGGTCTTCAGAACTTCTCGTTCCTAGAAAGGTAGCTTCAACAATAACATGATCTGGTTTCTCCTAGAGAAGGGCGATAGCAATAATCTGAACTGGCTTCAAATGAACTTGCCCATATCTGGAAAATATTCACCACGTTGTTATAAAGCCAGTCTGGTCTCGCTAGGTCTCTCCTGCACACAGTTTGCAACTACGGTGTTTGCGTGCAGTCTAAGAATTGCTGGCTGATCCAATCAAACAAATCCGTTGGACTTTCCTAAATTCAGTAACTCGCAATTTTTTCAAATAACCTGTAAACCCAGTGCGCGAAGACGCGGGAAATAGCCTAGACTGGAGGGACAGAAAGAAAATTCTGTGGTCGTCTGTACTGAACGCGCCACATTTAGTTTAAAAAGACCAGTTTTACCATGACCTCACGATGATTAACATAGAAATTAACTTCTGCTTTAATACAGCGGTATTCTCAGTGTGGAGAGTGGACACCGCCTTAATTTGAGAGTGAACCGAGATGATTTGGGAGATGTATTTATATCTCCAGTCACAATAATGAAAGCTAAAAAAATGTAGCGAGGGAGCCAGGTTATCTGAAAGTTGCCTCAACGTGGGAGCTAAACAAATCAGCAACAGCGAGCTTCTCTTTCAGGTGCTTGGGCTTTCAGATCTGGAAATCCCTCCTTTAACATTTTTGCCTTCACGCCTTTTAGGACGACCCTTAAAAGTTTGACCAAACCTTTGGTCGCACGCCCAACATCTCTTTACGTATCAGGAGTTGATTTGATTTGATTTATTATGGTCACGTGTACCTAAGTACAGTGTAAAGTTTTGTTTTGTCGAACAGCATTCTCCCCACTCTCTTCATGACATTAAAAGACCCTGTATAAATGCAAGATTTCACCATGAGAAGGCTCCATATGGATGCGAAGTACTGGCTGTGTGAGTTTCCACCAAACTCCAAGCTGCTCAAAAATACATAAAGACCTTCTTGAACATCGCAATGATAAAGGCCCAGTTGGAGCAACGATCAAAAATGGGACAAATGTTGAAATGTGTTCAGAACCTAACATTGCTCATACCCAGTATTGATCACTGGGACGTGAAAAATCGGCGATCTCTTGTCAGTCTCTGTACTGGAAGCATTGACTTACGATAGGGTTTGAAGTAACAGTCATCAAATAACTCGCAGAAAATATCGCAGGGATCACTTATCCCAAATTAATTATAGATTTTTTGACAGACTATCAAATTAAACAGTTGGGCTGTTGAAAGTATTTATCTATTAATGTAAGGCAGCGATTACATTTTCTCGTATTTATTGTTGCAGCAATGCTCATCATTTTCGAGTGATGCCCTTTCGGAACGCTGTCATTTACGTTTGAAACTCTTCCAGGAGTAATGAGCAGAAACCCCTCAGTCACGTTTCACACTCGGCCGGACGTATTAAAGAATGAACTATTTCGTGTAAGACCTAGTTCAGTTTCTCCATTTCCCTTGGCGTGGGTTTGCTGATACTTTGATAATGATTAACTAGCATCGGATTAGTACAAGATGACCGACTGGTTTATATATCCGTGACTAGGTTATGTGAAATGTAGCGGAAGAATAAGTATCGATTAGCAGTGTCTAACTTGTACACAATTAGTACCGATAGTTTGGATGTTTTGGTTGGTCATAAAGCAGTGAATATTTTCTTTGTAAGAAATGGAGTATGGAGTCCCTCTTTCCAAAGAAGCAAATGTCACATTTTTCAGGAGATTTCTAAACCACCCATACTAACTTTAGAAATATTACTTTGACTGGTTGAAGATGTGGCCTATTTGGAGTTAAATCTTGACAGAATCATCTGAATTTTAATCCGGTTATGAAAACTGGGTACGTTTTGCATACATCTTTAGCACCGAATGTCAATTCTCTGCTACTTGCTAATGTTAATTGGCAATGCACGGAATTGATGAATTTTTAAAATAAGCAAGTACTTATCGAGGGTGCAAGTAGATCATTCTCTGGATAAACAGGACATGGATAGCTGATTGTGATAACACTGAGTCCAAGGTGCACTGATTTCCATTTGTAATCTTGTTTTATTTTCCACACTTTCCCAATGGAGGTTGTCAGAAACCTATTATTTACAGCCTGCTTCTTAGAATTCAACGTGACCTGATTACTCAGTTTTAGCAGTAGTTTCCCGCGTTGTTTTTTTTATCTCTGAGTTCCAGCTAATGGATTTTTTTTTAACACAGGAATTCCGTTTCTAAGGATCACTAGCGACGTTATCAGCTTTGTAGCTCGGAGATTCCACCAGGACCAACTGGAACAGGATCAGCGCTCAATGTTTCCACAGATTTAATACTCTAGCGTCAACTTTCCGAATCACAGTGACCTCAAGTGAAGCGCAGGACTCGTTATTATTAGAAGCACAGAACCATTATTGAGTTCTCCCGGCACTCATTAATAAGCCGCTGAAGAGGGAATCTGAGAGGCAGTTGGCTGGAAGGATGGGGAAAAGCCGCAGGGAAGCGGGCCTTATGCCAACATCGACGCAGCTGATGGGCCGAATGACTGCTTAATGATCCTCAACTCCCGTGATTTTATTCTAGGTTGGGCAATGCCAGTACTGATGAAAAACATTGACTTTTACATCACGAAGAGTTTGTAATAGAAGCCTCTGAAAATGTATGTGTGTTATGTTTCACACTTTTTGACCAACCTTTTTAAAACCGTGAAAGTTGAAGCATAGATGCACACAGGCAGATCCAGACACACACAGGCACAGACACACAGTCCCACCCTCCACACACACACACACACACACACACGTCCACGGACACAGAGACACAGGCACAGACATATACAGACACAGACATTCAGAGGTGGTCACACATGTACACAGGCAAGACATGCACACGTGTACACCCATCCAAAGACACAAACACTTACACAGGCAGATACAGCCAGCCAGCCACAGAGCATATCCACACCCACAGGTACAGACACATAAACCCACACAAACACAGAGACACTGAGTCAATGTGACACATAGTGATACCTACACAGATACGCAGTTGCACAGACACGTAACAAAACGAGCCTAGTTTTATTCAAAGTATTGATTTCTTTTAAAAATTCAGCCACTCTGCAATGAATGGTCCCCGGGCATTCCTGGACTACTTAGGTAATGATGTGGATTTAGTGGCTATGCGGTTGCCTATTGACCCACGATCACAATACAATGACCCAGCTGACCTCTGGCTGACCCCTGACCCTCAGCGAACTCAAT